>NC_055683.1:12985558-13623744 GCF_017639745.1 Melanotaenia boesemani | reverse complement strand
CTCCTTCCATAATGAAACCACGAGTGCTGGGGTCCCTCAGCACAGAGGCGGTCAGACCAGCTGCGCTGCTGCCCTTTCCAGAGGTGTAAACCTACAGAGCACAGAGCCAAGGCTGAGTATGCACGAGGGGGATTTAGTTGCAGAGATCAGCTCTAGAGAATGACTAACGTACCCCTATTGGTGAGCATCTCTCCACAAACTTGAGCAGCTGAGACTTTGCTGTACCAGGATCTCCAAGCATCAGCAGGTTGATGTCGCCCCTGCGAGTGAGACCATCAGGCAGCCTAAAGGCGATAAAAGCAAACCATTATGAACATTTAATAAGGGGTTTTTTGTGAGAAAAAGAAAAAAAAAGGTTTTTGGAGCCTCACCTCTTCCTTGAACCTCCAAACAGCAATGAGGTAATGGCCTTTTTCAGATCATTGCTGCCGTAAATGGAGGGAGCTACTGACTGGGCCAGAGAGTTGTAGATGCCAGCAGAAGCAGCCAGAGTTCGTAGCTCCTCCTCCTCCTGTGGAGATACTGATCCAGTAGCACCACGACCTGGAGGTGACAAAGAAATATGTCAGGTTACCTTCTAATGGCTGAAATATGTCACAAATTTAAAAATCCAATTTACCTGCTCCTTCTGTGTCCACCTGAATGCCAACCACTCGCAGGTAGGATGCACGAATCCCCACACCGACACCCTTTTCTCTGCCTTTAGCCTTTGCGGCAGCCACCTTTTTGATGGAGTAGATGCCCATGATGGTCACCCTGTTACCGGGCACCACACGGTCGCACAGATACCTGAGAGGAGAGGGAAATCAGGTGAGAAAACATGTCTAGTTTTTGCATGAGTGCAGCAGCTAATCATGCTGCCTCAGTTACCTGTCGCAGTAGAGCTGTAGGTGACGGGGCATTTCTCCGTGTGGCACCGCGTCTGGAGCCTCCTGCAGGCGGAGTGTCTGGAAGTCGACACAAATGCAGCGATCCGGGATGATGAAGTAAGGATCTACGGGACACTTCACCTTGCCAGCGTTCTCACTGGAAAGAGGGAACGTGTTAATGGGGTTTTACTAAACTCGATTTGAGATGGTCAGTGGCCACACTCACCTGTTGCACTTGCGCGGCAGAGCGTAACCTTGTAGGCCGGGCGGCAGAGGGATGTCTTTGATAACAGCGCGACAGCTGCGACACTGCAAGCACACCTTGGTGGCCTTGGCCTTGACAGCTGTGGCTGAGATGATGATGCCATGCACCTTCACCAGGCGAGACACCTGCTCCGACTGCAGAGAGAAATAAGAAAAAAAAAAAGTGATCCAACTGTGTGGAACAGTGACATTTTGAAATGCAAAGAGGTTTGCAAGTACCTTGAGGCTACGTATAGAAGCATGATGGGCATCACTCTTCAGCATAACCTGGATGTCCTGCACCGTCTCCTCCCCGACAGGCCGGGGACGAGTCACCTCGTCGGCCACCTCCTTTGCAGCTTCCTCCAGCTGTGAAATAAAACAAATTATCAGGCCAAGAATATTATTATTACTTTTAGGTAACCAGTCTAATTGTTAGTGTAATTGTTGAGATATTTGCTACTAGGTCAACATATTCCGCTAGGAGGTACAAGGCAAAATCAGACTATACAGAACTGGAGGATTTGCAACATGTAAACAATACTAGTTTGGGAAAACAAAAAAAATCTCCAGAATGCACCTGACCAGTCTGTCACTTTATCCAATAATGTAATTTGCTGTGGCAGTCTTAAAACTTAAGCATGCTATTATCTTTATTCATCAAGTAAGTAAATAAATATAACAGCTGTATGACTACATGGCATATTTTAACGTTTCTTTTATGAGAATTAAACAAACTAAATGCATCATAGTTTAATACCACCTTTCTAAACTGGAAATGTAGTACAAGGCTTTCAGAAAGAGCTTTAGTTACCATAGTACAGTGTATTGTTCCCCCTTACACTGACTCAGCTGGAAATATTGAGGGACTGCGGTAAAAGAGGGAGCCAGTAAAGCACCAGACTCACCAAAGGCATGTTCTCAGTCGGCAGCTTGTAAAGACAGTCAGACAAATCTTCATCAAAGCTGGCAAGATCCTCCATCTCAACCTCCACCCAGTACTCCCCCAGGGTGTAATGTCGCTTCAGCTCATCTCTAATAACATTTTAAAAGAAAAGGGTGGAAATATGAACGTTAATACAAAGAGTAATCTGTCGATAAAATACAAAGAAATGCATGAAGACGTGTGATGATAAAAACATTTTACTGGTTTACGACTAGTTTTGCTGATAAAGACAATTCTTTAAAGAGCAATTCTTAAGACCTAAATATCTTAAGACCTATTATTATAACGTTTTCTCATGCAGCTTCACAATGAGTCGACTTATTTATAAGATTAAACGGGCATCGATTACTTTTCCAGTTACTGGTATTCACCTGTATTTAAACGTAAAGCCGGTTCGGTCGGTCCCAACTCTGAACTGGCGCAGGAACTCACGGAACCGCTTCTTGATCTGGGTGCGCTTCAGTCCGCCTTCATCCACGCCAGGCCCCTCTCCACCTCCGAAGCTGTCGCTGTAATAAACTCCGGGGTCGTCAAAGCCAGACATACTGTAACAGCTCGGTGAACGAATCACAAACAAGCAAAACTGAACTTTAAAATTTGTTTTGTTTCGTTTTTTCCCCTGATAAAAACGAATTAACGACGGATCTGAACCGTTCACGACAAAGTCTGTCTGACGTCTGTTTCGCGGGAAAAACTAAACTCTTTCCTGTCTGTTTCCCGCGAGAGTTTAATCACAACGTGCCCGTCCTCTCATCTGATTGGCTGAAAAGAAACGTCGCTTCTTTCTATTGGTCAGAAAGCTTCTTCAGGATGCGAGTTGACATCGTGTAGGCGGGGCTTATGACGAGTGATGGCGCGAAAAAGACAACAGGAGGTGGAGCGACTGAAGGACGAAAGCTAAAGCAGCAACATGCCAGATGGAAATATGAATGAAACATGGAATATATCTGCTGATATGCTTATATGTTATTATACTCGGTTAAAGCTCATGCTGCTCTTAAAGAAGCCGTTTTTGATGGGTTAGTAAACAGGAAAAGCTAGTTGATGTAGAAGGTCTGGAAGGTGAAGGCAACAGTGTATGACAGACAGCCCAATTAGAAAAATACTGAATTAGTATGGCTTGGAAAGGTTGCAGGCGAAAGCCTCCTTTTTCTCTCTCTCTAAAAAAAAACAAACAAACAAAAAAAACAGTACAGATTAGGTTTGCAATGCTGCATGTAAAAAGATGACCTTGGAAAGATGAAACTAAAATTTAGATGTTTGATCATAGCGCAGCACATTTTAAGAAAACCAAACACAATACCAGCACAAACACCTCCACATTCAAGCACAGTGGAGAACTGATGATTTGGGCTTGTTTTGCAGCCACAGGGCCTGGATGCGTTGCAGTCATTGACAGAACCATTAACTCCTCTATATACCAAAATATTCTCAAGTCAAATGTGAGATCATCTGTCCCACAGCCATGTTTTTAGTACAAGTAAAAGCGAAATATGTCATAAGCTGTTATTTGAGGTTTTATTTACCCAGTTTTAATACTTAGCACCAGAGGACATTTGTTATCTTCATGGGTAAAAACTTCATAATTGAACGGGAGTGTAGTTTCTTGTTTATATTTTATTGTTAATTACATCAAGATGTGAAATGTTATGAGAAAAAAACACTTTTATTCACCTTTTAAAAATCTCATTTGAAAGAAAAACAGCTTTTGATCTTGTCTGATCTTGATTTGAAAGTTTAATGTTTGCCTTAATAAATGCTGATAATCCAACCATTAATCACTTGAAGCCACACTAAACTCACCGACGTGGTGAGCACAATCTTCAAAATCACATTTCTGGATTGAATAGAAACATTTTCTCCCCGTGATAGAAAGTGCAGGAGATGAAGAATTGTTAGCTCCTTTTTCTTCAAACACAAACATCTAAACTTCAGCAAAAGCATTTAACTCTGCTAAGTAAACACAAATTAACATTCAGCACCACTGATCAACAAATGTAACTAAAGTTTCTGTTGGCATCATTCATATGTCTTCAGTAACAGGCAGCATGATCTGTAAGGGCGAGCGGTTTGCTGAATCTTTCCTATTCCTGCTCCTCTGACCCTTTCAGGAAATGACTCCATGCTTTCTGCCTGTCTGAATGAAAGCATCCACACAGCGGTCGATGTCTTCGTCTGTGTGCGCAGCCGAAATCTGAACGCGGATTCTGGCTTTGCCCTTTGGTACAACCGGGTAGGAGAATCCAATCACATAGATTCCTAGTGAGGGAGGAAATTGGATAAACACTTTGTTTCTTCCCAACAATAAAACCAGTCTTCACTTTACATGATCAGGTCTGGTGTCTCACCCAGTTTCAGCATGTCATCAGCCATCATAGAGGCCAACCGTGCATCGCCGAGCATCACAGGACAGATGGGGTGAGATGTGCCTGCGATGGTGAAGCCGGCCTGGTTCATCTTGTTTCGGAATCTGATTGATCGGCAGTCAGAAAAACATTACATCGTAATCATAGATGGACAGTAAAGTTGTGATCCACAACATCACCATTACGAAGCACGGTGCCCTTCTTCAGAGCAAACGCACCTCATGGTTTTGGACGTCATGCTCTGTGCGATCTCACTGGATTCGAGCAGGAGCTGCACAGCCCGGATGGCACAGCCCACCACGGGAGGAGGGAGGGCGTTGGAGAACAGATAGGGCCGCGAGCGTTGTCTGAGTAGGTCAATGAGAGGCTTGGGACCAACTGTGTAGCCACCTGAGATTAAATATACACCAGACAGTGCAAAGGGTATATCACAAATAACAACTGCACCACATCTTGTGTGACAGTAACACAGCAGCAGTTAATTATCCATTTATCAGCATTTTTGGTGTTAACAAGAAAAAATTTAAAAAGCTGCTTGTATAGAAACAGAACCAGAGACTAAACTGATGAATTAACTCTAGCTCGGCAGCTTGGAAAATTCATTGCTTAGACCTCCAAACGCAAGGCTGTCAGAGAAGCAACACCTTGCAGACCTAAATGTCTTCACTACATTTGCAACTGGATGCTATTTTGTTGCTAGAATGTTTAAAGTCATACAGAAACGTACCTGCTGCTCCCCCCAGTGCTTTTCCCAGAGTAGAGTTCACGATATGAACTTTGTCCATCACCCCGAGGAGCTCATCTGTTCCTCTGCAAATTACAAGCGTCATTTTATCTATCTTCTACTGAAATGGATAGGAATACAGTTAAACTTTGTCAATACTTTGTGGCTGATAATTGAGAAAAAAAATAGAAAAAAAACAACCACTTATTGGACAGATACTGAAGTGTTTACAAAAAACAATAAAATCAGTTTTTCTTAATTATGAGATCACAACAATGATTAAAAAAAAAAAGTAGCTAAATAGATAAAAAGTTAGTTTTTCTCAGTTAACCAGATCATTATTCCAAACAATAAATCTTATTTTCTTCTGACTTTGGTTTGAATTTCTTATGAAGTTATTCTTTGAGTTATTTATTTATATTTTTTTTTCCTCAATTGAAGATCAATTTACAGAAAAGTTTTTTCCCCAGAAATCTATGAAGATAATTAAATTATTTTTAAAAATAAAATTACTTGATACTTTTTCACAAGAATTCTGTTAGTTTTTCTGAGTTCATGCTAGAATAATAATAAAATAAAATCAATTATTGAGCTAATTTTGCACAAAAAAGTTAGGGTTTCTAAATTTTTTATATAATTAAAAAGAAAACAACAGCTTTTCTGAATTTTTAAGATACTTTCAAGTTCAGCAATCATGAGAAAGGAGATCCAACACACACAGAGGCTGACAAACAACTTCCATGTCAACTCATTGTCTTTCATATATGGAGTAATGATGATGACTGTATTCAAAATCTTACCAGTTGGGATAGATTTGCACAACACAGATAAAAAAAAAGCCAAACTAAAACAGAAAACATTTTTCTACATTTGTTTTAAGTTAAATCAACAACACACCCACCTGCCTCGAGGGCCCAGGAATCCTGTGGCGTGGCATTCGTCTATGAACACCATGGCTCCGTACTGTTCAGCCAGGTCACAAATTCCTGTTAGAGGGGCCACATCTCCATCCATGGAGAAGACTCCATCTGTCACTATCAGACGCATACGAGATGACTGAGGAGAACACAGAGGACAGATGATCATTGTAACACAAACGTTGTCAGTAAATGAGTCCACTGAAGGACACACACCCACACAAACACACCTGAGCCTCTTTCAGCTTGTTCTCCAGATCGCTGAGGTCCATGTGTTTGTAGCGCAGCCTCTTCGCTCGACACAGTCGGATCCCATCAATGATAGAAGCGTGGTTGAGCTCATCAGACAAAACTGCATCGTCTGGGCCCAGCAAAACCTGTTGTGAAAGTCATTTCTTACTTTTTATCTATCATGATAGAGAATTTAGTTTGTAACTGAAACAGTGGAAAGTGAACTTTAACACACCTCAAACAATCCAGCATTGGCATCAAAACAGCTGGCATAGAGGATGCAGTCTTCTCTCGCATGAAACTCTGCAAGCTTCTGCTCCAGATCTTTGTGCAGATCCTGCAAATTATGATACACAACTATATAACTCAAGAAATTTAAACCTCTGTGTGCATTAGTTAGCGCTATCTGAGGCACCAAACCTAACTTAACAGGTCATTTTCTGTTAGCCTTGGTGATCACTCATTCAGCAACTCTGACCAGTGGTGTACCTCAAGGATCTATATTGGGACCTCTTGAGTTTACACCTTAAATGCCCCCTTTTGGGTCATTTTGAGATTACACAATTTTGCTTATAGTTTTTATAAGGATGGCAGTCAAATTTATCTACAGCTGCAACCTGATTAGCCGAACAAAATGGTTGGATGAATGTTAAAGTGTAGCTCAAACAAGATTTTCTAATACAGAAATAACAGATTTTCATTAAAAAAAAAAAAAATCTCTCACTGTCCCATTTACTAATTATGGGCTATATGGCGACACTGTTGGCATATTTATATAATTTTGCCAACATGCAAATTGAGTTTTTTAACTGAATAATGAAAAGACAATGAGTTCTGCTCAACACAGAAGCTGCTAGATCACATTCATCTGCCCAGAAATCACAAATGTATTTTCAGAATGCAAATGTTCAGGATGCTGCAAGCAGACCCCTGAATGCGACATGTACACATAAACATACTTCTTCTACGTTTGCTTTATTACACTGGTTGCCTGTCCGGTACAGAATAAATAAGAAAATTTAGCTGATTACATAAAAATACGCTAATTTCCTACTTTATCCTCCTAGCCAGGCTCTTACGTAATTGGATCAAAATCTTTTGACTGCTCTAAGATCCAGTTAAGTATTCAAGATGGGTCATGCCTTTTCAGCTGCAGCTCCAACTCTCTGGAACAGCCTCCCACCTCTACCATTAGGCTGTCCTTAGTAACAAAGTTTAAGGCCTGGACTATACAAAGTGATAGTACGTGTGGATAAAGTAGGCCAAGATGTCATCCTTACCCCAACACCTCCAAATGCTTCATAAAACTTTTGAAAAACTCCACTTTGTAACTAGAAATGTCATTTGCTTGTGAATGAAAGGAGTACATGCAATTTGTGTCATTTTTTATACATGTTTTATGCTGTGACTTCACCAACATACCTGTGTCCCACAGATGAATCTGACAGAGCTCATTCCAGCACCGTGTGACTTCAGAGCATCGATTCCTGCCTGCACCACCTCTGGATGACTGGAGAGGCCAAGGTAATTATTGGCACAGAAATTCAATATACCTAAGAGAAACATTTAGAGCGTTTCAGATTAAGAATAAAAGAACCCTTTCTAATTAAAACCAGTAATAAAATAAACACTGTGAGCAACTCAAAGGCTATAATTAAAAATTCTGCTTATGTTTGGGAAAAAGATCAAACCAATAAAGAGCCCACGTGTCAGAACAATGACTGACAGAAAAAAAAGGCAATGCACGTGACCGTGGTGCTGCTGTGCATGTGAACTGAACAGTTTCCTGGATGGGGGGGTCATAACCTATAGTGACTGGGCCATTCATGAGTCAGCAGTTAATGTCTGGCAAAGATTCTTGCTGAAATGTCAACATCTGATTACCTGCCTTGCTGGCAGGACAGCAAAAAGTTAGAGATTTGCTGCTGGAGTCCAGTTAAAGGTTCATTTATTTACTAATCAAAAAACCAGCCCAGATTTCAATTTTAATTCTGAAGTTAAAGCAGCTCACAATTGATGCTATAAGCATTTGCAACAAAGCACAAACTAACATGATTTTAGTTAATTGCCTCCATTTTAATTCGGAGATAACATTTACTAAAAGCCCAACTAAAATGAACTGCATCCAGATCAGTGGAGTAAAGTAACTAAGTAAATTTACTTGTAATTGATCACTAATAACAGGCAATAGAAACTCTTGAGTAAAGAGTGTATTTAATCTATTTTACCATGGATCGAAACAGCTTCTTTACTTAATATCATTTATCTGATGTGCAAGTTATTGTCGCACTTTACAACAATGACACTTTTGAAACCTCTTATAAAACAATATAATGAATGATATGAAATATAGTCAATTGCAATAAGCCCCAAAGGACTTCTTCAGTCAGCTATTTTAATGCTACATGTCAAAGCGTCACTGACCATGGCAAAAAACACAGCTATTTACACAACATAAATAAATGCCGTTATAGTGTTGACAGTGTATAATCCTGCTTTGCTCAAAAACAAGGTAAACCTGCACCTACACGCTGTGATGCAACTTTTTTTTAAACTCATGTAAATGTCTGCTACAGACTTTATATATAAAGGTGCTTTTAAAGACGCTTAAATAACTGCCGAAACTTCAACCGCTTACTGCCACGACTGCCGTCCACGTTGATTTGAGGACCCTGTTTGGAGGTGATGATCCTCTCAGCTTTCCACGTCCCCGCAGCTCGAATAGAATCGAGCTCGTGCTCCAGCACCGCTTTGGCTTCAGCCACCGCCGCATAGCTCCGCTTCAGAGCCGACTCTGGGGACCCCAGGACCCCTCGGACCGGTCTAATCAAACTTCGAGCAGCTTTTCCGAGAGACATGTCAAGGAATGATTTTTTTATTTATAAAAGGTTTCTAAACGTGACACTGCACGAGTGGATAGGAAGACTTGTTGCGTCACGTATCAGAAATGGGTGTATATACAAAGGACCAATCAGATTTCAGGACCGTCTGACACGTGCCTTGTTTTGTCCAATAATATTTACTCAGTATATCCGTTACGGTAGCAGACGGAAACGGTCAGCAGCGGCTGCCCTGCCCGATTTAAACCGCCTGTTTCACCTTGTTTAACACCTTCTTTACAATTTACAGTAAAACAAACAAATGTTGTATGCCATTAGTTTTTTTTTCTTTTTTTAAGCTAATAACCACACATACATAAATAGAAGCACACCGTTAGACTTTTTCTCTTTGTAACTGTTAGGACTTCTTGTCTTTTTTATTCTTTGAAAACTAATATAAGGTGGACAAAATAACAAAACAGAACAAAACTGGAGAGAAAACAAGACTTGTCAGATGTCAACAACTTTAGTTTAATATTATGACAACAGTCTGTTAAGACTTTGTTAAAACTTCAAGTAAACATCTTCATAGGGAAAAGTCGGAAGTAAAAAAAAAAAAAGTGGCTTCTTCCACATCGGACAATATTGATGTGAAACTATCACAGTATGTTACAACTGGGCTTCTTCCTATTGTGGCTTTTTCTTTTACCCCTGTTAGTACCAATATATATATATTTAATATATATACAGTATATATAGATTTTTATATTTAACAGCAATATAGTACATAATCCTGGTTGCAAAGTGTTTTTTATGTAACAATAACAAATTTCCTTCAACAGCAGTAACATAACCATATAAAATGTGCAAATGTTTGCTCACATACGAACCCTCACGACAATGTAGAGTAAAAACGTTTGTACTTGTCACATACCATCAGTAAAAACCACGTTTGCTCCCTAGTAAAGAGCAGGGTACACATACATGCCTGAAGTCTGTCCCCAAATATGGAATGAATTTTCCAACATAATATGTGCTATATAGCCATTCAGCGACAAGAAATTCTAATTTCATGAGTAATGTTAGTCTGTCAGGGTCTCTGTGCAGCTTAAGAACTGGAGAAGTCGGCCTCTTGTGAGGATGCTCGTAGTGATGGCAGGCGATCTGCTGCTTTTGCTCTTTCTGCCAAAAATCTGTCAAACTCTGCAGAGAGAGGCAAATGAGATTTACTTTGTCAGTCAGAGAGGTAACTTATTATGTCCGGGAACAAAGCTGAAAATCATTGCATAAGTTTATTTTTGGAGAAGTTGGTGAAGGTTACATAATGCCTATAATGCCACCTGCTGGTCAGTTGCAGAGATTTCTAACATTACACATGAACTGATAAAAACAATCCAAAGCTTCACATATAGTAGGATCATTCAGTAGTAATGATCTTTTCTATTCAATATTCCCATTAACTTAATATTTGGATGACAGAAAATTAAGCGTAAAGATCCTCACCTTCACTGGTAACACCATCCGACTCCTCAAAGTCATCATACTGTATAAATATATAAAATAAACACACAGTTTGGGTTGACATACTGTATATTTATCCACATATTTATGAATGTTTAATCAGACTATAAATCTAATTTAAGAATGAGCGCTTACTCTGTCTGTAGTAATGTTATAGTCTTAGTCTCTTTACATATTCTACTTAAATGTCAGTTCCTTTACTTTAGATTCTTAGTTGTAGAGTTTTTCATCATGTATATGCCTTTTTTCATACTTTTACTCACTGCTGGAAGAAGCTGCTAAACCACTTCTTACTGCTGAGTGTCGTTTGCTGGTGTTCTTATAGTGACAATAAAATATTCTCTTTGCTTTGTGTTGCGCTACGTTGTCATCCCCCAAAAATAAATCTTCCTCATTTCAATTGATAAAAAGAGAAACATGTTAAAGTTTCAGCATCCACCTCTAAAAGTGGACTTAATGGCCATTATCTCCCACAGTCCTTCACATGTATCAACAACGACTGGATTTTTTTTGTTTTCTTCATCTTTATATGTTGTGACATCATCTCTTTGTCAAATGCACCAAATATCAGCGCATTTCTTTTGTTGTGCTGTTTCTATTTTCAGGCATATTGCTTTGAATTTTCTGTTGTGATCCTTTTGACATCTTCCTTGGTCTGCCTGTATGTTTCCCTTTAACAACCTTCCTATTTTGTTTGTACTTGCTCCAAATTTTATCCACAGCTGACTGTGAACATGAACATGTGTATGTCTTAAAGAAATGCATTACTCATTACTGATCTATTTCATCTGAAAAAGAGATGCAATCTCTTTTTCAGTATGCTTCACAAAGCCAGAATATCTGTGTTTTGAATGAATAGCTGCATGAACATCCTTCAAGAGTTGTAATATCATGATTTGGGCAAGAGTTGTATACTGAAAAATGAGCAATAAGTATTTGAGAAAATACAGTAATCCAGTTACCAACCTCGTCATCCAACGAAAGCCATTTCTCTATATCATCCATTACGTTGGACTGGTTGATGGGAATCTAAGAGAGAAGGCAGAGCAGCAGGTTGATCAGTGAAGTCAAATACGAGCCATTGATAAAGCACCATGCTACCAACCCCCCAAAGACACCAAGGAACAACCACATTCGTAAATAAAGCATAAAGAAACAAAATAACATTTTGAGACAATGCAAACCAAAGACTATCATGCTCTTAGACACCAAAACTCGCATGCAAACCCTGAACTACCAAACTCAAAAAGAGTGATTTAGACAAAAGCAATCCAAAACCACAGCACGGGAAAACTGCAATCTTATGACAAGAAAAAAAAAAACCAAGAGACACAGGATGCTGGAGGGTGGGACACACTGATTTCTGGACAGAGACCCACCATTCCCCTTTTAATCATCCAATCTAACTTTGGTGAAGAGCTGCGGGTGGAGGCTGGACTGTCATCCTTTGTACACAGATGGAAAGTTCATTTAAGAGGAAAGAATTACCGAGTAAAAGGCAACAAATGCACTTCATTAACAGTTATTCTTGGGGATTTTGTGCATTTTCCACCTTTAAAGTTTCCTTGTGGTCTCAAAGATCACATGACAGACGGAAACAAATTCAGAAAATCTTGTGACTAAAGCTGTCAAACTGTGTAAATCCAGAGATGCACGGCATCCAGACTCACCAGTCCAGTGTTTAGTAAACTGCCTTCCTGAACTCGAGCCAGACCGTCCACTGCAACGCCATTCTTATCACTGAAACACAAGATTTATAGGCTGGTTAACAACCGAGCAATCTGTTTGCTTAAATGTTAACACAAAACTAAATGTTGGGTCCAATATGTAAAAGGAATAAGAAGGAATGAGTTAAGAAATTTAAAATAAAGATTAATTCTTGAGAAATAATAGTCTTGAGACATGATTTTATCAGAATAAAACAAATTAATTATATCAATTTATTTTGTAAATGAAAAATCTAGTTCTTTCCACAATGAGTGAGATGCTCCAAAACATTTCCAGTTACAATTTTTTGCACTTCCCACTAGTGCAGCTATAGCTGGATAAAGTCTGCATAAAGTGTTTCTGTCTTCAGGATCTGAAATGTTTAGTTTTTGTTTGATTTTTTAGTCTTTCTGCACCTCAGTCTCTGATGAGTTGATGGGTTCATCTTCTGTGGTAACGCATCATCTGATTCACTCGTACCTGTGAAAAGAACAAGCAGCAGATTTTCAGTACACAGAAATGCAAACAGTATGTAGAGTATTAACTACAAGATTAAGTAAATAATGTAGGACACTAGCAACATTAGGTTAATTGGAGATTCTTAATTCCTGCGAGAAGGTTCTTTGTACATTTTATCTCAGGACACATTTAATCTGGATGATGTTCATGGTCCAGAAATGCTGCTGCCTTCTTTGGGTTCATTCAAGGAGGAATGAAGTATTGGGATAAACTGTCTGGGATAAAGTATGATGCCTTTAAGGCTAAAGAGGAAAGGAATCATCCTGCTTTTTTATTGGTGCACAGCTAAAAAAAACAGCATCTGCAACAGCACTGGTGTACATAAGTGCACATTCTTTAGGTGTGTACGAGTTTTGGAGCAACATACGCTGCCATTTAGATGACATTGGTTGCAGGGAAGATCTTTACTTTAGAAAGACGAGGCTGAGTTATATTCTGTAGTGATTCACAGCATCATGGGTAACTAAGTATAGAGTCGGGGTCCTGAACTGTTCTGCTTGCAATCCAGATCTGTCACCCAATGAAAACATTTGCAGCTTTATGAAATATAAAACTGCACAAAAGTACAGAAAACTTATGGCAGATTAAATTCTGTGTCAGGCTTGATGATGCTGAATAGGACAGAATTAAAAGAGAATGTAAATAAATACAATTTCTCACTTTTAATATTTGATGTGTTATTCTAATATAATTTTAACTAAGCAAAGGTTTTCATCATTTTCAAACATTATTCAATGCTTTTTTTTATTTTATTTTACACATTATCCCAACTTTTCTGAAAAGTAGCTGTGATAAAACACATAATCCAAACTCACTAAGTTTAGCCATCTGACTGGACAAACTGTCAGCTTTTGATAGGCTGAGGGAGCTGTCACTTTTCACTGATGTGAAGCCTGATTGGCTGACAGACTCGAAGTCTGCCAGGTTGACGTACGTTTGGCTCTGAAAGAAAAGAAATGAAAATGTTTCATTCCACACAGTTTTGACTTCTGAGCTGCAAACTCAAACGGACAAAAAATGTGTTTTTTACCTTCTGCTCTGAGTTTTGACCGTTTGTTATTCGTCTTTCAAACCTGTATGCAACAGAAGAAATGATTAAAATAAGAGGAGAAGCAAGTAGCAATGAAACACTTTGAGTCAAAGGAACGATGATGATGGAGTTACCTGTGGTAGCGAGTGAAGGCGGTGTTCATTTCATCATTAGCAGCCAGTAACTCCTCAATCAGCTTCTCTTCACTGAGTCTGGGGACAATCTTTACTATCCTGTCTTGCATTTCCTTACATACTGTGTATAACTGCTAATGATACAATGAGACAAAGAATGTGTGGGTGGGGAGGGGATTGGTGGGGCAGATGCAACACAAAACGTAAACAGTACTAGATCAGTTAAGGGTAATGCAGCGTTACACAACATGACAGGAAGGAAATCATGAATTCCTGCAACAATAAAGCAAAAAAAAAAAAAAAAATAAATTCAAATTTTTGCCTTAAAACACAAGTTTATTTAGATAAAAATGTCTTTTCTGTTTACAATAAACTGCTAGGTATAAGACAGGCCCCACTTTATAACATTAAACGGGCATGGGAGCAGGATTTAAATCTGAGGACACATGTAAAACTATTTTTAAATAGCTCAATTCAACTTCTCTTTGTGCCCGACAAACCTGTTCAAAGTCGTACACAGGACCCATATATCAGAATCAAAACTGGTCCATTTCTACCCAGATGTTGATCCCCTCTGTGACAAATGTGAAAGAGAGGAGGCTACATTATTCACATGTTCTGGACATGTCCTAGCTTGGAGAAATACTGGAGGGAAGTCTTCCGAACTTTATGCTTAATTGTTGGTGTAGACATGGAACCCAACCCTCTGATTGCCCTTTTCGGTACTTCAGATGATCTTGATGCGCCTGACTTTATCTGAACGCCGAATTATGTCTTTCGCCTCCCTTTTGGCCAGTTGCGCAATACTGATGAAGTGGTGTGAAGCTGCCCCGCCCACACATACTCAGTGGATGAGAGATATCATGTCTAGTCTAGACTTAGAAAAAAATACATTATTCAATTTGCAGTGCCAAAGAAATGTTTAAAAATGTATGGGAACCATTTCTGGATTACTTTCATAACTACCAAACTAGTTAGGATTTGGACCCCTTAATTATATTTTATTTTGTCTTTATATCAGCAATGCCAAGCAAAAAAATCGGCCCCTTGTTTGTTGCTTTGTGGTCGGGGTGTGGGTCCATATGCTATTAGATATATGTGTAAATATATGGACATATGTATTATTTTGGGTTTCCCTAGATTAAAACCTGACTTCCAGCTGCTTATATAGCTCAAGGAATGAAGTATATATGATTACTTTATTAACTCCTTCATGTACAAGATTGGCTCAGTAATGATGGGTGGATGGGGTGGGGTGAGATGTTTTTTTTTTTTCAATTATTATTATTTTTTTATTTATTTTTCCGCTACAGGATTACTGTTTTTGATTTGAACTGTTTGTATACTTGACAAATTTCTCTGTCAACATTGTATTATTTACTTACTTGGGAATTTTTAATAAAAATATTCTCGAGAAAAAAGGTCTTTTCTTCTTTCTTTTTTTTTACCTCCAACAGCTCCATGTCCGCTTGCTTTACTGTGACCGGATCAAGCTGGCTCATCATGTCGGACATCATGCTCAGGTTGCTCCGCACCACTCCCAGCTCCGTCTTCAGCTTTTTCACCTGGAATAACAACGTTTATTACTGAATAAACACAGTGATAATGTCTCCTTGGAGAAAGTAAATACTGAGAGGGGTTACGGTTAAAAAGAGCTGAGAAAGCAACAGTGAGGTATTTTTTTTTAAACAGCAAAAAGAGAAAGACTGGTGATCAAATGTCCTTGTTGTGGCTCCATCACCTGGCTGGGAGTGAGGGCACTGGTTCCATCAAGGGCCAGTTTAAGCTCAGAGGTCTGAGGTGGGATGAGAGGAGGTTTGGAAGACAAACACACAGCAGGCAAAGTAGTAACAGCAGGGCCATTCCCAGGCTGAGTCTGACAGGCAAAAGCACAGAAAGACCAAAGATAAGAGGCGGGGCCAGAGCGTTGGCAGGAAAACAACGTGCACTCGACCCTTTCTGGACCTTTTTCGTGGCTTGAGCTGGTGTGTAACCATCGAGTTCAGTCAAGGGGAACTCCAGCCCTTTCCTCCGCAGATCCTCATACACTGACACCACGCCTGTCAGGTCGGGCGAGCTGCGGAATGCATCAGCCCACGCCTTGAAAAGGGAAAAGCACAAATTACTGACTGACTCTGAGGCAATGAGGTAACTCCGCAACTGGAAATGGCATGCAACCACACCTCACCTGTATAATGCTGAGCACTCTGTCGTGGACCACTAGTGGAGGGTTGTTCCGCGGGATGATGGTCCTCACCAGAACCCCCTCGATGAAGTCCCGCGCCGTCACCAGGATGTGAAATCTGTAGCCGCAATTCTTCACACAGGTCTCCAGAACCTGCACCCAAATAGAGACGAACAGAGTCATGGAGACGGTTTCACAGATTAGATATACAGATTTTACAAGGCTCAACACTCACAGTCAGGGCCAACATGACCTCCTTGAAATTCTTGTTCGCGACAATCCGCTTCTTTATGGCTCTGAGTGCATCTTTGGGCCTGTAATCGGAGTGTTTGCAACAGTCAAAGGCATGTCACCTCCAGAGGGGATTGACTCATTTCTGATGCTGACAGATAAAACAAAGACACACACACCCTTCCTCTGAGCTGTTGATCAGGTCACAGATTTCCATGTTGAGTTCCCAGTCTTCAGATGGTAAACTGGAGCTGGTTGCACACTCTGAAAAGAAAGTAAGGACAGATATGACATGAAAACATGAAGCTAACATGCATCTACAGCCCACAGATACTTCAGCCGTACGTTAACAATTTAATTTAATTTCTTAAGGTTAAATTGGCTGCAACACCTGTAAACCTACAGAAACTGTAACACGGAGAGAAAATAGTTACAAATATGCATTATGTTGTTTATAAATGTGTAAATCCCTTTGTGGTAACTATGGGTCCTAGCAAATGCACGTTGAAATCCACACACAAATATCAAGCTATTTGGACACACATAAGATAACTTTCCACATATGTTACAAACTGCACAAGCATTCATTTTTTTCTTGCAGATCTTTTACCCTCAACCTCCCAGATGTGATCATTTTCATGTTCATGTTCCCCGTGACTTCCCCATGGCTGTTCATGTTTGATGTGCCTACAAATTGTTAAATACGTGTTCAGTCATGGCCTGATGGCCTGATGTTCACAGATGAAAATACATTTGAAATTACATTTGCACACGGATCAGCTTGCATGTGCGTGTGGAGTTTTGAGAATCGGACCACACATTTAGACTCGGAACATCTCCACAAATACATGCTGTGTTTAAGTCTTGGTGGAAAGCTGGGTCAACAGCCTTTTAATAGAATTATAGCGTTATTCACTTCTATGGTTGTTCAAAGTAGGAAGGATGCTTTCTATGCTACAATAGTTCATCACCTCTACATTATAAAGCCCCGTTTACACCAGTGGATACAGTTTGGTTTGGTTCGGTATTTTTTTGGAGTTTCCACAGACAACGACTGGGAAGGGTACCAGAATATCTGACCTGAACTGTCCCACTTTTTGGGAACCCTCCATTGGGGTCCCAATCTTACCAATCCAACCCAGAAGGGTGGAGTTACTTGAATGCGTCATCACTTCCTGTACGATTTGACAATCAGAACAAAGCAGCAACAGCCCCGTGTTGAAATACACGGTGTATTTTTTGTTTAAAGCCACGAAACAAGAAGAAAGAACACAAATTGCTGTATGTTTGCAGTTCTTGTCCTTTGTTTCTGCAACTTTCTTCTTTGTTATAATTTAAGAAAGACGTTGCACCGCTATGACACCATGTTACTATACAGCTGACGTATCTTAATCTATCTGGCTGATCCATCGTCTACCAGGTAAAGTTATGGTTGGCTGTGAAACCGCAACAGAGATCAGGATTTAACCGGACCTGCTGGTGGAAATGAGGCTTAATAGATACATACATTGCTAATTGAATACACATTTGCAAGTACCTGAAGTTACTTATACAGTTTACACATTTTCAAAATCATGTTATATGTAAACCATGTGATAATGCCAGACAGGCTGGTCTGAGTATTTTAGAAACTTCTGATCTACTGGGGATTTCACACACCGCCATCTGTAGGGTTTACAGAGAATAGTCTGAAGAAGAGAAAATATCTAGTGAGCAGCAGTTGTCTGGATGAAATAGTTTTGTTGTCAGGAGGTGTGAGAATGGGTTGACTGGTTGGAGATAATAGAAAGGCAACAGGAACTCAAATAGCCACTGGTTAAAACTAAGCTTAGTTAATCTAATTTATTTAAGAGAGTATGTAAAGCAGCATTAATCAAGGAGGAAAAAAAGCTTTGTACCAGATTGTAGCTCTTTGAGCTAATATCTATCTGTAATCCCTAAACTAAGATATGCTGAATACCATCTATGAACACGTTCTAAATCTAGCCTTGAAGCAGATGGGCTACAGCAGCAGAAAACCACACCGGGTGTCACAGCTACGAACAGGAAACTGTTCAATTCAATCAATCTACAGCCCAGGTTGGTGATGGTAGTGTTATGTAAATGTGGGCCACTGAGTACCAACGTGGCCTGGTTTAACCACCACAGTCTATCTGAGTATTGTTGCTAACCATGTCCATCCCTTTATGACCACAGTGGAGCATCTTCTGATGCTACTTCCAGCAGGATAATGCACCATGTCACAAAGTTCAAATCATCTTCACCTGCTTTCTAGAACATGACAATGAGTTCACGGTACTCCAACGACCTTCACAGTCACCAGATCTCAATCCAGTAGAGCAGCTTTGGGATGTAGTGGAACGTGAGATTTTCATCATGGATGCAGCCGACAAACCTGCAGCAACTGTGTGATGCTGTCATGTCAATATGGAGCAAAACCTCTGAGGAATGTTTCTAACACCTGGTTCCATCTATAACACCAAGAATTAAGGAAGTTCTGAAGGAAAAACAGGGTCCAACCCAGTACTAGCCAGTGATAGCATATTCTGAGGAAGATCAAATCCATTGTCAGTGCTTGTTACATTTAGCTGTTATGCTGCCAAGTGGAACAAACTGCCACAGACTAAACTTTCACCATTTTTAAATCCAGGTTAAAAACATGTCTTTTCTTGTGCGCTTATGCATTAAATCTGCAGTGTAACTTTGAACTTATCTTGCTTTTAATAATTTTATTTTAATTTATGATTTTATTGTGATTTTTGTGCCTTTTACTACTGTTTAATTCTTTCTTTGCACCATCTGTAATGCTTTTAATATTTTAATGTGAAGCACTTTGAATAGTCTTGTACATGAAATGTGTTATAGCTACTTAAAAACTTGCCTTGCCTTTTATTTCTCTTATGAGCTTTACTAGCTCTTGCTTGGCACTGTTATAAAGAATCATAGTATCCAGCCATTCATCAGAACAAAGATGGTTTAACTTCTTTTTTTTTCTCTGATCTGACTTCTGTTTGAAAAATCCTTAACTGCATCATTGACATTACCTAAATATTATATTATATTAAAAATATATATTAAAAGATAGAAATGTTCATCTCAATTTGATCTCTGCTGACCAAGCAGATTAAACAACTGTATCACTTTATTTGCAGGATTACTCAAGTGATCATTAGAGTGACTTTAACACATTTAGAATTGATCTGAATATTTTACTCCATTACTGAAGTCACTTCATGGGCTCCAGCTCAGCATAGAACCACCTTTAAAATCCTCTTACTAGTCCATAAAGCACTTAATGGTTTGGCCCCTCAGTACATCTCTGACTCGCTTACAGCCTATAACCCGATCAGGTCTCTCAGGTCATCAGGTGAAGGTCTTATACTGTAGTTGTTCTCAGAATTAGATCCACGTCTGCAGAGAGTGCTTTCAGTTACTGTGGTCCATCTCTCTGGAGCAAAGCGGCCTGCTGGACTATGGCTACAGTCAAAGCTAAATCTAAAACATTCCAAGGTGTTGTTGTGTTTGCATTTTCCTGTACAGGCTATGGATGTTGCTATTATTGCTGTACATGTTAGACATACATAAGGTTTATACACAATCCCTTAATACACCTATAATAGTATTGTCGTTATTTACACAAATTAAGTATGTGTGTGACAATAAATAATAATGACATATATATATATATATATATACACACAATGTACATGTACAGTACATTTATCTGTCTATGTATAATTCTATAGATATGTATATGTGCAGGAGCTTATCTACGTATAAAAAATATATCTGAATGTGCTGCATATTGCTTGTTTTTTCATGTCTAATCTTTATGTTAAGCACATTGAGTATAATAAGCTCTGAAACTGCCATTGCCAGCAGCTGTTGCTGACTGCTAAGAAAAACAACGACTGACTCAACATGTTTGTCTAGAATTGTTCGTACAGCCAACACCTTCAACAACATGCATGAGAAATAACTTGCTGCAGCTCTCAATTTTCCCTCTACAGTGCTGTTGGCTGCACTCCCATCAGAGCCACTGCTTACTGGGTCTCTCTTAATGGACGTTTTATTCAAGTTTCCCTCGTCCATTTGGTAATTTGATACAAATGATGATATAAAATATAATAAATAGGTCACACTGAATACATCAAACTAAATGAAATAGCCTCTTTTGGCAGTATAAGGGGTACAAAGTGAAATGCAGGTACCTGAAAATTCTACTTGAGCACACTAAATAATTATTTGTAAATGTTGAATTGTTTTTGCATATATATAAACCATCTCCCTGAATCTGTTCACCTGCTAGAACTGCTTTTCATATCACTGTTCTGCATATAAATGACTGTACCTGCCGTTCACACCAGATGACGCCACGTTTAATTCTGCAGACCTTGACCTGTCTCTCTGACATTATTGGCCATCCAAAACAATAACAATATGCATCTTAAATTATGCTGGTATGGGTATTTCTTAAACTACTTGTTTAAACTTGCTGTTCTAGCAAATCAAACCAGCATGCACAGTGAAACCCTTACAGATGGGTCAGAACATGGTGGTGCATCTGGTGTTTGGTCAGCAAAAAAAACAACAACACATCACTCCATCAGTACTAATACTTGCCTACAGAGTGATTGTAAGCGCTGCATCCAGTTATTAAAATCATTTATAAATTTCTTTGCTTCTTTCCTGACCACTCTGCTCCTCTCAGGAATGTGAGTGCAGGGGTGCCCTTTTTACTTAAAAAAAAACATCTATAAAGTCTGATTTCTTTCAAGAACAACTCCTCTCCTCTATCTGTTCTACCTGTATCTGCTACTCTGTTATTCAAATAAATTTAAATAAAGTTCTAACTGTACCCAAGCTTAAATTTTGCTCCTCAGCTGTAAAACTTTGCTTAAATGACTAAATGTAAATGCAAGTTACAATTAGAAAATATCCAAGGCAGATGTGAACTAAATAGGGTCCAGTATTTCAGCATGTTTCTAAAAAGCCTGTTTACAGAATACATGCACCATTTACATGCATATAAGCAGGTGTAAGATTAGAAAGTCAGTATTGATATTTAAGGCTTTCGTGGAACTAAATATTTCAATCATGTTTGAGGAGTTAAAAATTATGCATTAATTACTGCTTTATTACAGTCTTGTAAATGACTAAAGTCTGCATATTATGTAACAACCTGCTGTGCCTTCTAATTAAAATCTACCGCTCTACTTCTGTTAAAGACTAAGCCCCATTTCCCATCAGTCAATGAGAGCACATTGTGCTATAAACGGCCGCAGCCAAACGTATCTCCATCACATTTGGGTCAGGGGGATGTCGACCAGTGAATGTCCCACCCACCTCTATGCAGGTTAAAATGGACACAACCACAACCAATCACCTCCGCCGCCTCCCTCCGCCTCCGCCAATCATTGTCTAAAGGACATGTCAATCAAACCTAAAGCCGTTGTCCCTCTGTCAGCCTCAGAGGGTTAAGTTAATTTTTCTTTTGCTATGTTTACACACTATAAACGCATATTTCGTGATAGAAAATCTCCTAACAGCATCTAAATGAAAAGATGCTCCGGAGAGATGGATGCCGTTGCAGACGTAACGTCTGAGCGAAGATGAGTGAGGATGAAGAAGCTGTTTGGCTTTCACGGCTCCGATGTAACAATTGGAAACTGGAGAAGAGCTCACCGATGCGCTGTCCCACCGTCGTGCTGAACGGATTCCCCAGTAAAAACTCCATGGTGAGAGCGGCGAGCTGGGGCGGCCCCAGCGAAGCACCGACGTCCCCGTATGCGACAACAAGCCCCGCTCCCCGCCGCAGACCGCCGCTGCCTCACGCCACAAAGTGGGGCACCAGTTGAGCTGCGTCAGGCTTTAAAGGGAAAGCAGCCTACACTTATCAGATGGTCCGTGTGTAGACTTGCGTCCCCTGCAGGCAGGTCCTGGCTCTGCTTAGTGTATATGCAGCCTAAAATAAAACTATGTGGAATAAAATTTTAAATAACCCGAGAAAAAATACATCCAGGGGCGGGTCTATAAAATTTTAGATAGGGGGCCAGTTGAGACACAGACTGGGAAAAGTTTGGCAGATGTAAACATGGCAATTGTATTAAACCGGAAGAAAATAAAAACATCTAGAAAGTAATTAACTATATATTACAACTAAAGTGGTTATGTCACATGAATGAAGCAAAATTTCAAAAAGTAACTCGTCACAGGTGTTTTTTCATCAACCACTGTTTATTTAGGATAATCCTGTATTTTAATGCTATCTACAGGAAGGCCAGAGCTGCCTCTATTATCTGAGGTCCTTCAACATCTGCTGGACGATCCTCAGGGTATTTAATGAGTCTGTGGTAAAATATGCTCGTGTGGGCTGGGGCAGCAGACTGAAGGTAGACACCAAAAGACCCAATGAAATAATCCCCAAGGCCGGTTATGTTGTTGGAGTGGCGCTGGACTCTGTGGTGTCAGAGCGGGGGACGCTGTAGAAACTAAGAACTATACTAGACAGTATGATTCTGATAACCTGCTGTCTTGCGATACATAATCGGTAGCAGGAAAAACAGCAGTTTTCAGCTGTATATCTGGTGGTATTATGACATTTACATCCTCTTCATGAGATAGAAACTGTCTGAACAGACAAATATTTTCTAGTTGTTACGATAATGTAATAATGTAGGAAACAAAACAAAGAAAAAAATTCCTGATAAACCGTGTTGGCATGGGAACACAGATTAAGTGTGATCAGAGCCTTGGATATATTCAGTATATCCAGGGCTCTGAGTGTGATCATCAGATGTGCTGCTGATTACAGTTGTGTCTTTTCAACTGGCTGCAGTTACCACAAGCACTTCTTACTCTGTAGCTTCCAGATTTTAATTACACCAGCAATGTCATGCATCATAGGGCAACATTTAATAAGATTCCATATCATTAAACATAATGCACACAAGTCCAACTTAATTTAACTTAACCATGTTTATTTTTATTCTAATGCAGTAGATACACCTTCCACCTTTTGTCGTGTTTTGTGCACCTAGCATGTAACCTAACATGAGCACATTATGCGCTACATTCACTTTTGCTGGACGTGAAGTTTTCCCAAGTCAAGGTCAGTTTACACTACATTTCTGTCAGATTTCACAAGGGTGGGTATCTGTCTCGTACATGCTGCATTAGTCATCAATATCCAAATAAACACATTTCTTTCACAAAGAGATTTGTCCTTACAGCGTTCTATGTGCTGAGTTATGAAGATGTAGTCCATGCATTCTTTAATACTGTCTGCTATAAAGCACCGAGGTTCATTAAAAACCTTAAAAACCTCTTCTCCTGATTTTACATTACATGATGAGGTTGGATGATCTAATTTGTTCTTCAGAGTCTCAAGCATTGGTATGTTTTCATATACTATTGGTCTTCATCGTCCCTACATCCTGACCTACATTTCTCAAGAATGTACAGGAAGTTACTATCTTCACTAACAAGATGTATTCCTATTAGCCATCCCTAAACTTTGTACTGAACTAGGGAAAATGATGTTTAATTATGTTACTGCTTCTCCTTGGAATCATCTGCAGAAATAGATTAATCTAATTAGCTGGTTTAACAGAGACATTTAAACAAGTTTGTAAAAATTTTAAGTTAGTATCTGCATGAAGCCTATATATTATGTCTAACTACAGTATAATTAAAAATACTTTACAAAGGAATGACTGAGAATGAAGAGGGCATAGGTACTGGACTGGCCCACTTGCATGTTTCTAGTTTGTCCCAGAAAATGTATGGAAAATTATGCAGTATTAATCTGCTGTTGCCCACCTAAAGATGCATTTGAAGGAAAATCGCTCCGTATCCTCAATGCCTGAATGTCTTCTAAGTGTTTGGATATGGATGACTTGCTGAGCAGTTGATCAACCAGCTGGCATCTCAGCCATTTTACATGCCCACCCTTCACACCTTAGAACTGGTCTGAATAAAGAAGCTACAGTATTAAATTTCATAATTTATAATGGGATAAAATAAATTTAAGAAGATCAACCATCTTTATGTTTCATTTTAATAAATCCTCTTGTTTATGTTGTTTTCTGCCACCAGAGTGTGCTGTCTGACTTTACTTTTTTTGTCAAGACACAACGGCTGACTTCTCTGCTGGATTCTGGTCTAACATCTGCAACAAGAAAAGAGAAATATTCTTTCAGTGAACCATGTCAGGTATTTCATTAAAGAGAAACAACCCATACTTCAGATCTAGAGGGAACAACGCAACAATTAGCCCTATCCCTCCATTTTAATAACAATAATAATAATAATAACAATAAACTATTGATATTGCACTTAAAATTCAACAAAAGCAATAAAATTGCTGAGCAGTAATTCCCTCTGTAAATATAACCAGTAGTGTGAGATAAAATCAGGTTTAGGCTAAAGTATAAAAGTATGTATTTGCATGGGTAAGGTGTTTATAAACTTAGAAGTAGGGTCAGGTGGTAAATGGTCGGGGGATAAACTGTGATTTATGTTTCAGTGTCACACATGAATCAACTACATTTAAAACTGTCTTTAACAGGAATGACCCACAAGAACGAGTTTATTTTTCTCTAATGGATGGAGAATGGAGACAGAGCCGGGAATGCTTTTGTTTTGTGGTGTGAGTAACTCAGACAGTGAGTCACAGCTCACTAGCGATCATAGTTTTTACTCTCACTGCTAATGCACCCTACTCTGTTTACACCAGCAGAGCTATTGATCTTCTTTTCCTGTTACTCTTTCTTGTCTTCAGTTTGCTGCTCATGGTTCCCGGTTAGCACCTGTTCCATTTTCAGCCCAGTTTCCTGCTTCTTCCTATTCTGCTTTGGAAGTAAATCTGTATTTTTCTTTTAGTAACAATTTTGCATTTGGGTTGTGTTTAAAACCAGAATTTGACACCACTTAAAACAGTCCTATATGTGATCACAGATCAGAATTTGGGGTGCACAGTGGGGGCATCAGAGCAAGAAGGTCACTGGTTTGAAGCTCAGCTGGGGAGGGGGTTCAAACAGGGGCCTTTCTGTCAGGAGTTTGCATGTTCTCCTCGTGTATGTGTGGTTTTTTTGAGAGTACTCCAGCTTCCACCCAAAGACATGCATGTTAGTTAAATTGGTTGTTTAAAATTCTCCCTAGGAGCGTGAGCGTGAATGGTTGTTTGTCTGCGATGAACTGGCAACCTGTCCAGCGTGTACCCTGCCTTTCGCATAGAAAGTGAATAGAAAAATGAAAGATAGAAATGATAGAAAATGAGTGAAAAATCAGAATCAGACTTTTATTTAATTCCATATAGTATATTCGTTACCACGAGAATATACATTATACTTTATTCTCACCTTAAAGACGTTGTGTGTGGTACTGGATCATGCTTGATCTAGCATAAACCAGCGTAGGCATGAGTAGCTGTTTTAAAATGAGATTTATATTTGTGAAATAAACTTTACCGTACAGTATTTTCTCCAGCAACCACTGTGAACAACAGGCCTGTTACTGTGCTGATTGTGATATAAAAACAAATGCATGAAATCACAAATCTCTGTCACACGTAACTGTGAATAATACAGACATTTATATTTTTAAAACTGGTATGTAGAATTTATTGCTTATGTTTGCTAACCATATTTTACCCATCAAATTGAACCTTAACACATTCTGTATTTCACTTACTGTAGTTGTGGTGACATACGTTTTAGTCCTCTTAAACAGCAACAACAAGAAAATAATAAATAAAACTCAAGTTTTTTGTTAAAGAATTGGAGTCTTAGGAGTAAAAAACCTTTAAAAACAAACGAAAACAATGAACTGGCTTTTAACTTAGAACCTCATTGTTTAATTTGGACCTTTTACTGAATCAGATTAGCATCTCAAGACCAAACCCATCCATTTTTTTCTTCTGCTTATCCTTAGTCGGGTCGTGGGGGCAGCTGCCTAAGCAGGGAAACCCAGACTTCTCTCTCACCGGCCACATTCACCAGCTCATCCGGAGGGATCCCAAAGAGTTCCCAGGCCAGCCGAGAGATGTAGTCCATCCAGCGTGTCCTGGGTCTGCCCCAGGGCCTCTTCCCGGTGAGACGTGCCCGGAACACCTCACCAGGGAGGCGTCCAGGAGGCATCCTAACCAGATGCCCGAGCCACCTCATCTGGCTCCTCTCGATGTGGAGGAGCAGCGGCTCTACTCTGAGCCCCTCCCGGATCACCGAGCTTCTCACCCTATCTCTAAGGGAGAGCCCGGCCACCCTGCGGAGAAAACTCATTTCGGCCGCTTGTATTCGAGATCTCGTTCTTTCGGTCATTACCCACAGCTCATGACCATAGGTGAGGGTCTGCTGTTATTATTAGACATTTTTCTAACGGGTTAGTGTGTCATTAAAGGTTAAAGAATTTAGCTTTCTAATTGTGTAGTGGAAGTAATCCTCATAGTGAAAGTAAAGAATTATGGGAAGGGAATGTTGACATTCACAAATGTCTTTCAAATTTGCAGATTGCCTGTGACAGCTGTGATAGGTGGTACCACCATGGCTGTGTCAAAAATCCAGCACTGGAGGTGGAGTACATTTGTGCTTTCTGTCTGTAAAAAGCTTTCCACCCCAAAAAAAATGAACATTTATTTTGGAGGTTTTTCTTTTCTCAGAGAATTGCAACTGAGCCTTCCATGATTACCTTGCTTTCTTTAAAATTTTGACTGGATTTCTTTTACTTCTATTTTATTCGTTTATGTAAATTTAACATAAAACCTGTCACCTCCAGATTTGTTTTGGTTCTGTCTGCAATAAAAAACTTAAACATTTGGGAACGTAAACATGAAAGACTCTTTAGTATTATTTTCAATGAGACCTGTAATACCTGTCATAACAATTTCTTTTGATTATGTGAGCTGTGCTCATTTTAATTGTACATCTAACAACATTGATGTGGAATCGCAAATTTTAGGAAGATAAAGACTGTGTTGTAGCTAATGTCTGGTACGTTAATAAACCAGGGGATGCATTTCTCGGCAAGCACTGAATCTGCATTGCCAGAATATGCATCCCCCCCTGGAGCCTAAATACATACAGGTATGGTTGAAATGGTGTTTCCCACATTATAACTAGTCTAATATGACTGATCAGTGTGTGTTTCTTACATGTAACTTACACGGTAGCCTAATAAACCAGGGGATGCATTTCTCGGCAAGCACTGAATCTGCATTGCCAGAATATGCATCCCCCCCCGGAGCCTAAATACATACAGGTATGGTTGAAATGTTGTTTCCCACGTTATTACTAGTCTATGATGACTGATCAGTGTGTGTTTCTTACATGTAACCTACATATGTGAACCCTGCCCCTGTTTAAGAAAGACTGAAAATCTATTTTGTCAGATCAGCCTTTGATGCGTGATAGGGGTGTCAGTTGAGAAAGTTGTGATATTTATAATTGTTAAGTGTACTTTGTTTTTTCCTGTTTTTATCTCTGTCCAGCACTTTGACTAGAGTTGTATAAATAAAACCAGATTGATTGAAATACTAGCCATTAAATATTGGGAGCCATATAAACCCTATAAAACCTGTAACCAGTACTTCCACCTTTATTAATTTCCCTTGTTGTTATTTTTGACCAACCAAAACATGTGACAATGAAAGAAAAACCAAAAGAAGAAGAAGAAGAAGAAAAAAAAAAACATAATGTCTGGGTCATTTGAGTGGAAGATTTTGCCGTGTTTTTTAACCAGTTACGGGCTAAAGTTACATAGGTGAACCGCTGCCAAAAACTCTGTGGACAGAAAAACGTTACACTTCTTAAATGAGTTAAAGAAGCAAATAAAGAATGTTTTACCCAGTGGTGTAGCTCTAAATATTACTAAAGTACATCTCTCAAATACATTATTATCTTATAAAAGAACAACAATCAAAGCTACATCGATTCTAGATGTGAAATGTTTCAAACGACACGATTACGCTTGCTTAGTGGTGCGCGTTCACGCGATGGGCATGCAAATCTCGGCAGACATGCAGTTCTCGGCATGACACCGGCAATGCGGACCAAGCTCTGACACTAGTCGTACAGGGACCGGACAGCTCTTACAAGCGAGTCCAGCACTCCATACTCCCGGAGTACCCCCCACAGGAGTCCCCGGGGAACACGGTTGAATGCCTTCTCCAAATCCACAAAACACATGAAGATTGGTTGGGCAAACTCCCATGCCCCCTCAAAGACCCCAAAGAGGGTGTAGAGCTGGTCCACTGTTCCACGACCTGGACGAAAACCACACTGCTCCTCCTCAATCCGAGGTTCGACTATCCCACGGACCCTCCTCGCCGGACCAAACCACGTTTCACAAAAAGCATGGTGTCAATGCTATGTTTACAAAATCAAGTCAGCTTGATATATCATAAAAAACAATCAATAACTGTTCAAAAATGCTAAATTTACTTCCATTTATAGGCTCAAAACTAACATTAAACAGTCACTCATCATCAAAACTTATAAATAGCTTAAATTTCCAGGCTTCAAAATAGTCACATATTTATTTACAAACTGTACCATGCTTACAGTTTTCATTATGAAAAAACGGCCACAAAAGTGATGTTATGCACCTAAAGCAGACTGTCGAGCAAGAAAACCAGTTCAAACATTGTCCAATAGCTTTATCCTTTTCTGCTTTACTGTTAGTCACAGTTAGTTTGGATTGAGGCAAACAGGGAGTGAAACATTTCCCTCACACTACTTATATCTTTATTATGCAACTACTATGCTTCAGATGTCTTATTTGAGATGATTTCTCACTGAGCCTGGGCTGACGTATCCAGCAGCCAGTCCTGCTGCATGACTGAATAACTGGATGCTGGATATAGCATCATAGATTTTATCGACTACATTTTGTGTTTATTCAAAAAGTTTGATCAAGTCTTAAAATAAAATTTAAAAAAATTACCATGGAAACTAATTTTCATCATCAACATTTTTTAATGCTGTGATTGATTAAGCTATTTTATATCATTACCCTGAACCTCTTCTGGGTAAGCATCCTGGGCTGGTTCAGCTTTCCCGTTTTCTAATTAATCTTTGTTGTATGTTTTATTAGGTTTTTTTGAGTCAAACAGATCTGAAATGATAGTAGAACTTATAGAAAAAGCAAGTTTTTGAAGAGAACTTGCTCCCTAAATTGTCTCAAACATATCAGAATATCTAATTTGAGGTTTGAGTGATCTAATTTTATGAAATATAAATGATAGGGTGTAATTTCAGTGGGTATAAAGACAATAAACTACAAGTTTGTGGTTGGTAATTATTTAAATTTCTCAGATCTAATCATTACCACTAAGTTAATTTATGGTTTGTTATTGTTCTATGAAAAAATTATTTTATTTAAAGCTAAATCTATCCTCTTTTCAACATTTCCTCTAGATATTTACCTTTTACTGGTCAATTCTGGCTTGTTGCCTTTCACATTGAACATAATTCTTGTTTTTTTTAGTGTTCTTCTCACCTTCTGCCCTTTACATTGGGTCAAATTCTCCCTTTCCATGTGTATAAATGATGCTCTGCAGAACAATTTGCTGCTTGGCTCACTGTGTGCTGGAAACACTCTGCTTGCAAGAAGTAAAACATAACAAATCATTTCATCCTCTACTTTTTAGAAGAACTTTGAGTCAAAGCATTTAAAAAAGGAAAAAGCAGAAAGTTAATGTCTGCCAGAGAGATCACCCTTTCAGTAAACTGTCAGTCGGCTCTCTGTACAAGAACATGCAGCTTTCTCACTGGCATTTAATTAAAGCAGGCTGGCAGTAACATGTCTATATTCACAGTGTGTAGCCGACTGATTAGTCTTCTCAGCCTGAAAATAAAAGAGAGTGGAGAGCGCTGCTAGCCTCCGCACGGGTCTGTTTATCTGGAACCAGCTGTGATGGCCTTTATCAGCTGCCATGACAGTGGAACCACAAAACACACCACAAAAGAGGGGCAACAAAAAACTGTGCCACAGACAATTTGTGTAAATGAATGTGCATTCATCCCCGCCACAATATAAAAGTAAACTACCACTCAATCTTGTGTTTGGCTTCATGTGTCTATTCTTCACTTTAGAAAGTCTTTTGGACAGCATTCACATGACAGTGGTCTAGCTTGAGGAGGAAATAAATCTTTAACTCCCCTGGATGAGTCATCAGTGACTGCAGCAGGTTTGTGTGTGAGGATGGAAGAGGAAGGCAGCTGAGGTAAGCTAGTGGAACTGAAACCATCTGGTTTCCTCCTTATTACAGTGAAGAATACTACCCCCAACCACCTCCACCTCCACACACATGTAACTATGTAACGCTCTCTCATCCTGCTGTCACAGCAGTAAGAAAGGGGAAGATGTCTGGATGTTCTTCGTGGTAAGGTCTTTATTTCCAGTTATATAAGCGGAGCTATCATAAAGCCCACAAACAAGTCAAACAGACCTGATAAAGCTTTTAGAAAAAGAGTCTTTGAAAACCATGACCCTCCCTCAAACAAAGAATCTGACTACAGAGTGTAAAATATTTTATTTAAGGTTAGACTGATTTTATCATATGAAGTAGGAGTGATGGGATGTTATCCTAGTGGGTTTAAAGACAATGAAATGCAAGAGCATGAATGATGTTACAAATCAGTTATCAGCTCAGCAAAAAACTGCAACCTTGCTGCAACCTCTCAGAGTGAAGTGGTGTGCCGAGTATTTGCCCATGAGAAGTAATATTCCAAATCATAAGGGTGCAGTAACACTGTTGACAGGTAAACTCCGTAGGAAGTAACTGAACAGTAGTTTGTCACTTCATATTCAGTAGCAACATTTTTTAAGATTTTTTTTATTACATAAAAAATGTTTTAATTTATGGGACCATTTTACCCAAAAATGAATTATAAAGATATTTTTCTAAGAATAAAATAATTTTCACGTTTGTTTTTCTTAACATATTTAAAGTTCTGCTACCATGCTCTCACAAAGCAGAATAGTTAGGACGTTACAATCCTTAAGCTACAGTGGACTCCTCAACATTTTACTGTAGATATACAGCTCTGTTATGAAGTAAGAAAAGACAGCTTCAGCTGCAGTTTCAGGACCACAGCCTCAGGACCAACTTTTTCAGGTGTTTCTGAAGTAAAAATCCATGAAAAATTCTATTTGATCTGATGGAATAACCCATTTTAAAAGGAGAATTATTTCCAATACCATGTGCATTTAATGATTAAAGAGAAAATATTGGGCACCTTGATATAAGAGATTTAAATGTCTTTAATATAACACCATAAATAATAACAACACTGTAAATAATGCAGTCACTCAAAATTACACTAAATTGTGGGCATATTTATTTTCTTTTGATACAAACTATGTGGATTTTTCTCTATGGGATGTTATTAAAGTAAATGAAGACTGGCAAGTGTATTTTGCTCCCTCAGGGACATCAACAAATACTCTGATACTTGGATAATTACAGCTAAAATAACATCCAATTACCTTAACTGAACAGGAGTCATTAGTATAAAGGGACTCCCTTCTACAAGATATACTGCATAAACAGAGTACTTCACAGCAGCAAATCACAAACACGTTATATACACCTCTGGCATGATATGATATCTACACTTTGAAAATGAATCTCATCATCTTTTGTTAAAGTGCAGACACAGTAAATGCATGAAGAGACTGAGGAAACTCAAAGGCACACACAGGCACAAATTTGCAGGTACTGGACACAGTGTTACATGATGGAGCAGGTGAAGCCACAGCAGTCTTTCAGCAGTGTGAGTCCAGTCTTAGAGAATAATGGTGCAGATGTCTGTTGGGATTTGGACGCCATCTTTTGAGCTTGCAAAGCACCTGAGTGAGATAACATGACAAAAAGTACTTACTTTCCACCGCCTCTTTTTTTGTTTGTTTTTAATTCTTTTAATGAAATGTCTGATAGTTTGAGAATTTTCTTATTTATTTTCTTGCTGAAATCTAGTCATGACAAAGAAAATACACACATTGTAAATGCACAACACACACCTGGTCCCCACCAGGTCTTGAGATTAAGTAATTGCAACCTCAGATGTAGAACTACACATGTCTAATGACTATGTCATTATTATCTGAGCAAATAGTAAGTCAAAATACAGAAACATTGTGTGAAATAGTACACCCCGTAAGCCAGAAGCTTGTAGAGCTAACTTAGCAGCATTACTTATCATTTTCTGTATAATGTTATTAGTGGCTCACACTGGTGCAGAGGAATTTTGTCCCACTCCTCTTTACAATTTTACTTAATTAATTAAAGTTTGTATGTCCTACTGCAGCGTTTCAGTCCAGTTAAGGTATGGACTTTGGATCATGTCAACACCTTCATTCTTTTATTTTTCAGTTATCTTGCTGTTGATTTGTCATTTGTAGAATGACAATGTTTAGGCAGATGGGCTCACATTTAACTGGCATCCAGAGGAATTAATGGTCAACTCAGTGACTGCAAGGTGTCCAGGTCCTGTGATTGCAAAACAAGCCCAGATCGTCATCCCTCCACCACCATGCTTGGCAGCTGATATGAGGTGTTTGTGCTAATATGCTGTGTTTGGTTTCACTGAGGATTTCTCTGACCATTGCACAGGATGAACTTGTTGGGATGTCCACTCCTGGAAAGATTGACAGCTGTCTTCAATGTTTTTTTTTTTTTTTTTTCTCACTAGAATGACAGACCTCACAAAGTTTGGAAATAACCCCATATAACCTCTTAAAACAACAATTTGAAGTTGTTGTAGCAGCTAAAGGAAGAACTGAAACTTTTTGGGATTTTTTTTAATAAATAAATAATGAGACATGTGCTGTTGTTCATCTGACTTTCTATTTAGGACCTGATGAAGACCAGGTGGTGTTTTTTTATTATGTTTTGATCCATAAAACATTAAAGTTAAAAGAGAATGTATTTTAATCAAACTTTAAGAGGCATAATGGGGTGAATGAGTTGACTTTGGCTCAGTTTCTGACTTGCTTTTACACTTGGACTTTTATGAGTTTATCACATTTCAGTTATTGACTTTAAAATGGGCTGGTAGGTTAGGTTGTGTAAATACATCACAAGGTAACCCTGTTATACAGCAACCAGCTACACCATTAAAACTGAACAGCATTAACCATCTTGATACAATTCTTCTCTTAGAAAACAATAAATCCTGGCTTTAGTTTTCAGTTTGGTGATCTGTGTCTTTGTATTGCTGTGGACAAAGAACACCCTGACATAAAAAAGGCCCTCTGTGACTGACGCTGAGGCAGATCTGTGTATAAAAGTGTGTGTGTGGCAGTGACAACAAACAGAGCCACAACCAGAAAAAACACCTGTGGTTTCTTTTCTTTCTCAAGCAGAAAGTAACAGTGACTACACAGACCTGTTTTTAACAAAATATTTACAAGTGACACTTTACCTGTTAGACTCACCTTTTGTAGTCAAAGCTTTGGGAAATTTAGACTGTAAGAAGGCTGCCATGTCCCTGTCTTCCTCCCTTTCCCTGTGGAGGAGAATATGTTGGTGTTCTTTAGACACACTGACATGGTCTAAGTGAAAAGTAGATCTCTGACAGTCATTAACTTGTTAGCTAGAAGGAGTGAAAATCTGCTTTGCCGGTGTGTTAAAAGTCCTTTTTGACTCTCACCTCAGCCTTTCGAACTCCACATCATCCACAAGGAAGTCTCTGGTCTCCACCAGCTTATTGATCTGCTTCAGCAGCTCCTCCTCCCGCTCCCTGTCCTCTTTAGACTTGTCTTGGTCTGTTCAACGGTCACATGATAAAGCCTTACATTAACTACAGCAGTTACATGGTGTTAAAATTACAGGTTAGTTCAGGAGTCATTGGTAATTATAAAATACTTTAGATGGTTATCATGTTCATATCCAATCCATTAACCTCTGAGTTGGTTTATTATGGTACATTTGCTTTCTGTGTAATATTACCTGAGTGCACATGAGGCCTAAATGGAACTTATGCTTTTCAGATGGTGATTGGCTACAGCCAAGAGTGGAAATGCCAGTTTAAGTCCCACTGAATGTTTATCTGCCAGAGAAAGTTTGACTCCCAAAGATACAATCTGCATGTGTTAGCAGTTGAATTTTAAAACTCTATTTTTAGTTGAGCGAACACAATAACTACATTTTCTAAAGTACCCAGTGTGTTAACACGAAGCCTCTGACGGGAGTTTCATGAGGAGGATCTGCTTGCTTTCAGCTACTTTTATCTTGACCTTTCTAGGATCTTCCTGTTCCTCTTTCAAGCTTTAAACTCGACCACACGCTTCATTATTTTGTCATTGCTCCGGTCCTCTTTACTTATTTAGCCAATCTTTAACCAGAAAAGTCCCATTGAGAGCATAGACCTCTTTTTCAAGGGATTCTTGGAGTTCTTCTCTTTAGGTCTTATCTTTGTTCTGTCATTCTCATTCAGACTATTTTAATGCCTACTTAGTTGCTACATCACACTCTCTTTATCATTAACCACCAAATGCAGGTTTGTGTGGTTTGTTTGTTTCAGCTGTTCAAATTGTGAAACTGATCAAGATTAATTCAGGGTTCCCCCTGAAGTCAGAACAAAAAGAGAGCAAGCCAAGGATTTTACAAGATGGTGAGAAAAGGGGCTGAACCTTTTGTTTGGATCAAAATGAGCTGAGTCATAGCATGGCAGAGTTTGCAGCAAATTATTTTGTTAAAAACTTGGCAAATTATTTCAGCTGGTTAGGGTCCTCATCTGTTAGCTTCTGCTACGCTGTGGCTAAATTAAAGCTCACAGAGTGATAAAAAAACGTAGCTTATTTCTTGTTTTATTAGTCAAGATTGCTGTTGAAGAAAGAAGCCAACAACATGAGTTCAGCTAATTTCAACATGATTTCATTTGTAGTTTTGTGAATTTTGCAGGTTTTTCTTTCCAGTTGTCTTTTTTCCCCCCCCAAAGGTATTTTTCCTCCTTTTTATACTTTCTGTTTTCACATATGACCTATCCCCACATGATTAATAATAATAATAATAAAAACTTAGCTACATGCAGGATTTTTTTAAGATAACTCTGTTGGATGACTGATTTCAGCCCAATACAAGACTAAGAGTGAGTTGCCAGGCAGGTAAAAATCCATCAAGTTCTTGTCTTTGTGTGCACAAGTTATTTTTGTCATCCCCTCATATGTGAGACACTGCAGTTGGTAAATGAATGTTTCTGTACAGAAAAAGTGAGCTGCACCAATTATTTTAAACCTGAGCTCTTGTCCACCTGCATGCAGCTTCTTCATAGAGAAATTAATCTATGCTTCTTCATATTTTCTTCCCATCAACGCTCATCAGGGCCGATCAATACCCGTATTCAAAAATAAGATGTTAGCAAGTGTTAACAGTAAATTATCTCTAAACACAAAATCCAGGAAAGTGGATTTAAAAAAAGTTAATAAGCTTCATCTCCTGGGATCCATGAATCTTTTAAATGAAGTTTACATAAACCCACCCCAAAATAGCAATAACAACCATAAGGTGGTTAGCAAAGATAAAAAGTTATCCAAAAATAAATTCTGGCAAGAAATGTTTTGATGACACATTTTATCAACTTGAGCCACTTATTTATTTAAATGTGACTAATTTCACAAATTTATTTGACGTACTAGACATGACATCTAAAATCAATAGGCACAGGAATGTGCGTGGGCTAAAATAATGTGAGATATGTTTTATAACCCAAGTTAAAGAAGTGCAATAAAAGAAGGCTTAAGAGAAAAAAATTCTTATAAAAACAAGACTTAAAAAATATTTTACCTATAGGAGGATTTTAAATTCCCTCTGTTCTCCTGACAGAAACAGTAGCTTGTCAAAGGAACACTTGACAAATAAACAAGCAGGAACCATTGCAAGCAAAATGTCTGCATGTTAAACACAATATGACAAACACAACACACAGAGGCACAGAGATTATTATTATTCTTTTGTTTTTTATTTACCTGGAACTGAGACGAGCTTTTGCAGCTCCTGCTTCAGCCTTGTAATTTCTTTGCAGAGCTGGATGTCATCCATCCTGAATGGAAAACAAAAGGTGGGTCAAGCGTTCTGCCAAATGCCTTACAATACAGAATACAGAATACAGAATACTATACAGAAAAGAAAACAAAAAAGACTGATGCCAGTATCAAAGTATTAAATAAGAAGTCTTCAACATTATTAGGCTGAAATTAGTTTTCCATTCAAATGCTTCATTGATATGAATTATGAATTTAAAAAAAAGTTGTGAACAGTGTGAAATTGCACAAGCATATCAAACTGATTTTGAGCTCACAGGTGAGGTCTGTGTGCTTATTAGCTGAAATAACACCATCCTGTCCAGTGGGACTGAATCACACCTGACAGCTTAAGATCTAATAATTTCACCCTCTGACTCTGAAGGCAATTTCAACATGAAGGGACCAGTCATATGTGAGGAAAATGGCTGTAATTGGTACACTTCAAGCTTGTTTAGTAGAATGAGTTTCACTTCGGTGCACTTTAGCTGTAGATATTTCAGGATTACTCGTGGTTCCACAGAGAAGTGTTTGTTTTAAGTGCTGTATAAAAGCAGGAATGGACAGTGAGTGTAAAGTATGAGACTGTCTTGTAAATGACTAGAGGATTTATGTTGGGAGATTTTAATGATTTTTGCAAAACAATAGATATGAATTTAAACATTTTATGATGACTACTAGTTCACGTAAAATTAACTTAGTTACATGCACTAAAGTGACTTGTTGGAGTAGCACTAACACTCCAAATAAATTCAGTATTCCTCAATGAAACCCACAGTATGAGCTCAGGAACGCTTGTGGAAACTACTGGAACTAAAAACAGTTTTCCACTATATGCAAAACTTGTTTATCTGGTTATAAGAATGCTGTTTTTCTTCATTTATACTGATCAACAGATCAACACATGCATATCTACAATTTGTTTCCTCATGTGGATTGTAAGACAAAATCCCAAAATAGAACCATAAACGCTCGGTTTCTCTCTTTATTCATTGGATGGCCACATTGTGCTGGCCTAAAACCCCTCATCTTCTTACCCCCCGCCCACCCACAACCTTCTCCCCATAGTAATGTGTCAAAATAATAACGTCCCTAAAGAAAATGATGAAATAATGAAAAGCAAGAATGAGAGAAAAAGGGCATCTTTCAAGCTTTCTCTGTGTATGTGTGTGTTTGTGTGTGTGCAAGCTTAAATAACATTGCTTGTTTTTAAACCATTTTTCCTGATCATGCACATGGCTGCTTGTGTTTGTGACGGTTGTGATAAATCATTCTTACTCCTGGGGGACTCCTAGCAGTATCTTAGTGCACTCAAATTGCTTTAAAGAGACTTTTCTCGGGATGATGCTTCTTCTCATGTGTGAATAGCTAGTTAAATGCTCTGATGATAATATAGAGATTGAGGATGGACGTTTCCTCATCCTCATCAGGGACATTTTTCCTGACTTAATTGTCTTTGCTGCCTGTCAAGTGCAGATGTGGCTCCTAACTTTAACTTTAATAGACAGATCTTACATGTATCTCAGCTCTGACTCTCTCCGTACGAGGATGTCTCGTATTCGCTCAATTCTGAACAGCTCTCCTTCAATGTCCTCAATCGTGATCGTGGAGTCAGCCATCGACACAACATCTTCAGCTGAAAGATAAAAAAAGATCCAAATATGCTTTTTTACAGCCTAAACTCTCCAGAAAACATAAAGTAGATGTGATTTTCTACATGTCTAAACTGTTGTAGAGTAACAGTTCATGACATATATTCATACCTATTCATTCAGTGCAGGGTGGTGGTTATGGCACAAAATGGGGTCTCCGACCATGAATAATAAAAAAAAAGCATCACGTAGCAAGACACCAAACATGGCCTTTGTAACATGGCGTTAAATGACATTGTTTACGCATGACACAAAATATTGAAATTCTAAATCATCAAGAACTGAGATGTTAAATGTTTATGTCATGAGACATAAGCTGCAAAAGTCACATTGTGAGAAGTTTGAAAAAATGGGCATCACTGACAAACCTTTATGCTGGGGCATATAAGTTTGCCCCAGCTTTTAAAAGTGTTAACAATCAGCACCGAATCATACTACAACATGTCAAATCTAAATAGTTCAACACTGTGTGGTCATTGTGTGCAATTTGTGGATAACTGGGAAGACATCAGACACACATTTTATATGTCACACTATATGCTGATGCTGTCGAGAAGATCACGCCGCCTTTTGTTTCCACAACACAGTGATGATTTATTAAAGGATGCACTGATGCTGGCTTGTTTGGTTTATTAGTAAATGGGCAAATGCAGCTTAGAAAGGGGATCATTGCTGCCATGACAGAACAGATCTGTAAATTGATGCTGACTTTTATCTTAATGTATCAGGGAAGAACAACTTAACCAAAGTAATTTTATAAAGTATGCTTAATGTTGGCTAGTTAGAGTGCCTGTGAAAAGATAGCTGGAAAGATTCAGTTGCTGTGCAAATTCTCATAAACTCAGACATGTTTATAATTAAATTCTTGTTTTGGTGTTTTACTCAGACAGGTGCTACTCTATACACAAACAGAGATTGTTCAACATACAAATCTTTTTTTAAAACAGCTAAAAATAAAGCTGAATAGTTTTAAGCACTGTGATAGTTTTATTTCTTTTACTTATGTATCTTTGAGTTTTTCTGCAAAAGTTCAAAGTACATGCACTTTCAACCCTGAAAATTATAATTTTAGGGCAGGTTTACTCAAACCTCAAACCAGACTTTGTTTAATTATTTTTAATGTATTGTGTTTGATAATGTATTGTTTGTCAATATTTTTATGCGCTGTTTTTATGGGACTGAGGATATATATATTATATATATATATATAATAATTTTAATATATATATATATATATATATATAATAATATAATAATATAATAATAATAATATATATTTTAATATATATCAATACAGTTCATTAATATTCACTGACCCATTCAAATATAAGAAACAAACAAACAAAAAAAAGTGCAAAGCTAACTACAAAGCTAGCAGCGGGCACTTAGCTAGTTAGCATAAACAGTGGAAGTTTGAGGAAAGCTAGCTTAGGTCTGTCAAAATATAATTGTACATGGCCAACAAATAAAGCTGTCTAAGCTAGCATGAGGAGACAAAATGTCTCAATATTGTTTACATTTACTTTTAGTATTGCCTTTTGCTTCATTAGCATGATTTTATTTGGACAAGATCTAAGATTTAAGTCTTAGCCAAGTTGCAAGATAATCTCAATTCAAATATCTCCACTACCACTTTCAATAAAGGGAAAAATAGCTAAATTATAATAAAAAAAAGAAGTAATCAAACAACAAAATCATGGAAAAAAGAGCTCTCTGATGTTGTTATCCATTTCTTTGATGCAGCTCAAAATTGCATTCGCTTGAGTGAACTGTCTTCGAATGAGACACTGCCACATTTTGTACATGACATGCATGAACCTAAAAAGGTTGTCTCACTACAATAATGAAACAGATACTAAAAACTTGCAATGATCTCTTCTTAACTGAACTACCCATCATCAGAGCTCTGTGGACACTACACCCTAGCAATTCTTGAAACAACCCTGTTCCCCCTCCTGCAGCCACCCACTCCTCGTCAGTTGCGATGACTCATGCAGCAGAGCACGGACTGGCTTTTAATTACTTACTGGACCTTGTGTGAAAAGACATTACCATCACACTGACTCACTGTGAATAGCAGGGATGCACACACCTACACAACTCTTCAAATAGTTTAAATGCATCTGGTACTTCCACTACGATGTTCAACTGCGTTTGTGTTTCAGTGTCAAAACAACGTGCATGCATGTTCTAATTTTGCTTCAAGCTCTCTGCCAAACTACATGTCTATTCCAACTGCTTTTGGCTTTTAATGTCACCTTTACTTCTACAAGTTAAACTAATTATTTTAGTTAATATGAAGATTTAATTAGATTTTGTCTTCTTTTATTTAACCCTTAAAAATTTAATAGAGAAAATGCTATTTAGTTCATCTGAAGTATTTGAAAATGAACAAAATTACTTTTTGTATATTTACCATTTATTGCCAAGTTTTTACCACAAAGTGATGCAAAACATCTTAGAAACTGTATGTTTCAAATATGATACATATGGCATTATAATTAAGCAAAAATAGAAAATAATCCATTGCTCCAGCCAAAGTCTGATAAACTGCTTTTATTAGTATTCTATGACAAAAGAATAAACATCTCTGTGTACATTTATTTAGCAGAACAATGTAATTGAATATCTTTAGCAATGTATCTTATAGTTTTCTGTTATACACCAAAGAATTACATAAAACAACTCTTAGATTAATATATAATATTAATGATCATAAGCTGTTACCCCAATTGAAATTAATTAAACTGATTAATTTGACACAGGCCTAATTATTTACACATATGGACCCAGTCTGGGTGATTTTTGTATGATGTACATCAAAATAGCAGCTGCTGTAAATTCTGTTATCCTTAAACTGCACTCTAACAGCCCCACAACATTTCTTGACACCATCCTATTTTTAAGCAACCTCAATTTTAAGAAAAAAAACAAAACAATTTAATTACTACTCTCTGTCTCCATGCAACTAATCCTGGCTCCTGCTGAAGCTTTTATTTCTATGTGGCTTTAGCCGTTTTTCTTCCCTGCATATCAGCATTATTTACTAATAAATGTATTTGTGACCTGCGGTGGACTGGTGACTTGTCCAGGGTGTACCCTGCCTCTCTCCTGTTAATTGCTGGGATAGGCTCCAGCTTCCCCGCAACCCTTAAAGGCTGAATAATTAGGATTTTTTCCTTAAAAATAATTTTAAATGTTCTCATTTCTTGCGAGGGATAAAAGGAAGCTTCCCTATAAACAATCTGTCTCCTACATCAACAATGTCGTTGTCAAGTTTTTCTCCTTCAAAATAAGAGTTCCGTGCCGGAGTAACTTGGGTGCACCGTGTTGGTCTTTCCAACTTCCTGGTTCCTTAAAGCAGTGATTCCCAACCCTGGTCCTCAAGACACACTATCCTGCAGGTCCCTGACATCTAAGACCTGCAGGATAGTGTGCCTTGAGGACCAGGGTTGGGAATCACTGCTCTATGGGATCCTGAACGACACTCTGTTTTTCTTTCGACTGCAGTTCTGATTTGAAACACTAGGTGTCAGTGCTTCTTATTTTGCCTTTAATTGGATGAAGCAGCACAGAAAACAAATGAACGAACAAATGAATTTGTAAAATTGATGAGAAGAAATTAATTACTGAAGTCAAGAAATAACTTGAGTTACCTTCAATGCCATTACGTCATCATGCTCCAGTTGAGAAATCAAGTTTAAATAGTTGCTATTTACAATGAATTTTAAAATACTTTGTAAATATGGCTGAAAACATGTCTATAAAGTAATCATGATGTGCTGCAGCAATGCACGAACAATGCCTAAGAGGTCTTATTTACCCAATGGAGGTAAAGAAACCAGGGGCAAGAGGCCCTCTGCGATATCTTCTCACATTGTTAACAACTTATCAAACAAAGTGGCATTTGAACACACTGCAAACAACCTTTCCAAACTGGGACTTGTGTGTCTTCACTGCACACCATGTCATGAATGAAAGCACAGGGTGGAACATGGGATGGAGGTTGATCCACCACTTGAGGTGTGTAAGGACATGCTGATACAAGAAATGATTCACATCTGTTTGGTGCGTATTAAAAACAAGGACAACTTCCAATTGCCAATCAGTACATATAATTTATGTCGATGCAGAAGGTTTCAGAGGTTCCTACTTTATACAATAAGAAAAACTGGATACAACATAAATAAAAAAAAGAACAAACAAAACTTACATTGTGTGCTTTGCAATGTTTGGTGATTTCATAAAACTGTTCTCTCATGAATCATGATTATGATGTGATCTTCAGTTTACTGACACCATGTGACCGTATTGATGTGAAAAGTATAGCGTGTTTTGGAGAAGTTAGGATGAAAATGAGGATGGTGTGTTCGCTTGTCACTGCCATCTCCCTTCTTGGTCGTCCATCTGAAAAAATATCAGTGGAATTAAACAATGTCAACTGAGCACTGAAAATTCAGAAATCCACTGAATGGAGTGTAAAGGCGCTTCAATCTCAGGGAAAGCTGCAAGAAATCTATACGACAAGCTCAATGACTTATTATTAATAAATTTGTTTTTAACTGGTACATCAATCCTTAAAAAGCTCACAACTTTTTTTAATTAAAATTTTTTTAATTGTTGCTTTACCTAAAATGCAGCAAATTTAGTAAAAAGTTTACATAATTTGCAGTTTTCAGTCTTTTTCTTGAAAAAACACCTGATATTTATTTTAAATAATTCATAAAAAAAATCTAATTTTAATGTTCCAACAATCTTTACTTCAATAAGAACACTGGGAGTTTTTCACAACACTGCAAATTCTAACAAGTTAAGTTTACTTGAAAATATTTAGGAGGAAAAGTAAGCAAACTTTATTGTGGAAAGTATTGAGAAATTATTATATTCGAGTGAGCTGTACTTTTTTTTGAAGTCGTGATCACTTAATATATGTCAGTATAGGTAAATTCAGATCAAGCTGTTACAGCTTAAATACTTTGAGTCATAACTTAATATATTCTGCCAAAATAAGTGGGCATTACTTGAAAATTATTATACACTACACTTCAGGTATCTTAGTGTCTTACACTTTAATGATGTTGACAGGAACTCATTTAAGATAATTCACATTAAATTAATATACTGTAACAAAGTAAGTGAGCAGTTTTTAATTTAAATAAAATGCACTTAATATACCGCAGTTTAGCTAATATGAAAAATTTTCAATAGCATTATAAAATCCATATTACATTTTTATTTCATTATTTGTGAACAATGACAACAATCTACATGCTGTTTTATTCTGAAAGTTGTCTGAAAGTTACTATCAAAGGTCAAGTTTGGCTGAACAATGGCAGATAAATAAAAACAGAAAAATGTTATCCCACTGCTATATTGACAAGACATTTTCTAATACAATGCAATTTTTTTTTAGGTCAGACCATCTCTGTAGAACTTTTAATAGAGTTTGCAACGTTTGATCTTATTTCAAAATTACATATATACTCCAATCTAAATAATAGTACTTAGCTATATAGCAATTTTTGTTTATGCTTTAATTGTTCAGCGTCAGTCCAAACCCTTCTGTTAGCAGAAAAAAAACACAAACAAAATAATCCTACTGCAATTCTTTTGACAGTTATTGTAAAGCTTCATAATTTTTATGAGGGTGATGAACCAAACACAGTTTCTTATACAATATGGCAACCTCTGCAGCTCCACAACAAAGTAATTTGCCACAGTTTCATTATTAAAACACACACACACACACACACACACACACACACACATATATATATGTATATATAAGTCAAATATAATATCCAATTCAGTTCAAATAAATACATACAATATTCAATAATGTTTTGTTCAGCCCCATCATACCCACACTCATGTAGACAACAAGTACAGCTAGCCTACATCTAGCTCAAAAGAGCATTTTTTAGTGTTTGCAGTTTTGGGCTGAGCTTTTGTTGTCCCGAGGTTCAACAATATCTTCTGGATGAACTCAAATGTGCTCTTCACACCTTTGGGATAATCCAGATGGAGTGCATACATTAAGCCAAAGAGAAGACAAAGTGCTTGAGAGGTTGTAGAAATCTCGTCCATTACAATGTTTCCTTCAAGGATGATTGCAAAGCTGTTCATCTGTGGTGGTGTGTCCTCAGTCATGGCTCTAAGAACCCCAACAGGGACCTGGGTGAAGTCATATACAGTGTCCGAATCCTGCAATCAGAAAAAAAGAACGCATCTCAACTACTCAGTGTCTGCAGGAATCATAATTTAAAATCACACGACCACCAGCACTGTGGAATTCTGTCTTACAGAGCTTTATGGAAAGACTATGCAGAGGAAGAAATGGCCATATTTAATAATAAAAAGCATAAAAACAAATCAATCAAGATTTATGTGTGCTGAATTTCAGAGCATATCTTCCTAGGCTACTACTCAATGGTTGGTTTATACCTAAAGACTTCAGTCATGGTGCCTGAGAGTTAAAAAAAAACAAAACAAAACAGACCTGAACAACTTTTTCTGAAGTCTGAGAACTGAACCTGAGGTCTGACCTTCATTATGAATGTACTTACTGAGCAGCCGAGGAAGAATTCAGTGGAATTATCTCCAACATACAGAGGCAGACATTGCAGGACAGCAGTGCGTCTTGTTGAGATGTCATTGGCCTCATGGAAAAGATGACAAAAAACAATAAGCAGGAGGCTATAGGTAAGGCAAAACAATCTGGAAAAAGGTGCATATCTGCATATGCTCAAGACACAACATTCTACGTGATTCAGGGAGTTAAAAAATTACTTGCACAGCAGTTGTAGAAGTCATTATACAGTAGTAGCAGTTGTGGGCCTAGTTGAAGCAAGCAAGCACACTCCTAGATGGAGGTAATGATGAAGAACCTGAAACAACACTTACTTGCGTATTGATTGGCTGGAGGAGTGGTGTGGTGGTCCAGAGCTTCATAGAAGTCTTTCTTGAGGTTCTTACTTGCAACTCTACAGAACTCGGCGAACACCTTGACAAACAAGAAACAACATCCAAAGGATTGTTTACGCCACCATGGTGGTCACTTACTGTAAATATAATTGACTGTTATTCACAGTATAACATTTATAAAAAAGTAATGACCAAATTGAAGAAATTAACAATGTGCTAGGGCTACAAAAAATGATTAAGAAATTAATTATTAAAATAATCTAAAGAAATAGAGTAATATACAATGAAAATAATGATTGTGGTGTGGTTCAGTAGAAACATAAGTGGGCTTTACCTGATTTCTGTGAACAGCAGAGGCCGCCGTTCCATCATCCTTTTGACTGGAGGCTGTTCTTCCACAATTTCTTCGTGTCACAAACAGAATGTCTGATCCATCATTTTCTTCACATCAGCTGAGTCAGGAAGCCTTTTCTTTGCTTCACTTTCAAGCTGTCGTCTGACTAACTCAAGAGTATTTGCATTTTCACCATCAGAAAAATTTCGCAAGTAATTTGTCTCATTTCTTTTTGGCCTTTTTATGTTCCTACCTGATGTCTCTCCTTCAGGGAAATCCTTCCTCCGCTTGTTCACCGTGACATCAGCCATTCCAGATCTTCTCATTTTCTTGAACTTAATGCTATTCTTCCATCCACAATCTCCGCTGGGTGATCCAACTTCCTTCAGACAGGGATGCTTTACAACCAGTGCAGAGGCCACTTCTTTACAGCATTTATGTGTGGGGTATGCCGTGTACTTGTACATGGTCTCTCCAAGTTTCTCTAAGATGACATGCTTCATGTCTCGAGAAACATCCATCCGAGTTCCATCTTTCATTTATCATGTATTCACTGCACCCTTCATCCAGCAGACACGTGATAAAAAAACTGTCTGAATCTCTTTTAGAAACAACAACAACAACAAAAAAAGAAAAACAGAAAAATACCTTATTCAAACAAAATGTATTAGGTATTAGGAAGTGCATCACTAATTAATATTACTAGCATTTTTCCATTTCTAAATGAAGGCAATACCAACTTGTCCCTTGTCTACGGTTTTGGTTTTACTATTTGCCAGGGTCTTGTACCACCTCTAAGCAGTAAAACACACTAGGTAAAGTCACTATTCAGTTCCAGGCATTAAACATTAAACAAAATACTGTAATTATTCAGTCAGTCAAATGATTCACTATTAGTGTCCATAATTTCATTTGAACGCGCCACAAATTTTTTCTTTTTAGCCCAAGTTAATGGGAGTTAATATTTAAGTAATATATACATGAATGACAGATGTCTTTGAAGGAAAACCTATAGTTATATTTATATATATATATATATTAGCTATATATTATATATAGCTAGCTGCTGCCCAGAAAGGCCGTTTAGACCTAGCCAAAACACTTAACTCAGATGCGCTCATGTTTAGCTGCTGCTAACATTTTAACGTCTGCTATGTAAACACAGGCGAACATGCCAACGGTCTCAGAAAGTCATAGTTGTTGTTGGTTTCTTTAAAAGTTCTCGCTCCAAAAGTTAAATTACGTTGACAAGATTCTAAAAAAAAGAAAAGTCTTAAACTTACCGAAATCAACGTTAAAGCCAACCTTCCGTTAGACCAATGTAGCTGCGTACACAACCGTTAGCATGACTTTGAGTCGTGTAGCTTCAACTTCTTCTTCAACTCCTTCGTCTCTTCCGGCCGCTTCCACTGGGACGTGCGCGTTGACCGGAAATAGACGCGCACAGGGTATACAGGTGTTGTACACACCCAAAAAACTAAGTACATTGTACTTGATTATATAAGTATGGTGTGTAAAAAGTACAGAAAACTCAATGTAAACAAGTACATTTGAACTAACATAAATTATGTTTAGTGTACAATTTAATATTTAGTCAGGAAAAAGTTTGCATTTACAGTGCATTCAGCAGATTGTTCATTAAGCTACAACTTAATGCTCAAAGAGCAAGTACAAAAATGAAAAGGGGAAAAAACAGATTCTTTCAGCATTTTGCAGGAGATCTGGATGTTGAAGACAAATATGCGTTTTTGTCTCAGTTCTTTGTGCATTTCAGAAATTCTCAGACAATTTGAAAATGTTTAGTTTGTCTTAAACCACAATTTTGCATGATGTACAAAAGTCTTCATGCAGAACACCGGGAAAGTGTCATGCAGGTCATTGACAGTGATGTTAGATGGACCACGTCTCTATCACATGTGTATGCACACATATTCAGAAATATGGATGTTCATAACATGGATATAGGGTAAGGCAGAGCAGTGCTGCAATATGTCAAAGTTGCATTAAAATGGCACTGATTGGACATAATTGCAAAGACGTGAAGAATTCATGACAATTTGCTGAATTTGCTGAGTTCGAATGAATATATAGGGACTAAAAAAATACTAGTTAATTGGAACTTTATGAAAATCAACAAAAACAGATTTCAACCATCATCCGCTTTACAGAAAAAAATGTTAAGGGTTTATTTTAATAGACAAATTGACTTGTGAGTAAAGTTTATTTATGTGTTAAAAGTATAGCTTTGCAGAAAAATCTTTCCCTCTGCAACATGATTCTGGTGTACAGGAAATCCCCCCACATTCACCACCCAGGTGCCCCTTAGGAACTACGACCTGCACACAACTAAAACATATTTATAGCGAGAATTTGCACGTTATTGTTTTATTTCCCTCGGCTTAACTGCTAAAGTCGGCTTATCAGAGCACCAACTATAGGTGTGAATTATTCTGCTCACATTTTTTCCAAACATGCATCCAAATACCAACACAAACACAGAACCTTTGCCCCATGACAGATAAAACTCACCTGATTTCTCCGCCGCTCCATCCACCTGCGTTTGGTCCAACGCGCCGTACTGTTGAGATTTCCTCTCTTTGTCCATAGTCCTAAAAACACCCTCTTTCTTCTGACGCTATAGAGGAAAGTCAAATGAGATTTTCACGCAGCATTAATTCAGAAAAAAAAAATCAAAAAGCTACGCCAGACTTCATGCAGCTGTGATATGTGGGGGAGACAATGGGAGCGCTGCCAGCTGATGATGAATCCAGCCACCAGTGTAAACAGTCTCACGCTGCTTATGTGCGCTCAGAGGCGCCATCTACCGGCAGGAAATATGCACTGCATGCTCCACCCAAAAAGGACTAAACACACATCTGTTGCATTGTAACCACTGTGATGACACATGAGAGCCATTCATCATGATTGTCTTCATCATTCCCGACTGAGTTCAGCTTTCAGCAGCATAATAATTGGAAATGTAATTATTTCTTGCAGCCAGGGCCCCCAAGGCACCTTCCAGATGTTCTGGGACTGAATCTTGCATCTGTCTGCATGCAGGCAGTCATGTTCTAGAGAAATTGGAGAATTCACATAGATTCAAAAGTCTTTCTATAAATAGAAGATATGCAAGAAAATCTTTCTTTTGGAATAGCATGATTTGGATATAAAGCAAAACTGTATAGTATAACCTCTTTATACGGTTTAGTTTTTTAAACATTTTAGATAATAGCCTCCCAAAAATCATTACCATGAGTTTATCATACACACATCCAGATCTGAATTAGGCTGAAAGCAACATAGGCCTCCATTATTTTGATAGGGAAAGAAGGAAATCAATATTACTTTGCCTTCACTGCATTAATATGAGCACTGCTAACTTCATCCAAGTTTAAACAGTTGTCTGAATGGTAAGTGCAGCTTTGAGGTAAAATAATAAACCGATTTTTGATTGATTACAGAGAGCATAAAGACAAAAGATATTTCATGTTTCAGGACACTGAAAAGAACTTTTGAAACCTCAAATCCTTGATCAACTGCATACTGTTGTGGAAATAAAAAAAAGGAAATAAACTGATCAACTGACTTCATGTCTGCTAACAGGCAATCAACGACCATCTGAGATGAGATAAGTTCAGGAGGAGTTCATTTTGAAATACAGGTTTGACTAACATGCTCTGGCAGACATGTCCCTTGATCCGTTCATCACACAAGAATCAAACAATCAAACTCAGGTCATTTCAGCAGTTGTTTGCAATGTGCTACACTTATTGCAGTTACACACACAATCACAGAACAAATAGTTTTCAACTTTTTTAATCAGTCTTTCAGTTCACATTTTAGAGTCCACACAGACTGACAGCTGACAGAAGTTGGTGGTGAGTTTTTACAGAAAATAAACAGCGGGTTTTGGGCGTGGTGTAGCAGCATGTCAGTCCAGTTTGGCCTGACCTTCTGCACATGTCTTGTGTTTGCACTGCCTCTAAGAGGCTTCAGTATCTCTACTGTCACGATGACTTAGCTGCATGAAATTACTGGCTTACTAGAATACCCACCCAAAATCATGCCACCTTGTTTGCAGTATAATACAGTAGCTGCTTACGCAAATATACATGAGGAGAAAAAGGATAAAGAGGCTCAGATGAGTCCACCTATCTATCGTTTGAGATGAGGCTTCCAGGATAGACAAGGGTGTCAAATTTACTCCAGTGTTTAAAGTCAATAGCTGGACTGTAATTAAACCTGTCAGGGTGGGAAATGAGTCATTCTCACCTGGACTGTCTTAGGAAAGGTGACAAACCTGATGAGGAGTGAGAATTTGTTATTGTAGTGCTGACAGAAATGATTTCAAATGATTTTCTGAAAATAAATCTCCTCTAATTGATGCACACGTCACCCCAGTTGTTGCTTTCAGGGGCTCATTCTCCTTCCATAGTTGTTTTTGCCTCTGTCGTCTTCCATGGCTTTATCAAGCCAGTCCCTCTCCTGCTCAGACTCAGAGTCGCTGGCTTCGCTTGCATCAGCTGCCAAAAGGCGGGAATAGTTAATTCTCCTCTGGTGGGGGGCTTTCCACTGGAGCAGAGGCAGGCACATGCACCATGCCATCAGGCCTATGGCCCCCCCTCTGTACAGCCACACCAGCCCAAACCTCTGCACCACAAACCCTCCTACAAAACTACCCAGTCCACTTCCCAGCTGCAGACACAGAGAGTTGTACACCCTCCTCACGCTCCTTTCGGCCCCTGGAGTTGCAACATCCTCGCACTGGATGGTCACAGCCCACCATAGCGCTCCACCACTGAAACAGCTGAGCACCTGTGCAGGGAGGGCAGCCCAGGCTCCCCAGAGGAAGGAGTAGTAAAAGCACTGCAACCCGAGACTTGCCGCACCAACTACGAGCACCCTCCCTGGGCTGAGGAGTTTAGAAACGCGGCCAGCCAGGAGGGGGAAGGCAGTCTGAGAAAGCAGAGAGAGGGATAAAGTCAGCCCCATGTGCAGCTCACTGCTTCCATGATCCTGCATCTGCCAAAGGAGGAAGTTGTCTACAGCTGAAGTCAGTATCCCAACAAGAAGGATAGTGAAAGTGCAGAGCAGAGCACGAGGGGAGCCATAAACCAGCTGAGCAGCTTTCAGGAGCCCGTTGGCTCTGTCTCGCTTTTTGTTCAGATAAAGAGGGAGGTAGGCAGCCACAGGCAGGGTGAGAGCTGCCAGGACGGCATAGCAGTAGAAATGCACAGCTCTCCGGTTTGTATGACCAGCGATGAGACAACTCAACTGGCTGACGAGCACGCCAGTCCCCCCGACACCACACGCCGCTCCGAGTGAACCCCACACCTCAGAGCTGCTGTAACGGTCTGAGGCGTCTGCAAAATCTAAATACTCATACAGGCCGTCATCTACTGTCCACTCCAGAGGGGCTGACACAAACTCCCACACTGAGACGATGAAGAGTATCATGAGAAAGAGCTGGTTGTGAATGTCCATCTCCTTCAGGCTGCCTAGAAAACCAAAACTACCTCTTTTATTTCCCTCAGGCTGCTGTGACATGAACTCAGACCTCTTATGTCTCACTGGGGTTACGACAGAGCTGATGGTGGAATAAACAATAGATCCGTTCTTCGGTTTTCTAAGAATGCTGATGGTCACATCTGATGAATTTCCTGTATCAGTGTTATTAAAAGAAGATAGATTTGCTATCACATGAGCAGCATTTCGATGGGAAGTGTTACAGGTCCCAGTCTCTGCACCGGACACATCTGTGGATGGAACGAGCAACAGCAGCAAGGCGGCCGCAGCGGAAAACACCAGAGAGCAGTTTATCACCATGCGCCTCTTGTTGTAGTGCTTGGCAAGCATACTGGCTACAGGTCTCCACAGCAGCGTTATGAAGTACTTGGTACCCATGACGATGCCTGTCATGGCAGGGGACAGGCCAAGCTGTCTGAAGTAGAGGGTGAGGAAGGGGAGCAGGCAGGATTTAGCACAGGAGCTCAGGAAACTGAAGGTGCCGGCGAGCGCTAAGGCACGCTTGATGTCAATCTGCTTGGTCCTCTTCATGGTTGTCCTCCTGAGCACTTAAAAGATGTCACATGGATGCAAACTGAGAGATGCAGGACGACAGGAAGCAAAGAAGTTAACAAAGACACGTCTTGATATTAATACCAAAAGTATCTAAAAAGTGTTACCACAGTTTGGTTGCAGAAATCCAGCTACATGCTACAGCTATAGTTAACTATAACTATAATCCTTCTCAGAGACCAAGATGAAGTCTTTAAATGCATTATTATAATGTAGATTATTTTTAACAAGCTATAAAATTTAAGTTATTCAACTGAGGTAATTACAAAATCCCTGGTTTATATTAATTTGTTTACTAAAGGCTGCAGGAATGAACATTTAAATGACAGAACTACCCTTGCCTTTTAATCATGCATCGTCATCTGAAAGCCGATCGAGCGCAGTTTTCTTTGCGGAAATATGTAGAAGAAATAAACATGAAACATGACGCTGAGCACCTGTCTCTGCAGGATGTCAAGATACTATGTTCCACGTCACGCCAAGTCCACATGATGACATAAAAAAACAGAAAGAAAAAAAGACAAAGTTAAATATTTACCTTTTAATCTCCTCCCGCTGAGTTTTTATCCTCTTCTACTTATCACTATCCTTCTCTCATTCTAGCGTTACATCCACCACTTTGTCTGTTTCGTGTTTAGATTTGTGGACACCTGTTAACAGACTTTGTGCGCTCGGCTGCAGCGCACCTACAAGTTTACACCTGTGGATCCGCACACAGCGCCGCAGCGCCCCCTGCCGGTGTGGATGTCTGCGTGCGGCGTGTGGGCCATAAAGAGGGACACAGACAGAGTACAACGTGACGAATGAAATTAAAGTACACTATTTTGTACTGAACTGACCGACACATCAACCACTAACAGAAGCACTTCTCATAGGCTGTGTAATAAACTAAAGATTCTACAATAAGGATACAAAAGTCAAAATCCTGTTCAAAATTATCCCTGTTTGTGGGTTAGGCATGTGTGTTGTTTTACAAAACAATGCAAAACTCAACATATCTCCTTTCTTGATATTCTACCTCCAAGCAAATTAACCTGTTTTCAGACTTTAAATCTTTAGAAAGTGGTCTTCGTTAATAGTTCATGGGCTCTCCGCTGCTTTTTAATCTTTTCACTGAATTCCAGCTGCTTTTTGACATGTTTTCAGTCCACTTTTAGAGGAAAGTGTTTGTCAAGCACAAGAATCATTCAAGCATAAAAATGGATTCTTACTCATGTGCTGTTTTGACACATAACAGACCAAAAAAAAAAGAAAAAAAGAAAAAAGAAAACAAAACAACAGCAAGAAAAAAAACAAACAATTTTAAATAGAATTTTCATGCTTTCAATTTGTTGGAAAAACACAGTTTCCTTCGATTTCTTTAGTTGGATCTGCTTAAAAAAGCCAAATATTACTCAGTTTGACATAAAATAGTATTCCTGTGGCAACAAGGTGATTAACAAAGAGCTTTTTTGCCAAAAACTTACCTCAGCGTGGTGTGCAGTGTGTTCTTTAATAATTATTTAAAAATATAAAAAACTATATCTAAACGCTAAACTCAGGATTAGATAACAAACAGTTTGAGATCTGTACATCTGAACAAATCCCTCACCCCATCTACTTTCCTAAATTTCTAATGTTATTAGTATGTTAATAGGACGGGAACTTCAAAATCCCTTTGTTTTTCTTAAACAAGAAGTTTAAGAATGAGGGAAAAAACTGTGCCGAAGCAGACTTTAGAGGTGAGCATTATCTCTCTGTTACACTCAATAAACTCTAATGTTTTACAGTTGTAATTAACAGGTTTTTAATCCTTTGATAAGATATTCCTGCTCCCACTGTTGAAGCATTAAAAATCCCAGTCTGGGATGGGATATGATCCGGTTTCCACCTCCCTCCTGTGAGAAGTTGAAATGTCTGCACTCTTGTTAAATCTTATCTACATATGACATGAAAATCCTCACTACCTCTATATGTGCATGGAAAAAAGAGATACTAGCAGCAGGCATATTAAACGTTTGATAGAAGGACATGAAACTGCAAATAAGCACAGACTAAAAATAGTCTCTTGGCTTTATTTTGGTTGTGGGACAAATAACACATGAAACACAGTAAGTTCAAAACTATCACATTCTTTTTATCAAATCATCAAAAATAAATAGTTTACACATATATTTCTACTATGTCATGGATCTAAAATGTACAATATAAAACTCAAGTAGTCAGTTTTCTACTATCGATGTGAATCCAACAAAAAGGAGACCTCCAAAGAAAATCCTGCATCTAAAACAAACACACATGTCATTGTGAAACACACCATCATTTACAAACCTAAAATAAATTAACGTCAACATCATAATTATATGTATCTTACTCATCCACATCCTGCAGCTTCAGTCAGTCTGTCATGGATATGAAGCAGAGAAAGAGGTAATAGGGAGGCAGAGCAGAGAGCAGTAGGTGGGGTGCAGAGGCTGGATTTGGCCTGGTAATGGCTTGTAAGTCTTCCAGTCTAAACTGCTTCCTGGTTTGGAGCATAGAGACACTTCACACCTGAAGACAAGACAGGCATGAATAGAATTTAGATGATATCTTTTACTATTTAAGAGGCAACATCTTGAACTAGTTCTGTGGTTTAATTAAAGCATTAAAATACCTGGTGACACTTTGGATGAACTTCTTTTCATCCTGATCCAGACAAACTGCAAAAGTTGTTCCATCTTCTCCACCGATCACCTGCACTTTATCCACCTTCACCTCTGATATGGAGATTTGCTGCCAGAGGGTGAAGACATGCAACCAGGGGGTGTTTCAAAAGGTAATTATTTATTTTCAGTATATATAAATATATAAACATCTCCTACCTGGTTGTAGCCCTTTTTGGACTTGGAGGACTGTCTCTTCAGCACTTCTGTCATTGTCAGCTGCAGACTCTCTTTTGAATCTGGACAGGCCAACAGAATGCAAATGAAGTCACATGACTCATATCAAAATGTAAAAAATGTCTTTTGTTGCCACTCACCGAGCTGCTCGGGCTTCCTGCATGTTTTGTAAAGGTTAATCGATGTGCAGACCATCTCCGTCTGAACCCACTGACCCCGCCCACTCACAGCCACCTGTGATCACAAGTAAACAGGATGGGCATAAAAATAGATCCTGCTGTGAAAATAAACACACAGTATGCACTGCTATTTATAATGCAAGAAATCTGTGTGGAGGATGAACACCTTGTTGTATGCAACACTCAGTGTTAAAGGCACAGCTTCTCGGTCTCCATCAATTCCAAACCGTTTGCTGGCAGCCCCTATAGAAAGAGCAAAGCACAAATGAATCTGTGTTTATGTGTGTGTGAGTCTATAAAGAGTCTATAAAGGTGATGCTGTTGTCTAGGTATGTTTTGCAGACTGTTACTAACCCATGGCTTTAACAGCCCTGGTCCCAGCTGTGTGTCCGAGCTCCAAGGAGTGAATAAACACCTCCTTTCTCCTCTTTCCCCCAGACAGGGTCAGCTATGTGAAGGAAGCAACAATTGTATTTCATTCTGCAAGCAGATGAGTGCTGACTGATGCTCGTTGTGCCCTGTGTGTGTTTGTGTCTGACCTCAGCCTGGTAGAGCTGCACCAGAACTGGCTGGTCTGCGTTTCTGCAGTAATAAAGCACCAACTCGGCCAGCAGGGGAAGCTGCTCTGTGCTGCCTGAGGTTGCTGAGACGTCCTCGTCCTTCGATGCGGCCTGAGTCATGTGATTTTCAGATAAGTCAGACTTTGACAAGGGATTTTTGTGCACATGGTTACGCAAAAGTCACCAATCGTAGGTGCTCAGGACAAGAAAAATAATCTTTACTAAGTGGACTCTTGGTATAATGAGTTAAAACCTGGAGGAGCATAATGGTGAAGGATTGGCACGAGTCTTAACCTAAGCCTTCACCTAGAGTTGACATTTCGCAAACACAAAACTAGATACCCTTAAAAGAGAACTCTGGCCATTCAGTTGTCCCATTTATAAAGACTTGTAAGACACATAGAATCGAATATCACTGTTTTTTTCTTTTTTGTCTATTGTCACACTAGGGAGAAAGAGGGGATTAGGTTGTACATAAAAAAATCTCAAATGATTTGTACTTTTCTCCTTTTCCTTGAAGGGAGGAATTCTACACCATTACGGGTTGTACCAATGACCTACATAAAGGTTTAAGTTGGAAGAATAGTCAATGCATCTTCAGCTGATTTATGTTGAAAGGATAGCATCGGTATAAAATGTACCTGACAGAGGACATCAGAGGACAAGCTGAGCAGACTGAGGACATTGCGTTCATACCAGGGATCCATCAAGCCCAACATCTGGGCTATATCTGTTGTGCTGTCCTCCACTAAAGCACCGTTTGACTCCTGTCAGAATAAAAAACGTATAAGGTAAAATACTTGGTTTTAAGTATAAAAAAATGCTGCTAAGGAGAAAATAGCACAGCAGTACAGTTCAAACTACAAGCTGTTGCAATTATATTTTATATACAGACAACAGAGAATAAAACTAAACAATATCTTTGTCATTTTCTTCTACTCAGAAGCACATAACTGATCCTGTACAAAAAAGATATACATATGAATGAAAAAATTAAATGAGATAGGTGTCAGGGTAGTAACTCTCACCATAGAAGCAACAGCTTTGGTTAAACTTCCTGCCTGCCCTTCTGTTGGTGTGTTGCCCCCTCCTGATGGACTTCCTGTTCTCTTTTTGATGGGAACAAAGTAAAATTGGAGTTTGCACATTCTGGTGAGTTGTGGACACTGACTCTCCTTCTGCTGCAGGTCACTGTACGCTCTGGCCAGCCGACCAGCCTCTCTGTCACCTCCAAAGACCACCACTTTCACCAGGGTCGGCACTTCCGCCACGTTTCCCTCATCGCAGCTCAGGATCGGCCTCCTACGGACGCACATGTGCTTCTGGGGGGTGAAGGGGTCTGTGGGAATAGTGGACTCATTCAGAGGATGGACCTGCCTTGACACGGACCTGGAGTGTTTGAGCTGTAAGTCTTTGCTGATGTCACCATGGTAACCCATGCTCTGGGCTCTGCGGCAGGTGCTAGGACTACGGGGAGTCTTGAAAAGCATGGAGAAACGCTCAATACCCAAGAGCGACTTGGACTTCTTCTTGGGTTTCCTTCTAGCCTTTGGTTGGGTTTCTTGCAACTCCTCCATGTCCTCATGTGCAGTGTCCTCACTGAGGTCACTTTCCACACCCGATGAGCTGGAGGGCACCGACCAGCTGGAGGAAAGAGAGTAGTTGGAAAATGCAGAGTCCCTCGAGGAAGAAGATACAGTGGAGATACGGTGGTTTTGAGACTCGTGATCCACTTTGTTTGAGTCCAGCTCATCTTCCTCATCCACACTGATGTCAATGCAATCCTCCTCATCTATTCCCGATTTGAGGAAACACTCTGACAGAGAATCCAGGTCAGAATCAACTGCAAGAATGTCTTTCAGAACATCTGATGAGTGAGAGAAATGGGACAAAAGTTGCATCAAACAGGACTGGATTTACATTTCAGATCTTTTCTTTGAACATTTGCTCAAACAGAACTAATTACCAAAGTTATCATTGTCCCATGAGCACGTGTGGCATTTGGGAATAGGCAACTTGAACATCTCAACTGTTCCTGATGAGAAAAAGGGATTCTGAGATTCTCAACATTCTCATCTCAATGGACAGTTTGTCCCCAATATTCTTCGTCTTACCAGTATCTGGGCAGACATCAGCAGGAGTGGTGAGGCTTTCTCTGAGCATCTCCATTTTGTGAATAAGAGCCTCTCTAGCCGTCCTGTGATCTACTGCTGTGGCTGCTGTCTCCATGCTGTCAGTTATCACCTCCAGGAGATGCTGCAGCTGCTCAGGCTGCTGCCTCTGGAGGAACATGAGAAGGATTATATTGAGAAAGAGAACAGAGAAGAACAAAGTGGAAGAAAGGGAGGCAGAGTGTTGGAATATCACCTGTAGGGAGGTTTGGAGTGCCTTCAGGTCATGTTTGGGGCCCAGAGCAGCCTGAAAGCTGTGCAGGATCAGAGTGGTTGTGATGTCTCTGCTGGAGTGATGGGTGGTACTCAGCTGCATAGAAGCTGACTGGACTTCTGGAGGGACTTCATCATCAGGGTTCAACATCAGTACCATTCTATTACAGACACATATACAGACATTAAGTTGAACTGAAATAATAGTTTTGTTTATTTTTTAAGTATGCTTTTGAAGCTGTCATTATATAATCCTTTCAACATGAATGAACTTACATGGTTTTAGAGCAGTGGATGTCATGGGAGACCGCTTGCTCTGTCCTCACAAGACGCTGAAATGAAATGCCTGCAAATAGAAAGATAAATAAATATAATAAATTTAAAAACAGGCAGTCACAGATATTGAGCATCAGCAAGGAAACACTGCCCCCTTATGGCCAGAATTACTTCTGCTAAATAACTGTTCAGATTGCTTCAGTGGTAAATATTTATCATTTTAACTGTAGTTACCAGTTTGTACAAAATCTTGCAACTATATCTTTACTGCAATATACAACACTGTGCAAAAGCCTTGACCCCATGCAGCAAGACAGTGTTTTTGTGCAATTGTTCACCAGACTTTGTAAAGGTCTTCCAAAGTTTCAACACTGACTGCTTTTTTTTTTTTTTTTTTTTTGAAGTCTCTTAACACTTACCTATGAGTAATTCGAGCATAAAAATAGCCTCTAACTCCAGGGATGAAGCAGTGTTTTGCCAACAGGTAACAACTTAGCAAAGAGCAGGGTCTAAAAACCAATCTAAAGCAGATGAACACTATCTGAAAATTATATCTAAAGTAAGGGAGAATTTAATAAAACAAAGTTCTTCAGCTGATCCATCTACTGTTCATTGCAGTCTCATCATAACTATTCTCTGTGGAAGGGTGTCAAGAAAGAGACAGAGAAAAAAAAAACCTCCCCAGAGTTGGAGCTCAACATTTTCAAAACAGTTTGGGATCATCTGGCTTTGGAAAGTCCTTCAAGAGGCCAGGAGACGGTTTCCTGAAGACTACATAAAAAATACAAGAAAGCTGGGGTTCAAGAATAAACTCTGTTTCGCTCATATGCTGTTTTTTAATTTTTGTTAGCATGTTTCATTAGACTGGATCTGCTTCTCCTTTTCCAGGTGATATATAAAGATATTAGCACTGAATATGGAAAGAAATTTGATGTTTTAATTTTAAGATTTGGCCCATTTCATTGCAGTTGAACAGCTTTGGTGCAACCTGGTGCTCGGAGCTCCTGCTGGATGATCTTTAGCAGGCGTTTGCAGGCAGAACTGCAGGGTTCAGGCCAGGCCAGAAACCTTTGGAACAACAGACAGGCCTCCTGCAGCACACCGTAGTCTGGAGCTAATGGAATCTGCAAAGGAAAGAATAGGTTTAAATAAAAGAAATACATTTAACTGTGTTTGATCTGATTGTAAATTATACCAACTCACTCTAAGAAGAGCTGAGGAGAACAAGAGTGTGAGAGGAACCACCAGCTCATACTGACACTGCTCCTGCACCTGGAAGAAGAAAAAACGTGAACTGAAACAGGTTGCCACACTTCACTTTATAATAAATATTTCAGACAGTGATGCTGCTTTTGAAAAAACTCTTCACCTCCTTTGTTTTCCTCAGTATTTTCTGTAGAAGGATGAGGAAGTTATGAGGATCTCTCTTCACAAGTTCCTCCAAACACCAGCGGCTTATGCACAGGCCAGCTGATGGGAAAGACAAAAACACAAAAACCTGAACTGAGCTGTATTTCTCCTTTTAGGTTTCATTCTGTCATCAGTCATAAACATGTTGTTATAACAGAGAGGTGATGAAAACACCTGCTTCTCTGGCTGAATTTCTGAATGAAGCTCTTGGTAGATGTCAGACCTGATGTTGCAAGCTACTCCTGTGTCACCACTTTCAATTCCTTTTTTTAGAAGTTGAACAATATGTCCTCAGTTAGTTGGCTGGATGTTTGAGGTTCATTTCTTTGTTTCCCTTAAATCATTCAGTAGCTTTTAAATGATGATTTAGTACCATTACCATTATCATTAATGTGCCGCCTGCACCCTTTTCCCATGTTTGAAGACAGTCTCGGTCCTCTCTCTTCTAACATCACCCCCTCTGCCAGAAAACTAGGTGTCATATTTGATTCCAGTCTTAATTTTCATCTTCACATCAAAAAAGTCACCCAGTCCTGTTTCCTTCACCTCCGCACCATCAGTAAAATCAAACCTGTCCTCTCCCGGCCCGATTTAGAAAAAGTTATCAATGCACTCATTTTCTCCAGACTCGACTACTGCAACAACGGTCTTGACAATAAATCCCTCTCTCACCTCCAACTTGTTCAAAACGCAGCAGCTCGGCTTCTCACTGGTTTTAGCAGAAGACAACATATTACACCTGTTTTAGCCTCGCTGCACTGGCTCCCTGTACATTTTAGAACTGATTTTAAAGTTTTACTGATTACTTTTAAAGCTTGTTTAGGTCTGGAACACGGCTACATTACAGAGTTACTGACACCCTACGAGCCTCCCCGCAGACTTAGATCCTCAGGCAGGTCCCTTTTAGCTGTGCCAGGGTCGAAACTCAAGACCAGAAGTGACCGAGCTTTTTCGCTCTGAGCCCCTCAACTCTGGACGACCTGCCTGAGGAGATAAGACTGTCACCATCAGTTTCATCTTTTAAGTCACTTCTTAAAAACACTTTTATCATCTGGCTTTTTTTTTTATTTACATTTTTATTTACTTTATTTATTTTCTAAATGTACTCATGCATGTGTCTTTTCTTTGTTGATTTTATTACCTTACTTTGCTGTGTGTTGTTCAGCACTTTGTAAACCTTGTTTTTTAAAGGTGCTATACAAATAAAGATTTATTATATTATTATTATTATGTGTGTTTTGTCTTTTAAAGTGTTGCCGTTAAAAGCAAGTACAGTTGGTGTCTTACCGTTCCAGAGCTGTTTGTCAGGAGTGTCGAGACTCAGGTGGCAAAGGCAGCGTTCAAGGACATGCTGGATGCGATCCTCAGTGCATGAGCTCTGCTCCATCATCTAAAAGAAAAATCCCAACATCCACAGACGAATGACAGAAAATAAAGCAACAGGAAGTCCACACGGGTTTTTGTTGTGCTCTTCAGAAGCCCAAACTTCCTGTTACCAATGTCAGCAACAATTAAAAAATCATTGTTGTTCCTGTTCAGACTATTAAAAACAGCCCAGGATAAAAGACTTGCTCATGCACAGATGCAACCACAAGTGTCCGCGGCACAGATGTCAGTGCAGAAAACACAGCCCAGCCCAGCACTTCCCACTGGTGACTCACAAACTGCGTGAGTGGACCGGAGATGAGCTGGTAGAAAACAGCCGTCACAACTTCTACTTTTCATTCTTAAAATTAACCACTGACATCTGATTTCATATGACTCATAAGCATTTTGCAGAAGGAAAACTTCTTATTTAATCCCTTAAGGTCTCTTTTAAAAACATGACATTAAATTGCAAGCCAATACTGAAGAATAAAAGCAAGAATTCCTGGAATTTGCTTTGTGGCAATCACAAGACCTGTGGTTGGGGTAAATGAACATTTAGTGACAAACACACAAACAAACAACGACCATATTATGTAATAGGCAGCTACTTAAAATTGCCAGCAGAGTTCCTCAAAGCAGGGTCTCTCTGCATTGCTAAACTCAAATTAGGCTACCCTGAGGTCAATGATAAGGAATCACTCCCCACTGGTACTGCTGGTCATGTTTGACCTCCAGGATGCCGAGGTGCACAAGGAAGCTGTAACTGTAACTAAAACAGGAAAAGGCCTCCAAGGAATGCATTACAAATAGGGACTTTTAAAAAATTGACTGATTTCTTTGTACAAGAGGAGAAAACACATCTTTATGAGATTAAAAAGTGTGAAGAGGAACAGTGGATTCCTGCTAAAACTTTACATTTCAGCTGCATAAATACACCAAAATAGATGCATGTGCTCACAATACTTTGACAGAAAGGATGTTTAGGTTTAATGTTATATTTTCAGTGGCTCTATGTGGCTAAGCAGTACCTGAAATATCCCACTTCAGCAAGCAAACCCATCAATTGTCTACTGAGGAAGCAGGTGTTGATCCATTGTATGCTGTCAGGCTGTATTGTCCAGCACTGCCAAGCAAACAGGACCAGCTATGGTGCAAAAATACCAGCCTGCAACGCTCTGATTGTTTGCTTTAAAAGGAAGCAAAGACCTGCAGCTCTTCTCAGCAGCTCTGTAATTCGCTATGCTAATACACACTTTTAATAATATGAAGTGCTGATTGCAGTCACATTCACGGGTTGTTAAAGAAGGGGAACAGGAAATATGCAAAGCTTTGCAGTTAGAGCTGATGTAAGTTGTGTGACAGAGGCTTGGTCCTACTACAGAGACGTTACATTCAATCGTACAATAAATTAAACCCCACTTTGCAGACCTGAGACACACACAGGATATATAGAATAATAAATGTACATGTTGCACTGTTATTATCTTGAAGAGAATCAAATTAAGAAGGATTTATCAGAGACATAATTCTTACCTAGTATGTCAGTAATCGCAGTTATCAGTGTCCTAGATCGTCCAAGGTTAACCACAGCTGATTAACCACATCCTCCTGTGTTGGTGCTTTTCAAAAATAGACCCTCCGACTGCACAGTCAAGACAGCGTGTGCTGCAAAACAGGAACTCTGTGAGTCTTTATGCTGAAGTGTTTTTTAAGTTGCATTGTGGCGATGCTGTAGAAGGAGGAGGAGTCTTCAAGCAGACAGAACTCATCAATCAAAAGTCCAGTAGGTCTGATCTGGTTGGCTGTCACTGCATCATGATCTGAACCTGGCAACGCTGTCACATCTGTGATAATCCTTCATAAAGATCTATGTATTTCTATCGTCAGAAATGCTTCTTACATATTGGTGATTTTGGTTTCCTTTATTTTGGATTTGTTTTTAATTTAGTATCCTCACACACACACATCAGTAATGACAGAGCTGCCATGCTGGGAAGCCAGCTGCCATCAGAAGCAACTAAAGACTCAGATAAAGACACTTCAGTATGTAGAGAAGCAAAATATCATGAATATAATTTGTGGACTTCCCACTCTAACACCTGAGCCTCCAAACTTAAATTAAATTAAATGAGAACATTTAGAATGAGATTTTTTTAGCTCTGAAAATCAGCTGAGACAAAAAGTGTTTAAAAGATGTTGCATGTTCCCTCTCTTTTTCACAGGTGAATGACAATTGAGATCTTAAAAATATTAAATGAAGCCATGTGGATGAATAAAAGTGTCTTATTCTTTTTTGTCTGTTTATTTCCATTGTACTTTTCAATACTGTAAAACCTTTTCATAATTTGCTGCAACATGGTGAAAATTCAAAAAAGAGGAAAACAGTTTCTGTTTAATCTTACAGATGCTAAAACAGCCGATACCCTTTAGATGTATTAGCTAGTAATAAATAGGACTGAACATTAAACCATCTAAAATAAGCATGTAAATGACAAATCTATTGAATCAGAAAATGCATTTTATTTATTTACTTTTTGCTTTATCAGTGGGTTTGGGATCCCAGCCCTGCATCTGCTGCAAGTCATTGGTGTTCTCACACTTTTTCTTACAAGTATAAAAGCCTATGATGTTATTTCTGGGCTGCACAATCGCCCTATCGATCCTGGTTCGAGCTTTAGCTGGAGCCTTTCTATTTGGAGTTTGCGTGATCTGTTGATCTACTGAGATTTTCACCCACAACCATCTCTAGGGTTTACAGAGAATGGTCTGAAAATGAGAACATATCCAGTGTGCAGCAGTTGCCTGGATGAAATGTCTTGTTGTCAGGAGGTGAGACAATGGGCAGTCTGGTTGGAGATGATAGAAAGGCAACAGGAACTCAATTAAACACTGGTTCCAACCAAGGTGTGCAGAATAGCATCTCTGACCACACAACACATCCATCATTGAAGCAGATGGGCAGACGACCACACTGAGTGCCACTCCTGTAAGCTAAGAACAGGAAACTGAGGCTATAATTCACACAGACTCACCAAATCTGGACAATAGAAGATAGAAAAACATTACCTGGTCTGATGAGTCTCCATGTCACTTCCAACATTCAGATGGTAGGGTCAGAATTTGTTGAAACAACATTAATTCAGGATGGATCCATCCTGCCGTCTCTCAATGGTTTAGGCTGCTGGTGGTGTAATGGTGGGAGTGGTATTTTCTTGGCATACTTTGGGCCCCTTAGTGGAATAGTTTATCCACCACTGTCTATTTGAGAATTGTTGCTGACCATGTCCATCCCTTTATGACCCCTGGCCATCCACACGCTGCTGTCTGTTTGGCCACAGATTCTCGTCCACGTCACAGTGTATATTCTCCCTTGCAATGCAACGAGGGAAGAAACTGCGTGCATGTCGCAACCATCCCTAATGATCTCCTGTGATATCTTCATACACAGCGTCCAAAGCATGGAGCAGGGACCTCTGATTTTCAGCCTGATGCTCAAACACTTTCCACCTCCAAGCGAGGACTAAGGGAAGGACAGCAAGGTGGTAGGAACACCATGACCATCCTTGGATTAGTAGTGAAGCAGGGCCTGGTGGGCGGGGTAGGAAGTCACATTGTCCCACACAATGACATAGTTTGGTAGGTGAGGCCCTACGAGACCTCTCTCAGTTTCAGAGCTCAAATCAGAATGAAGGTGGAAGTAGAAGATGTGATGCTTCTGTGTATTGTATGGGCCAAGACTGGGGATGTGAGTGGCCACACCATTCACAGAAATAGCAGCACACATAATGTAACTCTGGTGGCCAGTAATATCATAGCCACGTCTTCGGTGCTTGGCCACACACAAACGCGAGGGTGTGAGGGGTCTCATTTCCTTCCAATGCCATTATCCTCTACAATAGAGTAAAAAAAAAAATCGTCAAGTCAGTCATACGGAAGTTACACACCACAGCATCAGAAAAGTTCCACAAGTTCAGTATACTACTGGCCACTACTGCAGTGGTTCCAAACCTGGGGTACATGTACACCTAGGGATAGGCCTAAGCAGAGGTACTACTGGAGGTATTTGAGAGAAAGGGGAGCAGGAAATCATTAATGACTAGACTTAAATGTTACAGTAAAACCATAGATCTGCTTGGGAGGCACAAATTGAAGCTCCTTGACCCCTTTTCTTATCGTGTGTTATATTTTTTAAAATTAGGATTGTAATGATAATTGTAAACCCCAATCTTCTGTTGTAGTTTTTGGAAATCAGACGAAGAACACACTGAAGCCAAAAAAGTTTGGGAACCACTGCTTAATTATAAAAAGGACAGACAACCAGTAACTGACTGGTACTGCAGCGCTTTCACTCTATCAGAGTTCCTCTCAAATGTTACCCTGTAAAATAGCTTCATAGTCATCTGATGCTTGTTCAGTATCCGGTCTATTGTGGAGATGCTTATAGAGCTGACATTTTGGAATATGGCATTGTCTTGTAAGATTGCAGTGATAAATGATAAATCATCATTTTAAGGACATTTTTTGACTGATTTTAGACACGGGTCAAATCTGATCCATTGTAACAGAAAGCTAACGCATTCAGGAAGGTAAACTGAATTCTCTTGTATTTTTATCTGTCCTAATATCATTTATATACTGTAGACTTGCAGCCTATTTCTCATTTTTATTTCTTCTCTTTGATATGCAGTTCATAAAACCAACCACAAGATGTTGCTAGTCCCTCTTCCCTGCAGCACAGAGACACTGCAGACTCCAGCTCCGCGCCTCAGACGCAAGTGGTCCCCTTTTTTCTGTTACATCAGAGAGGGAATGGGACAGAAAGAGGCAGAGGTGGGCAGAGGTGTGACTGAGTGGACGGGCAGAGGCTGAGGGAGAGTCAGAGCCATCTGGGCAATTGCCATATCTTGTTTTTTATTTTGTTTTTCAAAAAAGAGGGGGAAAGTTGAACTATAGCACCTTTGTTTTATAGTGCGTAAACGGGATAGGCTGTTTCTCCAAATTCTTTGGAGTCCCAACACTTTCAGGCTGAGCAGTATATTTGGAGGTAGTGGTCTGGGTGGAGTCTCGTAAGATTATTTCCTACACATCTAGCATCTCCTTCCTCTGCGTCCTCCTCCCTCCAGTTTTCCTAATGTCTGTCTCTCCATCATTAGCTTTGATTTCCTCTTAATTTTGACTTCAGCGCTGCCATCTGATAAGAATCTCTTTACTCCATTTCAGCGCCTCCGTCCCTGCGGTGCTCGGATTACAATGAAAGGGATTTTGAAGATTTGGATCTCCCTGCTCACACTTTTTGCGCTGACCAAAGGTGCCTTCGGGGGATACGGGCTGAGCATGTTTGCTGCGCAGTCTTCCCCTCCGGATCCGTGCTATGATGAGAACGGGAACCCTCGGAGGTGCATCCCCGACTTTGTCAACTCCGCTTTTGGAAAAGACGTGCGGGTGTCCAGCACCTGCGGCAACCCGGCCGCCCGGTACTGCGTGGTGACAGAGAAGGGAGAAGAGCGCACCAGGGACTGCCACACGTGCGACGCCGGGGACCCCAAGAAGTCTCATCCACCTGCCTATTTGACGGACCTGAACAATCCTCACAACCTCACCTGTTGGCAGTCTGAAAACTACGTGCAGTACCCGCAGAACGTCACCCTCACCCTGTCGTTGGGTAAAAAGTTCGAGGTCACTTATGTCAGCCTCCAGTTCTGCTCCCCCAGACCAGAATCCATGGCAATCTATAAGTCCATGGACTACGGCAAATCGTGGATGCCGTTTCAGTTTTATTCCACACAGTGTAAGAAGATGTACAACCGGCAGAATAAGGCAGCAATCACCAAGCAGAACGAGCAAGAAGCTATTTGCACGGACTCCCACACGGACATGCACCCTCTGACAGGCGGCCTCATCGCCTTCAGCACCCTGGACGGCAGACCGTCAGCGCATGACTTTGATAATTCCCCGGTGTTGCAGGACTGGGTGACCGCCACGGACATCAAGGTGATCTTCAGCCGGCTGCACACGTTCGGAGACGAGAACGAGGACGACTCAGAGCTGGCGCGCGACTCCTACTTTTACGCCGTGTCGGACCTGCAGGTCGGAGGACGATGCAAGTGCAACGGACACGCTTCAAAATGTGTTAAAGACAGAGAGGGGAATCTTGTGTGCGAGTGCAAACACAACACGGCAGGACCGGAGTGCGACAGGTGCAAACCTTTCCACTATGACCGACCCTGGCAGCGCGCCACGGCCAGGGAAGCCAACGAGTGTGTCGGTAAGACAGACCCTCTATTTTTCATTTTAATACCTCATTGTGGAAATATTAAAGCTCTGAATATCTTTCCCGACTAAATCGTTTATGTCACAACTGGTCTGACAAATGTAGAAATTTGTGCTCGCTGTTATTTATCATTACGCGCAAAAAAAAGTCTGGACAGCCTCCGGAGATTTTCTCTCATTAGAATTTAATCAGAAATCAATTCTCATATTTTAAACATATTAAAGTGTAATTTTTTTAAATAAAATGTGAACTTTACGCATGAATTAATGATAATAATCTGACTTTTTAAAATGAGTCGATTAGTTTGATGCATTCAGATGGATTCCAGCTTTGGAATGGAGAACGGAAGGCCACGCAGAGTGTAAACACGCTAAAGTCGCAGGTGAAAACAGCTGATTAAATAATTCTAATGAACGGGATAATACTGTTAGTGATTTGTTTAGAACTCTTTTCAGATTCTCATTAAACTCTCTGCATCCAAAATAAAATAAGTTGGGCCAAGCGCTGGAATAAAGAAAGCACAAGAATTGGATTTATTTGCAATTCAGGACTGAATAACACACAAACTGCGGGGAAAAACATTGAATTGAGTTTTTTTTTCATAATTTGTCAGATTCAAATAAACTTAAGTGTATGCATATGGTAACGAAATGTTTTTCGTGGACAACGATTAATTTTCCAAGTTTAATCTAAATATTTCTCATTTAAAATCACTGAGTGCGTGTCCTCAGTTTTTAAAATCAACATTCAAACGAATTTCTTCAAACAATAAAAGGCAGGAAGTCTTTTTTTGCTAAACAAAAGCGCGCTTGTCCAAACGCGTAATTGCGTCCTGACCCCCTGTTTCCGACTGTAGTAGCAGATTTAATAGGAAGGAAACGTTGCAGCAGCAGAGATAGACTGCAGGGGCGTGTTGTGTTTCCATAAGCAGGTGCTATTACAGATTGGATGGGCGATTAGGGCGGTTTTATTGACATTTTTGGCACTTAAGACTATGAAACTGCCACTTCAAAAAAGGAGGACAAAGCGCAAAGGTAACTTGAAGCCAGATCTGAGTTTAAATATCGTACAGCGGGTGTATTTTCCGTTTTTGAAAAGCATATTTTTCAACAGAGCAGCGGAGCTTATTTCAAAACTCGAGCCTCTGAACTACAGCGAAGCGAATCTGGAAAGGCAACAAGCCCCGGCACTGCCATGGTTTGCTCAATCAAACGGAACAAGTGAACAAGTTGTTCCCTTTTGGCTTCCGACTTTCGCCCGCATGTGAGCGCATTTTACTAAAACAAAAAGCTTGTCACTTGCGGCATCCATCTGCATGTCAGTAAGAGACCCCGCCCCCCTTCACCGCCTCACTTTTTGTGCAAGTGGTGTCATTAGATAAAACTGCAGAAGAGCCAGACTGAGCATGTCTTCCACAGAGGGAATAATAGGAAGGGGGTGGCCTGACACCCTATAGCATGAAAAGAAAAAGACCCAAGGGGAGGAGGGTATGTTTCCATTGAGCACTGGGTCCATATAGCCCGGCGGTGGGGATGCAGAATGCACGGTTTTGTCCTCCCTGTTGTAGAATATTACAATACCGAAGCAGGAGTGAAAGAAAAAAGATGCGGTTATGGGAGACTTGGTTTCACTTATTGGTGGCAGGCATCAAGGAAGTAAGACACAGTCAATTTCCCATGACTTAGCGTGCAGGGTGCTATCATTTTGTCAAAAGGCATTTATGTTGGCAGCAGCAGGCTTCACATTCCGATCAGCTGGAGGCACATGACTCACAAATTTGACCGCATGGGCGGCACAGGTCACCCTCTTCAGAAATCTGTTGAGGCCACACCAAAGTCAGAAGTTGAGGGGGAGTTAGTTAGTCTTGGATGGGTTATTGAAAGCCTTCAGGGGCTTGAGGCTGAAGAGCATCTGGAACAAAACAATGTAAGTTTTGAGTTACAAAACACTTAAAAAATAATCATAAAAGTAGAAAAGGAAGCAGTGCCACAACCTCTTCATCACGAGAGTCCACTGCATGTGTGATATATCTGTGAAATATGATTCTAGTCTGGTGCCCAAGAAAGGTCAGATGACACATATGGTGCCAAAATGTACATTTGGTGATTCTGTCTAGACATACTTGTGTTAAAATATCCATGAGGTTCACCTTTTTAGCATCGACTTTTGCACAGTTGCTTATCAGACATTATGAATTTCCAAATGAATCGGTGCATATCTTGATTCTGACACTTCACTAGTAATATCACATGTCTAAGCTTTTGTTTGAGATCAAGATAATAGATACAGGCCTTAGTAGTTGTGAAGAAATACTCATAGACAGGAAGCAGAAGAAACAGGCCTACCACAAGTTCCTCACTGCAGACCTCAACCCTACATTTTAAAAAGGAATTATAACATACACATATACGTGTGACAGGTCAGGCCGTGCTGTCCCAGGCAGCTGCTTCATATTCTCCCCATGTTCAGCGTAGCACTGACCCCTGGCACTCAGGGCCCTGCCCCCCTGACTGATGGGGCTGTGGAGGAAACTGTGGGAAAACATCTGCTTGCCAAGTGGGTTTTGAGGCATGATGAAAATGGTAGCCTCAGTCACTCACACGTGTAATTTTGCACTTGTTCAATTCCAGCCTTGTTTTCCCTGTCACCCCGCCATGCGATGCTCTGCTTTAGCTCGGCCGCGTTAGTCAGCTGGAGGCCCAATCAGTCTCGCTTTCTCGCACTTTTGATTTACTTTCTGAACACACTTTCCTTTCACCTCAGCATGTCTTGTTCCTACAGCTGGCAAACTTTTATGTGGCTTAAGGTGTGTTTCATGTGAAATAAGTTTATGACCTGTTTGTGTGTGTGAGTGTGGTTGCAAACCCAGCAAGCAGGAAGTGGAATTTTGACATTTATTAGGATATGCTTGTGATAGAGAGCCAGTATATCTGCTGTATCACTTTGCTGTTGGATCTCCTCCCAGTCGGTGAAGCTCTCCCTTGAATAGAAGTCATGATCTACTTAGACTCTTTAAAGAACCATGAAGTTTAATGATAAACAGGGATAAATATGTCATTCAGATGTGCTTCAGAAGCTTAAAACCTTTTCTTCTGTCTAACATTACACAACAGGCTTAAAGAGTATCATTAACAGCTTAACATTTCTTCACACTTGATGGTAATTTGCACAATTATGTATCTATAAAACAACTTTAACGGAAAAAAAAGTATTTTTTTTTGTTTAATTCATCTTGTATTTGTTCTGGAATTCAATTACTTAATCTTGAATTCTTTTTATGTGTATTCGTTTCAGCTGCTTTAGATTCTGAACATGTCCTCACCCAGATGCAAATCAGTGAAAGCATGAGTACCTTTAGAGATGAGAGGAAACCAGACTCTCACAGAACAAGGACACCATATTTTCCTGTTGAGCTGAATTTACCCATGGATCAGTCTGGATGGGGACTATCATGACTGCACCACAGGTTAGGCCAGGCCGGACCAACATATGGGTCTCATTTTATTTATTTTTTTAAAAGCATGACATCATACATTATATGGTATTGTAATAGAATCTGTATTTGTTTTCCGACACATATTTGTGGATTTCTGATCTTGAATTTAAACAACAATAGCCACAGGATACAACTATTTTTGGGGCTGGTTTTTGCTTTGTTGGCTTCTGTTTTGATGGGTTCCATGTTCAAATGCATTAACGTAACATGCTGCATAATACAGTAATGAAACCAGGCTGTGTTTTGCAAATGATGAGACAGCCTTTGTTTAAGGGAAACTCAACTCAGTCCCGCTGATAGTTAGCAAAATACCCACAAGCAACATATTGAGAAACCTCTGCTGTGGAGATGGAGAAAATGAAATGAGCCCCTGCCCACATCCAGTAGTAAATATTGAAAGCACATCTGAGAAAAATGAAAACAAATAAATGTGACTGTGAGCATCTTGCTCCTGTTGTGGTTTTATTTCTATCCCCGCTAGTGATTACATGGATAACAGTCATTTTCCTTTTGGGTTCAAGACAGCCTTCTGATGTGCTGCTCAAATAGTCATAATAAGACCAAGACCTGAAGATATCATTACAAACTGCATGTCAAAGATTAAAAGTTTAAGTAATATGAATACAGACAAGTAATGTGTGTGTCAGAGGCGTAAGGGAGGACATTTATTTTTTCTTTCTTGTGAACAAGAAAAGAAAAATGAGACTTTACCAGTGTGACCTGCACAACAACTTCTTTTAAAGCCAGAAGGACCTTGTCCATCTTAAACAATGTGGAAACCTACATTTTTCGGAAAATATGACAGCATTTGTTGTAATTCATCTTCTTTAGTTTTTATTTTCTTTCAGTAAAATAGATTAACTTGACAAAGATGGGCACACACTGAATCCATCTACTTTATTTTACTATTAATAGTTAAAAAAACAGGACTCAAGGATTTGAAATACCCTAATTTAAAACACACCATGGTCGTGTAAAATCATTTTAACACGACCAAATGCAAATGTTTTTGCGACAAAACATTTTCCTTTTGCAAAAAGATCTGGAAGACACACACAAGTGGCCTCCGTGTGTGTACTAATGTGGCTATTGTGTGATGAGATAGTTCAGGATGCAGTATAAGCTTGGAAGTGACTGACAAAGAGAGCCAAACTTTAGCATTAGACAAAGGTTAAGAAAGTTATAAAACATTCTATCAACTTACTGCAGGAATTTTATCTTCATGTTTTTTACTAGGTAACTTTGTCAAAAAGCAAATAAACTACAAGGGAATCGAAATACTATATAACTATAACAATAATAAAAAATAACTATAGAGCCACTATTATTTGCAAATAAAGAATAGGGCAAGAAATCAAGAAATCCAGGTTAATCTATGGTAATTATTATGTGTTTTTCTTAATGCCAGTTTGAAAGCCAACAATAGAGCACTGAGCTGGAGCTGGGTTCAGTAACTGGAAAACTCTTTCAGCCCACTTCAGACAGCACAAACGTTTGCTGAGCACATCACTAACACGGATAGCTGCAACAATCTGTCCTGGAAACTACAAATACCCACAACAATCGATCAAACTGACCAAAAACTAACTGCAAAGACTTTTTTGAGAAAAATAATTGCAACTGTGAACCATCTGGCAGACTTTAATCTTACATTTTATTGCTGAAAAACGTAATTTTTGAGTCTATCTGAGTGAAGACTATAGAGAAAAAAAGCTACACACATTTATGAGATAATAAATGTTGAAAAATGGTGAAAAATACTGGAAGGGGAGGGTCCCACCTCTGCTGTTTCCCTGGCCCCCCAAATGTCTAAATCTGCCCCTGTTCATTAGACCATTATAATGATTAAATATATAGTTTTGCTAAATCCCCCTAAATTCTATTTCTTAGTGCATATAGGCTCTAACAGCTGACATTTGCTGCTCATTAAACCTTTTTTCAACTTTGAATACATTCAAGCACAATACCTGACTTGCATTGTAGCCGAGTAAGAATGTAAACAGAAGACAGAAGCACAGATGTGGGAGCTTTGATAACAAAAAAAAGAAAAAAAAAGAAACTTCAAAGACACATAATGTGGAAAATAACTAAATTTAAGAATAGTTAAAGAAATTAAAATGGTAACAAGCACCTACACTAGATGCACATTTATAAATTCTAAGCAAAATTTTCCCTTTTTTTTATCATCCTCCTTAATTTCTGTTGTTTATAGCCTGTTGTATTTTTTTTTTTTGCCTATTTATTTAACCCTCTGGTGCATGAATTATTACTAAAACAGTACCACATTTTTTAAATAAAATATTTTACTTCTACAGACATGCACATTTATGCTTTTCTGTACTTTTAACTTTTACTCTCTGTGTTGATTTTTCTATTTGATCAATGAAAATATTTATAAAATAATATCTTGTCATATTAATATAATATAAATTTTCTATAAAAACACCTGGATCATTTTTTTCCTCCTGTTTATCACTGAGGTAAACTTGGTAATTACAATGTATGTATATAAACTATATCAAAAGTGGTTATTCTTTACACGTGGCAGAATATTGGTGACTCACTAATGTTCAATGAAGTTGTTAATGTAAGATCCACACCCATGCATACATTTAAAAACAGACTTTAAATATGTGTCCACTGTAGTGGACACTATACATCAAAGGGTTAATTTATTCTTTTTCTTTTGTATTTGCACTTATAATATATACAAACACATGTCATGTTGGGTGTCTGGAATCATCCAAACACCACACCAATATAGAAATTAATGTAGCATCTCTCAAAAATTGGTGAGAATAAAGAAAGTATATGCATGGTTTGCCTTTAATGGGCTAAAACAAGCTGAACATAACATCAAGACATGGCAGGGTTTTCCAAAAGCATTTCAGCAGATCTTCCAGCACTAATATCCTGACACAAACAGTCATATAGCTTTACACAGTAGGCCTAAAACGGTCATTTCCGTGATTAAACCTCTATGTTGTGGACGCTCCACACTGTTCACACGCTAACACACTAACAGCAGGACCTGCAGCCATTCCAACAAAACCTCCTTTAACCCTGCCATGATTACAAACGGAGAGCAATGCTTCTGAAACTGGCTCTCGCTCTGTCGCCTGCAGAGTTTCTTGCAACATAAGCCTGTGTGACTTTGGAAAGAGGTTTCTGTGAATACAGTCACACCATAAAACAAAGAGATGCGTTTGAGGGATCTCAAAAGAAAAAAATAGGAATAGGAGGAATAGGAAGAAAAAAAACATGCTCTGCTACAGTCCAGTGTCCTCTGGGTAAAGGCTGCATGGGTTTAGGATTTTGTTTTGTTGAGCTCATAATTCAAGACAGACATGATATTTGGAGCCAGAAAGGTTTCACTCAGGCTTTTAAAGCAGGCTGAAAGATTTTCTTCAGCTAGGTTTTGGACAGAGGTGTCCCAGTGTTTTGAGAAAAATACATTTGCTTTGATTTAATGATCCTTTTTTTACACATTGGCTTTTGGATATCATGGCATTAATGTCATCACATGACACATGCTCATAAATGATGCCCTGTGAGATGCATGAGAAGGATACAGGTTTTAAACAACACATGACACTAGAAAAAAACAGAAATTATTTAAGTCTGACCAAAACTGTACCTAGTGTACTCTCAGAAGATAAAGAAAAAAACTCCTGCATAGATGTGCTGCACTGACATGATCCAACGTTTAAAAATTTTGCATCTATTTTTGTAAAAACAATAAAGCGTAGGTGTGAATTAATGCAGCCAAATAAAGTCGATGTTGTTCACATATGTTTTTGCTTCTGCTGAACCTGTGACTGAAAAGCAGCTCATTAAGACTCCAAGTCAACTTGCAAGTCACATAAGGCTTTTTTGACTCCTGCTTTGCTCCAATGAGCTAGTTTTATTCATGTAGCATCAACCTCTGTGATGTGAAATGGATTGGACTTATACATACACAGGTTATACAGAAAAAGTTACAAGCTGCACAATGTTTTTAGCATTTTCCCTAAATTCCCTGTCTGTACATGTACACCGGAACAAAGACACTGATATGGCCAGTTTGACTTTTTGGTGCATATAGATGCACTCAATAAGCAGCTTGGTCCAGCAGTTTTAGTCAGCTTTATGTGTAGAAAATCCACTGACTGATGATAGACTGTTGCTACGTTTACATCAGAACCAGATCACAGAGTTTGCCTCTGCAGCATCTGGGTTTGGGTTTGTATGCATTATAAAAAAGTCCATAATGTGTCCTTTGTTTCCATATGAACACCCTCCCAAATAATTTGATGTGCCCCTTGTCAACTACACAGTGTTGAAATAAGTAACCGTGTCCTTTCCTGAAGTGTAAATACCTCAACAGAAGCTTAAAACTTCTAAATAACAAGTTTGAGTCCTGCCTGAAAAACTTGTGCAAACTTTTTCAGAAAAAATGTTAAAATGTTAAAGTTAAACCACTGGTTTCTTCCATCTCACTAGCAAAACTCAAAAGTATGTAACATCATTAGTGTCCAGGGTGTGCCCTGCCTCTCATCTAGTAGCAGTTGGGGTAGTCTACATACCGCCCTGCATTGGAATAAGTACGTATATATGATGGATGTTGAATGGATGGATACTGAAACTGCTATAGCTGCTATTTAAGTTGAGCTTGTTTTAATTACCTTTTTACAGTTTTATATAGACACCAGATAAATCTAATGGGGTGTCAGATCTTTTTTTTCCTCTAAGCTTTGATTTTTGGTGAGCTGATTCTTTTGAAGACTTATTAAAGCGAAGCCACATGAGAGAGGGAAAACTCAGTATTTGGTGGATTTGCTGCGATGCAAAACTTGAAAAATGCTCATGCAAAAAGTGACTAAATACATAAGCATTGCAGCAAAAAAATATTCTTTCAGCTCAGTAAAAGAGGTTGTTTCTCAGTTGTAAAAACATTTTAAAAATTACATTCAATTACTAGTCCTGGGTAATAATTTAAGAAACACCAGGTTAGAGAATAAACCAGTTTACACTATTGTGACTGAACACTCTGTGGGAGTGTGTGGAAATACGTGTGTGTGCTTTATTTAAACTATTCTGAATCAACAGAAAGTATGATGGAGGATCCTGAATGGCTGCAACAGTAAAGAGTTGTTTGTTTTCATGGCTGTTTGGGACGCCTGACTGCGTGGATGCTGCACTTTTTGTGTCCACCGTCTGTCTGCACGAAGCTGACATGACCAGGGCCTCCAGTGTGGCATTGGGACCACCTAGTGTGTGCACTCCGAGCCCCTTTGAGGCGCAGAGGCAGGGCAGGCTGGAAATGATTAATGGGCCAGCAGAGTGACACGCTCCACAGCTCAGCTTCAGACCCCCGGCCAGCTCCCCTGCTGCGCTGCCACCCGACACAGCCAGCTCAGTGACAACGCCACTTGTACGCCCACACACAACACGCTTCTTCGGTGTCACTTACCCATCTCACCCCCTCCATCCGAGTCTCCCCCACCATCTCCTTCCAGAAAAGCATTAAGAAACTCTGCAGTGGAGGCAAAGCTAAGCTCCTTTGGCTGGTACCATCTTTCCTGCAGCGCTGTCGACACGGGGTCTTTTTACTGCAACACAAAGGCAACAACTCACAACTGGATCCCTTCTACATTAATAAAGTCTTGAGATGGGCTTTAATATTCTTTTGTTCAGATATTTTTTCTCCTTTTAGCTTTAAAAACTATGTAAATTGGATGTGGCATGCTGTTTTATTTTTCAACAAGCGCAGGAATATCAGCTGCTAATTGCCTCAGAAAACTTTAAAGCAAAGTTTAGACATAATAAGTCTGTCTAAGGGAGGAAATGGAGTTGTTGGATCCAGTTTGGTATTTATTTCTTCATATAATGTCTGCGGGGGTGTCTCCAAGTGGCTCTGTTTCTCCATAATGGATTTCTACATCCTCCTGCTTGCTGTCTCCATCCCTCATATACCCCAGTGTCCCATTTTTCTCTGGGAGAGAATGAGGAACCACTTATTGGATTTGAGGGGATATCCAGCAGGATTGATACAGGAGAGGAAAAATCACTGGCTACCACATATCGCTCCCAAAATGACCATAAATATCCCAAGGTTCCACATCTGCTCAAAGGCGGGAAAACCTGGGGATTTATCATCCTCCAGCTTCCCTCTGTTCACTGAGTGTTTGTGTGTGTGGGACTGAGGCAGATCTCCCGGTCAGACTGGGAGTAGGGAATCATCCACAGACGGAGGTTTAAGTCGTCCTCCAGTCTGTTGTAACTCTTTCACTTTGAGCGGGTGTGTAGATTGTTTCCATACTCTTCCCATCTCTGGTCCAGGTCACCACAGCTACTGTGGGGCGGATGGCTCATGATTCCTTCACACGCTCACTCCAAACAGTAGAAAGTGACTTCCTTCCTTTTCTGATCGGCCAAGATTTGAGACGCACAGCAGACGGTTTCCTCCCTTCTCTGCTTGCAGGATGCACATATCCGCAGGTGTGTGTTCACGGGTGCCGAGAGGTTTATTTACACAAAAATGGAAGGTCAATTTCTCATGATAGTCAGGAGATAATACATTGTATCTGCTTCCCAGTGAGACAGCCAGCAAAGAAAAAGAAAAGCCTCATAACAAAGAAAAACTATGTCAGATTACACTGTGCAAACTATGAAGAACAGGCCTCTTTTACAGTAGCTTCAATTAAAAAGTATGTATTAAAAGGCTGATACTGTCTTTCCTAATTAATTGGGAGTTAAAGCCCTGATACAGGATATCTTAATCAGGCTGAGAGTCATAGCAACATTTGTTTTTATCATAACTACTGTGGTATAAGCTTCACTCAGTTCCTGAGATTGCTTGCAGCTGCCCAGCTTCAGGAAGAAACCAAGCCTTTCCTCTTCAACCCAGCACCATGTCCTGGAAGCCACCTAGCAACCAACACAAACTTTGGAGGGAAAAAAACTAACACAGTAGTGACTGACCTCCCAACATTTCCATAAAAGCAATCATTAACTAGTAATTCCCTTTTTCTTTTTCCTTTCGAGCAGCGGAAAACGAGACGACAGAGGATGTCCAAGTAGTACCAATTTTCTTCTAAAGTGCATAATTAACTAAACACCTGATTTGGCTCTGCAAATATCTTTAAGTTGAATAAAACTGCTCCTAAATTTAATCTCTGTATGCTGAGACACCGGGTTAAATGTGCTGATGCAATCCAAAACACACAGGAGAAATATTTCTGAGATGGGAATGTGGACAGTTATACATAGGCCTTTGGAGAAAAGTGTAGAAAAGCACAATAAACATGCTGCAAGAACGATGGATTGTCACCTCGGCTGTATGATTTACAGCCTAGTGGCTTCCTGCCTCTTTTCTCCCTTTACCCCCACCGCAAGGGAGCTCACAGCGGAGCTGCCGCGTGCCGGAGTGTTAAAATAACCTCCCTGCTCTGTGGGGGAGATTTGGATCTCAGCCTAACGCTGGAGTCCCTGCAGCAGCCTGGCCTTGTTTAGATGTTTTGGACAGGTTTGGTCTGGAGACTGTTTCCCTCTGACCACAAGCTCAATTAGGCTGTATTCATGCAATGTCAGGTTTACTGTAAATACAAGATACTTACTGGGGAAAACTGGTCAGCTCTACAACACGTTGGTGATTATAGCTCGGATAAGTGGGGGAATTTTTCACAAGCTTCCCAAATGTGTCAAAGCTAACAGAAATTCCCATTATCTAAAATAACTCAATAAAGAAGAAACGTGCAGCATTTAAGGCCCAACCCATGACAAAATGTTAAGAAATGTCCAATTTTTAAAAATATGAAGTCTTTATTTGGCCCTGTAACAAAATTTAACAAAAAAATAAACTAAAAGGTTTTCTGCTTCTGGGTATCTATTGTATCTATTAATGGACAGAAGACATAATCAGATTGTGTTCAACAGGATTTTGAGCAAAATTTAACCCATAAGTTGAAGCAAAATGTCTCAGAAACTGTATGTAACAAATATGTCACCTCGGGTTCTTATGGGTTAAAGCAAAAAAAGTTAGAATAAGTATAAATCATTTGTGTTTGTATCTGACATGTAAGTAATAGTATCTGTTAAAGGTGGGAAAAATACTTCTGCAGAGTGGAAATACAATTTTAGCAACACCTGAGTGCCACATGTGCATCGACTTACAAAGGACTAAGAGAGTGTGGAAGCTTGTAAGCGAGAATTAGCATATAAAAGCCTTGTTTTAAGAGTCGAATTGTTTTTTTCAGGATGGTTCAAGTAGCTAAAAACCGTGAATATAATGTGTAAACAACTGAAACAGCAGTGGTTAAATCAGAGCGTTAAATACAACCTCGAATCTTAAAACGTTAGGCAGGTGGGAAATGGTTTAAATGGTTTCTTTCTTTGCAAACAGTTTCTCCTTAACTTAATTTAATTTATTAATGAACATCCATTTTTCCATTTCAGTCCTGAAAGATATTCCGAACAAGTTACGAGAATAGTTTTCACCACTTTGCATTATTGCTCTTACTTCTAACAGCACATAGCACAGTCGTCACTGTTGCAGGATTTCTTTCTAAATTCTCCATTCACTCTGTAGTGAGAAGAGATCTGGACTGCAGGCAGGTCAGTCCAGGGTCCTCTTCTTCCTCAGCCATTTTTTGTAATAGGTTCAGCATGTTGTTTTGGAGTGCCTTGTTAAAAGATAAATGCATTGACATCCCTTCTATGCTATTTTGATGGTTGTTGCTATAATTTTTTTCTGAATTAATGCTGCCATCACAGATGTAAAAACATGAGCTTTGCTGGGAGCTCTGACTATCATCACAGAGCCCGGCGTTTGGATTTCTTACTGATAACAGTTTGGGTGGTCCCTTTTGGTTTTGGAGTTTACAATGTCCATTTCTCCCACATAAATATCTGAGACACTAATTGATCTGATTACTATAAATGCTTCCACTGTAAGATGGTCCATCCCAGATACATTTGTGCCCAAAAATTTAGAAAAGATTAGCATAAAGCTTCTTTTTCTGAGGTTTCCCATAATAATCTTGGTCCATGTGAGTGTATCAGGTGTAGCTGAAGGTAGTTCTTGATAAAGAGGGATCTGAGATCAGAGATGCCCGGTTTAGATTCACTTTGCCCTAAAATTCCTTCTTATTCCTTCAATCATTTAATGACATTCTGCACTGTAGAAAGACTAATATTCAAATTCTTCTCATCTTTCATTGAGGAAAATTGTTTGTGAACAACCAAATGATTCTTGTGTGATAAAGTGGAGATCCTTAGCTTTTGTATCTAATTATGCTAGCTATTACCTATTTAAAATAACTTTTTAAATCTTATTGCCCCCAAGCTTAATTTAATTTAATTTAATTTAATTTAATTTAATTTAATTTAATTTAATTTAATTTAATTTAATTTAATTTAATTTAATTTAATTTAATTTTTAAAAGGCCTGAAATACAAAAAAGTACATATTAAAACTGAACTCTTCCTTTAAAACAGATTGCACTGATGGAATCCACATACATTAAAATCTTCCTTTAGAAACAGCAAAGATTGACCAGAATTCACCTTTTTTTGGGTTACCAATGTTAATGACTCAGGACCTTTTCATCAACTTTCTTATTAACTTGAGGAAATAAAGCTGAAAGAGGAAGGAAAAAGCACTCATGTCAGTGTGGTTCCACACCTACCATGTGAAAGCACTCAGTTCCTGAGAGAAAATATACAAGACATGAAACCAAAACAAACAAATATATCAAAAACTAATAAGCTTTTATGAGATTATGACTCAAAAGAATATTTAAGCAGCAGGCACAGCAGGTAGTTAAATTACTGACAGAGCTGCCTGCTTGTTTATGCACAAGTACGTAGCGTGAAAAGAACTTTTCCCCAAAACCGGTGACAGAAGGATGTTTCCCCACCAATCCATCATCTTTGTGCTTTAAGTACAGCCCTGTTTTCTCTAGTGGTCAGTCAGGAAACAAACCTCAAACATTTATAAAATGACATAGTTTAAGGTTTATGGGAGGATTAAAAGAAAAGATGGCCTGGACTTCCAGAGCTGAAATTCACATTCTTCTTTGAGTCTCTGTCCAATGATAGTGCAGCTTTAATTAGCAAGTTTACTGTTGAAAGGAAGACAAAAGTGTGATAGAAAACAGGTGACACGCAACAAAGATCCCAGGCGAGGTTGCTGCAATCATTCGGCGTACGTTCCAAAAGACTGAAGCAGCGGTACGCCCACTCCCGCCTCTCTTGGACCTCTCCCAGCCCTGCAACAAGAGGATAAATAGGCTGAGATATGCTGGCTATTCTGCATTATTATTCATAAGCAAGGGTGTGTTATCATTGGCAACACATTGCAGCGGCTGCTTAGACAGGGGAGTGAATGACTGGTCATTACTTGATTGCACAATTACAAAATGTAGCCATAACAATGTCAGTTTTTTTTTCCTTTTGTTTTTTTCTTGTAAATAGAAAGAGTCATGGCTCAGATCAAAGATTGCTTACATACAGTATAGATGATGAGAACTGCTTTATTATACATGCATAAAATGAGGAAGGCTTTTAGCGGATATAAAATAAAATATAATACCCACTGCAGATGTATTTATTTAGCATGCACAACCAGTCAGAGAGAACTACTGTTCTTATTAGAATCCCTGCTAACAGGTCATTACATGACCCGCACAAATTATTACTAGCTAATCTTAAATTACACTGGCTAATGGTGCATTGCATGGGCTGATGTCACATTACATTACCTAATAACATATAAGGTGCTGAAAGGGAGCCTGGAGTGCTACTTTAGCCAGACTGACTTGGGTGGCTGTTTATGTTGAGCCAGTGCATTCCCCGTTCGCCGGGCAACCAAACTGTTTACGAGCAGTTACTCACACAAAAGCACAGGGCGGACTGATTGCTCAACTAATTGATCCCTACCAGAGATCACAGAGCTGCGCTCGTAAAGAAAAGAGAACGCCTCCCATGACATCAGTGCATGCTGCGCGGCGAGAAAGCCTGCAAGTCCTGGGAGAGACTATTCCCACACTGAGTGATGCTGTCTGCAGAGAGAGAGGAGAGGCAAGCTGTCAGGTGGAAAGCATGCACATGAAGACATTTTGCAACTATTAATCAGCAAGGGAGTCCTCGGCCTGACACAAAGGCAACTTCATTCCAGCCAAGAGGATTTAAATTATACACAGGGGATTAAGAAACAATTAAATGCCAAATTCTCTGCAGGGTTGTGGTGGCAGCGCCCTCTTAAATGACAGCTCCACCCAAAATTATGATGATACTGAAAATCCATGGGGGAATTTCTGGTAAATCAAAGGTCAGTTTGTGGTAAAGAAGTGTCCTTTAGGGCGAATAGGTATTTCTGAAGGAGACAGAGGTGGTATGATCAAACATGACAGTTTAAATTGAGCTTCTTCAATTAAAGAGGTGTTGCTAAATTCTTTGACACCCTCATAAATCAGTTTGAGTGAACCACATCATCCTTGTCCTGCGTAGATCGATTCTGTTACCTCTGCTGTTACCTTGTTGTGTTTACAGACATATGAAAGGTTTCAGCGTTTGAGAACTAATGGAAATATTCAACCATGATGTCTTACAAGCTGTGGGCTGGCTTGCAAAATGCTGCAGAAAGCTTTAAGCCCGTCATGTCATGCAGCCTCCTCTATGCTTCTAGTGGCTTCTAGTGACACGTATAGCTTTGAAAAAGTGCTCAGGCCTGAAAAGCGTGATGGCTTTAGTTAGTTAGCCTTTCATCACGAGGATAACTCAATTCATTAGCTCATCTTATACCTTTTCATCTCTTATCTGGTCTCAGGGCACAAAGTGCTCTCTTGTGTGGTCTGATGACTCCTCAGAGGTGAAAGGTGAGCTGAGTGAAGGGTCATTATGTTTCTTGGTGAGATGCTGGGAACTGAGGTGTTGCTGCCAAATTAGCCAGGATGACATTATTAGACTGATAGCATCTGTTCTCATACAACCAGGCAGATGCAGCATGATGAAGTATAAAGAGGAAAGATAAAATGTAAACAGATCTTGTCTGCTTCCATAGTAAAATGTGATAAAAAATGATAAAATATCATTTAGGGGTTTTTAATGTTGCAGTAACCAGTTGTTTCATACAGTCAGCTGCTTCTAGACTGGCTGACATTGACCTTAGCTTGAGTTAGGGTCATTTTAACAGATTTTTAGCCTATATTGACACTTCCCATTCTTATCCAGATATGGCAACCTAGTTGGTGATTTTCATGTTTGGTCATTTAGTGCACAGCTGAAGTTAAATTAAAATATTATTACATGCAGGCAGTTAATGTTGCTGGTTTTACAGAAGTACGTAAAATCAGGTCTACCATAATCTGTTTAAACTTTATACCATGGAAAGCTACAACCTTCTCCACCTTTTTGATTATTATGACGAGGAATTCTTTTTCTAAACCTAACCAGTTATTTTTATTTGCCAAAACATAATCCGACACAAAGTAAAATCTTAAACTACAATAACAATAACACAATAAAAGGAGAGCAAAACAACAAAACAAAAACATGGATGAATTATAGTCAATCACAATAATTAAACCAGGGACTAAAAAATATTGCATGCTTGCTGCTCCACTATCAGCCTCTTCTGCCTCCAAAAGTGGGCATTTGTCCACGTATGTTTGGTACTTCAGCTGAAGGAGAGAATTTCCACAAAGCTGCAAAATTGACAGTGCACACCTGGCATGGTTTGGACAATAGCATCACTTTGTTTAGATTTGAAATCAAACCTGCTAAGGATTAAAAATGATAATGATTAGGACTAAAATGCATTCTTCATACAATCCAGGTTCTCAGAATCCATACCCTGTATGTCTTACATATGTTCCTACTCCAACACACCTGATTTAGATTAATAAAATCCTCATCGAGTTATTTGCAAGCCTGTTAATGAGCCGTTCATTTAATACAGGAGTGTAAAAGTAGGGTTACCCCTACAACATGCAAGGCAGTGAGTCCTGAGGACCAGGACTGAGAAACACTTGTATAAAGGATGCATTTTAGAAACATAGAAACACTGCTTTATAATACACTACAGTCTTCTTAAAGAAGCACTATTGAACTTTGGCAGATTTTCTTGGTCAGGTGCCCTCTAATGATGTTGAGTCTTGTCTTATCTCTTCCTCTGTCCCTTTTTCTCTTTCTTTATCTCTTACGCTGATAAAGTGTGTTTCCTTGATGAATGCTACTTGATTAAAATGGGCAGTTGCTGCTGTGTGATGAAGAGCAAAAAGCGAAACTAAGCCGTTAAGGGGACCCTCCCCTCCCAAAAATAAATAAATAAAAACCCTTGTGAAGAGCAGTTATTCAACCATGGAACACAGCAGCAGCTCTAGAAATGTACGTAATAAATGTCACTGTGCCATCAAAATGAGTTAGAAACACATATATTTAAGGCCAGAAAGTTACGTAGTGTTTCTTTCATGGACAAGATTTTTACATTTCACATGCAATTGCTCTTGTGACCACTAGAGGTCACATTTTCTCTGAATTATTTCATTGCAGGTTGCTTTTAGCCACATGGACAAATGAAGTAGAAGTAGTCATTTTAATTTAAATATAAATGTATATATGTATTAATTAATTATTTATATAGTATGTTTATTTATTTGTCAGCATATAACTTATGAAACACCAAAATTAGTCTTCTTCTTTTAACCCATCACTAGTTAGATGGTAAAAAGCAGTTATCACGTGGGCTGCCATTTTTCCGGCATCTGGGGGGCAATTTGGGGAGGAGGCTTTGCTCAGGGGCCCACAGTGGTCCACCTATGTTGCCAGCCCAGAGACTTAAACCTAGGTTCTCCAGACCCAAGCCCACCTCTGTCACTGTTAGGCTAACATGCCCCCCGCTGAACGAATGACCCTCAGGCTGATTTTAGGTGGACAATCTTGAAAAAAGAGAATGTCATGGAGCATCAGCCATTGGATTTTGTTTACTGTCATGAGTTATAATTATCTGATTACCTTCAACTAGAAAAATAGGAACCAATAGTTTTTGGGACTGTTTTTAGTGGAGGATAAAAACCTGAAAAACTTCTCAACTTGGTCAAGACAAACGCTACAAACCTTTATCGATTAACTGAGGATCCAACATAGGAAAGTACTGCAAAGAGAACGTAGTATTCTCATTTTTCAAACACCTTTTCTGTATTATTTGTCTCATTAAAACCAGATCACATACAATAACTCATCATGTTTCAGTTCAGTTGTTTGTCTCCTTCCTGCCACTTCTTTTTAACTTGATCAAAAGAAAAAAAAAGAATCTTTGAATCATTCTCAGCTGGCGTGCTGTTTTAATTTTGTTTACTTGTTCATGTGACACCTAAGATGCAGGTGCAGAGGTCGTTGCTCATACCTCATCCGCTCAGCCAGAGATAGAAATCTCCCTTTTCAGCTACAGTTGCTTCGCTTTCAGTTTACTTTTTTTTTTTTTTAAATCATCAAAAGAGTCCGGAAACTTTTAAAACGAGTCATCATCTGGAAAGCTTGTTACCGAAGCCCTTTGTTGTTGTCTTTCCCCCTGTGAAAATCACAGCTGCCGCAGTGATGTGTGATGGAAATATTTATTGTGGCGAACGTGCCTCTGCCCTCGGGCAGCTTAGGGGGTGATGGATTTTTATGTTTTTGCATAACTGAGTCCAACATGCTTTATCAAAAAAAGCCTAAGACTGCTGTTTTGTTAAAGCTCTGGCTTCAGTACAGATTAGTCTCTGCACCCCATTTCAGAGACACGACAGCTTCCAAACTGAATATATGACAACAATTTAACATCAAACTTCCCAGTAAAAATCAGTTATCCATTCCCAGCCAGCATGGTGATGTATTTCCACCACTTTTTTCCTCCAGTTTGTTCTGATCATTGAGTGAAAGTGAAGTTTTAATAATCCATAAGGAGTAACAATTTCCAGACCTTAAAATAAGTAACTTCAACTAAAAGTTTTAATCTTGACCTTGTCTATCAAAGCTCCTTTATGAGTCTCCTTAAGGTAAAATATAAGATTACAAGTGAGAAATTGGCACATTTTACTTATTATATAAAAATGATGCAATAGCACGTATTTATACTTGTTTAAATATGTGAGGAAAATGGTAAAAGAGGGCATATTGGTGTAAATCTATCATCTTCTGATAGTGATTTAAATGTAAAATATATTTTTTTGAGAAGTTACAATATAAAACAATAAAAAAAGATCATATTTATTACTATCAAAGTTTTAAAATTGACATTTTACAATAAACTTTTATAGTCACTGTGGAAGACAACATTAAGTAAAGCCTGTAAAAAAGGGTGTAACTCTGAGCTGAGAGGCTGAGCACATGTTTTAGAAATCATGCTAAAATTCAAGATAACATTAGTGTATTTCTTTGGAAGCAAATCTGGGATTTGATGATCAAGAAATATTGTTTTATTGTATGATTAATAGCTGTAGGAATAGCTAGGAAGGAAATAAGCTTGCTCATAGTAGAAGTTTCAAACTACTACTATATTAGATTGTACAGGGTGCAATGGAGAATATTAACCCTTTTTTTGGTTAATAATACAGCTAAGTAAAAAGTACAGAGGTGCTTCATGGATATAGATACGCTCTTATAACACAACATCACCCACATTTATAGCACAAGTGCCATGCAAAGCACTGAATAAGTTCCATATGGTTTGAAGTGAAACACTGGAATGTAAAGTTTGCATCTCTGTGAACTTAATTCACTAAGCCAATGGCTGTCATGAAAATATGGCTCTTCTACCTTTTCATCACTTCACAGGCTGGGATGAGACATGAACCCTGTTTTATTTGGATCACATCACCGGGCCCTGATATGAGCGACTGCAGAGGATTATACACGCTGAGAGAGTAATTTATCCTACATAAACAACAACTGAGCTGAAATTCCATCCTTCTCCATCTTACCAATTACAAAAGCCTGTTCTCAAATATCACACACCTGTATGCATGTGTGGTTGACACCTAGGGTTCCTGCTGTCCTCTAAGTATCCATAGCCAGGTATCTTCAGAGATCATCATGCACAGACGTTTGATTGTTCCTGAAGAGTAGTTGCAGATTGAAAAAGGGAGGGGGGGAGGGAACAAAACAAAACGCCTCCACCAAGCTGTGGGATGCATGATTTTCATGCACTACGAACACCCACGGAGAGCACTTCCTATACAACGCCTCGTAGATGGCACTTGAACATAAATAGATTGGAAAGGCATAGCTCTAAGTGGGCCCTTGAAACCAAATGAAAGCATACCCAGAAAGGACACCTTTGCTTCTTTGAATGTCCAATCAGTGTTTTGCTCTACATTTTCATTCCTTTACAAGCTTATAAGTCAGAGTTCAGTACTGCAGTCTTAATGTTATTCTATTAATATGCATTAAAAGATCATAGCACACTGTAGCGGCTAATTATGTCTCGCTAACTACATTGTATTATCACATTATTGATGGTTTAAATGAAGGCAGTCATCAGTATGTAGCATACAACATACACAAGATAGATTTTTTTGAGAAATGTGTGACATACTTTTGTATCACATGTAGCTTATCAGAGCTTGGGGATTTTGAACCTGCAGGACAATGGCTGTGGTGACCGTGTGAGCCGAGTGGGGATGTGTGGATGAGATAGCACAGCACTCATTAGAGAAGCATGAAGACAGCTGTGGAGATGGCATTTATTAATCTCATGATGCTCTCACACACATCAAAATAATCTGCAGAGGTAAATGCATGCCACTAACTTCTTCACCATTTGTTCCCTTTGAACACACAAAACACACCCGACCCAAATGAAGAAGTCATGGTGCAGAACTTCATAGGCTGTTGGATCCATTTAATTTGAGTGAGGTGTGTTGGAGCAGGGATACTTTGAAAACATGCAGGACTCCGGACCAAGTATGACCAAATTGAATAGCACAGTTCTTGTACAAGACAATTCAAAGTCAATTAAAATAAACATTAAAAGCATTATACCGGGGTACAGAAGACACATAAAAAATAGATTTATAACAAACTTTCAAAAGAAACAAAATAAATTAAATAAAGACAGAAAAAGCTAAACTGAAATAGGAAATAAAATAACAGTTGTTTTAATAAAGGCAACAAAAAGAAAAGTTTTTAACCTTGATTTGGTCCAGCTAAGAGTTTAAACAGACCTGCAGTTTTCTGGGAATTGATTTGAATTGAACTGAAAATATGTGTGTGTGTGTGTGTGTGTGTGTGCATGTTTTTATGTATCATTAGGTATTTGGCTTGGAATTAAATGGAAGTCTGTGGTACAAATCTTGTCTTTAAGAGTCCAACATAACAAACCATCTCAACAGTCAAAATAAAGTGGATATGAATGAAACTCAAACATTCCCAAAGTAATTGGAAAAACAATTCCTTCCAAAATCCTAAAATTTTGGAAACAATCACAGTGAAAATGACCACAATAAATGCACCACACAACTAGAGCATAAAGAGCTAAGAAGCATTTAGACTATGTTAGTTGTACCAAGGTCTCTTGTTTCAAATACTCATGTTTCAAATGTGACATTTTTGGTGTTGCAGGGTTAAGAAGATGAGAGTACCAGCATTGGCTTTATTGAGCAAAGGAAACTAAGAGCATTCCATTACCTATTGGCCAAAAAAGCCCTGTTGCATTTTTCCTCACACTTCCCTCAAGTGGAGATAACATCTGGGATAAGAAAGCAGCAAACACTGAGAGGGAAAGGGAGGAGGGAGCATGTGTGTGTGTATAGGAGAGTTCTTCAAAGCTCCGTGTTGGATCAGCCTTGGAGAGGGAAGTGTGGGAGATAAGCCCATGACAGCTGCCAAACACCTCTCTGTTGTGCTATGTGTATGTGTGTGTGTGTGTGTCTGCTGGGCCCCCCATTCAGAAGGAGTGTTTCTGAATCCCAACCACCTGCCAGCCCTGGTCTCCCATGGCAGGTGTGAGTCAGTATGTACGTGATTTAGAGCGCTGATGAATACGGAGCATATGTGAAAGTCTTATCGCCTTCATCTCTCTGTAATAACATTAAGACGGGCACACTGATGGAGAGATTACCTAAATGTGAGGAATAGTGAGGACAGGAGTGGCTTGTATGAATACCATGTGTGTGATCCAGCTAATAAAAGACATAAAAAGACCTAAATCATTGGGATTGTGTAAAATGTACATCATGTTTAAACCAGCAACATAAACAGACATAAACCTGACAACGGCTAACATTTAGCATTTCACTGAGTTTGCTAAGTGAAAAGTACTTCATGCCACATGAGTAACACAGTAATTAACAAGTCCAAACAGAAGTGACATTAACTCAGAAGTCTCTCAGATGTGTGGGTGAGCGGAAGAAAGGTTTCCTGCTCGACACCGGCAGGGTTCAGAGGTTAAATTCACAAGCAGGTGGCTGAGTGACTGAGAGCTTGAACCTGGACGTTTCTTTTCCAGAATTCATTATTCTCAAACCAGACCAAAAATGGCCATGCTACAGCCATCTGTTTCAATACCCTGCAACCCACATGACCTAACAAAGACATCTTATGCTGCAAAGAAGATATGAATATTGCTAAATTACTATCAGAGACATAATCTGAAGCCACTTGATTTTTATAGATTCTGTTTTAGGGTTATCTTTTGCCATCTAACAACTCTGCTGTGTGGTTGGGATGATTGAACTTTATCTGTTTTAACATCTTTATTGAAGCCCAAAGGTAAACAAGGAGTCAGCCACAGAAATGGTTTCCATAACTTCAACAACATGTGCAGCCATATCTGCAGGTGTGATGTCAGAGATCTTTCACTGATGAACGTTTCACCACAGGGCATGCACACTGTGGCTGCCTGCTATATGCCATCAACACTTGCAAACTCAGTGATCTTTGTGTTAATTTGCTCCATATTTGTGGAATAATACACCTTTACATGCAAAAGGGAAATATAACAAACAAACAAAAAATATTTCCACTTTCTTGTTGTTTTTCACTGGCAGATAAGTACAGCACAGATCATTATAATGATAATGAATAAAATAAGAGAAATGATCTACTACCCTGTCAGCAACAGCGTCACTATTTACCAGCTAAGCTATCTATGTTCAAAGTTGGATGTTTATCCTTGTCATTTAGACAACTTTTTAAAAAAGGGCTGTGTGTGTGTGTGTGTGTGTGTGGATCATAAATGAGTCATGCACATTTTTCTGAGAAAGTTTAGATGACAAGCAGAAGCAGGCCCAAGAGCTGGAGAGTAGGTCTCTAATGGCGTTGATGGTTGTTTGATCAGAGTTCTTGGTTTCCAACATCGACATGTGAGTCTGTCTCTTAATGTGATCTGGAAACAAATAAAACTAAACAAAAACAAAAACTCCCACTTTACTGAAACAGGCATCTTTATATACACCATGAGAAAAAATAATTAGTGGCTCTGGATTTAACAGGCTTTTACTCAGATTAGGAAAATATGTGAAAATATTTTTTTTATTTTTTTATTTTAGGAAGAATATTCTATTCATTAAATTAAATCTACTTATTCAAGTTGTACTCTGCCTCTCGTCGGCTAATACAACCATGAATTGGAATAAGCAGAAAAAAATAAAGTGAATGGAAGGATGAATAAATGAATAAACATAAAAGAAGTTAATTAAAAATGTATATTAATAATAGTATTTTCACTACTCTTGCATGAAATATTGCTGAATTTCTTTATATCAAGGTCTCAAGGTAACCTATTTACTTGTTTTTTTTTACAAACTTATATTGGGAGTCTGAGACTAAACTGATTGATTTGATGTGGCAAAGCATCTGTGTATTATGAACTCCTCACAGTCAGAAATAAATAAATAAAACGCAAGTTTTCCAGAAGCTAAGAAAAGCAAAACTGTTTCTGGTTGGATGACTCAGCTTTTTGTTTCATGAGTTTGGAGTTTCTTAAATCTCAGATGACTATAAAACAAGTGACTGCACTGAAAACATAATCATGAACTTTAAAAGATATCAATAAAGTGCTGAACCTTTCACGCTAAGCGGAGCTGAAAAACGTCACAGCAGGGGTTCTTCTTGTGGATTTTTTTGATCTTTTTTTTCTTGTCTTTGCCAGCCTGCCACTGTAACCTCCACGCTCGCCGCTGCCGCTTCAACATGGAGCTGTATAAGCTATCGGGCCGCAGGAGCGGAGGGGTCTGTCTCAACTGTCGACACAACACAGCAGGACGCCACTGCCACTACTGCAAGGAGGGTTACTTCAGAGACATGACCAAGTCCATTTCTCACCGCAGAGCGTGCAAAGGTAAAGTGACATAAGCTCAAATCTATAACTTTATATAAGCACAATCATTCAGTGGAACGAGAAGATAAACTCTGATGGTATCATAAAGGACAGTGTTTCTTGTTGCAGTAAAATTAATTTCATTTTTATGGCTTTTAATGTTCCAATGTAAATAAACAGATAGTTGTTAAAACCCACACATTTCACTAAACTCTATGTTCTTAAAACTAAGCCAAAGTCATCATCACCATGGCTTTTGGAGGCCAGCGCACTTCCAGGAAATTAAGGCGGTCAAACAAAATAAAATAATATTGTTGTAAAAGGAAGATTCAAGACATTGTCTGAATATATTCTCAGTTAACTTAAGTGTTTACACACTAGATACCTTAAAAAAGTTCAGCGATGTGATGGCATAGACTCTTATAGACTGATAGCAAAGATTCAAGCTTTGACATCTCGGACTAACTGGTGCTTCAGATGAGCTTGTACACGGCCGAACAGATGAAAACATGGAAAAACTTTGAAGCTTATAACTCCTTTACTTGTGAATGAATGACAGCAGTTGGGATAAAAACCCATTATGTCAAATTCTGCATTGTTCATGCTTGAGCGCATATGGATTGTGCTGGTTTTATAGCTGGGATCTCAAACTCTGTCAACTTCTGCACAATGACCCATTAACTTGAGTTAAGTGTGTTGCAGCAGGGAAACATCTAAAACCTGCTGGACACTGGCCCTTGAGAACCAGAGTTGAGGAGCCCTGTTTTACAGCATTGCTGCTACATTTATGTGATGTAAACAAACTGAAATCAGCCGTTTTGCTCTATCATGGCCTGGATTCTTCGTAAAGATTACTAGGACAAGCAAAATTATAAGGTCAAGATAAATAAGCTTAACCTGTTCATGTTGACTTCTTGTTTAAGAACTGGGATCTTAACAAGTAAAAGGATTTTATTACATAATTACCTTTCATTTATACAAGAAGCTCACAGAAAAGGACCCAAATCAACTGATTTGAAGTCATTTATAAGCCTTTAATGAAACGATAACTGAAAACTCTGACATGCTTTGGCTCTGCTTGGTTTAATCCCAACAAAAGGTTTTCAAATCTACCGAGCCCATCAGGTGACATCAACAGAAAAGAAACGTTAACTCGTGGCCAACCGTTAGTTAAGCACAAATTTATGGTAAATTATTCTATAATTTGATTCTATCGTAATGTTGAAATGTATAGTATTGTAACTGAGTTTGCTGGGTTTGCCTAACTTAATAGTTTAAGTTCAAACGTTAGTGTGTTACAGATGGGAAACACACCTGGTGGCTGGAAATTCACTGTTTGGATGTTCCCTCTGTGCAGGTCTAGATTGCTGACTTGTTACCTTTTTAACAAAAAAATCCACAAATTTCCATTCTTCTTTTTCATATGTTTGATTTTATTACATTTATAAATAAATATTTTAACTGCTACTGAGTAAAGTTAATTCTGCTAATGAAAAAAAGCTGATTTGTCTAAAGCACTTGAATTTGTTTGAAAACTAATTTTGTGTGTATCAGTGTGATAAAAGTTTTAATCGTCGCACAGCACGATATGTTAAGCACAACTTACTAAATTAGGGTTAGATGTGAAAAGGGATTCCAACTTTTTAAATAAGCTTTAGTGGTGGTGATATACAGAAGAAAAAAGATTTCTTCTGAAAAGTTTACAGACAGGCACTCACCTGCTTTTTGAGATCTTGAGTGAACACATTACAAGACAAACATAAACAGAGCAGAGGTGTGAGCTGATCCGCAGAGCAGAGCAGTGGAAACGGCTCACTAATCACCCTTCTCTGCCATTCATACTCACAGCGGCACACGCATGTACAGAGGAAGAGAAAGCAAAACACACACGCAGGTGCGAACACATACATCACGGTTGAGACCGAGCTGCCAGGGATTAATGTATGGGGAGACAAAAGCTGAGCTCCCTCTGTGTCATAGCTCCTCTAGGAGTAAAGACAGGCTCAGAGGCCCTGAGCAAACAAACTGCTGTCACTCACACTGTACACTCACTGGCAAAAAATCCCACTGATGCACACAATGCTTGTCCATAACCATGCCTGGCAATGTCTGCATGGGGATTATGAAAAGAAGGTGGGTCCACTTGCTTAGTTTTAGCCATAAATTGGAGTGGAAATTTATGTAAAAGATAACGAAGAGCAAAAACATTGTCATCGCGCATTTCCTCTCCAATTTTTTACTGAACCACATTACAACTGACAAATGAGCCACTTCAGACAGATGCACATAGTTTGGTTTTAACCACATCCACCGCTGAGCTGTGATTGGCTGGTGAAAGGGTCTCAGGATGCCTTTCCTCTGCTGTTCCTATCCCTGGTACACCGCTGGCCTTTTAAACGCAGAAACAACGACATGATATTTCCTGCTGCACACCACAACAGTCCTCCCCTTTTAATTTTTTAGTTCTTCAACTCGCTTGGAAAGAAAGTAAAGGCATGTGAAGCAGAGGCTAGAAATGCCTTTACAGGCGAGTAATATCAGAGACAATCACTGTCAAACAGAGAGCAGGGATCTTTTTACTACATGTGGTCGTGCTGTGCTGAACATTAGCTTGACAGATCATTTGCACTTAGCTTAAAAGTTGTCAAACAATTCGACGTAACATTGTTTCACTCTGCCAGCCTAAACATTTTCATTAACTTTATTTAAGAGTAGTTACGCTCAGGGGCTTGGAGCTAAACGCTGGTTAGTTTCACAGAAGAATTGTGTAGCAGCATCCATATGTCTCTGCAAAGTCTTTCCAAACAGCTGTATCAGTAACCCGAACACTTCCCTCTACATATCCTGCCCTTTGCTCTGGGATTAAATCCAAACAGCCTGATTACTGCCTTTCTCCTCAGGTGACAAAAAGGGGTTGATGTGACATCAGTTAAAAACCCACTGTATTTATTGTTCAAATCAGCCAACCATCCCAGTCTGCTGTTGTTGGACAGGAAATAAAGTCCAGCGCCAACACACCCAGAAGGAAGTCTGCTTTCATTCTCCATTCCTCACCCCTCTCTCCACCTACTCCCTTAACAACCCACATCTCATCAAATATCCTCTCAACAATTTGGCTTAATAGTTGGAGGTTTTCTGGAAAAAAAAAAAGTATTCTACTCCATACAGTACACATATCTCCAGTGGCAAAGTAGAATGCCTCATGTTTTATTTCCCAGATTAACAACTTCACCCCTCATCAAGTGCAGTGTAAACATGGCTCATGGAGAACCACAGTGCATGCCTCCCAACCCTTTTCCCCCCCTTGTTTCCTGCATACATTTAGCAGTTTAAAGGTTTGGTGAGTCCACAGAGAAGAAGTCGGTACATGGTTCACTGCACCGCAGTCTCCAAACCCCTCAGCAACCATTCAGCTCTGCAGCTTGAAATTAATTAATGTTTCCACACTGTAACGCGTTTTGCGAGGCGGCAAGACTGAACTTTATATGTGGATAACCCGTCATAACAGTTTTTAAGGAAAAACCAACTCATGTAACCGCAGTCAAACAACATTTTGCCACAGAAACATTGCTGAGCATGGAGCTAAACAAAAGTGTGCTATGCAGCTTCTTGTACTGAACAATTCAGACTTACAAAACATTACTTTTACTTTCTTTCTAATGAAAAAAAAAGATGTCGTTGCTCCTTCACACAGACCAAATACTAGTGAAATATCTGCATGTCAGTGTTGCCACCAATGGCTTCAGATAACTTTTGCAGGTATATGTACTGCAATGGATTGCATTGTTTCAAGCTTTACCGGTTTTACAGTCAAATCGGTAAAGCCACATTTCCACCAAGGTGTCTGTCTGGTTCATCTCGGGACAGGAGAGTATGCGTTTCTTTGTGTTTAAATAGGCAAAAACTTAAAAGGGGGCCAGAATGTCTGATCCGACCAATCCTACTTCTTTGAGTCCCAGTTTTACCGAACCAAACCTAAAGGGTGGCACTTGACACACCTAGCTTGACATCTATTGTTTGTTTAAAAGATGGGTCACTTCCCATGTGACCTGGCAACTAGAACCAAACAGGAACAGCTCAATGTTTAAAAATACTGTTCATTTTTTGTTGTTTAAAGCCACATGTCAAGAATAAAGAATGCAAACTGATGAATGTCCACCGTTCTTATCTGTGGTTTCTGTATCTCGTTCTTTGCCGTTATAATTTAAGGAAGGGGTCACGCCACTATGACATCATGCTATTACATAGCCGACGCATCTACTGCTATCTGGCTTATACCCCAACTACCAGGTAAAGGTACATTTGGCTGTGGAAATGCAACAGAGATTATTTACTAAACCAAACCGTCATGTTTCGACACATTGATGGAAACGGGACATAAAGTTAGGATCCCAACAGGAGGATGTAAGTGGGCTCGGGTTGGACATTCTGGCATCCTTCCTGGTTTTTGGCTGTGGAAACACAAACAAATGCACACCAACCCCTTATGTAATAAGCCAGACCTCTTGATGGAAACAGAATATAAGTGCTGGAAATGTATATGTTTCCGTCAAAGTTTTTAGAACCACTGTTTAGTGAATGCTTCTACATAATCTCATGCTAGTGTTTGATTTCACACATTTAAAATTATCTCATTGTTTCTGAAGTTTGTGTTTAACAACCTTTTCTCACATTTACGCAATGAACATATAGTTTAAGCAAAAATGAAAATATTACCATTAGAAATGATTTCTTCAAATGTATTTGGCTGAAGTTTCTATAATTCATATTAAACACAAAGAGGTTTGACATTCTCACAGAGGGATTTAATAGGCATCTCATTATGTTCATAAAGCTTTACACATTCCAACTAAAAGCACCTCCAACGTCTACTGGACCACTTCAAGCACATTTCAAATGACTCTGCTGGTACTTATAACACATGCAGGACTAATAGTGAGGCTGGGCTTCCACTTCAAACACAGGCTTTATAGTAAAAGTTTGGCAGAACACACACATACACACACACACACACATGAACACACACATTCAAAATAAATTTTTCACATTTAACGTGTGATCCTCCCAACTAACAGCCTAAACAGACTTTGAAGTGCGTTCCACTCATCCTATTAATGGGAAACATTATTCAGGCAGTATTTGTGAGGAGCTCTTTGCCAAAAAGCTTTACGTTGGAATCTCAATCTGAGTAGCAGACGGCCTGACTGTTCACTAACAAACAGAAGATGCACAACTCTCAAGAAGCTGCTCTCACACTCGTACCCAGATACAGTCTGTGCTTAGAGCAAAACGCTGCAATTTATCAAGTTATTTACTCTTCTGTGTGCCTGCCAGAGCAGACCTAATGAAGAATCTTATAGTCATAATGGCTGAAGAAAGGCAGTGCAATTTGATTGAGGTTTTATGCTGGTACAAGGCCCAGTTCCCCATCTGTGATGGTCTGGAAGGAAAGCACAACCCACTCTAAAGTGAATGATTTCTTACAAGGTTTTAGTGCTAAAACTAGTTTTATATTGTGTGGAATATGTAGAGCCAGGAGAAGCTAAGCCAGACACACACTGGAGTCATTTGCAACCTGATTTTTGTTTTATTCTAGTTCTGTAAAGCATTCATGTTCCCATTCACTTGTGTGGCATGCTTCTAATTTCTGTCTCCGCTCCCTCTGCAGCATGTGACTGCCATCCAGTCGGAGCAGCAGGGAAGACGTGCAACCAGACAACAGGCCAATGCCCCTGCAAGGATGGAGTGACAGGGATCACCTGCAACCGCTGTGCCAAGGGCTACCAGCAGAGTCGCTCTCCCATTGCTCCCTGCATCAGTAAGGACTATCACGTTTGCACAAACAGAGTTTGCACACTTTTACTTTTGTCTTTGAAACTGAGTCCACTAATTTAGCCTAATACATCGAAATGACTTGATTTCAGGTCAAATTTAGCCAAGCAACGTCCTCCTAATGGTTTATACAGCCTAGGTTTTGATATAAAAAATGAGACAATAGCTGGGTAAGTATCTCATAGACAGAACAGGACATGCTTGTTAAGCACAAACCTCTGGCTCACACTCGTTTTTGGGTTATTATTATATCCCTGTTTCATTATTTTGAATAGATATTTGGCTGTTTAAACCTGAGTCTGGATAAACATACTGCTACAGCTCCACTAACATGGCCTTGTTTGCCTTCAACGCCGTTAATGGCCCGTCTCACAATAAATCCCCAAGAATAAGTCCAAGGGAACGATGGCTGATATGTTTATTGGCTGTATCTACTGCTTGCAGATTCCAGACCCTTGGTAATAAACGCCAAAGCCTCACTGAAACAGACAGGTCACCAGTAGCTGCTTTAGCAAGGAGCATCAAGTAGCTGGCTGGCATGAACAGATAAGATAACGGTGATGGGAGGAAATGTACATCCCAGCAATTGTCCACTTTGTCACTGGGGTTGACATTTCTGATAAAGTCACTTATAGAAACTGGACATGGTAGAGTTACGTTTAATCCTCTGAAACTGCTGGAGTAGAATTTTCCTTTTTTGGGGGGAAGGTAACAAATGTGGTGTAAAAGTTAGATTACTTGGATACTTTTTGAGATGATGTGTTTTGGTTTTAATACGATATAAAATTTTTCTGATATCTAACTTCATTCCAGCTACGGATTTTTCAGCATTCTGTTCCTTCGGTTCCTTTAACAAACCACAATCAATGAGAAGCAGGATAATAATGGAAAACTTACAGGCATCAATGTTATTTTCAGACCACCAAAACCAGTTTTATACTTTTTTCCCCCTAAAGCTTATGGGTGAAATTCTGCTGTCTGAAGAGAAAACTTATTACTGACATTTCTTCTAAATGAAAAACTGACTTTGTTTCAGTGCAGCAATGACAGTGAAACAAATATCTACTCATGTCTTTGACACAGAGATTCCAGTTGCATCTCCAACATCAAGTTACAGCAGCTATGAGGAGCCATCAGGTGAGTAACCTGCATTCTTAAAACAATACAAAACATGCCTATAAATCCTCTTCATCCTGTTATACGAACATCTTTGTGGGTGAGATTTTTTCTAATCATTGTCCAACGCAACTAACTGTTCCTGCATGCATGTAATAATATGTGTAATTCAAGCGCGGGCATGTTTTTCCACATTCTTCAACTAAACACACGTCAGTGAGATCAGACTGCTGCTGATGCAAACTCCAGATATTTTGCCAGTGCTCCCTGTGGCCTCGTCGCCTGTATTCCCAGCCTGCCCAGCAGCCTCCCAAGAGCCTCAGCCCTAATCTGATTACATGCTTCATTTGCACCAGTTTGTATTTCAATCAAGGCTGACTGTGCCAGCAGAGAAGCCCTGTCGGACCCTATTGTTCATGTGCTCTGACAAGAATCTCCATGTCTAGCTGCTGACACTAGATGCTTAGATTAACAGTGTTTATCCGTAATTTACAGATACAATCTGTAACAATCTTTTAAATTATTTGTTGCTACGACCCGGGTTTGCATGAATAGGTTGTGTGAACTCTGGTCATCGATCAGCCTGACCAGAGTGGCGCCGATGACTTCACTGTGCTTTGTTGGGAGTCCTACTTCCTGCTATAGTGACTGTGTGTGGAGTTTGGACTCCTGTCAGAAACTCCAAACAGACACCACCCTCCAAATTAAGAGCAGTGTGGTCCCCAGGGACCCCGCGGAATGAGCGTGGCACACAAAGGGGGCGTTTGTCCTCACAGCGGGAGATTGGACCTTAATGAGAGCCGTGGGTGTAACAGGCCACTGCAGAGATTGCGTTAAGGGGCTAATGGGCAACGTCAGCTATCAAAGCAAAGTATGATGAAGGCCCCCAGGGGCCGCCAGGAGATAAAGAGCCCCCACAAAGCCCTCACCACTTCATTTACATGGAAATCCGGCGTGCTCGATATAAATTCGTCAGATTCATTTACTTTGGGATTTCCTCTTTTCTTATTTCCCCCCACCACCTCAGAAAGCAGCCAGGCATTCCACCAGACATGCTTTTTCTACATACATGAATTCGATCCTCACCTCACGTCCCAAACCACTTTTTTCCCTCCCCCTCACCTTTTTTTTTTTTTTTTTTTTTCAGAGGGAGGAGAGAGGCGTTTTTTTCTCTCTCCATCATTACCTAGGCAACCTCATTCACACAGAGTATAATAGAGAATAAAGGGGAAGACTGGACAGAGGGCTGGAAGAAATAATGAAGTTTGTCCATATTCAGGCAAGCTGAAAGGTCCCCCCCTCTCTCTCAGCTGCCCCCTTTTTTCTCTTCAGACTGCCCAGCCCTGGTTTCCCACCCCCCCTCTTCAGAAAAAAAAAAAAAGAAGCACAAGGCTTATTGCTCTGGGAGAGGCAGAGGGAGGGTGGGTATTGAGTAGGGGTGCACTTGGAGATGGTCTGCTTCCAGTTTGTGCCAGTCAGTGGAAAGTGGAGGTAACAAATTATTTCAATTTTCAGTTTGGCCCCGGGTCCCAGCCAGACTCCCTAAATACAACAGGTGCGTGGTTCAGTGACAACATGACACAAAAGCCATCTATACAGTCCTTCTGCACACAAAGGTAGACACACGGCCATGCCAGAGGGAGTCTGCTAAGTTATTAAGTGGAGTTCTGCAAGCTCCTATCTGGCTGCCCCTCATAGAAGGCCACAGATCATTCAGTCGGCTGATGTTAGGGCGTCACTCCATGCAGCTTAGAGGGTGCTAATTTCTTTTTTTTTTTTTTTTTTTTTTTTTGGTTGGTCTGGCTTACGCCCCCCCCCCCCCCCCCCAAACCTGTGCTTCCACACATGCACACACACACACATACACATATGACCTCTTTTATGAAGAGGGTGACCTCAGTAGCTCTCAGAGCTCACACAATGCATGCCAAGACACTGACGAAGGAGCAGGCTGGAAGGGAAAACACGGGAGGCGTATCGTAGGAGTGTGCTGACAGACACAGGAGGATCCGTGTTAGCTTTAATCTGTTTCACAGTGGCACTTTGAAGGCATCTTTAAGACTCGGGGGGCACAAATAGTGTGGCACAGGGTTCCACATGTAAAAGTACATTCAGCGGAAATTTACTGCAACACATTTTTTTGTCCTAAAGGACAAACAGCTTTATTATCCAGATCACAGGAAGAGGCTTGCTAAATTTGACTTCTTTTTTTTCTTCTTCTCTTATCCTCAGATTGTGAATCTTACTGTAAAGCTTCCAAAGGAAGAATGAAGATCACCATGAAGAAATACTGTAAAAAAGACTTCGGTGAGTGAGTCCAGTGCACGGGAATGTGTTCTATGAGATCCAAGCCAGCAGTCATGAGGTCAAATGTCTCAATTAATCAGATCCCAACTGCAGCCAATCCACACCCTGTAGCTGGTCATCTTGTTCCAGTGATGGCTCACTTCAACAGCTCAGCGCTGTGTCATCTAATACAGAATAATCAAAATACATCTTTTCTCACTCTGATCTGGGTTTCCATGAGCAGTAACCTGAAAAAGATTAAATATCTTCCAGTTGGGCTGTCAGTGTTATAGTTTTAAGACCAGAAAAATACAACAGGGCAGTCAGTAAATTAGAAATAAAGATAAGCAAATGGCATCTAATATTTTAGGAAAATTAGTGATGACTCGGTTGGTTTTAAACCAAATGCCTGACAATTTCACTAATGCATGTGTTTTCTGTTTTTCATCATCGATTCTTAAAACTATCATCTATCATCTATAGACAATATGGCTTTTTTTTCCTCTAAAGTTTATCTCAATTCAAATCACGACTAGCAAACACAGCAGAAAATCCAAACTTGGACATCTGTTATCTGGATATCTGCTTCCTGTACCAGAAGCCCAGAAATATTGTCTATTGCCACAAGGGACCCTAAAGCCTTTAAACTAGCCAAAACGTTTTCTGATTGACAACTACAGCATGTACCCGAAACTCACAGCATACACTAACAAATCATATCTGGTTTTAATTGATACTTTAGGGTTTGTGCTTTGGATAATGTTTTCTTTAATAAAAAGCTCCTGGCAAAATGTGATAATTAGGGATTTTTCAAAGTGGATATTATAGGTAGATTATATTACTGTTGGAAAGCATGAGACAAGCTGTCTTCCTGACTTTCATAGTTATGCTCAGCTAAACTAACTGGCAAGTGGGTCTAGTTAAATATCTAAAATGCAGATGTGAGGGTAGCATTCATGCTGGATCCAGACAGTTGTGCAAAGGTTCATTAATGCAAATACTGTTTTATCTTACATTTGAGGACTGAAGTTTTTGTGATCCATTCTGTGTCTTTTGTGTATATAGTCATGATATAGATTATATATAAGTCTAATCTAATCTAATCTAATATATATATATATATATATATAAGCCTAACAGGCGAAAGACTTTGCACAATTTTCTCCCACTCTGCAGCTCCTGCAGAGTTCAGCTGTCTGAACTGTTTTAAATTATGGCAGATCTGCACCCTTTTACACCACACAGAGCCTGTAAAAGAAAAAAAGATTGCACAACTATGTACAATTATTGCTTTACCTAACCCAGTCAACCTGAGGCAACAGGTAAAACTTTCAGGTGTTTGTATAGTAAATTTCAAACTGTTAAAAGCAGTCAAAACACACACTGATCACACTATGCTGTCTGTGAATGAAGAGAACATGTAAAGCAGCTGAAATATATCGCATAATGCAGTGGCAGGTAAATAAATATCATATGACAGGGTCTGAAGGATATGTTAAAACTTTAATATCACCAGAAGATGCAGTTTTGTCTCAAAAAGCAACAGCCTGGAAGAAGCGGTTGATATGATGCTTTATTGATTAACGATTAACTCTATATATATGTCAAAAAATAAAAATGACTATGATCCACTAAGCGCCATAATTCATCACAACATATTCTGTTATCAGTATTGCATCAATGAAGAAGCAATAAAAGATACATTTTCCATCATTAAAATGGCTTGAAATGACTTGAGCATGTTGCGAAATTTAAAGCAGTGTCAGTCAATACAGAAGACTCAGATTAGCTTTTTTAGCTTCTAAAGTTGATCTGTTTCGATGCTAAGTTTTATCAAATTCATGATCATCATTACCTAAATTTCATCAGTATGACAGAAAAGCAGTTTCATGTTCCATACATGACATCCAGCTGAAAATTGTCCAGAGGTATTTTGCTCCACTCACTTTGGAGTTGATGGTAATTCAGGCCGTTTGTAGCAGCGAAGACTTATGTAGCCGTAATTCATATTTCCATTGACTGAATCTGAATCATCAAAGCCGAGGCCAGCGGTGCGACCATAAATCAGACAGACTAATTCAAGGAAAACATGCGTTTGCTGTTGGATTTCTTTGAAGTTTCTTTCAAAAAATGCTGGAAGCAGATGATTCTGCCCCAGTCGCGCGGAGGCGACATGGCAGACATCAATGCTTAGCATGCATTCCCTCCGCTGCGGTCTAATTCATTTCTCAGGCCTGTCGCCTTGCTTTTGTGGGACTTCTTCTATTCTTTGGGGGCCACAACCCCCCATGTGTGAGTAGTGAGGCAGGCCCCTTGGGGGTCACGGGAAGGGGCCCTCTGTTTAAACACAGTTGTGCGCTCCACCGGCACTAAGCATTCCTCAAGACACAAACAGGTGGTAAATTAAGCAGACGGTGACGGAGTGCCACCCCGGAGAAAAAGAAATATGTTTTGTTTATTCAATTTTTGTTTTTCATCACTGCCGTAGCTACGGAGACGGCTGACACAAAGGGATTATATTCTCGCCTGACACCCTCCTCTGCACACATGTACCCTCCCTCTCCCGAGCCACAAGGAGGACAATGAATCAAAAGAGCCGCGTATTTACCGACGCCACGGAATAGTGCTCAAAGGCAGGGCCTCCCAGCCTCCCTGGCCACCTCTCTGAACTCACCCAAGGGTAACAGGTCCCTGATCATTCACTCAGCTGATAACCAGAAGGGACAGGGGCCTCTGTGCTTTAATTAAGCAGGCTCTAATTTCATTAGCCCTGTTGTTGGTGGCACACAGTGTCAAGTCTCAGCACACCCAAAGAAGATCAACCCAGTGGGAAGTTTGGCTGTGAGGGAGACTCGGTTGGCAGCCATTGTTGGAGTGCAGGATCATCTCACATGTCCTCTCGCACTCTGTTTGTCCAAACACTGCACCATTTTGTAGGAGATTGTTTGACCCTGTGCTCCTATTTTCTGTCTGGGTGTCTATTTGGCTTAAACCAAGTGGCAGAAGGTGTGTGCGTCTGCGGATGTGTGTGTTTTTAAATATGTGGCATAGACTGAAAACATACTTGAAAGATAAAGAGAGAGGCAGACACTGACAGAGAGACTGAGGCTGGATGCTGTAACCGAGTCTCCTCCACTGGGTTTATCATGGCAGCTCGGGCAGGAGAGGCCTGTCTCTGCTGGATTCTCACGCTGTGAAGTTGGATGAGGTTCTGGGAGCAGAAAAAAAAGGACAGCTCATGAGGTCGGAAACACATCCCGATTCTCCTGGAGCTTTTGCTGTAGCTGTGAAGACAAATAATGACCCCTCCTTCTACCACCTCTCCCCCCTACCTCCTCACACACCCTTTATGTGTCTGGATGAAGGAGAGGGCAGCGGTGAATGGCAGGGCTGTGAGAGCTCCCTCTACTCAGACCAACAAACCTTCTTTCTTCTGAAATTGTGTGCAATTTGCTCACACCATGCATTGACTAACATTTTAAACACCCCACTCCACCAGTTCTCTTCAGCCTTGGCGATGATGGGGGACAACTGATGAGCACTGATAGCGATCATGTTACAAAGGCAAAGGAAGGCCAGTTTACTGTAGAATCAAAGAAATATAATTTAATTTTCAGTATTATAATTTAAGACCATTGTCTTCTGGATTAAATGAGCACTCACACTTTAGCTCAACCTTAACTAAACCTGGAGGACACATCTCTTTACTTTCTGTTTGCTTTTTATTGCGATCACAATGGCACAGTAATAGTTGTTTTTCTGGATGGAGAAGGTTGTAAAGGGAAGCTTCTGATAAGAGAATTTGACCTAATTTCCTGGTTTGAAAATGTCCGGCACAAGCGGTGCTCCAATAGTTACCAGGTTTAGGGTGATTTAGCCTCCGGCTAACAGTGCTCAGACTTTAAGACTCCAGTATCACTACAGACGGACCAATTGGAAAGAATTCATGGTACGAGTAGCAGATGTGAAATTTTTCTACCAAAACTTTAGCTACTGAATTCTGCAAAATGTATAGATGAATAAAGAAAGAAGAACCCTAAAACCTGCTCCTCCACATTAGACCCAGCCTTGCCACCTTTAGAGCAATTTTTGCTTTCTATCGGAAACTATTGTGATCGCACAGGCTGACTGGGAATGGTATGGAAACTTTGCTGTAATGGAGAGTATGTTCACAACAAAGGCATGTCAGAGGTCAGAGATGAAAAGAGGAGGAGATGACATGCAGCAGATTTCTGGAACAGAAACTTTATTGGTGTTTTAAATGCTGTTGGATAGTTTTTTGAAGAAGACAGAGGGTGGTAGACATTTCCAGCCTTTTTATCTGATGCACCATCATAGGTCATCAAATGGGGTCATTTAAAACAGTATGTTCATTTATCAGGTTTTTATTAAGATTACTTTGAATTTATATAGCTCTCACTTCTTGTTTAGCGTTTTGTTAATTTCCATTAAATTCAATTAAATTCAGATCTGTTTATGTAGTGCCAGTTCATGTCAAAGCTATTTCAAAGCACTTTTAAAGATACAGTCGAGTTATAATCTAATCAAATCAAACTGATTAGGAAACCAGTGGAATGTATTAAATCTTCCCTGTGATTTAGTTTCCCATCCTGCGCATGCATAAGGCAATAGAGGAGTGGAAAAAGTCCCTTTTAACAAGAAGAAAAGCCTCTAGCAGTTTTGGAAAGGGTTGCCATTTGCCGTGAGTGGGCATGGGTGCTAAGGACAGAAAAGAGGGTCAAGAAGCACTGTCACTAAGCCAGGAACACCTGCTGAGAAAGACAAGTTGATGTCATATTTATACAGGGAGAGTAAAAAGTTTAACTCCTTATATGAATATTTAAACAGTAGGGGTGGGACTTTATTAAAAAAAATAATCTAATAATTTAGAGGCTTTGTAATTAATTAATATCTATTTATCAGATTTTAACCGCATAACAATATTTGCCCCAAAAAGGAAATCTTTTTTAAGTCAAATGGATTTTAGTGGTGGAGTTAATAAAATAATAGACACAGACAATAATTTAGTAAACATAAGCTCTAGTAATGTCCGAAAAAATGCATTTAATGGCATTTCAATTCAAAACAATAGAAAAGAAAGAGAAAATATCCCTGGCCAAAACTTTCCAGGCCTAAAGTGTCATTTTTAAGTACTTTACCTGTTCCCTGATTAAGTGTCACCAGCAGCTCAGTGAGAAGAAGCAAACTAAACATGCTTTCCCATCAGTCTCCAAAAGTCCCCAATAACACCAGAAAAACTCACTAGATTTGTTGCTAGTGTATTGTTTTTAAACAGAGTTCCTAGAGGGGCCTGACAACTCGCTAAATTTGGCGCCATAGTTAAGTTGTTAGCCGAGCTCTGATGTGTGCACCAGTTTAATCGGTGTGTTAGGAACTCATGCACTGACAAACATTCCGAGTTGTATGGAATTCAGACTGTGATTAAATGCATGATTTTAATGATTTTTCTTTCTTTTTTTTCCTGTAATAAAGTAATCACATTAAAGTTCCACCCCTAATAAACTGAAAAATCAGTTATCCAGACTTCAGAATTCATGGCTAAGTATAGCTGAGTATCATCTGCATAGCAGTGGATATTTATGCCAATTTAGTCTAAAAACGCAAGCATGTGCAAAGTGAAAAGTTTAGGTCCAAGCACAGAACCCTGAGGAAGTCCTTGATTTACTCTGTTGTGTGAGGGGGACAAACTAGAATCTTTTATATAAATGTAGTTTAAACCAACAGTTCCTTTAATCTCAATGACATGTTCAAGCTTCTGTAACAGAATATTTATTGATTGTATCAAATGCTGTACTGAGATCCAACAGGACAAATATAGAAAGAAGTCTGTTATCTTAGGCCATAAGGAGATCATTGGTAACTTTCACCAGTGTTGTTTCTGTGCTATGATGTGCTCTGAACCCTGAATGAAACTTTATTTATAATTTTAAATGGGTACATGACTTTAGTGGGTCATAGTTTCATTGGTCTGTAGCTCATGCAGGTAATCCCACCTTTGCTTTTCTCTTCTACCAGCTGTCCAAGTGCACGTTCTAAAGGGAGATAAGGCGGGCGAGTGGTGGAAGTTCACCGTCAACATCATTTCTGTTTACAAACAAGGAGAGAACCGCATCCGCCGCGGAGACCAGCTGCTGTGGGTGCGTGCCAAGGATGTGGCCTGCAAATGCCCCAAGATCAAGCCTGGAAGGAAGTACCTGCTCCTGGGTACAGACGATGACTCCCCTGGACAGAGCGGCGTCGTTGCCGACAAGGGAAGCCTGCTTATCCCTTGGAAGGACCTGTGGGGCCGTCGGCTTAGGAAGTTTCAACAGCGTGACAAGAGGGGAAAATGCTAAAAGCAGCTCTAAGAGGAAAGAAAGAATTTGATGGAAAGGTGACGATAAAATAATGCTTCCACCTGGATTCGAGAAAGACGGAGGAAAAGATGAATGGAAAAATTAACTGGAAAAAAAATAGTGGGATGCAGGTGAGGAGTAGGAGAAATGGGGAATGACTGAGTGCTGCTGCTCTGAACTGGAGCGAAGAGATTAGTGTATTTTTAGGAACTTTTTGTGAAGGAGCTCATGCTACAGTTGTTTTACTTTGTGTTTCAAGGTGATTTTTTGTTGTGTAATTGCAGAGTTTGCACCTAATTTTCCAGAAATGTCTCATCCCAATCATTTTACCCCTGATGCCATTGTTTTATTAAAGTTTCACGCTGACCTGCAATGCATCATCTGTATAAGCGTTTTGTCTCTTCAGAGGATCTTCAAAAGTTTTAAGGGACTGTACCCATGTGTGCTAGATGTTCCTTGAAATGTGCCAAAATTCATATAAGTGAAGCTGAAATCATGAACTTGTTCTCAACAGTGGTCTCAAGAGTGCCATATTTCTTTGGGCGCCCTGATCATATTTAATTTACCTTATTATGTTCAACAAAATGCCATCACATCCGTGTTTATCTCTTTTCATTATTTACATTATGTTGTGGTTGTGACCTCTGCAATGTAAAGTAACCGTATGTGCATACATAAACATTATTTTTGTTTGTAGGTGATGATCAGCTAGATGTAGAATAGATTTGTCAACCATGCACTTATTTTTAACTAGTCCGAAGTTTTAGAACATATGAGATATGTTCACATTTTTAGAGTGGCATCCAAAAGAAGAAGAAGAAAAAAAAAGAAATAGTATTTGATGTAAAATTAAAAAAAAAAAAAATGTAAAGCTGGTGCAAACCCTGCTTGTGTCAATAATGAGTGGATGGATATTTCTTGTTCCAATTAGTGATTTGATAATATGTGTGCAAGTGATAGAACTGATGAAGTAAAGCATTTTGTTTCATAAGAAAAAAAGACCTAAATATGAAGCAAGCCTCATACCACTCACAGCATGCTCCCTTTTTACTGTAGCTGACTGGCTAATGATGATGAATTATGCACATTTAATTTGTATACAGTATTCAGTGTTGTGCGGGAAAAAAAAACAAAAAAAAAAACTGTGGAGTGATAAAATATCAGAGATGTTTATTGTGCAGTGCAATCAGCACAATGTTTCAAATGTCCATCGCCTCAAAGAAACTATTTGAGGACGGATAATCTATTATCAATACTTGGTACTCGACGAAAACAGCATGTCTGATTGTCTGTATGTTATATAGCTGTATAGTATTACTTTTTTTCTTTGTTTAAACATTAACCAGATTTATATACATGTGAACTTAACCACAGTTTTAAATACTAGAAGCTTAATGAGCAAAAATTCAAATAAAATGAACACATTAGGCCTCTTTCAGACAAATACATGTGCACAGACACTAAAATAACAGGTACACCCTAGTACTCTGTGTATTATACTGTATGTATTTGTACAAAGTCTCTGCAATAACGACCCGATACATTTCCAGTTGTTTTGCAGGTGTTTGCAGAAAGGTACTCCCTACCAGACTGTTTGCTCTCCACAAGTATTTCAATATAAATATAAATAATTTTCTGCTTGTGTTTATACATCGGCTTGTAAATGTTGTTTAGGAGCGTGTTCACTGCAAAGGTTGTGTAATGTCTTGTAATACTAATATATTATGTTTATCACAAATGAATATATTTAATGACACATGAAATAATGTGCCTTTTTGTGGTGTTTATTGTTCTTTTTTCCTTTTTTTTACTTTTGCATTTGATTGTAGATGGCTGTAATAATAAAGAATTAATGACAAGCGGATGGCTATTGGACAGCCTAATGGAAGTGAAAATCGATTCATTTAAAATAAACCAGTGTTAAAATGCACAGTGTATGAAGACATTTTCAGCTGAATCTCAAATTTTAGTCCTCATTTATTTCCTTAAAAAAAAAAAGGTTGCTGTTGCAGCAGGCTAGATAAAGACATGTCTATTCACCTACTAAAACCATGTGCTTTAATACAGCATATGTAGTATTTAACTTGAGTGGTGAAGCTGACTGGAAAAGGCCTGTACAAGTACAAGTCCTTTACCATTTACCAATACCAGTATGGGGTATCAGTTCGATACCATGTGACTAGGTGTTCATAAAAGCGCTCCGATACTACAAAACTGTTACCAATGTGAAAAAACTAGTGCTGGCAAAGTAAACACATTAATGCATTGAGTTTAATCTGTGTGATTAATGTGCATTTTTAAAAAATGCATTAACACATAAACCACTAAAAACTACTAAACCAGGTGAAAAGGCTGAGGCAGACCATGTTAGCAAACGTGACATTGTAGCATTACTAGCTGACCACAGATCAGCCCTGCTTTCTGATCTCCCCCTGACTGAGCTCTTCAAAGAAAATTAAAGGTCCACAACCTACACTGATAGATGTCTGATACTGGCTTGCATCAGTGGCAGCATCTGAAGTAGTGCATGTTTCTTCTGCTGAAGGTTCATTCAGACATCACGATAAATCGTTCAAATCTGATGACAGGAACATGTCTCAAAAAGTTGGAAAAGAGGCAACGAAATGTTGGAAAAGTCACTTGCATAAATCAAAAACAACTGGAAGAACATTTGAAAACTAATTAGCTTAACTGGCAACAGGTCAGTAACATAATTGGGACTAAAATGAATATTTCAGAAAGGCAGTTTCTCAGATGTAAAGATGAGCAGAGATCGGTGACAACCTGCATCAAACGATTGTGGAACAATTTCAGAAAAACGTTCCTCAATGTAAAAGTGCAAAGACTCTGAAGATCCCACCATCTACAGTGCATATAATATCATCAAAAGATTCAGAGAATCCGGAGGAATCTCTGTGTGCATGGGACAAGGCCAAAGGTCAAAACTAGAAGCTTGTGATCTTCAGGCCCTCAGTCTGCACAGCAGTAAAAAACAGGCATAATTCTCCACTAAAAACCAATGCATGAACAGTTCCAGAAATCTCTGTAAAAAAATGCAAAGAAGAAGCCATTTGTGAATACCATTCAGAAACGTCACTGTCTTATCTGAGGCAGAGTGGAAAACTGCTGTGACCAAATTTAAAATTCTTTTGGAAACCATGGACGCCATGACTGGCGGACTAAGGAGAAGAGGGACCATCCATCTTGTTATTAGCAGACAATTGAAAAGCCCACTTTATGCTCTATTACATGGGTAATATATGAGATCTGCAAAATCATTACTTTTCTTCTGGAAAGCAACAGCAGGCTCAACCAGCACCTTATCAAGTGAGACAGTAAGTACAGAAACTACAGTAATGGATGTTTATTGGATTATTACCCTGCTGATCTGTTCATATTTATTTATGTGAAGAGCATGTTGCCTTGTTTTTAAAATATATGGCCTCTCTAAGCTGAAGTTGTCAGCATGACATCTAAAACGTGAAGCAAACAGTAAAACCTTAGCAGCAAATGAATTAAAACATCAGCCACTGCCAAAACAACTTCCATCAGGTCCCCCAGATCGTCATTTGTGTTGGATCCTGTGTCTCCATAAACTTCACAGACAATAACGACAAGCCATAAGATTGCCAGAATGCAAGCATATTGCTAAAAGGGTGATATCACCAATGAGTTTAATCCAAACCACAGATGTTATTTTTGTAGCTGGAAGGTTTTTGGAATCAGTGGAAACCCTTAACTTAGACCCGTGGGAGTTTTACACAAAAACACACACAATTCCGAACCTATTACAAAAAAGAGTCCATCTGTCTTGGCTTGTGTGTGGGGTATACTGCTCCTGCAATGCCCAGTCCAAATCAGTCCAAAGGGACCAACCAATTATGCAGACAGTGCTGAAAGTTTAAGCTGTGTTCTCCATTAACGTAAACCCACCAGGAGACGAAGAAACCACTCAAACTATAGCTGAAAGGAAGAGAGAATGCAGGGGATGAGGAGGTTAATGGATTATTGAGGTTTACTATTAAAGCTATGTTTAATGTGACTGTTTAAGCTTCCTGGCTTCTCTAACAAAGAGGTCAAGCATGAGGTCCAAATGTTGAACAACACTGCTAAGAGACTGATTTTTTTCTGATTTAGGAGGGATCAGAGATGTGTGTGAACTTCCCTTTCAGTATGAGCAAAGATGAAACTGGAAAACAAACACAGACATGATACGATCATAGTTTTTTTGGCATTGCCTCTTAAATTGGACTTGACGTTGCGATTGGGTTTCCACCAGTAGCACCAGCTTGGAACTTTCCACACAGATGGGTCCCCCCCCCCACAGTCATACTGCTACCATTGTCCTTGTTGGAAAACAAAGCCAGGCTGGGCGGCTCTGACACATCAGCAACATGCTGAGGTTGTCCTTGCTGCGGTGGCAGGGTGGCCTTCTGCCCTTCAGTTGTGCTCCACACTGACAGCTGCTAGGAAATGGAAACAGTGAGTGGCTGAGCAAAATGGCTCAAACTCCCTCAGCATACACTCTATATGTCTGCTGGTGATGTCAGGATGGAAAAGGCCCTGATTTCTTTGTCAGATTTCACCCATAAAAACAGTCAGAAGATTTAGATTTATTGCTTTTTCCTTATTGTCCCATGCTCTCTTGTTTTTCTCTTAAAGGTAACCGGTAACGGTTATGAGGCCTCTGTTGCTGTCTGCGATGCTTAAACATTGCACAGGGGATAATGTGACTTTCATGCATGAAGCTGCATTTCACAACTCTATGGAGACACTTGTAGTATACTCCAAGGTCCTTAGACCTAAGTTGTCTCACATCAGTGAACCACCTTAAAAAATAATAGCTACAAAGAACTAAAAACAAGAAGAGAAACAGCTTATGAGACATAAATGTTGTGCAAGTTTTGGACAAATTCATAAATTAAGAAATCTATGGGCAACTCTAAAGCCCGTAGAAATAGACTGAGTAATATGACCACCATGGTGAGACAGGAAGCATCACTTGCAGCCTTAATCCCATTCACAGACCCTCATCAGAAGGCCTGACAGAGGATTTAAAAGGAAAAAGGAGAAAAGAGGGTATTCAAATTGTCAGTTAACAATCTAATTAGCAAGTAATTACAGTGTATTGGCAAGACGTTCACCCACTTCAGTGAAATAAAGTATTTTAATGACTGGATGGCGTTTCATTACACAGAATTGCAATTTACCTCTAGGATTAATAAATTATTTTTCATTCATTCATCTAATTTCATTCAAAATAAGACAAATCTTTGTATTGAGAACTACCAAAATGAGCTGAGGGTCTGTGATGAAGAAGAAAACTCAGGGAGGGCTGCAGAGACCTTCATTTCTGCTTCTGTCAAAGACTCTAAGAAGACCACCACCATTCATTTTAAACAGACTCAATTATTTTAATCAAGTTAGATTTTATGCATGAGATCTCCACAACTACTCTAATCTGGAAAACTATAAGCAATCACAGCCTTTTGTTTAGCCCAAGCCCACTTAGCCTCACGATCCTTCTTCTTAACCTCCTGTAAAACCAGAGCTGCACCGCAGATGCTGTTTTGTTTGCTCCTAAGCACCCGACTAAACAGAGAACAATCTAACCCCATGTTTTCTCAGCTGACTAAATGTATTTCCAAACCCTGTTTGCTTTGCCTCTCACAAAGATGTGAAAACAATCCCATTATTAAGAAGAGCAGAGCAAACTTGAACTCATAATTCTGCAAATTTGCTTGAAGCTTTTTTTGTTTTGGCTTTTTTTAAGGCTAGTAGGTCCAGTGAAAAACAACATGTTTCTCACCTAAATGTGTTTTGCATGCCACTCATTTGATTCCACTAGGTTATGTGTTGTATTGTGCAGTCTTCTCGTCTTTCACTCTTTCATTTTCCAGCCTTCATTCACACTCAGGCAACTACAAAACAAAGAATGAAGCACCTTTAGAGATGGAAGGAGGGCTTAAAAGGTGCTTGATATCAGCCCCCCATGTGACCAGCGTGCACATGTACATGTAAAAGTTGTGTGTGTTCACATATGCATATACACACAATGCATGGCACCCTATGTTTTTTTATGCTGGCACCTCCACTGGCTTCCCCAACCCCCATCCCCTCCACTTAGTCATTCACTTTCTCCAAAACTGCCTCTCCATTTCTGTCTTTTCTTTCACTGTGGTTCAAAAGCTGTATTTCTAGCATACTACTCAGAAGCACAAAGGCTTTTCTAATGCATCGTGGAGAAGCCCCACTAAAGAGGCCTCCATTCCATCCTGGATAGGCCGGGACAGGAGAGCGCACACAGACGGAGTTAGCCCTCTCTTTTTGTCTCATTACCATTTCCATACAGGATTAGGCCACTTGGCTTTTGGATAGTGTGTGTTATATTTTTCACCCATCAACCCCCCCTTTCTGCATTCTCAGGGGTCCAAGTTAAATGATCGGTAAGACAATCAGCTCATAAACTGGCTCCTTTAAATGCCTATTCACCCACACTGCCTGATCCAGAGGAGGCCAGAGTGGATGGAGTGAGGAGAGTCCTCCAACTGCCTCACATTAGCACCCAGTTGCCTTTAACAGACGCCAAAGCTTGACATGTTTGCTGCTTAACAGATTAATTAAGATGTGAAAGGTGATTTTGAATAGACTTTGAATCATAAGTTGTATTGCATAAAAAAATATAGAAAAAATTCAACATTGGTTTTCCCTTTTTAGTGCTTGACTGCATATCCTCTTTCACCCTCCCTTCCTTCTCTTCTGAATACATTAATATTTGAAAGTGTTGGCTCAGGAAAAAAAAACAAAAAAAAAAAAAACTCATGGACTAAACAAAGTCCAGAGTGACTTCAGGGTCTGGGATCTTCAAATAAACCCTGCCTGGGTGTCATGGGGACCAGGAAGTGGAATTAACTGCTATATTAGCTGACCTTCATCTTGTTGTTTGTCCCAACCTGCCTGGCTGGTCCAGAGCTGGCCCGTAACCACGGTCTCCAGGCCCCACAATGCCGGCATTTCCCTCGGCGAAAAAACACGGGCCTCAGGGGTTTGCTCAGCAAACAAGACGATCGCTGCCAAACACTCCTCGCTCCCACATTTAACAATCACTTTCTATATTGCTGTTTTCTCCTCTTGTCTTTTGCCCATACATAGCACTCTGAGACGCCACCAGACCGATCTGGAGTGTGTGACAGAAATGTATAGGAAGCAGAGTGTTGACCTGCGTTTGGATAACTCGCTTCACTTTTCAAACTGGCTGTAAGGTAAAGGTTTGTCTCTAAAAGAGTCCTCATCTACAGCGTGAAGTGTTTAACTCACTGATCACATCTGGAAATTTTTGCTGAAAATCTTTATTATGAGAAATTTCTAGAACTTGAGCAACTACATATTTTGATAATCCCAAGAAGAAAAGTTTATCCAAAACATTTTAAGATTTTGGGAAATACAGTCAAGAGCAATGGTTTGATACTAGTTCAGTAGGTCAGTTCTGAGTCTCACATTCACCTGGGGGTTGTATCTGACATTAAGAGTGAAAACTCAACTCTGAGCATTGAGCGAGATGGACCAGAGGCTCCAAAACCTCTGAATCTTGCCAGTTTTCTCTCTCTGGTCTTGCCCTGAGACTCAGAACATATGGCACTAATCAGTCTAAAAACGCTGAGAAAGAGGAGGAAAGCTGAATTCATTTGTGGACAATTGTGCATGTGTGCTTCACAACCAAACCCATCAGAATATTTAATAGAAATTTATGATATGTAAAAATCCACCTTGTACTTTGTCCTGGAAGACAGAAGTGACACAGGATCCCTGCATCACTGTGTTTGAAATGGGCAACAACAGTAACTTCTTGCCTTTACTCTGAACCTTTCACGAAGCAAACTGCATTTATACTAATTACACAACATACACTCATCAGCCATGTTATTAGGTACACCTGTGTAATTTGCTTGTGAAATAAGTAACCAGCCAATCACATGGCAGCAACTCAGTGCATTTAGTCATGCAGACATGGGGAAGATGATCTGTTCAAACTGAGCATCAGAATGAGGAAGAAATAGGATTTAAGTGACTTTTGACATGGTATAGTTGTTGGTCAGAATGTTTCAGAAACTGCTGATCTGTTGGGATTTTCAAACATAACCATCTGGGAATGGTCTGAAAAAGAAAAAACATTCAGTATGCAGCAGTTGTCCGGACCAAAGTGCTTTATTTCTGTCAGAGATCAGAGGAGACAATACAAACTGAAGTTGACAGACAGGCAAGAGGAATGGGTCCAACCTGGTCCTAGCAAGGTGGACCTAGTAAAATGGCCATTGAGTATATGATATTATCTCCTCTCTAAATCTGTATATTCAAAGTCCTGAATATGTGTGTGAGTCCACTAATTTTATGAGCTTTTTCCTCTCCTCTGCTATCTTTTACTGCCAGCAGGTCTCTTTTTGCCAGCTTAGTTCTCACATTATGAAATGCTTGTGGCTATAAACTTAATATAATTTTTTAATAATATTCGAGCAATGACATCATTTTATTTTGAACTCAAATCATTCATGTGTTTAAAAAATGTGCTAATTACAGGGTTGTAAACATAGTTATAGAAAAAGCCAAGCAAAGGAGGGAAAATCGAGCAGTAAATGCAGAGAAATGAGTCAGTGAGCAGGTTAATGAGCGCAAATGTGCGCAGAATTATAAAGCAGAATTATATAAAAACATTCACATGACCAGAATGTCTTTGATCTTAACAATAAATCATATTGAGTGAGAATTTCTTCATATGCTGACTTTTTTTCAACATGCTGCATGTTTTAGAGGTTTAGTCTGGTTTAGCTATTAGTGTGTTGTTCCGTCTACTGAACCTGACATTAAGGTGGAGTAAAAGTAAAGTGGTCCTGTGCGGCTTGTAAATCAGGTTCCTCGCTTGCTTGGATTAATGTAGGAAGACATCAAACAGTCAGGAAACAGAACTGTTGTATAAAAACCAGTGGAGAGCACAGCAGAAAACTGCCTTTTTACTGCAAGGCCACGACTCCTCTGTATTCTATGAGCAGAAAAACACACCGTATGAATCTTTAGTTTTAAAAAAAGGAGAAAAAAATCAGAGATTACAGTCCAATTTTTCCCCTCACAGGTGTCAATGTCAGTAATATGACAAATATCAGTGCCCAGGATCAAAGAGAAGAAGAGGATATAGCAGCTCCTGTTTAAGTACAAGTCCCTTTTAGGTCAACTGTGTGTGTGTGTGTGTGTGTGTGTGTGTGTGTGTGTGTGTGTGTGTGTGTGTGTGTGTGTGTGTGTGTGTGTGTGTGTGTGTGTGTGTGTGTGATTGTTGATCTCTGTAAATGGATTTCCTCCTGGCTGGCGGTCTGACCGAAGTCCTCTACCCGGTGACCCTGCTGATGATTACTGCGACTGAGACAGGTTTGATCTGTCTTTTGATGCTGCGCTTTGGTGATGACCACTCCACTTTGATGCAGCGACGAGATTGAATCCCACCACCATCTGAGAAACACACACACACACACTCGCGCGCACACATACACACACACACAGAGGTTCACCTTCAGGATGATGACCTTGGGTTTACAGTTACAAAAACTGTTAAAAATAATCAGATTTGTAATTTCTATATATGAAAAGGCAATTCAGTCCAAGTTTTCCTTTTTTTCAGATGTTTTGTTTTTTCTTAAGCAGTGACCAACTAAAAAACATAAAGTGGAATTAAGTTGAAGGAACACAACACTCAATAATAGTTTTCTAATCTTCTGTTACTGGTTACTAACCCCATCATGATACATACGAAAAATTTTAGGGTGGTGATTGGGGGGCATTCAGCTGACTGATTCTCCAGGACCAGAAGTACTGCAGCAGATGTTAAGGCTTCCTGAACAGAAAGGGGAGCTTTATTTATTTATTTTTTATTTTTTTTTTGCAACATAGATACTTGAAATGAAAGAAACTTAGTGATTTCTCGTTCCAGCTGCTTTTATCCATCGTCACATAGAGAAGTTACAGGTTTCCAGGTTTTTTGTGCATCTGTTGGTTATTCTCACAGTTACGGCTTCCAGCCAGCCAATAGATGAGCTGCTTCCTTCAGTGTAGTCCGCTTCTGGCACCATTAACGTTAAAAATGTGTAAAGTCACGTAAGTATGAGAAAAGATGCAACAACAAACAAACCCATGGGGAATCTTCAGAGCAAGACTTCCTACTTTCTGTAATCAAATATTTGCCCTGTGGGTTATACTAAGAGCCACTTTTGTTTGGTTTGTGTGTGTGTGAGTGTGTGCATGTGTGTTTCTGATACTCTGGTTTTTGCTGTTGTTTTTTTTTTTGTTTGTTTTTATTTTTTTTAGCTGTCCATCTTTCAAAGGTGCTCCTGATTATTGTCAGCTTTGTTTTCCTGTAAAGGCCTGTGCACGTGTAACAGTGGGTTGTCGGGTGGATATAAGGGTCATTGCTTTCTACCTGCTGTACCTTTATCTCCTCTGATCCTCCTCAGGCCCAGCAATATTATTTAGTAATAAACAATTATTGTAAATGAATAAATAAGAATAAAAAATATTCAGATTATCAAGAGGATCCTTAAACCCATAAAGTAAAAAAAAAAAAGAAAGTAAGGAAGAAAATGAACATATTTTGAGACAAATCAGCAGTTTAATCAGCATATTTTTGACCATTTGTCACATCTGGTGGTTTTATAACTTTTATATATTTTCATAACAAGTAAACATTTTGGACAGACACCTACATTGGCAGTTGGTGAGAGGATGGTGTGTAAATGCTGCATTAAGATCAAGAACGTGGTATAGAACATCAAATAGAAGTAAATTACATGTTGCATTCACTTGCTTTCAGGAAGCTGAGGTTTACTGTTAAATAAAGGTCTGTTTAATGCAAATATTTGTTAGAGTTTGATTGTCTATTCTTGGGATGAGGGGCAGCTAGATTTTATGATTGGCCAGTGATCCCCCCCGTATAAAAAAGAAGATTCTTAAGCGATGAGTGCCATCTGCTTCCAACGGCTCCTTTTTCCATTATAAAAAACTAACAAACTTGTTTTTAACGTGTATGGGAAACTCTTCGGCCAAAGAAACAAAAAAGAAGAAAAGAAAAAACACACAGGGAAGTCATGACTAATGTGAGATTTTTATGTGCACACACAAGATAACTAACCATGCCTGTAGACCAACAGGTCCCAAATTTGTTTTGCTTGAGAAAATAAGCACTTCACAGTCTAACTAATTTCACAGCTGAGCCTTCCTCGTGTGGCTTGGAGAAATGTTGATAAAGCGAGTACTTCTAATGACACGAACTCATTAGCAGAGTGTGTCAGTGCATCTCAATGCTGGTACATCTTTCTGGAAGAGGTGTGGATCTTTTTGCACCTGATGAAATCTCTGTAATTAAAGAAAGCTTTTGGATATCTCATTCAAACAATGCAAGTTCGGCATGTGTTTTGCTCTAGCCATCTTTAAAGTTTTAAATGCAATTATTCTTCCTGTGTATCTGGAGCAAGCCTGGATGTGTCATTTGACTTATTTCCCCCCTTTTTCTTATCTGTACTTTTATATTTTAACAACTATTATATGAGTCTCCTCCTTCACACGGGCTCATTTTTCCTCATGCAGTCTCCACCACTCCATCAGCAGCCAGAGGATGTCTGACTAACCTCCTTGACACTGAGGTGGCCTCCAAACAGTCCTTCTCTGGGGTTTACTGAGGATGTGTGTGATCTGTCTCCACTTTGATCCAGACTGAGCTCGAGGATGTTATACAGGAGAAAGGAAGAGGGCGGCGTCGCATTATCTGTGTTTTCTGAACTGTGCCAGTCTTCCGGTTTGGAGTGGATGAGGCAGCATGAGGACTGGTGACAGACACATTCTTCTTCAATTTCACATGGAGTTTTCTCACAAAATGACCAGATGAATCTGTGGTTTGTGTGTCAACGGTGAAGAGAAACTCAGAATAAAAATAATCCCAACACTGTGTTCTGTTATTAATCTTTATTAATATCTCTTGAGTTTGTGCATTTTGTTTGAGAAAAACGCTCCATCCAATAATGAATTAATGAACGTGACTGATTGAGATGACTTCATGGATTCTTGTAAAGGGTTAAAGCAGAAAACGAACCAAGAATTTTATGAAATAACATCAAGAAAAGTGGCTCTCAAACCTTTCATTGGTACCTAAAGGAGCTCAGTCAAAGCAAGCCAGAGTTTGCAGTGATAACTTTGTTAGTTACAGTTCTTCTCTGTTAGCTTCTGCTTTATTGGTAAATTAAAGCAACATTTCTGAACTTGGGCAAATTTTTTTGCACTTTGGTGCCTGTTAAGACTAATTCAGCATCTATTTTGTATTCTGTCTCTTCTCTGATCTCTCTCTAGCAAGTAAAAGTCAGTATGATGTTGACTCTTATATTATTTCTTCCTCTGTCACTTTCTTTTTATCACTTCCTCCTATAACATCCTCATGGATTTCTTTGAATACTCAGCCATGGTGCACTTCCAAAATGGCCAGTGTGCTTATATATAGTGCCTGAAGCAGAATGCAGCTGTGACGTGATCCTTTGGGCTGATAAAGGTCTGAAAGTTATGTAGTGTAGCTTAAAAGCTAAGGGGAATATAAAAGCTGCTTTCTTGTTTTACTCGTCAAGATTGGAGGTGCTAAGCAAGAACTGATAGCAGCACAGGAATTAAGCTAATTTCAACATGAGCTAATGTTTTTGCTTCATTCTTCAGAATGTCCCAGCATTGACACAAGCGGGATCTTATGAAGAATCAAAGCTAATACTGAATGAAACAGCTAGCTGCACACATAGCAATCACATGTGCAGCAAAAATCACAAAAATGTAAACTTAGAGTAGTAGAAACAATGCAGGATTTGTCATGAAGGGTCTTAATCTCAACCGCTTTTACCTGTTGTCACATAGAGAAGTTACAGGCTTCCAGTTTTTTTCGTGCTTCATCATCTGCTTGACCACATAGAAGTTAATCTGAGGCACCAGGTGGTTTAAGATATCAGGGCACAGAACTGAAGGCTATTTCTCCACAGTGTAAAACCTTCTCCTAGGTATCCTAGGATAACACATAAGGATCTATACAAACACATAGTTCAACTTTTTAAAGGTCTTTAGCACGTGAACTTGCACCTAAACCATGAAAATACCATGAAAAATTTTGTTTGGCCATCACTTCATGGGCCTTCAAAAGTCACATGACTAAATACCATAAATACGCTATGAAAGACAAAAAGCTTTCTGTTCTTTTCTCTAGATCCTATGACCTGCTGCCAGTCTGTGCTTCATAAATCTTTACCTCACTGTGTCAGGTTTGCTGTGGATGCTAAATTAGATTTTTAAAGATGAGGTAATGAACAATCACTCTTTTTGGACTTGTCCAGTCTGTGACATTCTCAGGACCAACCCAGATTGACTGAATGGAGGGGATCAGGATTACCGGTGCAACAGCTGAAACACATCGAAAGATGGGAATCATTAACTACTTTGAAAGAGACGTCAGATCAGTGAGGTCAAAACTGCATTAATAACAGAGTGAACCGAAGCACCAGAGTCTGTAAGTGACTTTTACTGGAGCAGGCAGATCATATGGAATAGATAGACGCCAGCACTGAATCTCTTTTATTATACTGTTTCACCTTGCGTGCGGCATCAATGAAAGAAGAACTAGAAACAGTTTCCTTGTAGACTCAACAACCTGAAGCTGTCGAAGTGTGTGTGTGTGTGTGTGTGTGTGTGTGTGTATTACAGAAAGCTTTCCTGTTTGCACAACAATGAACATGGTCTGTGTATCTCAATATACTTATATCTATGTCCAGCATGCGTGTGAAGCTTAACTGGGTTCTCTCCAGGGAAGGTGCTGTGAAAAACTCAGTGGATGTCTCTCTTACCAGCATCTGGCTCTTAGAAGTGTGTGTGAACACATGGGCTCATTAGTTCCACCTCTGGGTGGACTCCTGCCCAATCCACACTGATGTGATCTCACAGGGGCCTTGGCCAGCCCTCCCAGGGGACCCATAACCACCCAGGCACCAGAACAAATAGCTCAGTGCTTACGTATGCCTCTTTATGACAGGTGAATCTTTGCCCTGTTTCCAAAGCATTCAGGAACTTCAAAGTCTCACACTCAGGGCATTATTCTCACCCTTGGCTTCCTCTTCTGTAACCTGCAGCGGAGCTGAATTCCTGGTTGCGGCTAGAGTTCAGTATGTACAGGTGAGGTTACTGAGAGTTCCTGGGTGTGCTTTGATGGACAGAAAGGCTTGAATGAATTAAGTGTGTCCATAAAGAAAAAAAAGAAAAAAAAAAAAGAAGAAACTTGAAAATGCAAACTCTTTGGCCAAACTCTAACTATGAGTCCCTGGTACTTCAGACCTCAGACTTATTTCAAAGATCAAAAACAGAGTTCTCCAGACTGCAGCACTCTGTGTTTCCACTGTTGCTTTTGAGTCCAATGAAGATTTGGCAAATCACTCCTCTGAGTCACGGCTGCAAGTCTGTCTGAGGAGCTGAACAGTGAAAAGACAGAAGGTGCAATCACACAAACTGGAAATACGGCACCTCCCGTCAGGGTTGTGCTGAAATACTGGTGTTTTTATTTGTGCTCTACACTGAAAAAAGGTATTTAAATTTACATAAATACAATCAAAGAGATGATTTTCATTGATTATTTTCTTTATTTTAACATTACACAATTTTATTGTTTCAAGTTATTCAACAGAGTTGATTCAAGTAATTTTATAGTAATACAATCATATAAAAAAATGTAATTCATCCAAGTTAATTAGGTAAGCTAACATTGCATAAAAAGTCTGCTTATAGACAGCAAATAAGTGTGAGCAAATCATTTCACTGCTCATTACACCATGTGTAGGATGGTGAGATGTGAGCAAGGAGGGCAGAATTGAGGAAAGGGGGCAGGGTCTACAAAAGGGGGGCGGAGAATTCACTCAGGTCTTTCTCCCTGATGCACCATACCTGAGAGCAGCAGAGGCCTATGTGTGGTGGAATCTAACATTCAAGACAAACCCCTGCAGAGTGGCTTCAACAAAGCAGTCAGGACACAAGGTATGCTTAAGCAGCAGCAGTATTTGTCCTTTATGAATTGGCATGTTGCTAATCATTGGGTTCTTATAATAAATTGTTTTAAACAGTTTCAGTCACATCCATCCACCTGCACAACTGAGAGGAAGGAGTGGGTGCCTGTGCTTTGATCAGGTATATTTCCTGTTTCTTTAACATGTCTGGACAATTTAAGTTTTATTTAATGTTAATTGTTTTTTTTTCCTTGCAGCTCTTTTATTAGGATCAGCATCAGGTGGTAACCACAGTTTTTCCCACTTATTATCTGTATTTATTCATTTGATCCATTGGATTGACCACTTTTGGTTTTTGTTTCAACATTGAACTGAAGTAAAGGGAGGGTTCCAAAGGGAGGGTGGTCTCTTTATGTGTTTTGTTGTGTTTTAAGGATTATCATTTGGTTGTTTTAATTCCATGAATGCGAATATGGTTTGTAACCCTGCCCTGACCGAGCCTCCCTCAAACAAAGAATTGTCTTATTTTGGTTCTTTTGTTTGGTCCATTTCTTTGGTCCAGAATTTGTCAGTACAGAACTACTGTTCACCCTTTTTAATATATATCTCCACCGTCAAGACCATTACAGTTTTTTAAAGGATTTTATTTTGTTGATAAATAAATTGTTCTTTTTAAATATAGTAGTCTCTTGTTCCAGTTTATTCTGGTGTTTTTCCTCTTGGTCACACATGTATGATGTGAATGTGAAAAATAAATGCAATTTGAAATTGAATTTCTTTTTTTGTCTTTGTTTTAAAAAACAATATTATGTTTTTTTTTTCAAACAGCTTGACTACACACAGGTCATATTGTGTACAGTGTTTATAAATGGCAACAACTATTACTGAGCTACACCTTTGAGTTAACAGACTTGATGCACTAAAGCAGGAACTGAGAATGAGATAACTTTACCAAATGAGCCATGGCTGAAAACTGAAAGGTTGTGTGTCTGAGAAGGAGGTTAGAGCATCACAAGGGACTGTACTCTCACTATTTACTGTACACGTCAGACCTGTAATACAACTCTGAGTCCTGTCATCTGCAGAAGTACTCTGATTACTCTGCAGTTGTGGGTGTATCAGTGATGGACAAAGTCAGTCACGATTCTTTACGCAGACACCACAACGCAGTGAAGAAAAACAGAGTGTGGTCAGTCAGAGGTTTCTTCAGGTATGGTGCAAGACATAATACAGGAGGTCATTCTTGCCAGTAGCTCCAGAATACGTGCATGTGAAGTACTTTTACATGCATTAAAAGCTAGCACGTGAAAATACTTCAGCTTCTTTGGGTGCCTATGCTTACTGAAAAAGTCCAGTAAGTTTGGGGAAGTGTAAATGCACAAATGAACTCTGATCCAGATCAAAGAAGTGAACTCTGGCCCACCTACAAACTTAGCTCTCGGTTTGCTTTAAAAGAACCAAAACTGTGGGTTCAGCGCAGGGTGTTGTGGGTAAACACAACCAAAACACATGTGAAACCATTGCCACACAGGGAAATAAAATGCATCAGTTATCTTTTTATAAACACATCACAGCCGTCTGAATTGTGATCAAATCAAATTGTTGCCAAAAGATTCCCGTCCCTACTCTTAATACTACTGCTATGCATGTGAAGATTTACTTAGAATATACATAAATATATTTGACAATGATAACAATAGTAAAAGCTTGTTCATTTTGCCATTTTTCTGTTGAATTAAAAACTTACTCTGGCAGATTTTAACATTTGTTGCTTGTTAACACTGAAATCAGCCTCCTGACTCATTCACACAGAATCTTCTGTGCACTTAATAACTATACTGAATACATATGCTTTAGACTGAGGTTAAAGCTGACTGTCCCATAAAGAATCTTTTCTAACCTTACCAGCTCATGATTCATGCACAAGACACGGAAATAGTTAGAATTTGTGTCCGTGCTGCAATGTCGAATTAATTTCCTCTCTGAGCACATCCCCCTTTTCTGTACCCTACCACAAACTCCCATTAGTAATCTTTTACAAGACATAAAGTTTCATTAATTTAAGGAAAAAAATCTGTCCAGTCTCATATAACCTCAACAGTTGGTTTGATGTGAACTGACACCAAGATCTGTGTAACACAGAGAGTCAGTCACGCTGACTGCTGATTCCAGTGGTGAAAGATGAGCCAGCAGGAGGCAGAAAGGAGGAAATAGATGGCAGCAGGAGAAATGCATGAGGAGTGGAGGTTAGCCACCAGCCGACGAGACACAATGGCTGGCAGCTTTATTTTTTGTGGTGAAAATAAGCTATGGAGCCAATACAAATGTTTGTGCAGAACAGTTTGAATCATCTACACAGGAAATAAGACAGCTACTCCTCATTGACGGGAAGCATACATCCTTTTACTCACGCAGACAAAGCAAAAGGACAAATTCTTCCTGACAGTATGGGTTGTTGTAGATGTGCTGTCCTGTCATCACAGAGATTAAATGTCAGAGTGACAGAGCTCACTGCTGGAAATTTTATCCAGCAAATGTTTAATACTGAAATTACTACTCTGTTAATTTTTAATATCATTATTGTGTTCAGAGTTCTGAACCCGACTGTATCACCCTGCTGCCATTCAGCGATCACTGGACCTGACTGAAAAGTCCATTTGTATCGATTTGCATTGATCATTCAGTGAAATATAAATCTGTCATGCCATAGTACGTAGAAAATGTTTCACAGTTCCTGGAAAGCAGTATGTTGAATAAACCTTGAACAATGACCCTGTATCCTTTCATGGACCACCTTTGGTACTAACTGCACAACAGGGGCACACTACAAGACCTGCTGGTCTTTAACCTGCTCTGACCCAACTGTTTAACCATCACAGTTTCTTCTTCCCTCCATTTTATCTGCTTCCAAAGCATCAAAACTGTTGATGGTCACATGCTGCTTAATATATCCCACCCACTGGCAGATGCCATCATGGGTTGTGTTGTTGTGGCTGCTCGGTGTATTCATATTACCTGTCTCATTTTAGAGAGATAGCATGGTAATATTTTCCATTTCCTTTAACTTTAAGTACGGATGGCAGCTAATAGAACATAAATGTTTCATTGCTTCTGTGTCAGGGTTGTTAGTAAGAAGGATCCTTGGCTGTTCATCTTCACACCTCAATCTGACCTTACCTGTTATTTTACAATACACAAAACTTACATATGAGTAAAGTGTAGATTTATTAAACAATCCAACAATGGGTTACTTAAGACTGAAAAGCAAATTATCGAGGATTTTAAACACAGTTAAGCACGCTCTACCAAACTAGAACTACATTGCATACTAGAAACTAAACTCATGAAGGACCTAACTTAATACAAACATTGTCATATCTGATTGATGTTTTTTTGTAGAAAAAAACAAGCAAACATAGATAAGACAAGACAAGATACCTGTTTTTGACAGACAAAACCACTTGGTTACAGATAGTTACATACAATTGGAGTTAATATTAAAACATAAAGCAGCCCAGAAATTAAAACCACTAAAAACAGAAACAACTCAAAGATGCTTTCTCCAGTTTCCTCTGAATAACTTTAACCTCCCCCAAAAGGATGAAGGTGAGCAGCTTTAGATCCAGCTGTATCCTGTTCCAAGTTAAAGGAACAAAGAAAGAGAATGTCCTTCTGAACTGAGAGATCCCTTACATATATGTATATATACATATATGTAAGGGATAATGCCCGACGAGGTGTCCATTATCATAAATTAATGGACGACGCGGAGGCGTGAACCATCCAATGTGAGGTCCATTCATTTCTGACACCTCGAAGGGCATTATCCCGCTTATACCATGGTCACTTACAAAATAAATAAATATTAAATAAATTATTAATGCGTTAATGTTGTTTTTTACCTTTAAAATTGTGAGTTTTTCACAAGAAGCAGCTGAGTGGACTATTTAATTGTGACACGTTGCCAAGGTAACCAGCTCTGACACAGAACCTGCAGCTTGGTCGGCCACAGTTATGTTACGTGACACAATCATCTCAGAGGGCGGGTGCAGCTCTTACAGCTTGTGTGTGTCCAGATGATGATTGCAAGAAATATTATCCACCATTTATTCTGATCATTAAATGTGTATCAAGCAAGTAAGTCGTAAGTAAATCACAAGTAAATCGTTTTTATAATGTTATCCACCATTCTCTCTGTATCAAGTATGTAAGTAAGGTAATCAAGACAGATAGACAGGCGACGACCTATTTAAAGTTAAATGCAACTTTGCCATTGATCATGACATTTGATAAAGATACTGACATGTCCATAGTGGCGTTTGAAGGACGGAGATTTAACGTTTGTGAACCCTGACCACTGCTGGTTGGCTTTCACAGCAATGCGCCATCACAGACATGATCTGTCATGTCTGCAGCCCGACTTCTGAGTTTCTGTTGCCACGGTTACCAACTACCATTTAGTCAGCGTAATAATTTACAACAATCAAGTCTATTTGACTGGAACTTCTTTCATAGGTGTCCATTATCACTTTGCGTCTGTGATGGTTCATGCCATTAATTTATGATTATGGACACCTCGTCGGGCATTATCCCTTACATATATATATATATATATGTATATATACATGTATATATATATATATAATATTCATATTAGTGCTGGACAACGATTAAATTATTTAATTGTGATTAATCGCATAGTTACACTCAAAGGTGGTGGTGAATGAGAGGATTAAGATCCTGGGGCATTTCCAAATACAGACCAACTAAATGGTGAGGCCCATCCAATCAGACTTTATTATCATGGATAAACAGCAAGAAGGAAAAGCCGTAGTGATCAATGTAGCCATCCCCAACGATGGAAATATCAGGAAAAAGGAACACTAGAAACTGAAGAAATATTCAAGGAATATATATTTGTATTTGTGGGATGAGCAGCAGATTTGTGTTTGTGGGTTGTGCCCATGGGAAACTTGCTAAATTCTCTGCTAGCCATTACCCCTTAGCCAAATATTCAACAAGACTGGCCATAGGTATGAACTCAGGAATGGGGCCACTGTCAGTCACCAATTCTACATGGATTACATTGAGCTGTACACTGAGAGTTAGCAAGACATCAACTGATCCACAAAACCATGATCTAAAGCAGAGGCATCAGAATGTTGTTCAGACTGGAAAAATGTTGCCCAATGGTGACAAAGAGAGGGAAAGTAGTTCATAAAGAGGGTGTTGCACTCCCTGAAGTCAGAATAGCAGGTTCTGAAGGGAGCTGTAAGTACCTTGTGATACCACAGGTCAAAGGAAACCACAGAGAGGCCGCAAAGGAAGCAGCAACAGCAAAGTACAGTATCTGCAATAAGTAGGGCAAGTCCTGAAGAATCAGCTCAATAACAAAAGCAGGTCATAAACAGCTAAACCCAGCCACTGATCAGATAACCTGCTAGGATAACAAGCTGGCCAAAGAAAAAAATTAAGACCACAGACATAAGAACACAAAAGCTGCTCATGCCCTGCTATACACTGCACACAAATAAAGAGGACAAGTGAGCATCAGAGTCACTCCAAGATTAAATATCCAAACTCCACTAATACATCAGGAAGATGGCTCCAAGGGATGAAGCTGGAAGAAAAGCCCCAACATGGGATGTACCACAAACAGATAAACAGGTACTAAGTGGCCATAACCACAAAACCAGCATAATATACAGGCATATCTGTACATATATACTGGATACCCCTAGGTCAAAATATGAAACACTCCCAAGGTGGTGGAGAGAGGCTGATAACAATACTGGAAGAATAAGCAAGTTGAAGTATCTAAGGTACTATTCCTCCATAGTATTTCTTTCCTATAACTTTTCCCACAATATTTTCCATCAAGGTCAAAGAACATGTTTAGGAAAAAATGTAAGAGGTCATTTATTCTAATCTGTTACGTATGCTCATATATGTTCACCCGTTGGGCCAATAAAAACATCAGTATTAATAATTCCTGTGAATGATTTGCAAGACTATTAGTGAGGTTGAAGTCATTTAATAGCTGAGCATTGAGTTTGATTTGTCTTTTTTTCCCCCACGTTTTAGGCCTTGTAAGCTCTGAACTGGACAGCAAACAAGGGAAAATGCCTCTCATGGCAGAAGCAACAAGAGATCCAGGTCTCTTGAAGACATTTAATGGAGGTGAAACAAACAGAAACTGTGGACCTGGAGATGACATCACCGGCCCAGCAGGGTCTACTGCCAGACGTTCATTGTAGGGAAGATCTTGGCAAGGGGAACATGTACACTGCAATCCTCTTTTATTGCTATTTACTTCTTTGCCAAGCTTTGTCGAAAGTACATAGTTTCACAAGATGAATGTGAAAGTGAAAAAAACCCTCTAGCCTTCCCCCCAGGTTTCAGCTTCACATATCTGTTTGTTTCTAGCTGTCCTAGAACCAAAGCTTTTTTCCCCATATATACAGGATTTATACAGGCATGCAAGTTACGTTTCTAGCCCTGGTTATCTCATTATGCAGCTAAAGAAGTGCAGCAGCATCACAACAGAGAGTTCAAGCGGTCTGACCCACGACTGAACAGCACTCAGCTACCCCACACTTTTTCTAAATATGTACACAAGTGCACAGGAGAGAACCTGTGAGCCCAGAGGAGGCCGGGTTGGCGATCTCTACTACATCCGCGGATCGTAAATCCACCATTTGACAGGCAGGTTGAGCCGAAACGTTTAGAAACCATGGGTCGGGTGATTTATGGATCAATGTAACCTCTGGAGTTTAAAAATAACAAGAACAAATCTTTGCTGGGATGGATTCTGCACCTCTGCACTGAGCTGATACCGTTAAACTACTTTGAAAATATTTCATCCTCTCACCAGGAAAGTGTGCATTAAAAAAAATCAAGAGTTATGAGATAGAAAGAGTTATTTATTATCAAAGCAGCCAGCCTTTATATTTCAATGAAATACTAAAATGGTGCTGGTGTTATACTAGATTCCAGCTGCTGAAAACAGATGGGGTTTAATGAGAAGTCTTAGTACTGGAATATTCTGTTAACAGCTTCTGTCACCACTCAAACCAAAACCATTTCCTTCTGACTTCTTCATATAAGCTGTTTAGATAGAAAATTACAGTTTCCTTACAAGAACTTCCTCCAACAACCTGATCCAACTCCCACCGGCTTCCTAGCTACACAACCCGCACCTGCAGGACGGAGGAAAATGCCAGTAATTCACACTGTGGTAGATCCCAGCTCAGGCCTTTCTGGTTGAAGGCCTAGCTGCACATCAAGGGTTTACACTGGTGATGGAAGCCGACACTTCCTCACTGAGCCTCACGTTTAATGGAGTGCAAAGTTCTTTCAATATTTCTACAGGTGTCAGGGACAAGGAGGCTGAAGCACAGGGGTCTTCTTTTGGTGGAAAACCTCATAAAATCTTCTTTTCCATAAGGACAGATATGAGAAATAGATCAAAGACTTTTTACTCTTTGAAAATAGTGTGAAAGCAAATTAGAAGCCAATTCCATTTATTTATTTTCTTCTGTTTATCCAAGATCGGGTCGTGGAGGCAACACAAAGACCCAGACGGCCTTTTCCCCAGTGACACTCTCCAGCTTTAGGAGGAAATTATTTGCCTAAAATTATAAAACAATAGTGGTTTGTTTAGTTTAGGGCTGAAATGATTCCTCACAGATAGTTACCTCGTGCTTTTAATTTGTAGCAGGCTAAATATCACGAAAAGGAGAAACTAGAGAAAACAATTCAGAGCAAAATCAGAGAAAACGTCCAAAATCTGTGAATGTTTTAAACAATGAAAAGTAAAAATAGTGTACAACGGAATTAACTTAGCCCCGTAGCAATCAGTTTGTTTGTTAGTTGTGATGAATGCTATTAAAGAACATATGTTAGCAAATAAATAAATAAATGAATAATGGGCTAGTTGATGTAGAGACTTATTACCTATTACTTTTTTTTTAATGCGACAGTGCACAAGCTCTGTTGAAATGTCACCAGAAATGCTTCACCAGTTTGTCCGTCTTCCCATTCATTGTTGTTATGTTTAAAGTCATCCTGTTGGCTGTTAATGGAGCTAATATTCCCAATCATTTTGAATTAAAGTACAACCAAAACCTAAACACAAACATTTCTAAAGGCAATTTTATCAGACAACATTGCACTTATACAATCAATGATTGCTGCTGGTTAAGATCTGTTTTTAACTGTTATTTCATGGTGTATTTCTGATTCACAGCTGATAAAAAAAAGTAAGAAAATCAGGGTTTCAGTGACATTAAAATATAATATGAAAGCAGAAAATAGGAGAGAAAGAAGCAGGTCCTAACTTGCTGACAACATCTTAAAATACAACAATTTAAAATAAGTTAGGATTGTGTGTGAAATGTAAACAAAAACAGAAAGCAATCTAGCAAATCACTCAAACTCATGTTTTATTCCCAGTAGAACATAAACAACATATCAGATGTTAAAATGGAGACATTTCACTATTTCATGGAAAATACTTTCATCTTGAATTTGATGGCATCACCACATCTAAAAAAGACTGGAAAAGTCATTTGTGCAAATAAAAAACAACTGTAGGAACAATTGTAGAAGCATTTGACATCTAACTAGGTTCACTGGCAACAAGTTAGAGACTTCACTCTGTGTTAAAGTAAGCAGAGCCCATTGGATGTAAAGATGGAAGGAGGCTCACGAATCAGTGACAAACTGTGTCTAAAAATTGTGGAACAATTTCACTAAAATGCTTCTCAGTGTAAAATTGTGAAGAAAATCAAGATTGCACCATTTGCAGTGTATATTATGATATCAACAGAAGATTGAAAGAAAAAGCAGTAATCACCACACCAATCCACAAATGCAGGTTAAAGCTGTATCATGCAAAAATGAAGCCATATGTGAACATGATCAAGAAACACCACCATCTTCTCTGGACCAAAGCTTATTTAAAATAGTATGAGGCAAAACAGAAAATGTTCTATGATCAGATTAATCAAAATTATTTAATTCTTTTTAAAAACCCATGAACCATATCCTGTGGACTAAAGAGGAGATGAACCATCCAGCGTGTTATCAGTGGACAGTTCAATTATGACCTATGGGTTTAAAAGATTTGCATATCATGCGTTCTGTTTTTTATTTACATTTTCACAGAATCCCAATTTTTTTCGAACTAAAGTTGTAGGTAGAGAACAAATAACTAGTATTCTAGACTACTATTATTAATATAATGTTAGTAAATATATTATTAGAGAATAGGTTTAGTGGCCAAATTTAAGGTCCTAATTACAGCAAACTATTTATTTATTTATTTATTTATTTAATGGAAAACCCCTTGAGATGCAACATCTCATTTTCAAGGGGGTCCATAAAACAAAATAAACAAACAAACAAAAAACAAAAAAACAGTACACAATACAAACAGGGACATGACCAACATAACATATACAAACAAGCATATACAATACAAACAAGTAAACAAACAAGAAGAAATAAACTTAAGAACAACTTGCTCACCCATGACACAAGTGTTAAGTTATAGGAGTAATTAAAAAATAGAAAAATAAATAAATAAATAAACAAATAAATAATAATAATAATAAATAGATAAATAAATAAAGAGAAAATATAAAATAAAACAAACATGAATTAACAACAGTAAATTAAAGTTACACATAAATTAAAAGCATGAGGAGGGTGTTTGAAGTTAAACAAATGGGGAAGATTTAAAGCACTGAAAAGAGGCAATTCATCTAAGAGAAAGTGAGAGATTATTCCAGCCATGGGGGGGCACTATACTGAAATGACCGATGGGCAATAACTTTAAGGATTCTAGGAACAAAAAAGTATGTGTCTAAGTGTATATGATGTAGTACATGGGACTAAAAAGTCCTTCAAGTAAGAGGGATATTTGAAATACACACATTTAAATATAAAAAGAAACCAGTGATAGTCTTCTAGAATTGGGAGAAAGCCAACTTAAAGAGTTATACATAAGACCGTGGTGAGTTCTAAAAGGACACTTCAAAATAAATCTACACAATGAATTAATAAGTACATTGATGGGCTGGAAAACAGTATCTGATGTAATCATGTAAACAATATCTTCATAACCAATAATTGGTAATATTAATAGAGAAACTAACTTTTTTCTAACCTGAAAGGAGAAACAATCAATTGCATGGTACAATAAGCCCAAGCAGGCCTGGCTTTTCTTCACTATACTGTCAATATGAGGCTAAAATGAAAGCTCTGGGTCTAACCAAACACCAAGATATTTAAATGAATCAACCCTCTCAAGATATGAGCCACCAAATGTTTTAATAGTTATCAAAGGGGAAAGTTGTAGACTATGACATGTACCAAACACCTTACAGCAGGACCTTTTTTTTTGTTTAGTAAGAGTTTATTATTATAAAACCATGTCTGTAATGAATTAAAGTCAGACTGCAAAGAACTCTGTATTATACTACAATCAGAGTTAGAACTGTAGATAACAGTATCATCAGCATATAGATGGACAAAAGAATCTTTGCAGATCAGGGGAAGATCATTAATAAATATGGAAAAAAGAAGTGGACCCAAGGTTGATCCTTGTGGGACACCTTATTCAATAATTGAGACGTTCGAATCAGAACCTTGAAAAGCAACATACTGACGTCTATTATGAAGGTATGCATTAAACCAGAGAAGAGCATTATGATTTAGACTAAAAGAAAATAGTTTTTCAAGAAGAAGATAATGATCAACTATATCAAAAGCTTTTGAAAGGTCAATGAAAATTGCACCAGTAAGATATCCTTTTTCAAAGGATGAGTACACATCATTAGAGAATTTTAGAAGAGCCGTGGTAGTGGGGAAATTAGGCCTGAAGCCAGACTGGGAAGAAGATAGAATATTATGAAAGGAATTATAATGCGATAGTTGATTAAATACCAATTTCTCAAACATTTCAGCAACATTGCAAATAATGGAGATTGGTTGATAATTATTCCACAACCTTCCACAAAGAACATTACTGTTTATGTCCTAGATTTTTATGAGGAGTCTCCGGATTTTAGTCATGTTTTGCTTTAAGGCAAGGCAAGTTTCTTTGTATATCACAATTCAATGACAGGGTTATTCAAAGTGCTTTACAGAATACAAGAAGCATAATTTAGCATTAAAAACAAAATGAAAAGGAAAAAGAAAGATTATCGGATAAAAACAGTATTAAAACATGATCAATTTTGCTTTAAAAAGAAAATGTTTAGTTTAAAAACTGTTTTAATATGGCACTAAAATACTAAAAATGCTTTTGACATGCATCTAAATAATTAAATGTGTTGTATATTCTAGGGGGGAAATGTAATTAAAGAGACCTGCTTTTCCTTTCATTTGAACAGTTATTACCACTCTTCAACAGAACAAAAGTATTTCTTATCTAATTACTCAAGTTATCAATGGAAAAATTAATAGAATACTTTGCATAGCCCTAGTTTTATGAGACACATTTGCCCTCATTCTCCCCCCAGAATAATGTGTCCTTTGATAACAAAGATCACAAACTCAACTAAATAATGACTGAAAGCAGACAGATCACTGTTCTTATGCTAGCACTCAATTCTGGTGGTTCACACAAGAAGCTTTCACTGTGGTAGGTGTTGTTGTGTTTAAAGTCACTAAGGAACAATCTAGCTGCGTTTCCCCAACCACATACAGCTGTCATCATCCCCATTCACAAGGCCAAGATGAGCAGGAAAACACTAATCATGTCATCACTGCTCTGGACTGGAGCGAGAGCTCCATTTAGCAAGATAGCAGCTTGTAATTACTCTGTCCTCTGGGGCTGTGGTGTTGTGGTGGGCCTGGCCATCGCCAAGAAAAGCAGCGGAGGAGCTGATTAACTTGGACTTGCATCTTGCATGCTTTTGCAATGTTTTTGCTGCACCAAACTGCTGCTGCTCCATAAAAGATTGTCACCAGTTGAAGCTGTTAATGACAAGTTTATACTCCCAAATCCCTCAAAGAGCTCTGCACACACACAGCATAAACACACAAATGGAAACATGGTGCCACACATACATTTTTCTGTCTGCTGTTTGCTAGTACTATCCGAACACACAAACAAAAAGACATGCATGCTGTCAGCGTTATGTCTACACACATTCACGCATGCTGTAGCACTTAAATGTGAAGGACTTTGAAGTTCTATCTGCCATAGCTCCAAGCTGACTACCCGTTATTGTTTTTATAAAAAATATGTCAACAAGAGTCAACAACCATGAAAGCACATGATCAAAACAGAAAAGATAATGACGACACTAATATGGTATTGTGTTTTTCTTGATCTCAATCATGGCTTTGTGTTCAGGGATGCTCAAACTTGCCAGCTGGCACTAAACACTTTGGAAAACAAATCTAAGACTGATGACTGTAGGCTTTTACTGCCATTTATCACCAGGAAAACATGAATGTGGTGATATATTTCAGTGATAAGTACAAATGTCACCTTCATGGTACGTGGGAACTGCTATACATCAGGGAAACATGAAAGTTTGTATGCATTTAAAAAGTTTTCTAGCTGATGGTTGATGAGATATTTCAGTCTGGAGTGAAGTGATGAAGTGATTGACATCTATCGAGCCAATGATGGATTTTCTCCAGTTGCTTCAGCTTGGCCTCTCCTCCTGTAGAAAAGGCCTCAAAGTCTCCAGTTCATTTAGTTGTAGTCAGCCGATATTCCAGTGTGTATTGCGTGAGGTTGGCCAGTTTACCGGTTAGTTGTATTGTGGGTGATGTCATCTGGTAGAGTTTCGTGTAACAGTCTTTGTGGTGGGCTACGGTCACCGGTATGAGCAATGTGTGCGCGAATGACCAGTGAGTATAACAAGCCCACAACCTTTGTTATATTTGTGATGACATACTGCGGGGTATTTTCTCCGGGTTCAGTACAGTAGTGAGTGTTATTGCTGCAGCAAAATGCGCTTTCACTAGCGCAATGTAGTGTTTTATCGCGTAACGTGCGAAGCTAATGTTAACGCGTTACCGGAAGCAGCGAATGTAGACCTTCACAATAAGAGCGCTTAGCTAGTTCTGTTACCGGAAGTGCAATTGCTATTATTGATGGTTGATGGCCACACTGAAAAACTAGTGTACTGAATGTTGTGGGGGGGAGTTTAGTGTTTGTTTATTATATTGATCAAAGGGACATATGTTTTCAAGCTATTGGTTTGTGTTTATTTCTGGTTATGTTATTTACCTAAGTTATGTTTGTATTGTTCCTTATAGAAAAACCACACATCCACACACAATTGAGAAATGAAGCGGAGAAGGAAACTCTACATCGGCCCGTCAGTCTTTACTAACCCATACTCTAAGCGGCCTTAAGAAATGCTCTGGCCGGCACCCCTGTGTGAACTTGGTGATCAAACCCTGAGTCAGCACCTCCCAGCCAGTCCATTGGTTTCACCATAACACCTCCTCAGTGAGGTTTTTCTCTTTCCTCCAGTGTTATACTCTACCTTTCTATAAGACAGGAGCTAAAGATGAGCTTTTCACATGGAAAGTAACATGAAATGTAAAATCGGAGGAAATGTTTTTGAAAACATTAAAGCATGTAAACCTTTTCCAGTCCAGGACTGGCTCGTTAAATCAGGTCTCTAACTGAATATTGTAAAACTGTGTTTATATTTACAAAAACAAATGTCTTTCCAAGAGTTGAGTTTGACATCGCTGGATTTTTTAAGACACTATATCTTAATGCAGAAACCCTTGAAAACACAAGTTAATTGCTTCTACCAGATTTTAAATAGACAAAGCCATCTTAGTCAGTTTCACAAAGAAAATTTGTGTTTGGTGGATTATTTGTTTATTATTAATGCTCTTGGCAGTAAATTGTATACCAATGGAAAGCCTGTTTATTTTCCTTTTAAAAGGTGCCACATTTGTAAGTAAAACACATTTGTGTGATGAGCAACAGAGCTGAGTTTGTGGGTTGTACACATAAAAAAACTTCCACATTTTCTTGACCAATGCCAGACGTCGTCTTCTTCTTCTTCTTTTTCTTGGGGAATTTTTTTTTTTTTGTTTGTTTGGTTTTTTTTTGGTGGTTGGCAAACAATGTTAATGTGATGTATTACTTCCACCAACCAATAAGCAGTGTGGGTCAGAACAGAAAGACCAAACTGTTCATCTGTTATTGCTTCTAATGTTTTTTCTTACTCGCCTTGAGACAGATATCATGTCTTAAAACGGATGTGTATCAACTTGTGCAGTACCAGTTAAATAGATGAGTAAATAAAAGCAGACTTGTAATGAAATAAATGAACACAAATAACTTAACGAGTTTATACCAGAGCAAAGCTTCAAACCTTGACCCAGTACTGTTAAAAAATCCTAGAATGCACTGATTTATATATGAACAAAAGGGATATAGCTGTTAAATAAAAATATTCCCTGTGTAAATCTTGTAAGTGTACATACCAGACAATGTCACAACAATTAATAGAACTGACTTTGATTGTTTCCAAAGATACACACACATTAGCCTACTACTGTAACTGATTTAGTCTCACTTTTTTGCAGCAGTCAGTCTTCTGTTTTCTCAGAAACATCCTAATTTGTTGACATTCACTTTCTATTACCTAAAGGACTCCAGTGCAGGGCTGACAGGGAGCAGGAACCAGAAACCTTCAATACTGGAAATGCCTCATAAGTATATTCTATTTTAAATTGTTTGTTTTTTTTTATCTTACGTCTCATGTCATTTTATGCCTCATATTTTATGCTTCATGTCATCTGTTATGCTACTTAAGTTATAAATTGCAATTTTTGTACAACACATTGGCCGTCTGTGGGTTTAAAGTGCTAACAAATAAATTTGGATTGGGTTGGTGACTCGGAATAAAACTTGGTTAGTATACAAATTACCCTATAATCACATCTTTTATGAATAGATAATACCTTAAACTCCAGACTGTTTATAACCAAAGCAATCAATACTTAGAGAAGGACTATAAGCATTTAATGATGAAAACAATCTCTAGACTCAATCACCTTGATGGACAATCATGTTTAACATAAATGAACTTTACTAAATTAACATATTTGCATTATGTCAGTAAAGATCTCAGAACAAAGCTAAGTCAATACAAAGACTTTGAGAAGAGCTTTTTATGTGGTTCTGCAAAAAAAACAAAAAAAAACAAGCTGTGAACTGTTGGTAAGCCGTGCAGAATTCTCTATAAACAGAGAAAAATTAAATGCAAACCTGACCTTTTTAGCACAGTAAATAGCTCTCTTTGATCCTGTAACAATCCATATGGACAGCAGTTAAAAGAGAGTATTGTTTAAAGTCGTATCTGTGGTTTTCTTCTCTCATAAAAATGTCTATTTATTTACAAAATAGTATTAAAAACAAAAAACTTTAAAAGATGTGTTTCATGCACAACCTGCCAGCTGAACTCAAAACTAAATTTCTTTTATTCCCTATCTATGATGAATATTAAATTCAACAAATGTATCTCCTATACTTCATCTTGGAAACAGAAGTGTAGTGATGCTGTGAAGATTAGCCGCTTATCCAGTTTGCTTCATGCTAAGAGCAGCTAAGCCAATCAGACACATCTGACGAGCGCAGTCACACTGAGGAGCTGCCAGGTCACCACAATTCAACACACACACAATGTGAGAATCCAAAACACTGAAATAAAGAGGTAATCCTTTTTCTTTTTTTCCCTTTTCTTTAAAAAATTTGATTGATTAAACTGCAAAGCATATTGCGAAGACCACACAGTTGGTCTTGAAGTTTCCTTATGGTCTCAGGCATAATTAAAAAAAAGTTTAAAATACAAAAAAGATAGATTTTTTATTCTTAAATAAAAGATAACAGATTAAATTTTAAGATTCTGGGCCACCAATGTGGTTTTCACTTATGGATTATCCTCTGAGCTCTTAGAAAACTTCCTATTTCTCTAAATTCTCTGCTAAATACTGCCCTCTTCAGGCTAGAAGTGGTATACATCAATATGGAGAAACAAACATACTATTGACTCACTGCACATAAAGGAAGACCTTCTCTTTTTTTCATCTTGCCCGTTTTTGGTCATGCTACCCACTCAGAGCTTAATGTCACATACATGGAGCTCTACAGGCAATCTGAATTGCAGTTTTGTGCCTTTTATGTTTGGTGTCATTCATTCGGCAACGATGCCACCATGAAAGTCAGTAACAGAGTTCAGCTGAAGACCGTTTGATTGAAGTCCTCACAGATCATTTCTGTCACCGAAAGAATTATGACTACTTTTTCCTTCATTTGTCTTAGGGTACATAGACGTGAATGTGTCTCCACCCATGCAGCTGGGTGGTCTTCAGAGCTGGATGTGACCCCAATAAAGACCTTTGTGCCGAGCAGTTGGAAGCAACGCCTGCTCTACCATCAACCTCACTTTTGTTGAAGTGTCAAGGGGCAATGATTCACAACACATTATGCTAAGCATAAAGGAACAAATAAAATCTTTGTAGCTGAAATGAACTGCAGGGGTATTCGCTGACTTTTATGATATCATAAAATTATACTTATTTTTCCTGGGATGAATACGGGCATTTTCCCTTGCTTCTGTGTGTTTCTTTTAAGACTAATAGATCCTTCATAAAATCAAACCAACAGACTTGACTGCAGTCTAAATCGTCACAACATTGTGGGACTTTTTTCTCCAGATGTGATAAATGTGGATTAACCCTCATATTTTCAGCTTTAATTGGACGTGTTGACAGGTAATCTGGTATCATTCTGCAACATGAATAAATAAAAAAAAATGCTTTACCTCATATTTATCATTATTCACTGTTTTTTTTTTTTAAGTCTTCGGTATATGGCTCTATGCCACTGCAGCTTAAAACTATTTTCCCAGCACGCACTGAGTCACACCTTGTAGTGATGGGAGGTCTTTTTTTTGGCTTTGTTCCAAGAGCTTTAAAGGGCTCTTCAATTAATATCACTCTGAGCCTTTGATTTCAGCCTAATTTGGCAATTATATGTGGTTTGTTTTGGGGGTTTTTTGTAAGCCTAATTTTTTGTATTTTTTTTTTCATTAAAATACTGCCATTTTTGTTGTGGTTGTAGCTTTGTATGTTCATTTGGCATTAGAATTAAGTCCTGCTCTGACCTGCATGACTTCTCTGCGACTGAAGATTCTTCTGCTCCGAAGCTGGCTCCAGTGGCAGAGCTAGGAAATTTTCACTGGGGTGGCTGGCATGGATTTGTGATTATTTTTTGGGTGGCAAATATTTCTCACTACACTGCGAGTCTATGTGTAAAGTAAAACTCGGCTGCAACGTCACATGGTGTCCAGGAAATGCAATCTCTCAGCATATGATGCTGCTGGGCTGCGATGACTCCGTTGAGGGAAATCTCTAACCCTCAGCCAACATGCCCTTCCGCCATTGGCTCATTCGCGACAGCCAGTTCATTAGAGAGTGAAACATAATACCTTAGACAACGGTGAAAATATGGCATGAAAAAGACAAATATCATCATGATCGTGGGTTATGTTCTTGGTTTTGTCATGTTTAGTTTCCTGTTTTGTTTTGGTAGCTCATTCCCTGATGTGTTCTGTGCTTCTTTTTGTTTCCTGCTCATTAGTTCACCTGGTCTGATTAGCTCATTCACTTCACGCGCCTTGTTTATCCCTTTTTTTATTTAAGCCACAGGTTTTCAGCTCTTCCTTTGCCAGTTCATTGCCTTCTGTTTGGTTGCTTTCTCTTTGCTTCTGTATGTTTGGTTGTGTTAGTTTTATTCCCTGTCATGCCAGAGTTTTTGCAACCGGAGTCTTTTGTTTCTGTAAGTTTATTCTTTGTTATAAAACAGAAGGACACAGATCAGACCTCAGCCCCAATGTCAGCAGTTGTACTTTTACTTGCACAGGGACAAAATCTCTTCTAGAAATATGCAACCAAATGTAAATATTTTATACGATGACTGATTGGGGAAGCTACTTTAAGATTAACTTTAAACCGGTGTAGTAATATTGGTGCACCATACTTGTCTGGAAGGTTTCAGTCCCTCTCCTGTGAACTGTCAATCACCTAAGCTGGCACCTGGGGTGTTAAATCAGATTTTAGATGTGGCCAGCGCCACCCTGGCCACCTTCTAGCTCCGCCCCTGAGTTGCACATGACAGGCAAGTTAGAATCGCAAGTTTATTGTGAGTAAGAATGTTCCGAGTGCTGCTCAAGTTTGTTTTATAAGCAAACTTTTACTTGGACTGTTTATTCCTGAGACATAAGTCATGAAAAGGACAACAGAGCAGCAGGCTAACAGGCACTTAGCAGGTTAGTTAATGCCACAATTTACTTGTCAATATCTTGTTTAAAGCCCCAGTGTGTAAGAATTAATTCCATCTAGTGGTGCACTAATATAATGCAAGCAACCAACCACTGCTCTACTGGAACCTCACTGTTATTACAACTACAGTCCTCCATGTATTTGGTACCAAGCCGCTGCTAATAGCTAATGCTATCATGTGAAATTGTTTTTCATCACTTGCAGACTCAGACATCATCTGATGAAGGGAGAGAATGAGGGAGAGGAAGAGGAAGACAGATTTCTGTGAAGAGTAACAACAACTGAAAACTGTTTCAACAGAGCTTTTCTACTGTAGGCTAACTAACAAATTACATAACCTAACTAGCATTTCTGACATTTTATTTACCAAGTAATCGTAAATAATCTGACTTAAAAGGGAGGATAAAGTAGTTGCTGGACTACCCTGCCCTGTTTCTAACATAATGCCAAAATAAACTTCACTTTTAGATTGAATTAACCTACCTATCCAGCAAAAACCTGCAACCTCCACATCAGTTTTCAAGTCCCTCTCCTTCACCAATTGCCTCCATCTGGTAAATGCTCCATCGATGTACACTCTAGTTTTCTCCCAGTTATTATTTCTTTTTCTTTTCTTGGCTATTTTTTCCTCCGTCTCGCGGGCAACAACTGTGGATGATCCTCCATTTCAATGTAAACTGGCAAGTTGATTGATCCATGGTCAATCAACCATGGATCAACCCCCCATGCCAATGTAACATGGCGCCGCCACCTATGTATTTATAAACAACTCATTCTAAGCTATGAGAATGCTTTCATTTGGATGCGATTGTGATTAGACTTTGGTAACACAAACCGTAAAACAAGATGGCTTGCTAAAGTTTACACAGAGTCACTTAAACCCCTTTTCTTCTTCATTCTGATGCTCATTTTGAACTTCAGCAAGTCTTCTTGCAGGTTTATTTGTATAGCACAAAACATGTAAAGCATAAATGTGCTGAGTTGCATAACTAGTTGGCTAGCTAGTTTTGCTAACAAGTGATTGAAAAAGTGTACCTAATAACCGGTTTCTACTAGATGTATAGAGGTTATTCTTGTTTTTCTTTTTAGAATAACAGAGCCAGTTGAAATCAGAAAAATCATCCTTTCAGAAGAAAATACTTGTGAGAAGCTGATTATGTTAAGTGGTGTGCAAAGGAAGTACTGAAGTTGTTTTTATGGTCTTCAGATCGAATTGTTGATGTGCTGTTTTATGTGGCATTGATTTTTGCTTTTCGCCTATAATTTATGAACACTTGCAAATCCTGCAGCCCAGAGAGAACTGGTTTATCTGCTAAAGAAGATTCAAACATCCAAAATTGAACTAATGTTTCTTTGTTTTTATTTTTTTTTTTGTTTGTTTGTTTTGTTAAGTGTGTGTGTGTTGGGGGGGGGGGGTTCCTAACATTGGATCCACTCTTGTACTTGTGAGGCCATAATAAATAAAATAAATAAATGAAGCTGTTCAGGTGATGTCATAGCACAAGACTGAAGCTATACAGAGAAGTGGTTTGCATCTTTTGGTTGCAGGTGTGTACTTTGAGTGCCAGGTGTGTAGATATGTCATCTCATCAGGTCTCTTTCACATGCACAGAACCACTTTTCTGAATGATGCTGCAAACAACATGGCCTGGCATTTAAACTCTCATGAACTATTACAGTTCTGCTGCTGTAAACAGGGGCTTATTGTCAATGTGGTCAGCTGTTAAATATTCATTTATTGTTTATTCTCATTCTCATTCTGATTTCAAATTAAAATAGTTGTGTGCATGACTTAAAGTCTAACAGTAGAGGGAGCCATAACCCAATGAATTTGAAGTTGCAGCAGGCACATTGTGGTATTATTTATGCAGGATTTATGTTGTTCTTTAAAGAAAAAATATAGATAATTTAAACAGTTTTCCAGTGGAGATATGACATACTGCATGTAACAGCTCCAGCACTTCAGCCCTCTGATAAATTGAGACACGATTAACCAGAAAATGTAGGAATTTTCTTTGTTTTTTCCTTTTTGCCATCTTGGATTACAATAGACACAACAAGCACTTGTCCTTTCCTAAGCAAGGAAAGGAGTGAAATGTATGAGTTTACTGCTAAAATGGGACAAAGGATGCAGATTTCTTTCTCTTTTTTTTTATTGCAACACACAACTTTAGATTTGTTACCACCTTCTGAAGTGCAAGAGGATGGTAAAGATGGCAAGTGGAGGGAAGCCTGCAGAAGAGTTTATTAAAACTACGTGTTATGTACACATTGGTAGTAGATGGAAATAAAATGCCTTGCTGCTGTAGTGGTAAATATGAGCTGGTTCAGTTCCTTGCATGCATTTCAGGCTTCTCTCTATAACTGGTAACAGATCAGATACAATGAAATCAGGACTGGTGGTAGATGAAATAGGGCATGAATAGAAATAGCTCTGTAGCCTGGCTCCACAGTCTCTGGAGGGAGTGCAGTGTCAGTTGCCTCGTGTGTGCTGTTAAGCCGATGGCTGTCTATTCTCCGTCCAGGTGCGTGTGTGTGTGTGTGTGATACAGGAGATCCAGCCTGGGCCTCACAAGCTCCTGGAAACCATGACAAAGCATAAGACCTCTGCCAAAAGCATTAAGATTAAAGGCACTGACAAGGAATGTGTTATTGCCAGCTCAGATGGGGCCTGCATAATCTGGGACCTGGTGGAAGCCAGGACTCGCCCACTCAACACCCTCCGCTTTCTGCTGCAACTAATTCACGTCACAGAAGAGTTTTAGCTACGATGAAGGTGATCATCTTGTTAAACCTTGAAAAACTTTTGTGGAACGCTGTATTTAGTCAGCGCTATAAAAACACATTAAGCAGTGGGCTATTGATTTCCTCCCGGGGCGTGCTGTTTCATCACTCTGTCTGTGTGGGCATTTTGTGAGGACTCAGGTGGTCCTGAATAACAGTCATCAGTACTGTTTTTCTCTCTCTTGTGAAAAAGCAGGATTATTGTAAAAGCAACAGAAAGCTTCAGGGCTATAAATCCAATATAACCTCAAAACATTTTATTGTGCTCAGAAGCCACAAAACCTGTGCTCTCATATGTGTGGATGGGTTTTACTGTGCACAGGCAGCATTACAGCATTAGAGCATTGTTCTTTTAGTTAAGGGATTGTTTGTTCCCCAAACAGACATTGTATATGAGTCAGGCGACCAGATGGTCTCTGTTGCCTACTTCAACTTTAAGGACATTTTTTTATTATTTATTTATTTATTCATTTGTGCATCATAGAAGCAAAATATCTCTCCTTTACAACCATAACACTATTTCATTATTATCCTAAAATTCAGCCACAACGATGTAATTATACTGTCTGTACAGTACCAGGCAAAAGTTTGGACAGATTTTTCTATTAGATCACTGTTAGAGCTAACATTAAAAAAGACTGTATAATGAGTGCATGGAGAGGAAAAAAATCACTCATTATATTTTCAAGGTGCTGCTACCACAACTTTTTTTCCCTGCCAGAGGAGATTCTTTTTTCTTTATAAGATAAAAAGACTACGGAAAAAAAAAAAAAAAAAACTGACTCTGGAAAAGAAAATGTCTAAATGCACTAAAAATAGCTTTAAATAGCTAAAATGGGGGGGAAAAACTGCCAAACAGAGGTGACTATTGCTTTGCCACATATTTCTCCACAGCAGATGGCAGCAGCTCAGAGGAGCCCCTGGGTCACTGTTACAGAGAGTAAAACAAAGTCACGTGTTGGTGTGATCTAGTCTCTTGGAGTAAAATGATTCAAATAAATAAATAAAAACACTCTGGTCCAGGGCTTTTGGCAGTTTTGACACATCTTCTTTGTTCTGTCAGTGTGTGCTACAGCTAAGGTTGTTATTTTGGCTGCAAAGTTACAAAGACTGTGTATTTCAAAAGGGTTAATTTTGAAGCCCATTAGGGATTACAGACGTCACACCGGCTTAAAGCAGGTTAGTATAGCTTATCTCCATTGGCTCAGAGGGAGACATTTAATGGAAGTTTAGATTTACTTGATTATAGTTTGCTGCATTGGTTCACAGGAGCACAAGGTATGTTTGGCACTTTGTGTGTAAGAAAGAAGATTATTATTTGCCTCCTATTCTTTGAGTCAGACACTGCTGGGAATGGAGGGCTTTGGCTTTGCTTCGTTGTATAGAGGCCTCCGAAAATTAAGTTTGGGTGCACTCGTGGCTCTGTAACTCTCAGCTAAAAGGATTTCATGACTTTGTTCTCTCTTGGAACTTCCCTCCTGGCTGGATTGTTGCATCCCACAAACAACAACAGCAGTTCCTCGGTATTCTCATCAGCTCTAAAGGATGGGAAACATAGTTAAGAGGCAAAGACTTGGCTCTGTCTCACTCTTCAGGTCGCCTTAGCAGAAGAGAAGGAGGAGAAGAGCCGGTCAGATTGCTTTTGCTCACTGCTGCCATAAATCTTCAGTTTTTAATGTTATTATATGTGACAACCCCGTGTGATTAAACATATCTATGTAGCGAGTGCAGAGATAAGCTCTCTTATAATTCATGGACCAGTAATGAGAGTAATAATCCAGAATGCTGTAACCTGTGATAAATGTCTTCCCAGGCTTACTTAATGAATTTCCACTGAAAGCTGCTGCTGTCACTCACACACACATTCACATGCAAGATATTTCTTTTTTAGCTTTTTGCAAATTAGAATTGGTAGAAATCTTCACATTAGACTGCATGTGTCATTAACTGCTGTTTCTTTAGGGAAAGTGAGTAAAGGCGAGTTCCTATTGTCTTGAGAAAAGAAATGTGAGTGAGACAGCCAGCAGCCATTGTCATTCTAGTTGCTCATTTATTAAGTTTTAGAAAATATAACCGATGTTTCAGCTTTATAATAACAGGAGTTCAGCATGCACCTGATGCAGGTGCAGCCTTTAAACAGAATATCATCAGACAAAGGAGACACTGTGCGGGGTGCTCAGATATGAAGTGAGTCAATGGCCATGGATGCTCTGGCTGTGGTCTTCTTCTGTCATTGTTTTGTCCCTGTGGTAGGCTGGCTGGGTTTCATGATAGGTGCTGGTTGTCCTTAAGCCCATCTTTGTCTGCCCGCGATCCTTGAGGGAGGCTCAGTTACACTTGCACAGTCACTCTCATCTTTAAACATAACTTATTTCTTGTATTTTGCACTCACCCACACTAACATTCATGCTTTTACAATAGCTACAGTTATGTTTTAATATGATTGTTCATGTTTTTCTCAGTTTGTGTTCTTATAGGTGCTCCTGATGATTCTCTGCTTTGTTTTATTACAAAGGTCGTAATAAATTTCTATTAAGTTTCTTTGCAGTTGTCAGGTTTACTGTTCTTTTCTGCTTATGTTCTAATCTTCACTCGACTTTTTCTCTCCTTGCTCTCCCTCCTCCCTTGTTCCCCCTCTCAGGTCCAACATTAACATGTTAGTCAGCAATAACCAAAATAAAGAACAATACGCAAGTATTGAAGGAAGTCTTCAACAGCTTTGTTTCCTTTCATATCCAAAAAGGGTCCTTTGGCAAAGCAAATCATTTCGGCACCATCTTTCTGCTTGTCAGGATGCTAGATGGACGAGGGAAACAAAAGTCCAGTTTAAGTTATTTGATAGTTTGTTGTTTTTTTGTTCTGACAAAATGATTCTTGTATGAATTATCTATGACATTGGCAGCTTTTCACCTCTTATGAGAAAAAAAAAGAAACATTCACTTCTAGATATTTGAGGATTTCTTTACACATTTTAAATTCCTCACAGCATTTCATTGGGATTTAAACCTTCCTCTGACTTTCCTGCTCAATGCCCTCACATTTCTTCTTTTTGGGCCATTTCTTGGTTGATGTTGTGCTGAAGATCATTATCCTGTTGCAGGGTGCACTTTAAGGCTTTGAAGCAACTTTTTTTTTTTTTTTTTTTTAAACCATGATTCTACTTAAAAATATTGTTTTGTCTGGATCAAACATGTTTACAGCATAACCAAACTCTGTATTTCCCACACTCTTCCAAAAAACTTTGCAGTTATGTCCTGATTGTACACAAATGCACTTTGACACCAACAGCTGCATGAGCTGCCTGCAGATGCTGATGCAATGTTGGAACTTTTGGAGACTTTCCCCACATGTCATGACTGTATAGTGACTCTATATCATGGAGCCAGCACAGTAAATCTTTTAAGCACATTATGCAGATGATCCTGCTGTAGTAATATTTGTGCAAGCTTTTAAATGAAAGATCTTCATTTGTACACAAATAACACTTTTACCTAACCCCTAAACTCTAATCAAATCTCCACCATGAACCCCAGCTCTAATCTCCTCCGTGTGCTGGAAAGTGGGAGGGAAGGGGTGTGTGTGTGTGGAGGGGGGCAGACACACAATCGCAGGCATTTTCCAGGCGAAGTTGGTGTTGCAACTGGATGGTGCCGTGGCTCCTGTTGTGCTGGCCATGACAGCGCTGTCGGAGTTATAATGAATGCTTTCTGTAAGTGCTGGGATGGACCAGGTAGGTTTTTTTTTCTGGCAGAGCCGCGCGGAATGACAGTCTGCCGTTGCATCTCCTGGCTCCGCGATGGTGGCACCTTTGCGCGCATTCTCGTCTTCCATCCGGGACAAGGGACACCGGCAGAGAAGTGAGAGGCCAGCGTCGACATTTGCACAGTTATCTGTGTCAGAATAGTCCGACGAAGGGGTATTGAGAGGTACTGTCATGGAGAAACAAAGCAGAGTCAAGGAGGAAATGCCGACGTCGAAGGAGGACAAGCGCAAAGAGAAGAAGGCGAAATCTGGGAAGCTTTTCCGAAAGAAATCGCTAAAGTCAGTGGGGAGCTTTATGAACAGAATCATCAAAACTTTGGGCACTTTTGCTCACTTTGGAGCCACTGACGCGCAGGACGCGGAGGACGACGATGGGGGGTTTAGAAATGGCGCACCTTGCACCCTCAGCGCCAGCTCAGGAATAGTAAAAGATGATGCGCAGGTGACTTGGGATCGAGCGGTGAAAACTCCGTCCTGCGCATCATCTTCTCTGTGCACCGGCAGGGAGAAACTACTTTGCCAATATGGTGAAAAAGTCCCAGGTGTTCTGGGACTGAAAAACCACGGGAACACCTGTTTCATGAACGCCGTGGTCCAGTGTTTGAGTAACACCGACCTGCTGGCAGAGTATCTGGGCCTGGAGCGATACAAGATGGACCTGAGTCAGAGCAGAGTGAACGGGCTCGTTAAAGGTGATGAGAGCCGGGTGGTGACGGGAGAAGTCACGGAGCAGTTGGCGTCCCTTGTCAGAGCTCTGTGGACTCTGGAGTACACTCCTCAGCTGTCTGTGGACTTCAAGGTACAGAAAATGCAACTTAACAAAATAATAATAATAACAAAATACTGCAGGTGCATGTGTGTTATGTAATGTGCAATCAGGAGGGTAAATAGCACTCATCACATGAAAACCTGCTCCTCTGTAAGTTTTTATGTCAAACAAAATAATATAAACACAGATAAGTTGCTTGAATTCTGAACAGACATGTGACATAGCACCTATTCGCTTGCCACAGATGAAGAACCATGCAGTGTTATGTCCTTTGACCTTAGTGCCTCCCTGCTAGGTGATAATGAGGTTGCTGCTCGGTGTCACAGCAGTCCGAGGACACAAGTTCAGCAGGTGCCCGACTCACATGCTGCACAGGGATTTTTCCTGCAGAAAACCTCATATGCCACTAAAAACCTAAAGCTCAAAGCTAAATAAAAAGGTTTATTCTGCAGACATCATTGTGGATGATTCTGTTTGTTGTTATGATGCAAAGTACTCTATGTTGTCACATAAAGAAGCTGATTTACTTTCCACTATAGAATATTTCCTCTCTGAGGATCAGAGGCTGTGACAGAGCACTATAAGGGGACCCTCAGGCTTTCCTATCTGCCCACGCTGGGGCGGAGAAAGCAATTTTATCTGCCTGCAGCTTTTTGCTCTGGATTTCTCTGAGACGTGGTTTAAGGCAAGAAGTGGATAATGTGGAGCAGCGAACAAAGAAACTAACAATAGATCTATTCTTGGAAATGCTAATTACTCTGCAAGGATGACTGCTGGAGTGTCTTGACCACTTCTGCACACTTAGAGGGAAGTCAAATGTTCACCTGTAAGAGCAGTTGAAAGGGGTTGTTATATTTCATATATATATATATATATTTAGAGAGAGAGAGAGAGTCAATTAAATAGGTATGAGTTCAAATTTTTTGTTGTGCTATGCAAAACTCCCCTGTCAACATTAATCCATAATGCCTCCTCTTATCGTACAGTACTCTGATATTACATTTCAGTTCAACGATCAGAGGGATCAGCACAGAAAATCTTACAAAGATCAAAAGATAAATTAAAAGGAAAACCCTGAACACGGCTCTTTGTGTGCGATGAGATGTTTTGCTGTATTAAAAGTGCAAACACTAACACACACTGCTGTTACTCTTGGCTGTGATTTAGTCACAGGAGATCCTGAGTTTGCACAGGCCGAGCCATCTGAAATTGCCTGTTGAGTAATACCACAGCTGCCTGGAGGAAGGATTATAAAATGATCAGATAGTTCTGAGGCTTGTGTCTGGGAGGCTGAACTAGCTCTTAGTTGTAAAAACACAAAACAGCATAAAAAGGTTTGTTCTTTGTTTAAATTACTCTGTTAATTTGTTGCCTTTGTAAGTTGACTTGGTACGCTGGACTTTAAAAGTAGCCTCTAAAAGTCATGCTTTATTCTTTGCGAATTGTAGCCAGATTTACCCATTAAGAACTTAGACAACCTCTAACACTGGAATAAGGTATGCTCATATGGACAAAGGTACCTATAGACTCCATCTTTTCATCACCTGGGTACAAAGATTGGATCTTTTTGAGCTTATTGACCCAATTTAAACATTTATGCTCTTAGTGTTTTATAAAGAAATCTTGCAACTCATGTCTGCCTTGATTAAATTTTCTTTTTTATTTAGCTTTTAAACATAACCACCCGGGTCATCTGGATTCAATGTCCCACTGTGGAGAGACATCAAACAACAAAGATCTTGCTCTAAGTCATGTTCTTGTACAACCAGGCTCAAAACACAATTGAGGTGGAAAGAGGGAGGAAGATTAAACAGGGAGGAAGATGGCGATAAGTAAAGTGTTCAGTGTGATCTTAGCTCCCGCTCTCACAAATGTGTCTCCGGTGTTGCTGTTAAAATGCTGCGTTTCTTCAACCTGGGAGCAGATGTGCAGGCTTTTGATCTGGACAGTAATCTTGCGTATTTGTGACCACCCTCCCGGCCCCCACCCAGCAGGGTTATGTGTTTGCACAGAGGGGCCTGGACAGGGATGAAGCCAGAAACTCAAACAGTGACTCCACAGTCAAGTCACTGTCTCACATCAAGATAGAAAGGAGCGCAGTAAAGGTGGAACAGAAAAGCCAGATTCTATTAAAAGATTTTACCTGTCAATCCATATTAAAACATAAAAACACCTTGTCTGTAGCAAGTCTTCAGTTTAGGTAAATGATTACTCAGATGAACAAACAAATTAGACCTTTTATAACAACATGTTTAGATTATTTACTTAACAAAAGTGAAAATAGAAGCAACATGTGAAAAACTAAGTGTGACCCATGTTTTAATAGTTGTAGATCATCTTTAGCAGTAATCATTTTCTGTTTTTAATTTTACTGGTCTCATTGTTGTGGAGGAATTTAGCTAATCTCTTCTGTACGATGTTGCTTCATTTTGTTGAGGTTTGCAGACTTTACTTTTAAATAGGCTGCAGCTTTTTTTTAAAGCTCCCGTCACAGCATTTCAGTCATGTTGAGGTTCGGACCATTGCAATATCTTGCTTCTTTTCTTGTGTGGTCCACTCAATGACCGCAAGGGGTTCTGGTCCTGTGGCTGCAAAACAGGCCCAAATCATTAGCCCTCCACCACCGTGCCTGTCAGTTGGTATCAGGTGTTTGCACCGATTAACATGCTCACTATGACCAGACATCTCCACTCTGGTCTTGTCTGTCAAAGACATTCTTCTAAAAAGTCTTGCAGATTGTTCAGATGCAGTTTTGTAAGTCTTAGTTGTGCTGCCATGTTCTTCTGTTTTATGAGAGAGAAAAGAGACTTTTTCCTACAACTTTTCCAAACAAATCATGGTAAACGTTAACATTTAACATGCTGGCGAGTCTGAGATGCAGTTTCTCTGGGTACTGCAAGGTCTGATCTTGGGGTGAAATTACTAGAACGTCCACTCCTAGAAAGATTGACAGCTGAATGTTTTCAACTTGTAAAAATCTATTTCACTGTAGAATAATGAACACCATATAGTTTGTAAAGGATCTTATTACCCGACCCAGACTGCTGGTTAGCCACAGCTTTTTTTCTCTCAGACCATTGTTGATGTCTTTCCTCCATGGAATTGTCTTAGCACGCATCTGAATTCTCCAGATCAACAAACACACAGTCATGACAATCAAGTGCATTTGATCAGTAGCACCTGGTTTGTTATTTACCCTTTTAATTCTTATGGAGGCGGTAAGGCTGTATGTAGTTTTCCACACATTGCTTCTGCAGATTGGGACAGTTTTTGTTCTGTATGTCACGTGTTGTTCATTTGAGGCTGTGTTTATATAATTTCAAGACCCGGTTAATGAATTTTAAAATGTTATTGATTGAAATACACAGTCAGCCATCACTGTTTTATACATTAATGGATTGATGGTTTAATATTTAACCATGGACAATTTTTTTTATTGATTTTTTGTATTTATTTTTGATCTTTAGTTAAATGGTTACATGCATTACCATTGCAGAATGACCACAATGCCACAGACAGTAATAAAAACCTCATGGCCTTTCCACCTGCCATAATTATATCACTGAGACAATTACCACCTTCAAAGAGCTGATGGTAATCACTGTTATTGCTTTGCAGTAATGACTGGCAAAGTGGCTTTAAGTTAGTGCAGGTCATGGTTCGTCATAATGCAAGCCTGAATGTTTCAAGAGCATCAATTTGAAAAAAAAAGAAAAAAAAAAAAGAAGAAGCTGCTGCATTAGAGAGGATCCAAGCAATAAAATCAGATTCACAATTGTCTTGATGGTTGTCCTGCTCTTAGTTTGCATTGCTATGTTTTGGTTGAATAAAAATGTTGCTCACCTTCATCATCAGCTCTGTTTTGAACCCAGTTATATTTCTAACTAACTAATCTTTCAGTTATCATACACACTGGCCATCTGATGACTATTTTAATTCTTTGAGATCTGTCAGGCAAAAGAAAATTCACTTTCAAGTCAAGATCATAAGATAATCTTATTATCCTGCGAGCGTCCACCAGCTTTTATAGATTTTTGTACACAGATTTTTTTTTATAGATTTTTATTTGATCTCTTGTCTACATTTTAGTAACTACCGGTACTCTGAAAATGCAGAATGGCTTTGCTTCTATTTAATAATTAATATGGTCACACTTAATATCTGTCGCTTTGCTCAAGTGCACTTCGTGCTGGCTAAGCTGAGATTTAATTCAGTGACGTGAACTTGTGAACGTCTAGCTTCATCAACCGAAACTCTCCACCATGCTGGGGTGTATCACATATTACTGATTACAGTCTGTCGTTCCCTCTGCTATAATCTCTCATCGCTGCCTCTGCTTCCTCCGACTGCCAGCTGCAGCTCATGAAGCTGATTCTTTGAGAGGAAGGTAATACTTCTTGAGTATGTTTTTTTTTTTTTTTTTACCTTTTACAGTCTTAAACAAAGGTAGAGTTTGCTAATCCAGAATCACAAATTACTCTGCTGGAGTCAAAGTGTGAGCTGGTTGGAAATGCGTGAAGAGCATTAGTGGAAATTTGCAATTCTAGGATTCCTCTGATCAGCGTTCTGTGAAAAGAGCAGGGAAAGCCGTCCATTTAGTAACTGTAGTTAAAACAACAGACCTGACAGGGCAGTGCTTGAGTTGCATATTTTTTTAAGAATATTTGAAAACCCATGCAGGCATTACAAAAAGGTAATTCTATTAGACTTCTCTGGATAAAAAAAAACTATAATAAAAAGCAGACAAATTGACAATTGGATAAATTCATCAGATGCTATCTATCTATCTATATATATATATATATATATATATATATATATATACACATACATGCTTAGGACCTTCACCAGATCCACCAAAGTGTCATCACATCTTTTTTCCTTCCTTTCAGAATGTTGTGTCCAAGTATGGGTCACAGTTTCGTGGTAATTCCCAACACGATGCCCTGGAATTCCTCTTGTGGCTGCTGGATCGTGTCCATGAAGATGTCATCCTAGCGTCTCACAATAACAACAACAAGACCAAAGCTCCTGGAAAGGTAAGAAAGCAGGAAATCAGGCTGCGAAGCAGGCATGACATGATAATCCTCCATAAGAAAATCTTCTTGTGTTGCTTGACAACAGATGTGCACATATCATATCTCCACTTCTGCTTGTTTTGTATACAAATTCTTGTTGCAGTCGGTACGAAGGGCATCATGTTGTGAAATTTGCTGATTACTCTGTTATCATCTCATTAGTTGATCAGGGCAACTGTGATCATGGCCCTGTGGTTCATGACTTCATTCTGTGGTGTGAGTCTTCTTTTCTTGACATTATTGTTACCAAAACAAAAGAGATGATTATAGATTTTGGCAAAAATCCTGTTGCATCTCTCCTTTAACCATCAAAAAACCAGTCAGTTAAGGTGGTTCATAAACATAAGTACTTAGACACTCTGACTGATGATGAGCTCACATTTGTGCCTCAGGTTGATGCTGTGCTCAAGAAAGCGATTTCATTTATCGCAAGTTCCGAAACGTCAGTGTTGGTGGTTTTTAAGAATCTTTTACTTGTGTTTTAATGAATCTGTTCTTACCTATTGTGAGCTGCTACGGGTTTCTGATCCATAAAAACAAAATTCAGCTCCAGGGTATTATCAAGCTTTGCAGCAAGGTTGTAAGATCCCCCTTTGGACAACCTGAAGGACATTTTAAAGATCAGGGGCCTCTGTGAGTAGCAAAGCAAACTACAGGTGGCATTTGTGGCGCAAAATGGAAATGCTGCGCACTTCTACTTTCAGAGTTATAAAAGCGTGCGCACACACATCCTATGCCTGTTGCCATTTATAAATCAGAATCAACTTTAAAGTGGGCGCACGTGAAGGAGCATCTTCCCACGCCCGCTGGCTATAAATGGTCGAGTAATACATGTTCATCACATAATTTTCAGGATGGTTTGAGGGAAAAAGAGGGAAGAAGCAGAATTTTTCAGGGTGTGAGACTGAGATCCTGATGCTCTGGATCCTGATGGACCACTTTGGAAAACGTTAAAATGTTGGGATTGGGAATATGGGAATAATGGCAGCAGGTGGCAGATGCTGTCATCGCAGTGTAAGAAGGGAAGACGCGGCAGAGGAATCAGAACGTGCGGCTTGATATCTCAGCTGGTAGAGCATCTGTCTTCCATGCGGGAAATCGAAGTTCAAATCCCACAGGGGTGAACAGTAACACCTTGGAGTTGGGTCTTTAGGCAAGACGCTACAGCCCACAGTAAATAGTTTTGGAGAAAAGCGTCGGCTAAATGACGGTAATGATGCCAGTAATGCAGTCTTTTGTTTTAATGTATAAAATAAATATGTACAGATACAGCTGAGATTGGTAGTTGTTTATTTAGTGTTAAATAATATTTCTTTATAGTTCCTGGGTGTTCCAAGTGGGTCGGCGGTGCTGCAGCTGTGATTGGAGAGGGTAAGGCTAGAAACTCCATGCTGCAGCCGTGTCCTCAGAGGAAGTCCTGCAGGTGCAGAGCGACACGATAAACGCTATTAACAAGGAGTTGTGGCAAATGGAAACTGTCTTGACGGAAACTCTGCTGGATCTCAGAATAAATGACCGAAGTTTACTTTTCGCATTTATTTTACTGACTGGTAAATGTTGACGGCAGACTCTCCACCTCATCATTTCCTTGTTTTTATTCTGTATCGTTGTCACAGTTTTCCGTTTTGCCATCATTTGTGCGTACCCCAAGGTCAGAGTTTGCATGGCGGTAGGAATATTCTCCCGTCAAGTTTGATTTTTTTAAATCCAAAAAGTTGGCTTTATTTGATGTACACCAGTTTTTGTACCTATGCCAGCTTTGTAAATGAGGCCCCAGGACCCTTAAAAAGGCTCATGGCTGCTTTATGTTGCTTCACGTAGGCCACAGATTTGTGATGCCACTGGCAAGGACAAATATATTTAAAAACTCTTTTCTCTGTGTGACCATTGGGCTTTTAAATAAGGATGGATGACTTTTTTTATTTATTTAATTTGCTTGTCTTGACTTGCTGCTGACTGCAAAACTAATTACCCCACTGGGGATAATAAAGCTAACCTTGAACCTTGAACCTTAAACCTTGACTACTTCCCTACAGTAGGACTGGAAACATCACTGTTCCAGAAATTATGTTTACTTTCTTTAATGGGAATGCTGCAGTGGCCACAAGACTGGGTGAGAATGAATGCAGCAGTTACATGATCTGCACTAAGTGTATCACAGTGTACCGATATTCATAGAACAGCAATGAAAAATCAACATTGTGTTGATTGATTTAGGGAAATATTGTTATTCAATCTCAGCTAATAAAATCAAAGTTTGACTGAATGCAAGTGGATTTTTGTACAATTTATCAAATCTTATTAATCCATCCAACAATTTCATTGATTGGATTAATAAATTCTATTTATCCTTCTTTTCTATCTATCCATTTATCTATCTAATTTAGTTTTATTCAGTTGCCAAACCAATACAAAACAAAAATGAATCAATCTGATAATTAGATTAATTTCATCGTGTTTTTGATTGATACTGCGATAATATCGTTATCATGAATCATTTTGGCCTAGAGTCTAAACAACATAAAACCAAGACATTTTATCATTTCATGGAAAATATGAGCTCATTTTTAGTCTGATGGCAGCAACACATCTGTAAAAAGTAGTTCCAGGGTCATTTTTGCATTTTTGTAGCATCTCCTCTTCTTTTAACACCTGTCTGTTAACATTTTGGTAGTGAGGAGACCACTTGCTGGAGTTTTAGGAGATGAATGTTGTCCCATTCTGGTCTGATGCAGGATTCTAGCTGCTCAACAGTCCTGGACCTTCTTTGCTGGATTCTTCCCCTGTTGAAAGGTCTGGACAGCAGGCAGGCCAGTTCAGCAGCCAGACTCTTCTCCTGTGCAGCCATGCTGTTGTGATGGATGTAGGATGTGATTCAGCATTGTCTTGCTGAAATCTGCAAGATCTTCCCTGAAAGAGATGTTTAAAAATAGTTAAAAAAAAAAAAAAAAGAAAAAACACACATTTTTTTTTATTAATCTGACCACAGATCAGTTTTCAACTTAGCCTCAGACCATCTTAAAATTATCTTTGGTCCAGAGAAGGTAGCAGAGTTTCTGGTTCAAGTTCTCTGCCTCTCTGAAATGCTCCTTTTTATACTGAATCATGTTATTAACCTAGTTAGCTGTCAACTGCACCTCCAGTTGTTTTTTGCTTTGTGCCAATTACTTTTCCAGTCATTTTGTGTCCTGTTCCAACTTTTTAGAGATATGTTGATGCCGTCAAATTCAAATCGAGCTCATATTTTTGTGAAATGATTAAAAGTCTCAGTTTCAATGTTGTTTATGGTCTACTGGGAATAAAATATGGGTATGTAGGATTTGTAGCATTCTGCTTTAATTTACATTTTTACTCAACATTAAGTGTTCCTGGAATTGGGGTTTTGAAACACTACACATGTTTAATTGATGTATAGCTAATACCTTTCTCATTATGAATAAATATGAGATGATGAATTCCAGTGAAATGATTTAAGCTAAAGTCTTTACTGATTAATGTGTTTGTAAAATCTTTAAGGGGTGTGACATTTGATGAACATCTAAGCTAAGTGTTTATAAGTTATCTCAAATTAGTACATTTAAGCACTTTTGCTGTTTTTTAGGCTTTTAAGATTAAAAAGTTTTTAAAGGGCTATATGTCTCCATATAAACTTAGTTAATATAGCATGAACTGCATCAAACATTGAAGCTAATAAGATCTCAAACACCCAGCATGCAATGCTCACGTTGACAAATGATTCTTATCATTGTTTGTGCTGTTTATTGTCAAGCTAGCAAATTTAACCATATTGATAAGGTTTTTTTTTTTTTATTATTATTCCTTCATTATATGTATCTCTTCAGAGGTTAGCTCCAGGTTGCAAAATTTGTTCTGCAGACCAATTTTTACGCAGTGTGTAACCTCGCTCTGTGTCTAACGCAGTGCCTGCGAACAAGGCGAGAGCTAGTATGGAAATCTGGTGCTTTTCTCTCAGCAGGTCTCCATCTGGAGGTATGCCTGCAGGCACGGTGCATCCTCACGCTTCTGGATTGCAACTTTGAACTGCTTTGCTGTGAGCCATTAAAGCAGAACATTCATGTATTATTTAAAACGTGTTTTTAGAAATAGATATCCCTCTAATAATATAGTGGATTTGGGTGAGCACTCATTTACGAGGAGCACTGTGTTGCTGTTGGTGAGTCATGTCAAAATCGATGCTCCTTTATTTCTCAAAACTTTAACTTGTTTTGTTACTATGTCATCCCGCCGGATTGTGAAGCACTGAGATTATTAAACAGTTTAAGATTTCTGTATTTGTATAAATGAGACTTTTCTTGTAATTTGTGGTGTGCACAGTTCAATGGGGAAAAAAGACTTGTTTTGGTAAATGAAGCATACTATTCCAAGGTTATTCCAAGGTCATTTTAGATTAGGCTGTGGAAATCAACCCAAATCTTTTTTTCAGATCTATGAAAGAATAAGAACTGCAGATCAGCTTTGTCCTGTTTACTTTTATTTTAAGCTGTATTTCAACGCTTCAGACAAACTTCTGATGTCAAACAACTAAATCCTCCTCCCTGTGTCAGCTGAGCTTCCCTTCAATTCAAGATTAGTTTGAAAGATGAGGTGAGGCCATTTGGGGAGCGTGGCAGTCTGGATTGTATCTTTCCATGTGCTTGGGTGTGCAGAGGACATGACGGGAGGCTGGGACTGGAGAGTTGCTGATAAGGTCTGCCTTTGGCGCCCTGGGGGAAAGTGTCGCCACACCTTGTTAACACCTAGAAGAGCCAGTGAGGTGTGGCGAACATGAAGCTTAAAAAATCTGTTTGCTTGGATCCTGCTATATGATGGTGTTCACATCGTGACTCATGGAACTGAATTCTACTTGTGTGCTTCCTCTCTCAACTTTTAGCTCTCTTCTGAGCAATAAAAAAAATGACACAGCAACAACATGTTAAGGCCCATTTCCAATTGGGGGGCAGGGGTTTTTCACATAAAGAATTTATTTACTGCCATTATTTCAATAATTCTTCTTCCTATTATTTTTTACTTTATGAGACGTACCAGTGGATATAAGGTTGGTGAATGTTAGAGGATGATCTTGTTTAACTATCTGTTGGATAGTTGTAAAAACAGGTAATTAAACGACAAATGTCATCCATTTGATAAATTCCTTTACCTCCACAGGATGGATCTTAAGGCTAGAAATGATATTACACCCATTGATTGAGGTCAAATCAACAAAAATCTGTAAAAAAAAAAAAAAATAAATAAAAAATCAGATATTATTAGTAGAGATGCACAATATTATCTGTATTATATCAGTATCTGCCAATCAATATCGGATATCAGCCTTTCCACTGATATAATTAACCAATAAAATAACAGATGCTGGGAGAAAATGATCGAAGTCTGTTTTAAGTGGGATATGATGCACATATTTTACATATTTTATCATAATTCAGTTTGACATATTGCATATAATGCAAGCTAAAATATTTGTCTTATTTTGCACAAGGACTGAATATGACATCATCCAGCTTTCTTTTTACATCAACATTTGCCAACAGGCGAACATGACAAAGAGTATGCAAAGAGTTCACCTCTTTTTTTATGTGCTGGGTTGACATGTTAGATTATAATATCAAAGCTGATGAGTATCTGTTCAAAGGGGGTGATCCAGTTTTAGGGGGATATTCTCTTACTTCTAACTTAAGGCCAGTACGTACACCGCAGGAAAAGAGACATTTGTTTACATTACCGGGGTAGATAAAACCGGCTAGAAAACGTTCGTTCTGGCCACAAGATTTTAGAGAAATCTTGTCCGAGGTGCATCGCCAGGCATGTTTAGGGACGGGTGTCTTTCTATGACTTACATGTATTGTTTGTATTTTTTGTAATTGATCTATTCAACGTTGCTGAACCAGTGGAAAAAGAAATTTTGCTAAATACCTTTTAGCTCTTCTTTTTAAGTAAAATGATGAATATAGTTAAATGAATACTTGTTCAAAGTCAGCATGTTAGCTTGGCCTAATGTTTGGTCATGTTTTTGTACTAAAGGAACAGCTCAAGTCTACAGAGTGTCATGATATGATGAAATAGGTAAATCCTCTACTGTTTACCTTGTCCTTAGGTCATAATTTGATCAGTTTGACAGCTGTTAGGACAATGAATAGCTCTTCCAATATTTGAGTTTGTTTTTTTGCGTTCTCAGTTTTCTTTGCTGGTGATACACTTTTGGTTGAGCCTAGTTGAGATATCAACTTCCTGTTTGAACAGCATGGTTAAACAATTTAATCACATTCAGGCTTCTGCTCCAGAAGCTGCTGCTTCCCTTTAGGTCTAAATCCACAGTCAGTTAAAGCCTCAGGATAAATGAAGACATCTAAACTGGCAGGCAGAACATCGATGGAAATTTCTCTCTAGTCCAGGATCCTGTGACATCCTCCAAACTGGACTGGCAGAGAAAATTTTACCTGAGAAACACTGTAGACATATTTCATTTATTGTGGCCTGATGCTTTGTAGCCATATTTGTTCCTGCTGGCCCACTTCTTCATCCACATTTTAGGACATTTCTCTTCTGAAAGGAATCTGTGGTTGACTTATCGGTGATGCTACTTCTTTTTACAGTTTCCTATTGTTCTGTCTTGTTTCATTTGTGCTAAACACTTTGACAAAGGACTTGATAGGAGCTATATAGATAAACAATTTTAATTAAAACAATGACAGTGGAGATGCAGGCAGTTAAAATGAGATGACTCATGCTGTGCTGCTCTGTACGAGCAGATATCTCAGCAGTGAGATAGGCGGGGAGAGAGCAGCAATATGGCCTCTGTCCAGAGCAGAAAATCTCTTGTGACAGTTGTCTCTTATGTTTGTCCAGGCCTTCTGCTATCAGCCAGGGTGGGCTCTTTGCAGACATCAAAAGTGGTCATGGATTTCACTTTTATCGGTGTGGAAACATGCAAGTGGGTAAGGGAAGTAATTCCAGTAATTCTCTCCCCCCATGAATCACGGTTTACTCCTCGCCTTATCAACTGCTTTGTCCTTCTTAACTCTGACGTAGTTTACCTCTGTAGGAATGTACAGTAATGCTGCGGTATGCAGACTGATATCGCTGTTCCTCCCTCAAGTAAACCTTGAAGTACGGAGAGCGCTACATGGAAGATAACAGAAGGGCAGCTGCTAGAAAAGTGGGAAAATCAGTCAGGATTATCTTTGGTCTCTATTTCATGTGTTGTTTTGTTTTTTTTATGTTTGTTGCTACATGTCCGTGTTAATTTCCTCCTCAACTTGTCACTGGAGATGTTGGCTGAATGACAGAGAGTCATCCAGGGTCACAGCCAGTTTACCAGATTACCAGTCCATGCACGTTCTCACTCACAGGCAAGGAGTCGGCAAGCTCCGTCCTCCTCTGCTGCTGACCCAGGAGTTTGTGGCCCTGTGCTAATTATTTTCAAACCTGCATTGTTAGATACCTTGAGCACTTAAGAAACGGAACCTAAAGAAAGAGTAAGGATGAGGGACACTCCTCCTTTCCCCTACAGTATGCTACTCCATCCACAGTCCTGTTGTGCTGACTTTGTCTCTGCGACCACTAAGAGTCTTGAATGGTTTGCACTTTTGTATTTGTAATGGATGGTGACATCTACACACACACACAAACAACCCTACACTGGAACATTCCAGCATTTGCTGCTGACTCCCCATGGCTTTGACTGATGCACTGCACATTCTGTCTTGGTTTGTTGATTGTTTATTGCTTAGGAAACACACTGCAAGTGTGAACATCTCTCCCTCTCTCTCTCTGTATGTGTGTTCGTGTGTGTGTGTGCCTCTGTCTTAGCTCTATGAATGTGCCTCTTTGTAAGTGGCTGAAAGAATGGGACACTTGTTGTGCACCGTGAGTATACAGAATGAGAGTGGTAGAAGACAGGGTAACAGTAAACAGTAAATGTAACCAGAGATATGGGGAATACTAATAGAATTTAGGCCTTTTCACACAACTATTATGCAACATTGGTGCAAAACAAGTATCCATGTGTAGTCCCATTGTTTACCTTTGCTTGTTCAAAGGTGGCTCAGCAGCACACGAGCATGTACTTTCAAATAGCAATACCAGCGCCACAAAATAAGCTGAATGAAAACAGCATTGTTAGCTAGAGCAGTGTGTTCTGCTATGCTGCCTGTTCCTTAAACACACACATCAGTTTCACTCAGTGATTACCTCCACTGATGTCTTAATGACTTATTAACTTTAACTCCTGATTCCATTGTTGTGCCTTGCAAACAGGATGGCCATGCTTTACTAGCGTGGGATAAATTAACACCCATGCGTTTGAATAAATAAATAATTAGTGTTAAATGAAGCTTTGTCACCCTGAAAAATAAATCTGTTCTGTATGTGGAGAAAAGATTTGTATTTATATGTATATATATATATAAAAAAAGTTGTCATGTTGCACAAATGCACTTATAATTTAGAAAAAGCTCATTTAGAGCTTCTTCTAAAGAAGAGGAGATTATTGTATGCTTGCGCTGACATCCAAATATTGTAAGAAATTCGCTCATTTTAGGAAGATTTTATTTTGGGAAACTGGAGGTTATAATGGAGCTTGACAACTTCACCATCAACGTTCATAACCAAATCTCCAAACTGTTTATGTTTACTTCTGCTCAGTAAAGTGGAAACAGAATGGTGTCTGTCTGAAAGCACTAGAAATGTCATCAGTGCTGCTCCCAGTTATTGTCAAAACAAAATGCGAATGTTTTAGTTACGATTCTTGTATGTTTGCCTCTGCCTTTGACTCCGTCTGTCCTGCCAAGTTAAAACAGCTTCCTGTGGCTCAGAGCCACCCAGCTGGAAGTATGACCACTCTGTTTGAGGACCACACTTTGACCCAGGTCAGTGTTGACTGGCTTAGGCTGGGTGCTAAGGTGAATGTTATCAATGTGTGTGTAATGCTTCCAAAATTACTGTGTATAATGCCCCAAAATGTCTGAAATGTAAAATGTCTCCTTGTTTCTGTGATATAAGAAGTGAACTCTGATGCAACCAAAGCTTTAGTCACATTTTAGTCAGCATCTCTCCGTCAGTGCTTCCCTCCCTTGCTTCCAGAGGCAGCTTTTTAGGCCCAAGGTTTGCTGACTGTGGCACAGAAGCAATTAAGTCCTAACTGTTCGAATGCTCTAGACAACACACTGTATCACCCTTGATTTAGATAACACTTAAAGGACAGATAACTGCTCATGTTCTCCAGAGAGTCTCTCATGAGTTGTAGACAGCTTTTAAATGAAAGAAGTAATGGTTAGCAATTTTCTTTTGTGTGATATTTAAGTTATGACAAAGACTACATGAGTTTAATTACTTGACAAGTTAAAGCTTGAATCAGCAGCACACAAAGCTTCAAATGTCATTGTTTGAATGCTCATTGATTCATCTTGCTCTGCTCTGAGAGAAAAACGGCATGCTCCATCTTATTTCGCAAAGAGCTGTAGTTAAACGAGCTGACGGAGTCTTCATTTAATATAAAGAAACTCACTCTCACACAACCCTGCTGGGTGTGATTGGCATATCGTACCAAGCTCAACAGCTTAAATGATTCAGATTTGCTGAGTGGAGGTTTTCCAGAGAGCATGTCAATTCAGTTGCTTGAAACCAGGCAGACTGAAATGATTTAAACAGTTGTTGATGGAAATTATTTAAGCAGAGAGGCGTGCCTGTCACACAAAGTCCAGTTTTAATGTGTTGTTTGGAGTTAAATTGAATCTGCCTGGAACGCAGTAATTATCAATCGTGCCTCGCTATGAAAATGCCAGTTTAGAAAATTAGTTTGTACACAGACAAAGTTTCTATGTCTTCTATTTGATACAACTTTCATCCTTTACAGCACTGTTTCTGTATAAAACACATTTAATGCTGTTTGTTGTGGCTGTTAAAACATACATCTGTAGATAATATCTGGTTATTTTATCCTCATTTGTGTCACTGCAGTCTTCAGAAGCAGGAGGGGGATAATAAACCTCATCGGCTCAGGCAGTCAACCTGCCTCTATTAGAATTAACTTCTCTTTCATGCTATCCCGCCTCGCTCTTAAAGACTGAATAAATCTTGATAATTTTAGGGACACGAAATGTTTTTCCTTATTTAGTGGAACATTTTATCCGTGCTTTATGTCTGCTTTCTATTTCAGAAGGGGAATGAAGTGAAAACACAGATAAACATTGCAATAGGGACTGTTGGTGTAGATTCCTAGTCATCCAGGTCATGGTAATGCTAAGAACTTAAAAACATCAGCAATTTTAGAGGCTACTGAAGTGAAATTTCCTATATATCAGCATCAGAACTGAAGAAGATCTTCTAGATGAAAGTGAAATGTCTTCAAATTTAAACCCAATTCAGTAGAATTAACTCAGCTTGTGTTTGACATGGTGACCTGGATGAATGAGAACCTTCACAGACGTTCACATGTTGCGTACACATTCACACCAGCCTTTTAGAGCCAGCTCCTTATTTTGCTGTTATGTGTAGAAATAAAAGTTGTCCTGCATTAACTGACAGATGAAAGAGTTTTTTCCTTGTTGTGTGGTTCGTCTTCTCCTTCAGTAATTCTCAGTGCAGCGCCTCCTCTGGCGAAGAGTGGAACACATTATTTAAAAGGTCCGATTCATTTGAGTAATGCAGGGTGAACGCAATCTCGACCCCCCCAACTTAACCGAGTCCCCAATCAAACCGAGTCAAGCAGACTATCCTGGTATGAATGCACACTGAGAGTCAATAAGGCCACATGACGTTACTGACTCACTTTACCATTGGGTGGATTGTTCAAGCCATTGTCACTTGTGAGTTATTTACCTGCTTGATCAAAACCATTTAAGTCACAAGGTCTAATGTTTGAATGGTTATAAAACCTCCTGGGGACGTGAGTAAAGGCTGCATTGTCGGGGAAACCTGAGACCACTTGCTTTGTTCAGAGATGGTTTTCCAGTTAAACTCTTGAAAGCCTGACCCAAGAAATATCTGAAGTCTTTATTTTGCCCTTTTAACAAAATGTAAAATAAAATAAGCAAAAAAATTTTTTCGTATATTTACTGTTTATAACGTTGTGATCTCAAAATTATTGCAGTGTAGTACTGTATCCACCAGGGGGCAGAAGACAAGTATTAGACTGTGTACAACAGGCTTTTGAGCCCAGTTTTTACCATAAAGTAATGCAAAAGGTCTCAGAAACTGCATCCATCGAATATGATACATACAACATTAAAGGGTTAACATAGATGGTTTCCTTAACACCTCTCTAAAACCTTTAATTAGAACTGAAGAAGCCTTTTATATAAGCTCTAATGGCCCCATTACACCTTATGGGCTAATAATACAAAGATACAAAATATGTAGAAAACACAAGCTTGCATAACTACTTATCCCCCTAAAGTTACTTTGTAGAGCCACCTTTTGCAACTATTGCAGCTGCAAATCTCTTAGGGTATTTCTCTGTTAGCTTTTCACATGAATGCACTGGGATTTTTTTTTCCATTCTTCTAAGTACAACAGCTTCAGCTCCTTTTAAGTCACAAGGGTTCTGCTGGTGTACTGCAATTTATAAGCCATGCCAATGATTTTCAATTAGATTGAGGTGTGAGCATTGACTAGGCCATTCCCTCACATTATCCATTCCCCCTTAACAGTTGATTTGATAACAGCTTACTGCCCTTCAATGTACAAAAGAAGTGGTCAAGTGTGAAGTGTCACAGAGATGTCTTTACATTTGAAAATTGTATCCCCATTTTTCAGGAAAACTGACATCCTTCTCAAAGGTGTCCTACTAATTTGAGCAACATCGGGTTAGGGTTTAACATCTTTGCAGTTTTTTTAACTGAACAATGTACTCAAGAGGCTTTTGAATTGAATCCTCTGTTTGTTATTATATTCAGCCTGTTACTGTATATTTATGTGCAAACATGTAAAAGGTCCTTTTAACATGGTTACAATCAGCACTTTCTTGGCTAAGCTTCCCATTGCTATGTAAACAAAGAGAAAGCAGTGCACAATTTCAGGTTGCATGCCAAAAACCCCAGTTTTCCAGTTCACACGTAAATGTTTCTAAAATCCTCATCATGAAAGGTATTTTTACAAAATGCTCAAAATCTGAATTTGCCAAAAACTGAATTTGCATATTTATAAAAGGCACAAATGCACTGACAAATATGCTGCGAACAAGGCCTGAAACAACTCAAACCTCAAAAATTTGATTGTAAGCTGAGCACACATAATATAACAGAGATTTTACACCCATCACTGATGTATCAGACAGTTGTTTACTTATTAGTTTCTCAATTGAACAACTTCTATTTTGCCCCATGCCATTGCATAATTTATCTTTATGCTGTGACGCAAAAGACTGACAGTTTAATCTCACAATACAAACCATAAAGGCCATAAAAATTACTATTTGTTGATAAAAATTGTGTGACAACTCCTGATGGATTCAGCTGATCAACTTGCAAACTTCAGCTGGGAAAGTAGTAAAGTGGCATCAGTCGTCATTAGCTCAAGTTGTTATAATATTTTTGAGTTTTGTTGTTTTTTTAGCTGGTGAAAAAGAAGTAGCTAAAGTTATGAATAAGTTGTTAGCTTAGCTTTCCTCTCATAATTACTCTCTGATTCTCCAAACTATGAGTGATCTGACTGCTGTCTGCTGCAGGCAAGGCAAGGCAAATTTATTTGTACAGCACATTTCATGTACAGCACATTTCATGTACAAGACAATTCAAAGTGCTTTACATAAAACATTTCAGCAGGCTGCAGAAAGCAATACAAGTGCGTTAAAAAAAAAGATTAAAAAATGCAATTATTTGGAATAAAAACAGAACGAAGATGCTAAAATAAAATAGATAAAATGCAAGAAATAAAATTCCAGTGTGGGGAAAGACAATGTTAAAACATGATTCTAGCTTAAAAGAACCAGATGTAGATTTTAACTTCTAAATAAAAACTACTGAAATGCAGCAGAGAACAGGTGGGTCTTTAACCTGGATTTAAATAAACTGAGTTTCAGCTGATCTGAGGCTTTCTGAGAGTTTCTTCCAGACAGGTGGAGCATAGAAGCTGAATGCAGCTTCTCCATGTCTGGTTCTGACTCTGGGAACTGATAAGAAACTGAAACCAGATGACCTGAGGATTCTGGCAGGTTCATACTGGGTCAAGAGGTCACTGATATATTTTGGTCTTAAACCATTCAGAGCTTTATAGACCAGCAGCAGAACTTTAAAGTCTATTCTCTGACGAACAGGCAGCCAGTGTTAAGACCTCAGAGCTGGACTGATGTGGTCCACTTTCTTGGTCTTAGTGAGGAGTCGAATAGCAGAGTTTTGAATCAGCTGCAGGTGTCTAATTGATTTTTTTAGGTAGACCAGTAAAAAATACTGTTACAATAATCAAGCCGACTAAAGATGAAATCATGGACTAGTTTTTCCAGGTCCTGCTGAGACATCAGATCTTTTACCCTTGATATATTCTTAAGGTGATAGTAGGCTGACTTTGTAATTCCCTTAATGTCTTTCTTAAAGTTAAGGTCTGAGTCTATCAATACACCCAGATTTCTGGCCTGGTTGGTGGTTTTTAGCTGTATAGACTGAAGTTCTGTGGTGACCTTTAATTGTTTCTCTTTGGCTCCAAAAACCATCACCTCAGTTTTGTTTTTGTTTAACTGGAGAAAGTTCAGACACATCCAGTCATTAATCTCCTCAGTGCATTTACCAAGAGCCTGTATGGGGCCTAGATCTCCTGGTGACATTGTAATATATATCTGTGTGTCATCTGCGTAGCTATGGTAACTAATTTGGTTTTTCTTTATAACCTGTGCCAGTGGGAGCATTTAGATGTTAAACAGAAAAGGCCCCAGGGTGGAACCTTGGGGAACTCCACATGTAATTCTTGTCTGCTCAGATGTAAAATTACCTATTGACACAAAGTACTTTCTGTTCTCCAAATAAGATTTAAACCAGAGTAGTGCAGTGCCAGAGAGGCCCACCCAGTTCTCCAGTCATTTAAGCAATATATTGTGGTCAACTGTATCAAATGCAGCACTGAGGTCCAGTAAGACTAAGACTGACATTTTTTCATTGTCTGTGTTCAAACATATGTCATTAATGACTTTGGTCAGAGCATCTCAGTGCTATGGTGCCGTCTAAAACCTGACTGGAAGACATCATAGCAGTTGTTTTGTGTTAAAAAGTTGTTTAGTTGATGAAAAACGGCTTTTTCGATTATCTTACTTAGAAAAGGAAGATTTGAGATTGGCCTGTAGTTGCTGCTCATTTGTGTCTTGTCTAGATTGTCCCTTTAAAGCAGAGGTTTGATTACAGTGTTTTTAGAAGTTCTGGGAAGACGCCGGAAATTAAAGAAAAGTTCACAATCTGTAACAGATGTAAGACACCGATTGTTCGATATGTAATTTAAACAACCCAACTTAAAAGAAAAAATATATATAAATATATTCCTTTAAGAAAACATAAAGCTACAGCTACTATCCTTTTAGCTTAGCTTAGCATAAAACAGAAAATGGAGGGAAACCACTCCTTCCCAACCCTGGGAAGATACTACGACTGAACAAAAGTAATCTGGTGCAGAGTCTCCCTGTGAGGTGAAAGTGTTGACCACTGCACCACACCCAGTGCTGCCACATGTGTTCAGCCCATTACAGGCAGAATATCACAAGCCAGAGAGTCTCTCAAAGGCATAGTTGCACTTGTGAGCAATTTAGAGCTCATTTTCTGGTGAAATGCTGAAAACTCAGCAGGGCATTAAACCTCAGACAGAGAAATATAGTGTCTGGTAATAAGGTCTGGGTCTTTCTTGCAATGAGTGACTTCCCACTGAGACTAAATACAGTAGTGTTCAGAAAGATGGAAAGGTGAAGAGGGAGACCTGCCTTTTAAGCTTAGTTATTAACAGAATTTTTATTTTATTTCATTTTTTATTTATTAACTCCTTTATGTGCATTTTTTTCTAATTTCTGTTCTTATTGTTTTTTGGTTATTTGACCTTGTTTCTACTTTTTCAACTCCAGTGTTTTCCTAATGGGGATCCTCCAGACCGGTAGCTTTGCCTGCTCAGTCTGCAGGGTTGTTGCCATGCTGATCACCCTTGTCTGGGTGGCTGGGGGTCCTGCACTGCTGCCCTGTGGCTGTGATGTGGACTCCAGCCTGCCCTGATCTGGGTGGGTCCTGTGGGTTTGGAGTTCATGTTCATTCAGAATGGGGTAGGGGTGGGTGTAGGTGCACATTTGTTTGTGTGAGCTTGTGTGTGAAAGAGACTGATGAGGTGTGTGTGTTTAAATTGATATGTCATTTACTTTGGTGTGGGAAGACTTTTTAAAAAATGTTTAAAATTCATAAATTGTTGTTATGTAAAGCACTTTGTTACTTTATGCATGAAAAGTGTTTTATAAATAAAATTAGATTTGAATAGAGAAGAAATGTGAGGAAGCCTCGCCATTCCTTTATTTGTGAGTCACTCTGAGGTCAGTTTATTTAGGGTGCTGACAAAAGGCTTTATGCAATAGATGTCCTATTCTCTATCACTGACTGCAGTTTGAGCAGGTTTAATGACTCATTTGTAAGACTCCACACCTCCCACCCAAAAACAGAGCATACTATACTGTAATGTCATGAGACCAGCTTCTTGTGTTGCCTTTACTTTTGTCACCATGTCTGTGTGATGCCTTATTTGTTTCTCTGTGCCTTTCATTGCTCTTGTTGAAAGCATTTGATGATGAAATCCATTTTAATTCCTGTGCTCGTGTAATATGGTTTTCTCTCTCAACAGTGTCTTTCCCATTAGTTACTTCTCCTGTCATGGTGGCATTCAGTGGATCGGCTTATGTGACTGGTCTGATATGATAAACAGGATACCACTGCAACCTGTGATATGTCAGGTTCTGTCTGTTTTCATAACAATATTCCTTCAGGTTTTGTGTTTAGCCTCTTTCTTTGTTGTTTTACTGAGATTTTCTCCTGCAGTTACAGTCAGTTTGTGTTTTTGATTACCACACCTGGTTCACATTTTTTTAGTCATCAGTTTCCTCAGTGTTGCTAGTCAATGGTTTCCTTTGTTTAGCCAGATGTTTGTCATATTTCTTGTCTAGATTTATTGTTTTCCTTGTTTTTCTGCTCTCCTGCTGTGGCTAAGCCTATTGTTATTTATAATGAATTCTAAGTAAAGTTCACCTGTCCTGCGTTTGGGTCACACTTAGTTGCTCTCAGCTTTGAATGGTGTTGGACCATCACCTGCATCAGATTTTGTTTTTGGTTAACACATTTCACTTAGATTTTTGAAAGTGTGGGATGAATCGATAAGGATTGTTTTCTAACTGCCTGTAGCTCAGGTGGTAAAGCAGATAACATCCTTGAATCAGTTTTTCTGCGCATCAGATCAGCCTCTACACCCACTTTGTCCTGTTCGGAACTAGAGTCTGTTCAGGTTGGCATAGCCAATTACAGGCTACCACAGAGACGGGCAGCTGGGAATTTAGAGGTATAGTAGAAACACAAAGGTATAGTAGAAATAAGTACACACTTTTCACACTTTACACATCGGACTTTAACCAGAGCGCATGCAGCTGCCATCTCCAGAAGTTTTCTGATGGCACCCATTGCTGGATATGTGTCAGAGCACACGGGAGTACACTCCACATCAATACCAGCAAGACAAAAGAGACAAAAGTTGTCTACTTATTCTGGAGACTCTGGTCTTTTGGAGTGTGCAGGACACTCTTGGAGGGATTTAATGACACCTTAGTTGCTTCAATCATTTTCTATACAATGGTCTGTTGGAGAGGTGGACCCACTGAGAGACAGGAGGCGGCTTGACAAGCTGGGGAGGGCCAGTTCTGTCCTGGGCTTCCCTCTGCACTCAGTGGAGGTGGTGAGAGAAAGGAGGAAGTTGGATATGCTGGCATACATCATGACCAAGACCTCTCAACCCGTGCATGAGACTGTGGGAGTAACGTGCAGCTAATTCAGCCAGAAACTTATACATCCATGATGTAAATAGGAGAGCAGGAACCTTCATTTTTTTGCTCTGAGTTATTTTCCTATTTTTCATATTTGTCATGTACCATTCTCCTGGAGCTGATGAGACATTTGAATTTACCCAAGTTAACAACATGCATTAGTGGCAGATAAATGGGAGGAAAATGAAGAAGCTTCACTACTTACTAATGTCTCAGGACTCAACTTCTGGCAAGGCCACCTTGATAATCTACACGTTTTTGTAAATATTCTTACAAAATTTACTCCAAAATATTAAGTGATGAATGATGAAAACTTTCAAGTAAGATTAACTTTCAAGAATGAGAAATGGTTGATCAAGTTTTCAATTTTTTAATTTATTCTAATTCTAAATATTTACATCAGAAGTAGCACGTATGAACTTTGGCGCATCCCAACAACCCTAACCTAACGTTATTTCACTATCCATCTTTAATCCTGTCTCTTTTCTGAGCTCTACACCCAGTAAAAGTCAGTTTTGTCTTACCGCTTACTCTCTCCAATTTTCTCTTTCTTTTCCTCTTTTACTCCAATGGAGTCCTTGTGTGTCTCGTAACTGATTTAGCAATTGAGTGCATCCAAAACAGTGACTTGATTACCAGTTGCTGGCGTGTGATGTGATGACATAAAGCAGAACTGCAACGTGAAGCCCCCGGCTGGAAGACAAAGTAGTAAAGTGCGCTTTCTCAGCCTTGGGGTGGTTGCTCCAGGAATGCCTGTAATAAATGTTGGGGTGCCATCAAACAAGTCAGAAGCAGAAAGTTTGAAAACATATTTAGATTTCCTTAAGACTACATTTTAGTTTGTAGTAGGCTTGAATAAAGTCCTTATCTTAAACCGCGTCTATCAAAATCAGCATTTCAGTAACTAAGTAAAAGAAGTAAAGAAAACTTCTCAGTAAATTCAGCTTTTCTTAGATATACAGTGAAGTTAGAAGCAACTGAAAGGCTTAAACTTTTTCTAACAGAGTCCACAGCATTGCCACATCAAACATGTTTTTGAACTCAATTACTTACCATGAATGTGTACTGGGATAAAGCAGAGTAGTCCAGTTGACCGGCCAACTCAACTGTCTATGTTAATGTAGTGAGTGATTATTAAAAATTATTTAAAACAAAAAATATTGAGCCAAGAGTTCATCACAGCTGGGATGTCAGGACTCATAATTACAGCACAGATAAGCTCTGATTTTCTTCAGGGCCAGTTTGCCCTTCCTTTTGACCTGTCAGTCAAAACTAGAGCAGATTAAAGTTGTCATACTACAGAGCTTTTGGCACACAACAATCATTTAGATACAACCCTGAGGTCAATTTGAGTCCGTACGCTGATGCTTGGGCACTCTGCTTGCATAAAGACAGCCCTCCCAGTGAGTTCGCTGGTGGGTAATAATGGGCTAAAGGGTCAGAGAGAAAAGCTTCCTGCATCACTATTATTTATAGACTATTTATAGAGAGGTAACCACATGGAAGCATTCTATGCTGAGGGAGACTGTCCATTATTTATCAACGCTGCATGTCAGCTGAATACACTACTTACTCAATAACTCTCTTTGCTCTAGCTCCATCTGCATGTGTCTATCAATAAAGACACACACATGCATTGTCTTTCCGGATGCCCCTCTTCTCTTTCTCTGACCCGCTCAGTTACAATCACCACGGGGTTTGAGGTGCTGCGGGTTGCATGTTCTCAATCACTCCACTTTAGTGCTTTTTTCCCGCAGAAGTGCATGTCCATCCCTGTGTCTTTGAGTCTCCACAGCTTGTTTGAATAATTCACCTCAGGGCCATTACTGAGATCTACCTCTCCTGAAGTCCCTGAAAACCCATCAGGCGTGAGACAGGTGGTCGTTCTGTGAGGATGGGGAGCGGGGAGGACATTGCATGGATTTCAATCTCCCCACACACTGAAGTCAGAGCACCTGAGTTCCTTTACAGTGGATAAACTCTTAGAGATGAATCACTCCTCGCAACAATTTTTGGCTGAATTATTGAAAGCCTCCCTGGTGGGACAGTGTGCACGGCTAATCTGAGATTTCGGGCTTTTATGCCAAAGTACAGATGTCCAGGAAGTGAGTCTTGGATATGACAGAGGCTCGAGAGCTTTCTCGTTATCTGTGTGTCCATGTTATCACTGTTTAAATGATTAAGTAAATGTAGGGCTGTGTGCTGCAGTGCACAAATTTCAATGTGGAAAAACTATATGATAAAAATACAGTCATGATAAAGAAAATACACACTCTTACAATCATTATGCATTAGGATATATCGGATTAGCATCTAGTCTTTGTCGGGTCCTAAAATGGGGTAAATACAACCTCCCATTACACATTAAAATGTATCATTAGATATTAAAAAAAAATGCATCCAAAATTTAAGAGAAACTAACTAGACTCTATAATTCAATTGATTTTTAAACTCTCTGTATAACCTTCACAGTCTAACATAGTTTTAGAGGAATTGTAGTCCACTTCTCTTTACAGTCATTTCATTTCATTATTAGCTTTCTTTTGGACGTGGCTCTCTTAAAGTATTTAAGTCAGGTTGAGGTCTGGACTTTGACTGGATCATGTTAACAGCTTGATTCTTTTCACATTCTGTTGTAGATTTGCTGCTGTGTTTGGGATCATTGTTCAGTCAGATAGATGTCCTCTCATTTAACTCTAGAATACTTTGGTATGCAGAGGAATTCATGGTCGACTCAATGATTGTAAGTGTCTGTTGTCATGGTCTCTGGGTTTTTGGTTTAGTTGTTGTTGTTTTACAATCGTATAGGTTTTTTTTTTTTATGTTTTTCCATTAAAATATCCTAATAATATAATTGTGGTGTGATTATGCCGGCATCAAATGCTGTATATAAGAGATTATGTTTGCTTTTGTAAGATTCCCTCACTCTCTCACAAACATTTACTACATAGGCTATCACACAAGCACGCTAATATTCACACATTCACTACACACTAATATGCTAACCTAACCTTTGTATGTATCTGCTTAATGTGTGTGCGTGTGTGTATGTATGTGTATTTAAGAGTGTGTAAGATATGTAAATCAATATATTTGTATGTCTATGTGGCAATTTAAGGGTATGAATGTCTGTCAGTAGATGTAATGAAACACATATCTTACCTAAATCTCACTTTCCCTTTTTGTTAATCAGCTTATCAATAGCAATATGCACACAGAAACTCCTCCTGTCATAAATCCACAAAGTTAGGATGGATTGTGCCCATAAGCCCTGAATTATTGATAACCCCAACCTGAATTCAGAATGGATGCACATGGTCAGCGATAGGCGATACACGGGTGTGACTTGTTACACATTGAAGCGAGGCACAGAGACGTCTGCAAAGATCGATGCAAAGTTGAGCCATCTGCTCGAGCATAACAGCACTACCTCCTGCCTCTTCAGCCTGCATTTGGGTCCACTTCCTTCACAAAACGTGACACCTGTAGAAAAAGCCCAAATTATCAGCCCTCCACCACCATGCATTACATTTTTTATGAGGTGTTTGTGCTGATTTTGATTGTACTCTCGAATTTTAACATTTAACATGCTAACAGAGGACAGATGCAGCTTTTGGGGAGGGTTTGTAGTTCCTCTGAGCCAGTGTTGTGCACAAACGAGTTCAGAAGAACGCACTCATTGAATATGTTCGTTTTTCTATGAATGTTGAACTGAACAAAACATATTTGCAAGTAAAGAACTTGAACGTGAACTTGTTCTTGAACTTGCACATGAAGTCCCGCAACAGTCAGTGCCTACTTTGTTCTGGCGCTGCACTTACTTCCCACTACGTTACCCATGATGCATTGGGCTTTCTAGCATAACTAGCAATGCTTCACAATGCATCTGTCCAGTGTGAGAAGTTATCATTTTACATTATTTGTACACTTTTTTGTACTTTTTTTTCATGCTTTATATTTAGTGAAAAGGTAGGCTAGAAATACCTATTTGGCAAAAAAGACCTTCTGTTACACTAAAAAAGGTTTTTCATACAAATAAAATAAAAATGACAAAAAAATGTTTGTCCTCTGTCCACACATCTGTTCTACATGCATATCAAATTTCTAATAGAATTTAAGGTCTAGTGTAATTTATTTTATTGCAAGACACAATACTTTCTTTTCTTTTCTCTCCTAAAGGCAAAATAAGTAGCAGTGACACCTAGTGTCTCAAATCAGAACTGCAGTCGAAAGAGAAAAAGAGTGTTCTTCCCCCATCCCTCCTCGGAGAGTTTTGCGCAGGTTGCTGGTTTGTGAGAGGACGGCTCTTTTATATACAGTCTATGGAAGATGGAGAACATAGCACCAGCAAATCATGATAAGGAGCGAAGATGACTCACACACAGTAGGTTGCTATGCTTTGCAATGCTAGCACTAATTTCACTTGCTAATTTACGTTAGCAAAAATAGAGTGTAAACAAAAGCTACATTAATTAACAAATGCCACGCAGCGGCTGTTTTCCCTTAGTCTCACCTGATAAATTAATTTGATAGTAATTTTATAAGTTTATAAGGACAAACACAGTATTCACTTGGCCCAAACATCATTACATTTGTCGTTGTAAACTAATAGGCCACCAATTTACTCCACTAATATCCATACAGTCACACAAATTCATTTATTGATTGCCGAGAAATAAATTAGACTGAAATCTTTGTAAATCAAGATAAACTTTTTGGTTAATTTAAGCAAAATTCCTGTGCTTACCTTCTTTTACTAGCTTCCATATCTGCACGCTGCTGCTCTTTTGCCGACATAAAATACCAAATGCTGTGTTGTTTGGCAACCGCGGGGAGTCGCATATGATTGGTTAAGGAACCAGGAAGTAGGAAAGAGCTACTCAGTGCACCGAAGTTATTCTGGCACGGAACTCTTACTTTGAAAGGAAAAAACTTGACAAAAATATTGTTGATGTAGAGAGCCAGCTTGTTTATAGGGAAGCTTCCTTTTAGCTCTCACAACAAATGACATTTTTAATTATTTTTACAGAAAAAAAAATCCTAATTATTAGGTTGTCTTTCACTCTCACTTCTAACCTAAAAAATTAAAATGAACTGAACTGTGGACTAGTTTGAAATTAAAATGATGAACTCGGAATGTGAACTATTCATTTTAACCTGTGGGAACTGAACTTTGAACTAGTTCATGAGAAGCATGAACTTGCACAACACTGCTCTGAGCATAGTTTGACTTTGGGCTGAACCTGCTGGGACGTCCACTCTTGAGGCGACTGTCAACTGTTAATGTTTTCCACTTGTGAATAATCTTTCTCTGTAGAGTGAGGGACTCTAAAGTGTTTAGTAATGAACTAAAAACCCTTCCTAGATTGATGGGTAGCATCAGTTGTTTCTCTAAGATCATTGTTGATGTCTTTGCTCATTGGCATTGTGTTAAAACACACTTAAATATTGCAGACCAGCAAACTGACGAAACTTCTCCATATATGCAGGTGTTTATAATAGCTGAGGATCATTTACTCAAGTGTATATACTATGAGCTGTTAGGTTTTATTTCCTGATGCATAAAACCTTAGAGCTGTAAGAGGATTTACTCATATTTTTCGCATCAGTAAGTGATTTCTTGGTGAGAATTTGTTGCCCACATTTATTCAGATTTAATCAAAATAGATTAAATGCATCAAGCAATAGACATCTCAGCTTTCCAAGATAAATATCTGTTCAGAAACCATAATTCCCCACATTGTCACAAAGGTATTACCCTTTACTTTTCTTTGTTCTCCTTTCAGGGAGTTTACTTTTCACAACTTGCTCTTCCTTCATGTTTCACTCAGATATCCCACTTAGTAAACTCCGGCCACCTGCTGATGATGCTGAGCCAGCTTCCAGCCTCCGGCCCACCACTCAGTTGCTTGCTGTATCTTTGTCATTTATCTAAATCCTAGAAATCACTTACATCACTCAAAGGATGGCAGGGTGACGGATTTGAGTTTTAATTTTCTCTCTGCTCCACAGACACTGGCTCAGGCCCTTCTCATGGTAGAAGCTTTCAGATTAAGCGTATGTTTACATTTCTCAGGCTTTGCATATTTTGAATATTAGCTGTTGCACATTTTTATATTTCTATTTCCGAATGTCCTTGAGTTTCTTTTTTCCATTTCAGTTTTTTTCTGCTGAGTCATTGTTTTGTGTTTAACTCAACTGTTGCTCATGCCCCCCTTTTTTAACTACCTGTCTTCCTTTGAACTAGCTTGTAACAAGACCTGGAAGACCAAAGAGCAGCTTTGCCTGCATTTAGACCATTAGCCTCATGAAAGAACCTGCTACAGTTTGTCCTAAAATTACTCCATAGTACCTTCGCTCTGGCCTGCAGCATAGCTCATGATTATTGTATATCTCCAGAATAACTTTGGCAGCAACAACAGGCCAGTCGGCCGTTCACTCCTCCAAGACAAACATGATCAAAAGCCTCTTTGTGCGTCAGCGGAGTCCATCAAGCCAAACAGGGCACAGCCATATTATGAAAACAGCTTATTATGCCTGATGCTAATTTACTCTTGGTGAAATAAATTTATAGTGGGCGAGTTCCAATTTGTCTCAAACCGCCTCACAATAACTGATAATGAGGTGAAAGTCAAGTAAACGTGGTGATAAGATGGTAAATGACTTGGAAATAAGCTGACACTCCTTAGTGTTTAAACAAACACTAAAATGAAGAGCCATCAGGAGTGATGATGAGAAATACGCGCCTGGACTGTAGGCTGAAAAATATCCAAACAAATTGTGTGTGTGTTTGTGTGTTGTGGTCTGAGAAAATAATCCTGCAAGGTAAGTGTAAAAACCAAAAGAAGAAAGGAATTTTCACACCCTGTGCTTTTCCCTTTTTCTCTTGTCCGTCCTTCCTTCTAAAAATAACTCCGTTTTTTTCTTCCTCTCTCTTTTGCCTGACTTTTTAGTTGCATTTTTATCAGGTTGAAGTTGGCATATTTTTCTGACAGGCAATTTCAAAGATAGCGTCTCAATTTCAGACTGGCTCATGGCATCTCTTGAGATGCCCCCACCTTGTGTTCTGTTGGGGCCATTTCACAACCTGTAAAACAATTTCTTGCACCAGCAGCAGTCGCAGCTCACGCCATGGAAACCGATATCTGGCCACAATCATTTAGATGACTGTGGTCTTATCAGCATCACATGTCGGTGGGCATGTAAGCTGTCCCTCTTTCCCAGTCTGCCCTGATGTCCAAACAGCTGCTGTTAACACACAGCTGACACCTTGCAGTCTATTGACTTTGCAGAGCTGGGCATGGATTTCTGAGAGGTGATAAGACCAACTGGGTCTGCACTCAGTGGCCTCAGTGTTGTTTTATTATCTCTACATAAAGATAGCAATGGAATCCATTATCAAGTATATGTGGAAGGAAAGCAGGGAGAGGAATCCTGCATCTGTCCCTTTGATTTAAATGAGCAAATGTGCGAAAGGTTGCACTCTTAACCTCTCACATAAATTTCTCACCTTAAGATAAGCATGTCAGACATGCCCTTTTGGAGAGTCCTGACATAAAACCAAGAGATTATGACAAAGGAGTGAAAATTCCAGAAATCAAAAGAAAGAAGTAACAGTTTTGTATGTGGTTGATGAAGCACAAGTAACCAGAAGGTCATGTTTCAGTCTTTGCAAAGCTCACATGCTTTTAGAAGAATAGACTCAGGATTTGAAATGGTACTGAACTGAAAAAGACTTTTCTGTCTGATTTCTCAGAAACACACACACACACACACACACACAGGACTTCCACTTCTTCCCCCTCATCTGTAGAAATTCTAAACCTCCTTTCAGTTTGGTTTGTGAGTGGCGGTCATGGTTGAGCTGCCAGCCTGGGAACAGCAGCAGCCAGTGCAGGACCAGGAGGATCCTAGGAATAGTAAACAGAGTGAGAGCCTGTGTCAACAGAGCAAGCTCAGAGAGTGCATTCCCTTTTGGCCAGGTCAGACTAGCGTAAAAGCCCAGACGCTATGATACGATGACTTAATGCATTTGTAACCTAACTTTTACACCAGGCTGCTGTGGGACTGGTGTCATGGAGGGATATACATCAGAACAGACTAGACATTTTGTGCTCTACACAGAGGATTAAAGAAAGAAATTATCACAAAACCCTTACCAACACATGGTGGCATGACTACTATAAATCATACACTGTATAAAAAGAAAACTTGAGGTTATTGTGGCCCTTAAAACAAGATGATGATGCTCAACACAGCCATGTATTCCACCAAGAGAAGGCTCAATAAAGAAAAGGTAGAGGGTTTATACAATGGCGAAGCTTAGATTTTAAAAGGGCAGTTAACATAACATAACATGCAGCTAAAGGTATTTTTCATAGAAGAGTAGTGAGTGCTTAAAAAGTTTCAAATCCTGTCCATCCTTCCATCCTGTCTCTTCTCTGAGCTCTCGCCAGCCGGTAGGTCCATCTGTTGTTTACTCTTGTCTTATCTCTTGCTCTGTCACTTTCCATCTTTCTTTTCCTCACTTTCTTCTCCTTCCTGATATTGTCTTCTTGGGTTTCTTTGCTGAATCAGCCCCGATTCAGCAAAGAACAGCCAGTGTGTTGAAATGCAGTTGCTGGCGTGTGACGCGGTGCCATAAAGCAAATGAATCTATCCAGTGATATGGCCTGTTTCATTCAGTTATATTGCTCGGTGCAAAACTGATACTTTGGTGCTGAGAGGGTTAATAAGGAAAGCCAGGTCTCAGATAGACGACAGATTTCATGCATTCATGGGAGAAGAAAGTTAACCTTTTTTCAGTCGTAAGGTTTAACATTTTAGGACTTATCAGGATACCATCTGGTTCCTTCCAGCTCTTAAAATGAGGTAAATACAACCTTAGATTGTTTGTTTATTTAACTACCTAAAACCTTAAAAAAAGAAAGGTGTCTTGTCTTTTACACATGACAGTAGTTGTGCCATGGACACACTGTACTGTTGTTGGGACCTGCTCTTGCTATGCCATCCCACACATTTGTTTTCTGACCTTGCAAGCCTTTGACTGATCATTCAGTTTTTTCCTCCTGTTCTTTTATCTTCATCCAAGGCCAGCCCTCTCTCTATTGTAGGTGAATAGATGAAAGAGTAAAGAGGGGGCCTCTCGGGGGCTTACGTAATGTAAGGTCAGTGCTTGACTCTCTTTTGCAAAAAAGAAAAGAAAGATCTGTTAAGACTGTTTTCCAGCAGATTTCCAGCAGCACCACTACTGTTCCTCTTTTTTATTGATTATGCCTGAAAACCTAAGCGATGTGAGACTGTATGAGACTGTGCTATGTTCATGGGTGATCTCCTCTCCTCTGCAGGGTCCCGGTGGAGCTGAGGAGGTGTTCTATCCTGATCCAATCCAGTCCCAGCAGCTTAAGGTCCAGCACAGCTTTGTCCAAGAACATTTCCAGGCACAATACAAGTGAGTTTGCTCTCTAAACACTCACATTTGTTTGAAATTAAATCTGCAATAGCAACAAAGGAACAGCAGGGTCTTTCAGTCCATGCAGCCAGTGAGAGTACACATTGGCTTCCCGGGATGCTGACTAACCATCATGTGATGATGTGATGGTGTAAGAAGTGTTGGTTCACCAAGCACCTCCCCTGATGTTTTATTGTGCAAGTGTAGATCAGTGTAACCAGGAACAAAAGGGTCTAAGAAGCATAGCTTTTCCCATTTTGAAGACTTGTATAGTGTGTTTCTGAGTTCAGAGAGGTCTTTTGTTTTACTTATCACTCTTTGCCTTGTGATTTGTATTTACTGTACAATAGCTGTACTGCTGTGTTGTCAGATGGTCTAAATGTCAGGTTTCCCTGCAACTGAAAGGTCACAACTTAAATAGCTACTGCATACAAGCAGTCCAAGCTGACACTGTGTGAAAACATGTACTAAAATGTAGATAAAACCTGTGTACAAACAGGGCAACATCACTCCAGCCTCATTTAGACTGAGATGCTATTCAGGTTTCACAGAGTACAGATGTGTGTGATGATAGATATAGTGGCTATAATAGAGAGGTTGTTATTTCTTTAACACAGACAGGAAATCTGAACACACACCAGTAGTTACTAAGCGGAGAAAAAACAAAATTCTTAACATACCCAATGAACCCAAAATATTTCATGTTTTGGCTAATAGCTATCATTTCATTTATTAATATAAGTCTAGTCTGAGATGTCAACACTGATTCTGGAAAAGGTTAGCATACACCTTGTATGAGGTCCATTATGCTAACACCGGGTTCAACCCCCTTTTTTCCTACAGAACAGCCTTAAATCTTTGTGTCATAGATTCAATAAGCTCATGGAAACATTCCTCAGAGACTTTGCTCCATACTGACATGACATGAGATGATTTGAGGTTTTAGACATGGTGCATTATCCTGCTGGAAGTAGCCATTAAAAGATGCTACTCTGTGGTCATAAAGGGATGGACATGGTCAGCAACTAAGGGGCCAAAAGTGTGCCAAGAAAATATCCCCTACACTAGTGTTTCTCAATATTGGTCCTCAGTAGCCCCTGCCCTGCATGGTTTAGAGGTAACCCTACTTTAACACACCTGAATGAAACAAATGGCTCGTTAACAGGCTTGCAAAGAACCTGATGAGGAAGTTCATTTATCTGAATCAGGTGTTTTGGAGTAGGAACATGTCTAGAACATGCAGGGCAGTGGATCCTGAGGACCTGGATTGAGAAACACTGGTCATAAGCAGTGGTGGGGAACCCTGGTCCTTGAGGGCCGCAGTCCTGCATGTTTTCCATGTGTTCCTGCTCGAACACACCTGATCCAAATCAAATGGATCCAACAGCCTATCAAGTTCTGCAGGGTGAATCATTGATTTGAACTAGGTGTGTTGGAGCAGGGACACACGGAAAACTGGCAGGACAAGGGCCATGGTTCCCAACCACTGGCCTGGAGTGTGCCAAGAAAATATCCCCAACATCATTACATCACCAGCAGCCTGAACCATTGAAACAAGGCAGAATGGATCCATGCTTTAATGTTTTCATCAAATTCCAAGTCTACCATCTGGATATGGAGCTGAAATGAAGACTATTCAGACCAGACAACATTTTTCCAGTCCAGTTTTGATGAGTCTTTGTGTGAATTGTAGCCTCAGTTTGTTGTTCTTCTGCTTCTGTAGCCCATTTGCTTCAAGGTTGGACGTGTTGTGTATTCAGAGTTGGTGTACTTGGTTAGAACTAGCGGTTATCTGACTTCCTGTTGCCTTTCTATCATCTCCAATCAGTCTGCCCATTCTCCTCTGACCTCTGCAAGACATTTTGGTCCAGAAAACTGCTGCTCATTGGATATTTTCTCTTTTTCGGACCATTCTCTGTAAACCCTAGAGATGGCTGTGTGTGAAAATCTCAGCAGATGAGTAGTTTCTGAAATACTCAGATCAACAACCATGTCACATTTAAAGTCACTTAAATCCTGTTTCTTCCTCATTCTAATGTTCAGTTTGAACTTCAGCAAGTCGTCTGCACATGTCGTCTTCACATGTCAACCAAGCAGCAACCTCCACCGGTAAAATAGGAAGAAGGGCAAAAAGAGAGATTTAGCCTTAGCTTTAGCCTACCTACCTCCGTTAGCTGGTTAGCTACCATTACCTTCGGGTTAGCTCGGTTAGCTCTTAGCTACAGGCAGCTTGGAGTTTGATTTGGTTGTCAATCATCCACCCTCACCTTCACAGTCCCCCTCTCTTTGCCCATTTTTGGATTTTCCGGGAATGACGACACGCGTGACGCTGCCACGATAGCAACGGTGGGAACCGCCCAATGAGCTTCAGTTCAGCTCTTCTGAAACCTACAGGTGACATAATGGAGGCTCCGTGATGTTGGCATGTAACTAAATGCATTGAGTTGCTGCGATGTGATTGGCTGATTAGCTATTTGCGTTAACAAGCATTTAAACAGGTGTACCTAATGAAGTGGCCAATGGGCATAAAGCTAAGACACTTCTTGAACCAGAGTGATCAGAGATCACCTGTATCCAGCTTAGGTTTGCTATTTACACACTGAAATACCAGATTTAATTATATCCTGTAGAGGAGGAAATATGCAAATACTTCTTAATCGTACTTTCTGGGACTTTGTTGTTAAACATTTCAGTGATTTTCTCAGACATTTGTGAACAAACTTGAGATCATTTGCATGACTTTATTCCTATCCCAAATTTCTCCTGTCCTAACATTTTTATGCAATATGTCCCAAGAAAGAGATTAACCGATTATAAAAAGTTGAAAGACATAAAAAAAAAGCTGCACACTGCTAAATTGTAGCATCCTGTCCCACTTAATTTGTGTCCCGCTATCACATAGTTTACATCTTTCACAGCCATGTCACCTCCAGCCTTTAATCAGTTACACAACTCAGCTCCTCGTCCTGTGTTCAGCTCCTCATGCTGATGTAACGCCCTGAACCTATTAGGTCTGGATCAATAAACCATTCAATAAACTGACCAATTATCAAGATGTTAGATTCTACACCAAGATTTGATCTAATTACTGCATCTTCTCCAAAGCACAGTCCTTCCACACCAAGCAGCTATTATCTTATTTGTCAGTACCTTCTTCCATCTGCTAATTCTGTGGAAAAGTGACGGCTCTGTGTGACTACCAGTAATGCATCTGTCTGAGCGCATTTCCTAATTGCCACCCTCATTGTCAAATGCTTCAGCCGTGACATGTCGGGTGTGTCTACACAGGAAGCAGCAGTCTTAGCCTTGCAGGAAAAATCTGCTCCTTTCTCCCACTCAAATACTGTTCCAGCTAAGGAGAGTGGGTGAGATTGTACAGATAGAGAGTATATATACTGTAGATGACCAGGCTGGCTTCACAAGAACTTTGCAAAGGAAGTCTAGCATATAATGTACAGCCTGAGCCTGTTTTAACAGTACATAAACATGTGCATCCTAAAGTTGAGGTTTTACATGAGTACTTTTCATCACTGGGACTCAAATTTAATCAAATACATCTTGACTGCTGTCCCCCTTTTTTCTCTGATGAAAGTTATTCTAGAGGCTCCACTGCTGCCTCTGTAGCACTTTGCTATGCAGTGTCCGATGAGATACAGCATCTAGAGTTGACAGACCAGAGAATTATTCTCCAAGTAGCCCAGTTTGTCACTCTACAATCATCACAGCCATTATACATGTTCAAACAAGTTAAATCACAGTCCGAGTGAGCTGAGCTGAGGGTTATTTGATCTTAATTTATGTTTCGTGCCGTCACATTATGGATCTGATCAAAAGATTTTTCTTTCTGTCATTGCTGAATCATTAAATCTCACCCCTTTTACCGCCTCTCACAACAAATTTAATTATTCAGAGATTGAGATCTTTGACTCTGAGGATGACTCACCATTTGTGCTGTAAGTTTGTGGGGACTGCAATGAAAATGTCTGTCAAGCTGCGTTCGCTGCATTGAAGGCAAGTGACGGGCAGCCGAGCGTTTCGGATTACAGACGTGAGGCAGTTTCAGTGGGTGTGCAGCTCGTCTTACTCTGCGGCCACTTTCTCTGAGAGACTCTTCGCTCTCTTCAAAGCGGTTGGAGTGGGTGGTTTTGGCCAGATTCAGTTATTTATTCATCTGGTTTCTTTCCAGTCCTGGTAATTGGGCTTTGTGTTATGTTTACGTACCATATTAAGGTGGTAAATAAATGCCTTTTATCTCCCAACAGAGGCTGAATGATAATCCTCTTTATCATCCACTTGAGACTCTTTGCATTTCACAGGAACATAATGAATTGTTATTCGATTTAGAAAGAGATGCCAAGTGTTTCTCAACAAAGTTCAAATCTCTGCCAGTGATATCCCCCTCCCTGTCCCTGCATGGCTGCATCACAGACAGAGGGATACATACCTCTCAACCTTTGCACGGTTCCTCCATTAGAGCACCACCAGAATATCACCTCTTCCTCTTCTGGTGTTTAGAGCATCACTGGGCACATCTATGTTTTAGTTGTGTCTGAGTGGGATTTGTATGCATGACATGTGGTTACCCTCACTCTTTCCTGGCAAGAATAAGACATCCGTAGGGCAGCCATTTGACTCTGCCAAGAGGGAGAGATCCACTAAAAGCTAGTGTCAGCTGGGCTTGCTTGAATAGAGCTTTATTTACTTCCCCCCTACCACCACCACCCTCTGCTCCCTTACCGGGTCTCGGAGGTACCCTCCAATAAGGAAAACACATTTCAACAGCTCGTCTATGTCTTATTTTCCCATGGTAGGGCTCAGTGAAAAGGTCTTAAAGGTTTATGACACACAAGTGTAAGGTGTTGTTTACAACAACACAATATTCACTAAGCCAGTGTTTGCTGAGCTTTATTTACTTTATTTTTTACCAAATATAGCCCAAATGTGCTTTTTTTGTTTGGCCCAAATTTGGCCTTGACTTACAGCATTGACTAAATATAAGTGTGGCTGAAAAAACTCAACCATATGACCACAAGGAAATTGCCATAAGAAATGCTTCCCATATTAGGACCAGTGCTGTAACTGAGCCATAAATGCCTAAAGTAGGCCTGATTCAGCCCTAACTGATCTGCTATCTGGGAGACGTTACCTTCAAATATTTGGATGTTCAGATCATCACTGTAGTGGAAAATATGGATTTATGTCATATTTTTGTAACCTGACCTTACTCCTTTCCTCACCTGAGTCAACTTGTGGTTCCTTCTTAAATGTGACCCTTAAAGCGAAGGAAGACAATATGCCTCTTCGAGCAGCATTTTGGAGGCTGTGGTTGCTGCCTCAGCGAAAGCTGATCATGAACACCAGGAAACTGACAGACTAATGGCATTTGATGTAAAAAAAAATATGGCTGTATTCTGGTCACAGACTATTTCTGAGAAGCCAAAGATGTGTAAAGGTATAGGGCCAAAAACTGTATATATAAAGCATGTTCTGATAAGAAAAATGAAGACTTGTAATCAGCTAATGAAGCAGATTGAGCTTTCTTCAGTAACAACTAAGGTATATAGTTCAGGTTTACCCTAACTATGCTGATAGTACAAGAAATAAAAGAAAAGCAGAACCAGGCTGAACTAGGCTGAATGCATTTTACCCCTCATTTCCAATTACATATCATATACAGACATACATTTTGTAAACACTTTTGGTCATAGCAGAAAGGCGTAATTCTTGTAAATATGTTTATAATTGGCAATCTTTCACATTTACACAGTGGCTGAGTCACATCCAGTTCTAGCAGAGTACAAGCACCATGTTTTATGCTAACACTGTGAATCTGAGCCCTGAAGAACCTTTTAACCCTTCCTGCAAATATATTTCCCAGCTGGTTTGTAAATTAAACTTCCGAGCCTCCGAGGTGTCTTCCTCAACCCCTGGCTTCTACTTTGCTCTTAGAAAGCAGATTAAATTGGTTATAGCTTCTAGTTATGGGAAATGTGGAAAACATCCACTGAGGGTTGTGAATTAAGCTTCGGGAACGTGGCTCAGTCAGTTAACTTCTGTCATGGTTGAGATCGGTGTAAAAGCCTGGTGCACCAGAGATGAACCCAGAATTAAAACAACAGGTTTAACTTTTAATGTGTAAAGTTTAAAAAAAAGAATAAAAAAATATGTAATTTAAGTCCTTTTAACAGAAAGTCTAGTCCACAAAATTTTACACAGATTAGCTCAAAATACTGGACAAAAGACGGGCTTTACATACAGAACAGTTAACAAAATTGTTGCTAGCAATCTGCCCCAGTGGGCCCTCTGAGTCATTGTTCAGGCAATTATCTCGGCTGAATGAATTATTTCTTCCAGTGAAATTGAGAGGGATTAATTAAAAGAAGCATAATCGTGTACAAAAGGCACCAAACGGAAAACTGTTGGAGCAGAAAAATCAATGCCGTGTGCTTTCATTCATTTCTTTTTCTTTGATTCAGATGCAAAGGAACAAAGACCATCGCTGTGGAAAGTTCTCTGCTTCTCACTAAAAGTGACGCAACAAGATGGAAACCTCTTCTCTGGGTTTGCTTTTACAGCACCGTTAAGCCCAGGGGGGGCTGCCTGTACTAATTCTGCCCCCACCCTCATCCTCTCTCATTCTCACCAGTTGCATCACTCATCCTTTCTTTTCCCACAATCAGATCAACGCACCTGAATAGAACATTGTGTTAATTTTTCCTGTGTTGTCCGCTTGTGTAACCAGATTAGGCCGTCTACGTTCCTGCCGGACCTAATCAGGATGACTTTGAGGTTTATTTCAAAGCTTGTGTCAAGTCAGCACAGCTGCTTTTATTTCGCCCAACAACTGACGTGATCATGTTCTTTCCTTTTCTTCAGATCGTCGCTGACATGCCCCCACTGCCTGAAACAGAGCAACACCTTTGACCCTTTCCTCTGCATCTCACTACCTATTCCACTTCGCCAGACCAGGTGAGATCAGCTGAAGTGATGCTTCTGCTCGGGTTGACCGCTCTACAACTTATCAGATAAATAATTTGCTCATTTTCTCATCTGCAAAGCCCATATAACATGACTTTTGTTAACGTCAGTCAGCAATGAGTCTACTGAGCCCCTCTCCCACTGACTGGGTGCAGCCCAAAAATTTGCATCGCCCCCTAAAAAGACTAAACCTACCCAAAAAAAGAGAAGATGAGGAGCAGATCATAGACACTTGTTTTGAGGCGATTATGCAGGAGAATTGGTGTTATTTACACTGCTGCAATGTGATATAGACTGATAACATACTCAAAATAGGACTGCATGTGCATCTATAGAGTTAATAGTTAATAAATCAGGGGATCTGTCAAGATCAGTTTCTAGCAATAGGAAGCTAAGAAAGCTATCGAGTCTTCCTGTTTACCACAGAAACACTGAGACAGCAGCTTTGTTGTTGCTTGTTTTTATGTGTAGTAGTCACTGTCTTCCTATCAGTAGTCAGAACCAGGTTGGAGAATCAGATGATTTTGTGATTAGCAAGCTAAGCATAAGAAAAGCAATACTTTTGCCAATAAAACAACTTAAAACTGAAGAATTTCATTCTGCATCAGAGTTAGACAATGAGTTAGCATCCATGTTACAACACTGTGTTGCAGCCTGGACTTTCTACAGTTAAAGTATAGAAAAAAACTGTCTGAACCAGGAGTGCCAGGGTGTGGACATCTAGAACATAGCTCTCACTTGATCTGCTTTAAAGTAATTTGAAGTTTGATTTGTTAGAAATTATTAATTATTTCCAGGCCCTCTAGTATAACTTTTAGCTTTGACTTAGCTGTCAAGATTAGCTGACTTTTCAGAGCTGCACGTGCTCTGTCTGCTGTCTACTGCAGTTAAGACACTGACTACTTATAAGCACTACACACAAACCCACTTAAAATATAAATATGCCTTCAAGCTAGGGGCAGAAAAAAGGAAACAAAAAGGGAGGGTTACAGCAACTGAAGGCTAAACAACACCCAGCTTTGTTTATCCACTACAATCAATAGGATTACAAATTTTTTGTTAAGTTGAAGGGGCTGGTATCAAAACGGAAATGCTGGTGGAAAACCCACTCAGGAACAATGTCTTATTCAACCTAACATCACTACACCCACCTAGCCTCTATGTCAGGTTACCAAGGGTCAGCCTGTTCAGGAAATCCTGACATTTTCTAACATGATGAAGCTGTGGCAATCAAACTGAGTAGTACAGCTCTCTTCTTTTTGTGCCCTGTAGCTGAGTATTTATTTTCTGAGGTGGAAAAACTAGAGGAACTCCCGCTGAGAGACACTAGCTAGCACAGCCCATCCACCTCTACCAGACACAAAAACTAGCATCATTAAATATAATTATCTGACGTTAACATATGTGGTTTTATACTTTTACAGAGTTTGATGCATATTCAATCAAACATATTGAACACTAACAGCCAGTTAGCTTACAGTGAGGCCTGGAATCAGAAACAGCCTTCATGATTCTACTTAAATGTTTAAAAAATCAATACCACCACCTCTAAACCTTGCTGATTAACACTTTATATTTTCCTCATCTAATCCTCACACCAAACAGGGTGTAAAACTAACACATATTACATATGGATTAAGTGTTAGGCCGTCTATTGGTTTGGAGAAAACTGCCATTTATATAATTTGGCTTTTGTATAAACTAAGAAAATAAGATGAACAAGAGGAGTGTTTTGGGTGGATTTTATGAGCTTTAAAAGAGATCTTTCAATCTTTACACCTTAGTGTCAGTGTCGTATAGTTCCTCAGTCTGTAAAATGAATGCTTTTGCATCAGATTTTTTTCTTTTATATTCCTCATCTTTTCAACAGCTTATGAAAGTTCAACCTTTTTAATTTAGGAAATGGTTTTTAAGAGCTTCATTCTGACAGGCGGCCACATTGAATGGCTTCTTTTCTTTGTCATCCGTGGCAGCTAGGGTTGCAGAAAACACTTCTGAAGGGGCAAACAGAGGAGAAGACAGATGGATCATCTTTTATATCATTTTTTTATATATTTTCCTGCGTGCGTTCAGCTCGCTCTCAATAAGTCTGTCTGTCGTGGCTATAAGCCACAAGCACACACTGTTTGTTAGCAAACCAACATTTGCTGTGCATTGGCCCAAACATTGCGCTCTGCCCTTCTCAGCAGTTATGTGTTATTTTCATTTCAGAGGATATATGCTTAGACTAAACATATGGTGGTGTGATAAATAGCAACATCCAATGGAAACTGTTGACTTCTTGACACTGCCACGTAATGAAGGTAGTCATGATTCAAATAAAAACCAAATTGATCACATCGAAAAAAATCAAATACTTCCGTATAAGTTGTCATGTAATTATGCTAAAATATAAATATGGTGCGTCAGTTTTGGTCCCTTCTTTCCTGAGCGATAGTTCTTAGTTAAACCTCTGACATCTGTGGTCTGTTTTTCTCTTTGCTGCTGAAGTGTATAGTCTCATCCCAAGAGCTTAAGAACTCTCTAAGGCTCTGCTCTAGCTTGATTGTCTTTTCATGCTCACTTGAAGCTCAGTAGAGGGTATGCACATGATGTCATCATCCATGTGACTACTGGGTTACGCCTGGTAACACACCATCAAGTGGCACAAAGACAGCTGTTTTTATGACCGCAGACTGTTTGACTAGCTGGAAAACACAGAAACACTTATTAAAGCCAACAGATTCAGGAAGAGATTGCATGTAAATAGCATGTAGGCGAATGGATCAATTATACTGAGACAACTTCAATCCATGACAGCAAATGTGGATTTATGGTGAAAACCTTGTGTCTCATATGTTAGATTTTTAGTGGAAGTAGTTGTTGTAGGCCTCAATATTTAGAAAAACCTAGATAGGCTATATTGCATGCTCCATTTATAATCTGTAAGTTTTATAATTTATAATTTTCTTCACTGTTGATGAAGGATGGACGTACAGTAAACTTAATTTAATTTCATTAAAGATTATTGCTGTCTTGTTAGATGGTTCAATCACACTCTTGACATGCCCCTTTTTTTTAACAGGGATCAGTTTACAAATCAAATGTTTCACAATGTTATAAATCAAGGTAGTAAATGGTAAAAAGTTTATTAGAAACTGCAATAAAGAGGCAAAAAAGTCTGCCTTCTAGTGTTAATTTTGATGGGAAATTTTGATTAAAGGTGTAGCCCGCATCTTCTGACTAAATTTTCATTTAGGTTTAGTTAGAATTTTTTTATCTAAATAATTTTACTTTTTTTCAACTAACAAAATATTTTAGTCATCTCAACAGTAGATTTAATCCTCATTTGTGCTCTATGTTAAATATTCATATGAAACTGACAAACTCGGAAGAAAATTCTGAACTCCACATTGCCCTCTAGTGGATGTATTGCCTAACAATCAACAAAAATGACAAATGGGAATATGTGGGCAGTGGCATTTATAACCTGCGTACCTATTTATGTACATAAAAGCATAAATTAGGCTTTTAGGCTAACTTCACAATGCAGGCAAAAGTGTCCCAAATGTGATGAAATTTTTTGCCTACATATGACCCATATCTGATTTTTATGACATTCTGAACAGCATTAGTACGATCTTTTCAAATCTGACTGGGGCCACTTCCATATGTAGTACTAAATGGCATACAAATCCGATGTTTTCCAAAAGCAGCATCAGTCTGAACAGTCACATTTCATTTCATCTGACTTTTACGTCACTGAAGAGCGTCACAATTATGCATCAGAGGAGGTAGGATGCAAAATAATATCAACTGTAAGACAAGGCAAGGTAGTTTATTTGTATAGCACATTTCATGTACAGGACAATTCAAAGTGCTTTAAATAAAAGATTAAAAACAAGATAAGTTAAAAAGTTACTGTGTAGATTTTATGCATATGCTGTCATAATGGAGGCTGTAAGGACCCAAGAGCAGACGAGAAGCCTTTAGATCACAAAAAGGTTTTATTTACAAAAAAGGTAATATGCTGGTGTCGGGGCAGGTTGGCAGGCAGGCAGTCGGGCAGGCAAAAACAGTGGAGTCCTCAGGGACAGCGAACTGGCAGGTGAAACTTCTGAACAGAGTTGAACCAAATGTTATTTCATACAGGTCATGAGCAAAGAACCATTAGAAATCTGAAAAAACCAAACCTTTACCACGCAAATGCAAGCGACGATCCGGCAGAGGTTTGTGAACAGACCAGGGCATAAATGCTGTTTGGGTGATGAGATGATTATCCACAGCTGTGAGAAACCTGCTGCCAGAGACAGACACTCCTGCTGCAAAGAAGGCACGCCCACATCCATATGCACACACACACACACAGACTACTGCCAGGATAAGCTGAGTCATGACATATGCAGATGATGCACAACTATATGTGTCTCTGTCACTAGACGACTGCAGCCCAATAGACTTACTGTGTCAGTGTCTGGAGCAAATAAATGAGGGAGAATTTTCTACAATTAAATGAAAACAATTATTCTGTTTGGTAGACATTTGGTAAACACCTGAAGAATCCATACACACACATGTTTACGTAGCGGTGCAGGTCATTTTAAGGTCATAGACTGCTCACACTGGAGTTACATGAAGATAGCATTTAAATTATAATGTGAACAAACACGCAAAAAAATCCTATCACAGCAAAAAAACTAAATTGAGTCATTAATAACATGACAATTATGACATCTTTAGGTTCACAGCTTTGCAAAAGCACCTGTAACTCGTGCAATAATGCTAGCTTTAGCATGCTTAGCTTTGCATGCTAAAACCCACCAATTAATTTCTTAAACAGGGAGAAAAAAGATCCCAGTTGGACTTTTGCAGTATTTTAAACCAGTACCATATCCAAAAAAGGTCAAATGCTTTGCAACTCAATATTTAATGTTTATGTTACATTTGATTAAGAGGATTTTTCAGTAAAACAAGTAAAGCGAGATTCAAAACATCTAAAAGATCTTTTCTTCTGCTTAAGGGGGTCAACATGACCAATGAGATTAATTCTGGTTGAATAAATGTTGAATAAGTTAATTTTGCTGTTTTTTATTGGGCATATTTACTTTCCCAAATGTCTGTGCATTTATAAGCTCAGTGGCTACTCCCATAAACATGAAAGAATCTATCATGTTAGCTACAAGTCAAGTATGATGATACTGAGTTGCAGTTGAGGCTTCTTACAGGTGTATCTAATATTGTGAGAAAAGTTTATAACTTCATGTTGTATCATCTGGTGGGACCAAATGATCTCCACAGGGAGTTATTAATAACTCTGAACAGCACAGTTCAAGACTTGAAGAACTTAGCTCTTTTGGAGTCTCCACTTTCCAACCCAAACAGCGGGACAAGAGTAAAGCCGAAAATCAAAAACTTTAAACTGCCTTGTACTTGGTTTTTGAGCCAGCTTCAGCATACTGCTAGTTTATGGATAACTTTATTGTCTTGTTCCAAAATATATCTAATCTGGCTGAGTAAAGTAATAGAGCCCTTCAGTCTTTGATGAAAAACACAGTCGTTTGGGGCAAAACTAGCACAGCACAAAAACAGTTTGGAGACTGAGGTACAAAGTTCAAATGTGAACAAAGAACAATATAAAACACATTCTGATAACTTACTTATGACTTAATGTGTTGTCCAGAATAATTAAGTATCTTCAAATTCAGTGGCAAGTCAGAGATCATTCTGGTTCTGATCCACATTCTTTTAATCTTTGTTTATTCAACTCAACTTAAATGCTCAAGTCAAAACTTCAGGGCTGGATTTCCAGCTTCTGAAAAAATAAATAAATAAATACAATCTGGTAATTTCTCTAAACTGCTAATTACAAATATTCTACCATGTTTTTGTCTATTATAGCTGAAACCAGGTCTGCAACCTTTACGATCCAAAGAGCCATTTTTATCTTAGCCCAGTTAAATAAAACTGGTTTAGAGCCACAAATGTTACGAGACCTTTTAAAAAAAGACAACTTATGGATCCAATGTGTTCCAACCTATTGATGAGGGAAAATAGATTAAAAACATATTACTGGTACTTGTAGTGTCAATATGTTGTGGAAATTCGACGTGATTATCCATGAAAAAAACTGAAATATTGTTAAAAACCTGGATTTGTTATTATAGCTATATTTAAAAACATTAGTTAGTTCTTTAGTATTTTTAGTATTATGTATTAAGGGCCATTGTGGAAGGTCTAGAGAGCCAAATGCAGCTCTGGAGCTGCAGGTTAATACACCCCTGGCCTAGACTGCTGTAATTTACTATACTCAGATATGAGTCCAAGCTGCCTCTGTTGCCTCCAGTTGATTCAAAATGCGTCAGCTAGACTCATTACCAGGACAAAAAGGCACGAACACACCACTTGTGTGTTTACCTCCCCACATTGGCTTCCTGTTAGATTTCATATTGATTTTTAAACATTACTGCTCACCTTCAAAACCTTAAATGGCTTCGCCCTCAAATACATTTCAGAATCATTGACCTCCCCTATTACTGAGATCTGTACATGGTGCCCTGCTCGTGGAGTCCAAATCAGAGAACACTCTTTTTTAATTTACTGATACATTGGATTGCCTTTATTTTTATATAACTGAAAAAGGACATATTTTCTTAATGAGTCGTTTTATTTACAAATCTCAGGCCACTATTATATTTATCCATTTCTCCCATTAAGGTCCAACAACCATTACTTTTGATTATCTTCGTCCAGATCCTCCTTGTAAATTCCAAGACCTCCTGTTTTTTATATTATTTTCATTAAGAGTTACAGAGTTTTCATTTAAACTCAGTTTTATGGTCAGTAAACTCTTATCCTGCCCTGTTATTTGATGAATCCTGGTCCCTGGTTTAAATTTAAGGGTTTTAAGTATTATTTTGTTTATTTGGCTCACAGTTAAACTGACATATATCTTTATTAGGGGTTGAGTTTAAATGGGAACTGAGGAAAATGTTAATATTTGTCTGCATTCAGTTTTCAACTTTTGTTACATCCACACTACTAATTTTTAGTGCAGTTTTTTAAATTCAATTCAGCCTAATATAAGTGTCAAAAAGAAGAAGGGAAATCTTCATTCATGTACTTTATCTCAGCCACTTCTACCTATAAGACCATTTATTGCACTAACGGAGAGGTACCTCACACACTTCCTGTATTTCCCCAGTTTGCTGTTGTTCAAAGACACTATTTTATCCCAGCACCCTGCTCATGTCAGCGCTGCCTCTGGAGAGGTCAAAGCCAAGTATTCCCTATTTTTAAAAATGCAATAGAGACTCCATTATTTTGCACACATAAAACTAAAGTCCTAATGTTTTATTATTAATGCTAGAAATGTATTGATTTATTTATGAAAGTCTTCTTTTGTCCCCTCTTGACTCTCAACGAGGCTACAGTAGAAGTGGCACAAAATCAAAGTAGAGGCTGTTATGGTTCCCAGCACCCCTGACTGTGTGTCTTTGTCTATGGCAGGCCGTTGTATGTGACGCTGGTGTTCAGCACCAAGGGACAGCGGTACCTGCGGGTCGGGCTGGCTGTGCCTCTGTTTGGTTCGGTGGCCTGTCTGAGGAGGATGGTGGCTGACGAGGGGAAAATTTCCCCAGACCAGGTAACTTAAGAAGGAATAAATTCAGGGTTCAGACTACACTGGGGCTTCGGGGGAGTGTGCACCGCAGCTTCATACGTCACGTGTACCTGCACAAATATTGATTTGAGTTGCAAATATTACTTTGAGGAACATCTTAATTTTATTGCTGAGAGTTCTTCTATAATCCACTTTAACAGTAGGAGTATGTATAATAACTTTTCTAAGATTAAACAGTTTCATCACAAATTTTGTATAGTAGCAGTTTCAGAGACGTGGCTCAGTGATGAGAAAGAACTACTTGATGATTTAGAGGGTTATGAAATGTTTGGGAGAAACAGGAGAAATGAAAGGGGAGGTGGTGTTGCGCTGTTTGTGAGAAGTGACTTTAAATGTGAAGTGATTGAAAATATGACTCAGGTTATTGACAGTTTGATGGAATGTTTAACAATTGAGATTAACTTTGAGAGATCAAAAAATATATTGATTAGGATCCTGGATCCTGCATTGATAAATTTAACAAAAAGATTTTTATGAAGGTCACAATGACAAGGTGATATTAGTTTGTGGTGATTTTAACATTGATTTGTTGAAATCTAACAATCATACAAAGACTACAGAATTTGTTAATATTATGTTTAGTTGAGGCTTCTATGTACTAAATATGAAGCCCAGTAGAATAACCAAGGATAGCGCAACAACAATTGACAATATTTTTGTGAATTTAATTGATGGGAAGATAAAAAGTGGCTTACTAGTGACTGATGTAAGTGATCATTTGCCTGTTTTTGTAATGTTAGAAACAAATAAAAATTTCACAGTAGGAACTAGAAGGACATATAATTCGGTTAGAGAGAAGACACCTGTTTGAGGTCTCATTTAAAGTAGTTTTCTAATTATTTATCCTTTTAAAAACTGACATTAGACTGTAGTGGTTTTGTCCCTGTCTCCCGTGTAGATGTTACACAACTACTAATGTTGTGTAAGACTATCAACTTGATGTTAGCATGAAGCTATGTAGCAGTACTAATCCAGTTTTATGGTAGTGCTAGATCAGTATTAAGAAGGGGTGGGACTCAATTTAAAAAATTAAGTCTCTAGATTTGTTGCTAGTATCTGTTTTTGAAAAAGAGTTGCTAGTAGGGTCTGAAAACTCGCTAAAAAGAGCGCCAAAGTCGCTAAGTTGGCAACATTGTGTTAGCCAAGCACTGACGTGTGCATCAGTGTAATTGGTGTATCAAGAAATCATTATTAAGAGAATTTGGGAAACTCGTGTCATATTAAGTTTTCGGTGAGTGTATTGAGGGACTACATCAATTCAAACATTGGAGCTGAAAGTAAACTATAAAGATGCTTAAAGAATACCTCAGAATCCACGTTACTTAGTGCTAACTAAACCAGAGCTACATGATCCATTTTAATTTAACCACGAGGCTAGCAAGCCTGGTAGATGATTTTAAAGTAGCTACAGCATTAAAGTGTGAAGAACCAGTCTTATTTTGTGTGGAAATATATTTTTGGTAAAGAGGAAGGACACAAATCAGGCTGACACAGACTCCATCCTCAGTATCAGCAGCCTAACAATTCCCAACATCGAGCTTGCCACACAAGGCATTGTGGTCACAAGGATCCAGTCTCCCATCAACATCAGACAGTAAGCCAGAACCGCTCCCCCTACTACCCTCTACTACGACATCAAGCGCCACATACTGCAACCAAAAACAGCCATGTTGCCTTTTTGAACCTGATGCAAACATTTCCACTTGGTGATCCAGATTATTCATGTGAAGATTTTTGTGACAATGGTTATCATAGCAGTTTTTGTGTGTTTGTGTTAGAGCAATTTACACAATCATTTCCTTTCTTAGTTTATGGGCCCCCTGAGGAAGTATTGCCCACCCAGTGGCCATCCCATGTAAAAAAGTCTGGCACCACCACGAATAGCATTTTCAATAGTTTCTCCTCCCCCACTGCATTCGAATGTTCACTTGAAGTCTCCACCGCATCCAAAACCAGTTAGTATGGAGTTGAAGTGGCTTATAAGATGATGAGTGAGCATCAAGGCTGGCTTGTTAAGGGTGCATAACACCTTCAGTGGTTCACTATGGAGGATGTGTCTGTCTTTATAGACAAATTAATAAGATAGTTTAAAGTTTTTTTCTGAGATACGATATGGGTCACAAGGTGCCTCAAACCTCTCCACCTCCCCGAGGAACACATTTTGTGTCATCATGAAATCATTTTTAGCTCCTGGTGTTCCTGCAAAATGTTGATTTGGCACCATGGAGACATTAGATTATGTCACTTCCAGTGTATCTGAAAGCTGGCCACTGTATTTGCAACAAAAGGGACAACTGGAAGGAACTTTCCGTGTGTAGGGTTGAGTTTTTGAAAAGGTCCGAAGTGTGCTCTTCCTGTATAATGGCCCCATATTAGTAAACTAATTGGTATTTTGTGTGTGTATCTGTTGATCCACAGGTAATCCTAACAGAGGTTTACTCCACGGGGTTCCAGCGTTCCTTCTTTGACGATGACGATCTAACGAGTATAGCTGAGAATGATGTCATCTACGCCTTTCAGGCTCCACCGCTCTACATCAGAGGAGGCTCTGCTCGGATCTCAGGTACCACTGAAACTGAAATCCCTTTTTATCTTCATTCTTATGCATATTGTTTTATTTTTAGCCACAACACAAAGCATACATTATCTTTGAGTATTACAAGTGGTTTATGATACTACATTTGTATTTTCCCCTACTTTAAAGTAGATGCACACACAGATCTGTAAGCAAGCAAACCCATTTTATTAATTTAGTTAGCTTAATGAAACCCTGAGGGAGAGCACCTACCTGCAGGAGGTCCTTAGGGAGCGCATTAAGAAGTATATAACTCTGCAAAGAGCTGTGTGAATTACATCCCCCCTGTGCAGGTTTCCCTTGTGCTATCAGATTTATGTCTTCATCTATTCCCAGCTACTGATGTAAAATGTGCGCTCAGAAGTACTTCAGTGCATAGTGACCCCTATTTCTTCCCTGCTCTCTGACAAGCTCCCCTGGCTTCTCCCAGGCTTCATCTACAGGAGTTGATACAGTGACTCTTTATCAGCTTTCAACACTCTTGTGTGCACAGCAGATTTTCCTGTCAGTCACAGTGACATCTGCTCCCAGTGAGAATACATGTTTCATCTTATAAGAAAATAGCAGGATATGTTTGCTGCAAAGTGAACGCAGCACATTAACCAAGCAGCCACAGCGGATTCAGCCCTCCATCTGTGCCAACAAAGGATAGATCCGGCCATCTTTTTTTGAAGGGGGGTAGTGCAAAATCACAGTAATCCTGCATACAAGAAAACAGACATGCATGCACAGGTTGAGTATACTCTTGAATTCCAAAAATGTGTGTGCTTCATAAAATAATGATTGCCACTAATGCAAACCTCAGGTAATATTTACTCAATAACATTTCTGCAAAGCCCACAATAAACCTTTCTTTCAATCTTTCCTACATTTCTGAGGGGCTACATTGCAGCTTTAGCTTGCAGGATCTAAATACCTGTTTGAGAAATATATTTTTAGCCATTTTAGACTTTTTATTATTGTCAAAACAAAAAGAAATGGGTTTCATCTTCACACACGTTTTATGTGATTTTACAAATGCAAAATTTTTTGAACTTCAAGTTGCTTGAATACAAAGATGATGAGGCTGGATATTTCCTTTCTAGCTGCAGGTTTCATTCAAAGTAGTTCACTGAATAAGAATTTTTTTAATTCCAGGGAGTCCCCAAATGAACCAGGGTTATACAGTTTCTTTATGTTTTTGAGTTTGTCATGTCAAACACCTAAATATATGCTCCTAAGCACAGAATTTTTTTATGGTGCTGTATTTTTCTGTGGAAACACTGCAACTCTTGTATTTCCCTTGTTTCCTCTTATTTCAGGATGTATTGGGGCTGCCACCAGCCAATGACAGCACTTACTTTATAGAAACATCCTACTGATGTGTTGGCACTTCTGCTTCAAGCTGTAAAAACAGTTAATTAATAGAAAAACAAGTTAATTTTTTCTTTACAGCTTTACTCTCTGATTGTAGCAGTCTTACTCTTACAGTCACTTTCTTTAACTCACTTTAATCCTGCTGTTGTTTTATCTCTCCAACGTTTTTAACTGTGAGGACAAATGTTTGACTGGTGGTTGTAAATAATAACTGCATGCAAAAACATTTGCACCAAATATTTTACTTTTGCTATAGAGATTTAAAAATGCAGTAAAAACTAAATGTAATGAGGTAAAGTGATAATTAACCAGTGTTTTATGTTTTAATTTAAATTTGGTTGCTTGTCCTGTGTGTCCTTTTCATGAAAACTGAATTTTGAATGTATAACCCTTTAAAATCCATTTATAGGTTATTCATAAATACTTGAACTCTCCTCACCAGGTCCTACTGAAGAATAAATGTAGACCTTTTATGTGCATTAGTAATGTTAAGGAAAGGTTGTCACAGTGGTGAATGTCCTTGGGCATCTAGTGAGACAATACTATAAGTTTTGAGTCTGCACTGAAGCTTTCTACAAATGCACATCTTTGTGTGCAAGTGGAGAAAAAGAACTGTAACTCTGTTTTATTATTCCGCACTGTGCTTCTTTATGGGTACTTTCTTTGCTACACACACTGGATCGGTTGACTTTTAGTATTTGAAGGTAACAGTAAATCACGGCCATAAGTTGGATTTAAGGCATCCAGATGTTAAAGGTTTCAGAGACAGCATGAGGTAAAGAGCTGTTGTGAGAAAAAAAAAAAAAAAGACATACCCTTAGATTAAGCCAAAGGCAAACCAATGATGGTGCGATCTTTTCCTCCCTGCTGCAGTCTTCAAATTAGTTTCTTACATCATCTTCTCACCCTGCATATATAATCTTTCTGCACACTAAAGTTATGATTTTAGTCTCTTTCCTTATAAAAGTATATTGGATCATAGGATTAGTAATTGCCCATCATTGCTGTCGTCTTTTGTAATGCAGTTGTTTTTGCAGAACATTTGTTAACTTTTAACTGAGACCACATTTGAGAATATCGGAACTTCCATGCTGAATTAACAGCCAGCTGAGCTGCAAGAAAATGCATGGCTCTCACCTTCTATGCATGCCATGAGCCAGCTGTAAACAATCTTGATCGGGTCAAGGCCTCTTACCTGCCCAGGTTCTACAGGACGTATCCAGAGCTTTGAAGCTGAGCTCGCAGGTAATTTGCTCGCTGTCTCTGTAGAAATTAACATCCATGAAAAGCAGGAGGTTTATTTTTATCATTTCTCCTGTGAATTATGATGCTTTATTTTGGTGGTAGCTCAGACGATTCTATGAAGTCATGTTAGGTCTGTAGTTGGTCTCAGAATAAGTCCCTGTTACATATAAGAATGTGGACTGCCTCTGAATTTATTTAACACTTTGAATTTGTACGCAGATCACCCAGGACACATGTTAGCACCAGGTCTGAAATGAACAGTAAGTCTGATCCACTTGTTGGGTAGATATCGAGCTGCTGCCTGCAGTTTGTATTGAACAGACTTTCCTCCACTGAAAGAAACATAAAGCAAGAGAAAGATTTGTGAATCTATAATTTCATTAAGGTTTCTGAATGGAGTGCAGGATTTTGCAGGGGTAGTATTGAAATTCTAGTATTTGAGACAGAGTGGCAATATACATTTTTACAAAAGTGAATTAATATTAAATGGTATGAGCATTTTATATATTGCTTTTCTATTCTTGCTGCACACTTGAAGCTCTTTTACACCACTATCCACATTTATTCATTCAAACAGCACCTCTTACACTGACTTAACTCTGCAGCGTGGCATGTGTGGACTGTGATGTTTTGATTTTGACAACCATGTTATTAGATTGGAGTATTCGCCTTGGCTGCATGAGATCCCGCAGCCTGAGACATGCGCCTTTGAGAATTTCAGAAAGGTACCTGTTTTTATTATCAGAGGTCAGCATCATAGAGGCGGTATTACATTGCCTTTAGATTCACAACAGTTTCGTTTTTACTTTAGTTTGAGGGTATACTTGAGTTTTAGAGCACTCATTGCTCATGATAAAGAGCACTGAGCACCCAGGATGTTTGAGAATGTATTCAGTCTATTAGATGAGAAGTGAAACATTTCACATTGCAGTGGCTTCCTTTTTGTACATTTATACCATGAAAAGGTCCCATTGTTGCAGCAGCAACAACACATCACAGTATCAGAGCTTTAGCCATTTTATTTCCCAAAAAACATTGACCTTCAGGTGCATCAAACACAGACATTCTCTGCATACCACTGTCACTCAGGGGGGTGCTGTAATATTTCTGCAGCCACAGTGTGTTTTCTGGGAACCCCACAATGGAGTTCCTGCTGTTTTTTCTATCCATTACAGCTTAAACCAAGTGGCTAAAACAGTGTGTTCTTATTCCCTAAGCTTTTCTACATGTAAACTTCTGGGATTGCTAAGTTGGATAGTTACTTTAACCCAGACTAATATAGCTTAACAGTTAGAAGCTTTGTGTAAATTTGAACAAATTACAAGAAAATGAACTCTTTTAACAGCTCAGAGCCACAAGTGCTCGGTGGAGACATTTATTCTTCCCAAAAGATCATCTCTGACCTTGTGGCTCCTGAAACCTTTAAAAATTCTCTTTCATTTTGCAATATTATCCATCCATCCATCCCTCCATCCATCCATCCATCTATCTGTCCATCCCTCCATCCATCCATCCATCCGTCCATTCCTCCATCCGTCCATCCATCCATCCCTCCATCCATCCATCCATCCATCCATCCGGCTGAGACCATGGTCCTCAGCCGGAATAGGGTTGAGTGCTCTCTCCGGGTCTGCAATAGGGTCATGCCCCAAGTGGCGGAGTTCACGTATCTCAAGGTCTTGTTCAGAAGTGAGGGAAGAATGGAGCGGGAGATCGACAGGCAGATTGGTGCAGCATCTGTAGAGATGCGGACTCTGCATCGGTCTGTCATGGTGAAGAGGGAGCTGAGCCAAAAGGCAAAGCTCTCGATTTACCGGTCTATCTACGTTCCTACCCTCACCTATGGTCATGAGCTGTGGGTAGTGACCGAAAGAACAAGATCGCGAGTACATGCCGCCGAAATGAGTTTTCTCCACAGGGTGGCCGGGCTCTCCATTAGAGATAGGGTGAGAAGCTCGGTGATCCGGGAGGGGCTCAGAGTAGAGCCGCTGCTCCTCCACATTGAGAGGAACCAGATGAGGTGGCTCGGGCATCTGGTTAGGATGCCTCCTGGACGCCTCCCTGGTGAGGTGTTCCGGGCACCTTCCCACCAGAAAGAGGCCCCGGGGAAGACCTAGGACGTGCTGGACGGACTACATCTCTCGGTTGGCCTGGGAACGCCTCGGAATCCGTCCGGATGAGCTGGTGAAGGTGGCCTGGGAGAGGGAAGTCTGGGTTTCCCTGCTTAGGCAGCTGCCCCCGCGACCTGACTCCGGATAAGCGCAGAAAATGGATGGATGGATGGATGATTATTATTATTAAACAAGAATTTTAAACTATTTGTGCTTCTGTATGTCTGGTAAATTGTTAACATGTGCATAACATATGCCACTTCTGCAATGAGTAGGCTAGCTAAGCATTACACTGATGCCAGCATGCTAACATGCTAACACCAGTCTAACAATTCAGTCTTAATCTGGCTGTGGCCTACCAGTATAACCGTGCAAGTGATTTAGATCTGTTTTGCTGTTTGACCAACTGTAACTGAAGCTCTGTCTTTTCTTTTGCCTCGAAATCACAATGGGTGAATGAGCTGTGGGCATTTACATGCTTCCTGCGGTTACTTAGAATTATTCTAAGGATTAAGATCAACAGGTATTTAAGTCAAACAAAGTTAACTTTTATTGAAGTGTGTGTGTATAGGCTGTATTTCTCATGCTTCTATGTTTTTCTTTATGGCTGTGGAAATGCTCCCAGTGTGTTAACCACACATACACCTCATACTAAGACCATTATTCATCAGTGAAAGCTGGGGAGCAGTGACAGGAGCCTTGATAAAATGTCTAGAAACAGTTAATTTTTTGACACCTACTCATAAAAAATTGTGTTAAATGAGCAGTGAGAGGTATGTTCCTCTCAAGGCATGCCTTTGTAAATCTTAGTGGGACAGGCCAGGAGGTGACCCATGCATTTCACTGCTGTTTTTTGAACTTGTGTCACAGGGAATCTTACCAGAGATTTTCCTCATAAATCTTTACTGCAGCTGTCAGAGGTCACTGCTCGTGTAAATTAAGGCCTGTCATTAAACAAGTTTTCTCATTTTGCCTAATTAGAGCGACATGACAATGAATGAAATGCTCTGCATACTTATTACACTCATTCTCGAGGTCAAGACACTGCAATCAGAAACCTCCTGTTAAAGCTTTAATGGTTTATACGTAGACTGATTAGTCTTGCCCTTCATACAGCCGCTGCTTAATGTTCTCATGCCATTTATTTGTGCGTTAGGAGACATGTGCCAGCAGATGCTTGCTGTTTCATAAGGATCTCAGGAAGAGCTGCTCAGCAGTGGCATTTGCTTTGTCAGTGATGAATCATACCTCTGGTAGAAACAACCGTGTTCAATAAAACTTTGTGGTTTTGGGGAAGGTGTAGCCATCGCGGCCAATCAATACCTTCTCGTCCGTGTCTGCATGTCTAATTCACCATGTGATTTATGGCCATGAACTTCTGCAGAGCGGACCTACGTGTTAAGCCCATAGATTGTTAGCTGTGTGATGAGAAAGCAGCCTCAATGACGTCACGTCTCGCAGGGATCTTATAATCTCAGCGTTTCACTCAGTCAGTCACACTTCTCTGTGCTGTGAGAGACACGAGGGGAGAGAGAGAAAAGCGGCGTTGCTTGGCACCCCACCAAGGCAGGATGTGCAGCAGAAGCTGCATCAGATAATACCTCCTGCTGAGAGTGCAGGCAGCCATTGGTCCATCTGTTCCCCCAACTGAATCACTGTTCCTCAAATAGAAGGCTGTCTCACCACTTTAGATGTCTCAATCCTCTTTCTCGCGCCTTATCTGAGGTGTTAAGTTCAATAATCATATTTTTAGATTGTGAAATCAGTTCAAGGAGAAAATGTGAAATGTTTTCCTGCCCCGTCTCAGATTCTGTCCTGTGTTCCCCTTCATCCAGGGTACCATCATAGCCTGCCATCTTCTCCGTATTCCACTGGTCCTGAGGGTCAAAGGTTACCTTCATCTGGGGCATTATCGTCCGAGTTCCTCAACCAGGGAGCTCCTCTCAAGATTCTGCTGCTGGTGTGCAACGCTGCTGGAGCTGGCCAGCAGACCGTGAGGTAATTATGATACCTGGCTGTTTGTTCAACCCATGCAGCTGTTCTGTCGTAACAGACACAGTAGATACATTGAGCTTTGTGTTTTATATACTTTTTAGGCAGTTTTGAATTCATTCTATTTTGTTTTTGTTTTTTATGGTTTTTTTTAACCATTTTATCAAAAGTTTGTTAACATCAGTGCAAGCAGCCAATGTTTGCATGCCAGACTACTTTATTTTTATCAATTCTGCTCAATAAAGGATAAATATGTACTTTTACATAAAACACAAGCAATACATCAAACAAAAATCTGTAATAAACACTATTAGTCACTAGTTTAGATATACATGAAAATTTATTTTAATAAAAAGTTATATCCAAACATTTAACCCCTAATTGTCCATATTACAGTAGTGACCCGTCATTATTTACACCTTATTAAGCATTTTAATTATTTTATTGGGTTTTATTCTTAATTAAATTGTTCAATTCAATAAAACACTTTATTAATCCCAGGGGCTATTTATAAGATAATGAAAAGAAATTTTTAATTTGATTTAATAAAAAACAGATAAAAACCAATCATTAGTTAACTAATGCAGCTAATCATTGGAGCATCAATTTGGTATTAGTACATATCCTGTATTATTTATTATTGTTGCAAATATTGAATATTCAGTCAAAATTGGCACATCTGTTTTGGACTGTAGTTGGTTTGTGTTAAATTTCTTAAACTTGTCACTCATAACTCATGTAATAACAAAAAAAGATATTAAGTGACTTTTCTTATACAATCCTGTTCCCAAAGGGTCTCCTGTGTCAAATTACGATAACAGCTGAATTATTTACAATAACACATTAAATGCTGAAAATGAGACATGTTATTATTTTTATGCCTATTTTGAATTTGATACCATTTTAAAAAGCTTTTATGGGGGCATGTGAATTAATGTGTTGCATCACCTCTTTGCTTAATAACATAAAGTCTGGTTTTGGGAACTGAAGACTAACTGCTGCATGTTTTTAAAGTGAAATATTTTACCAATCATGCATCTTATTAAAGTTCGTAATGCTCCAAATGTTTTCAGTGAGTGGCAGGTCTGGATTGCAGGCAGGCTGTTTACATAAAATACATGCAGAATGTTGATTGCTATTGTCTTTCTAAAAAAAGGAACTTTTTTCCTAAAAAATACTTCTTGTTTGGCAGCAAGTGCTGGATAGATGTCTGGATAAATCATTCTAACACTCCACAAAGTTACCATAGATGCTGGCTTTTAAACTGTGTACTCAATCCCTTTTACAAGAAGCTTCATTGTTTTCCAAAAGTAATTTGATTCATCAGACCAAGACAAGATAAGACAAGTGTGGGTTTGATGCTTGCTGGTATCATAACTTCAGTCCGAAGCCGGCAATCAACATGAAATGATGTCGCAATCACTTTCATTCATATCAAATGTCAAAAAGAAACTAAAATATTGACATTTCATTTTCTTCCTGAGCTTCATCAGACAAACAAATTAAAAACAATCAGGAATTTGAACAAAAGTAGACTGTCAACATCTGTACATTGAGCTTTAAACTGTTTTGTAAAAGAAAAATTTGTAAAAATAAAAAATGAAAGAATAAATTTGTAGTCTTTAAAGGTAGTGATAGTGTAGTGGTGATAGTGTAAAGTTTGTTTGATTTCAAACTAAATACAATTTGACTTTATCAGGGTTACACACCACACATTTTGATATTTTGCTCATCTAATTGACAAAAGAAATTTGGTAGTTAGAATAAATAAATTGTAAACAATACCACATGTTCTTTCTTAACCACATTTTACAGAAAATACTGTATTGTTCTCAATGTGGATCAGTTGTCGATCACTTAATCAGTGTATTGTTGTAGATTGATATATTGTTATAACCCTACAGAGAAGGAGAAATGTTACTGGATCTTGTTTATAAAGGTGTATTTTTAGCATTGTAGAGTATTGACATACATTTGGAAAAGCAATAATGAGCTGTGTCAATAGTTATTGGCTCTACTTTATATAATGTCCATCACATCACTGTCAGTGTTAGCTGTCAGCCTTGTCCCTTACTTAAAAAAAATTCTTAGGATTCTATTAATCGATTATTTTTACCCCTATTCCTTTACCTGTTTCTTTTAATTAATTATATGCTGCTTTTATTTAAAGTAGGACTGTATATGAATAAGAAGTGTAGCATATTAAGAATCCATTTACAGTCCTCTGTTTAAAACTGGCTAACTCCAAGCAGCTACTTGTGTGTTATATGTATTTTTTTCCTGTGAAGGAGCAGCTCAAGGTCTTGTTGGCTCCCTGTTACAGAAAAGACTCACATTTCACTTTGTGATGCGACTTGGTGAGATTAGTTCCAAATCAAACGACTGAGGACTCTGGCATCTGGCAGGATGTAGAGATCCATCAGACGCCCGTCTCTCTGACAGAGTCCAGATAGATCAATATGTAGGTGGGCCAGCCAACACTGCTGTGAGAAAGTCCGATCCCATCCACGAGTTTCTCCTTCAAACGCCTCCGTCATTGCTCAAACCGCCCACATATCTCGTTCTCATCAGATGACAGCTGGAGCACCGGGCTGTGCCAAGAAAATGACATTGGAGTCACTTACTGGTTCTCGCTGTAGTTCTGTGTGAAATATCATGGCAGGTATTTCTGAAACCGGTGCAAGAACTCAGTTTTGTTTATACCTTTGAACTGTGAAACTGCATTTTATGTGCAGAAACCCGAACGTTCATCGTTCTTGCGTCATATCTCTTCAAAGTAACAATGAATCTGTGATGATTCACCTCTGCTGCACATTAATGCCTCTTCTGTGTGGGGAACCAGGTGGAGAATAAATACACTGCACACCCAGAAGTTGATGATAATTTCCCTACCTGATCCACATTTCTTTTTAGGAAGATATGAATTTGCAAAAATGTCTCTCTGGGAAAAAAATAAAAAGAAACTCCAACCTCTAAAGGCACATTTGTGTACTTCATAGAGTTACATACTTTCCTGCTCTGTCAGTTTTCAGTTAAATCAGTGGTTACTTTACTTTTTTTCCCATCTCATGTTATGATACAACTCCAGTTCAGAAAAAAGACACTGTGAAAAATATGAAAAAGAATGATGTACAAGTATCATAAATCCATATTTTTATTCCAAACAGCATATCAGATTTTGAAACTGGGAAATTTTACCATTTCACTGGAAATATTAGCTCATTTTGAATTTGATGACAGCAACACATCAAAAAAAGGTGGAAAGGGGACAACTAATTCTGGAAAAGTAATTGGCACAAATAAAAAACTGGAGGAGCAGTTAACTAATTTGGTTCATTGGCAACAAGTCAGTCATGACTGGGTATTAAAGAAGCATTTCAGAGAGGCGGGTTCACCAATCTGTGATAAAACTGTGTAAAGTTGTGAAACAATTTCAGAAAAAAGTTCTTTAATGTAAAAGGACGGCTGTAGCTCAGGAGGAAGAGCAGTTGGATTGATTCCAGGCTTTCCCTGACTACATGTTAAAGTGCCCTTGGGCAAGACACTTAACCATAGATTGCCACCCGATGTGCCTATCGGGGTATGAGTGTGTATGGGTGAATGTGACAGGTAGTACAAAGCGCTTTGAGTGGTATATAAGTAAGTACAAGTCCATTTATCATTTAAAATTGACATCTACAATGTATAATATTAAAAGAGTCTGAGAATGAGGAGGAATCTCTGTGCGCAGGGGGACAGAGCTGAAGGTAAAAACTGAATGCATATGATTTTTGGGTCCTTGGGCAGCACTGTATTAAAAACGTGATTCTCTACTGGAAATCCCTGTAATGGGTTCAGGATACCTCCAGAAATCAGGAATCACAGTTAGCCATACAAAAAGGCTCTGCCATGCAAAGAAGCTATATGTGCACAACCCAGAAATGCCTCAATCTTCTCTGGTAAATCATTTAAAGTAGTCTGAGGCAAAGTGCAAAACTCTTGTGTGGTCACATGGATCAGAATTTGAAATTCTTCTTGGAAACCATGGACACCATAGCCTGTGGACTAAAGAGGGGATGGACCATCCAGCTTGCTATCAGTGGACAGTAGAACAGTCTGCATCTCTGATAGTATGTTGTTGCATTGGTACCTATGACATGGACAGCTTCCACATCTGTGAAGCTCCATCAATGCTGAAAAAGGTTTTTAGAGCAACATCTGCCCACACCCAGACATCTCTTTCAGCGAAGGCATTGCAGACATTTCAACATCTGATATGCTGTTTATGTTCTATTGAAAATAAAATATGGGTTAATGAGTTTTGCATTCTGTTTTTATTTACAGAAACAGTTTTTTGCTTCTTTTTTTAATACATGCAGCAAAGCTTTCCTTTCATCACTTTACATTTTCATGTGCATTTCTCCCTTTTTTTTCTCCCTCTCATGGTCTCACACAAATAAATCTCATGAGCACAAGGGACAGCTGCCCTCAATTAGACGTGTATAATAATGGACACATCATGTGATCTGTCATCTCACAGAGATGATTTTTCCCGCTCATCATCAGCCATTTTCACTCCTTATTGTCTCTCCATCCTTCTATAGGTGTGGTATTATAAGATTCTGCTGTGGTGCAGCTAAATGATGATAAATAGTCACATACATGAGGATGAGATGTGTGAACTGGTCTAGGAAGATGTAGGTTGTTTTAGAAGCAGTATTGTAAACTTTTTATCCTAAAACATTGTTATCCAAGTTGGTTTTGTTCTTTTTTATGTGTGTTAAGGTTTGGACCTCCATTCCTAATGAGGGAGGATCGCTCTATTTCCTGGGACCAACTGCAACAAAGCATCCTCAGCAAGCTTTATTACCTGATGATCAATGGAGCTCAGCCCCAGGTAGATGGCAACTAATAATTATGAGATGATGGATTTATTAAAGGAATTTTGTTTTGTTTTTCCTTCAATTTCTTTAAGTAAAATGCAAAGACACAGCATCAGGAACTGGTAGGGATTTACTAATATTTTGACATATCAACGAAACTATCTGTGCATCCAACTAAGGCAAGAAAAACAAAACTCACAGCAACTAGCTGAAGCAGTAGGATGTGCCATGAGAGTACAGGTGTGGTATCAAGCATTCATTTGGGGTTTGCTGAAATCTAACTGGATAAAATAATGTTAGCTTAGGTGCTCATTAGACTAATATTTAATGCCCATGTGTGTGTGGGTGTGTTTTGAACACCAGCCGAAGCTCGGACATAGTTCCCTCCTGCTGTGCCGGCTGCCGCACCTGCTCCTGAACAGGTTTATTGGCTTGAGACAGACTAAAGCATGCCCGCACAATAACAGTGTTTCACCGGTAGAAAATCATGAGCTGGAAGCAAAGAGATTCTGGTGTCCTCCCACTGCACCCACTGGCTCACCAGAGCCATGTGAACTAGTTTGGGGCCAGGTCACAGTACAGGAATACACATATGCTAACGTTTGTTTATACTTTTTGTGGTCATGTTTAAGCACTGTTATTGGCTTATTTGTGGTGGTTCTGCTACAGTATTCAAAGTGTCATCTTTAGTGATGATGAACAGAACAAATGCTGCAATTCTATTAGATCATAATGACAGCTTTAGCCTTCAGAACTGCTTTAATTCTTCAAAGCATAGATTCAACAAGGTGTTAGAAACATTCCTCAGAGATTTTCTGCATATTGACATGAAAGCCTCACACAGTTGCTGCAGGTTTGTCGGCTGTACATCCATGATGAGAATCTCCCGTTCCACTACATCCCAAATCTGCTCTATTAGATTGAGATCTGGTGACTGTGGAGGTCATTGGAGTCCAGTGACCTCATTGTCATGTTCAAGAAAGTAGTTGGAGATGATTTGAGCTTTGTGACATGGTGCATTATCATGCTGGAAGTAGCCATCTGAAGATGCTACACTGTGGTCATCAATGGGATGGACATGGTCAACAACAATAGTCAGGTAAGCTGTGGTGGTTAAACCATGCCACATTGGTATTAAGTGTGGTGTATCTCCAACACCATTACACCACCAACACCAGACTTAACTGTTGATACAAGGCAGGATGGATCCATGTTGTTTCCACCAAATTCTGACCCTTCCATCTGAATGTTGCAGCAGAAATGGAGACTCAACAGATACAGATTCAACAGAACATTTTTCCATCTTCTATTGTCCAGTTCTGGTGAGTCTGTGTGAATTGTAGCCTCAGTTTTCTGTTCTTAGCTGACAGGAGGCACCCGGTGTGGTCTTCTGCTGCTGTAGCCCATCTGCTGCACGGTTGGACATGTGTGTTTAGAGACGCTATTCTGCATACCTTGATTGGAACCAGTGGTCATTTGACTTCCTGTTGCCTTTCTATCATCTCCAACCAGTCTAGCCATTCTTGGTCCAAACAACTGCTACTCACTGGATAATTTCAGATACATTCTCTGTAAACTCTTCATCCAGTCACTTAAATCCCCAATTTTCATCATTCTGATGCTCAGTTTGAACTTCAGCAAGTCGTCTTGATCACATCTACATGTCTGAATGCACTGAGTTGCTGCCATGTGATTGGCTAATTAGCTATTTGTGTTAAACTATGGAATAAATATCCCTAATAAAGTGGCCAGTAAGTGTGTGCAAGTATGTAAAAATATGATGCTAATTTCAGGTGCATGAAGGCACTTTCCGCTACATGCACAAAAACATAAACATCCTCGTAGTGAGTTTCTTCTCTGGTCAGATGTCATCTTAAATATTTAAATTCAAACTTTATTGGCATGGTCAAACAATTACAAACCAAATGCTAACTTTATAACTTTCGAAAACCATTTTCATCCTCCTGATTTGCATTATAATGTATTTGCATATATATTGCTGCAACGGGCAGTGATGCATATTAATGACATTTGATTGGGCAAGTTTGTTTACCTATTCTTGGTTAGCGACGTACAATAGTAGGTTGGTTTGTTTATGTTGCCAGTGTTGGTAGAGATACTAATGCAAACAGCTGTTCTGTCAAATCAATTCTCTGAAAACAAAGGGACCATTTTCTTGCTTGTTCAAGCTTGTTTTGGTTGCTGACACCAAACACATTCCTGTGTTTCAGTAGGATTATGTGCAGTACTGTGTTGTTAATCATGTAGCCAAACAGATTTTCCAATCATGCATCCTTCTCAGCAAGGAACCAGGTGAAACTCGGATGCACTAGAGAGCCATACGGGGCATGGTGTGAACAAGGAACGTGCTCTTTGCATATTACCTTGTGTTCTTTAAAAAGGGAGAGAGGAAGAGAAGAGGCAGGTGCAACACCCACTCAGTTGGAGATCTCGTCTTCTTTATGCCCCATGCTGTCAGCCATTAAATTAAAACCAAGCCTGTACAGTATCATCAGTTTGCTGGTGCCCACCTCGATCAAGACGAGCCCACTGCTCACAGCAGATGTTAGCTTGAAACCTTTCATCTCAGTATTGTCTGTATTTTTCTTGCATCGGAAAATTAATTAAAAGATTAGTTTTCTGCTTTTCCTAATTTTATCTTCACCAAAGATGCAGCTCCAAACTAGAAATGTGACATTTGAAAACCATTTTTCCTGCCAATGACAGCTTAGCAAATTGCTAATAATATGGCTCAAATGGTTCTCACTGGAGCCGACCTAATTATATGACACCACACCCTGCACACTCTGCAAGGTAGCATTTTTTGTCAGATGGAGTTTTGCTGGAATTCTGTCCCATGTATATTATTGCATTTATTGTTGAGAGAGCAGTGTATACTGGGGCTATTTATTAGCTTCAATTTGAGTGATTTTGAGCCTTTTTAGACTCATGCATCACAAGATGCAGTGCAAGTCCAAAAAGTTGTAGACATGGACAAATATGAGTCTACTATAGATTAAAACTTGATTGAAATTGGATTTTGCAGCCAGTGTAAATATTATTGTGAGGAAAAATAAGGAAATCCCAAATCTACTTATATTTGTCATCCAAAATGCTGAAATATATGTTTATAATTACTGTAGAAAATTGAGTAAAAGAAAAGAGTTTTTTTTTTTTTTCTTCTAAATTTTCTGGCCTTTTTTCAGAAATTAGTAAATGAATGTGCTTTACAAGCACATCTGCTTAGCTCCCAAATAGCAGACATGTTGGGCAGAATCTGGGCTACCTTTGGCATTTATGGCTCAGTTATGGCAAGTTTTGTGTGGGCCAGAAGTGGACCAGATGTCAGTTGTTAACCTGGAAGTGGATTACAGCCACTATTTTGTGACATATTTGTCTCAATTAGTCAGCATTGCAATTCAGGGCCAAATTTGAGCCAAACAAAAATGTACATTTGGGGTATAATTAGGCCAAACATTTTTATGCTATCTGGGCTATGATACTTGGGCTGAGAATATACTTGCTTTTGTGCTATGTTTGCTGAATTTGAAGGATGAAAACACAATAATAAAAAAGGTGACAACAAGTTTTGAAATCATGGCAGAAAAAAACTATAGCAGTAGTTTGTAGTTGCGTTGAGCCCTTAAACCAAGCACACCATGTCTTGTCTTTGAAACGTCCTGTCGTTTTAACGGCACTCAAATTTGTCTATATTGTTCACTATGCCCCTATCGGCCGCTTGCATGTTGCAGCATGGAAACTCTTTTTGCCTTTCATTCTGAGGACGTGCACAAAATACACTAAAACAAAAGCAAAAATACAGAATAAATGATAACCACACATTTGTGTAATTAAAAGTAAACTTTGCTCTGTTATATGTGCACGGATCTTTAAGCTACCCAAGCAACTTTTTCTATCTAAACAATTTTGTAGTTGTTCTTATTATACAAGATATGCTACACAGCAAAGCTGATGTGTGTGATGGACTAATGTGTGTAATACAATAATAACTGTTTGACAATGATATCACTGACGCAAAAAAAATATTTCTACTTGTTCTAAGGCATGCAGCAAGGCTCTCATGCTCCACACAAGAGGCTTCAGCTGGTTTTACTGGCCAGACTCAGATGCTCACTTTTTAATATTTCTTCCTTTATGATTACTGGCTTTTTCTCACACCCTGCAATGTGCTTTTGATGTTGCTCTCACCTAACACCCCTGCCTGTACTCCATGTTTTAATCAGCTCATTTTGTCAGCTGTTTATTATTTAGCTAACTAGGCTCATATTAGCTTTGTGGAATTCCTTTAAAGTCAGAGTGAAAAAAGGTTTTATTGCTTTTTATTAGTACAAGTCTAAAATCTGAGCTCTAAAGGAGTGTGTGTAAAAGAAATCGACACCTGAAGCTGTTTCTAACACTGTAATGTAATAAACACGCTTAACATGATGTATTAGCATTGAACTAGCCACCGTGCCATCTAGCTATCTGACAATTAGCTAGCTAATTGCTCTGCCTTAATCATGGAAATAAATCTTTACTAGATGCCAAAGTTTGCAAAACCTGTGCTGCATACTTACAATTGCAGATGAAAAATGACATGAAAAGGAACTGGATTCATTTTGTGAAGGGCAAAGTTGAAATGTGGGTCCACAACAGGCTACAACAGCTCAGAAAATCTGATTATTTTCTGTGGTCTGAAGGGCAAAGTTTAAAAAGTTGCTCTGATGTTATTAAAGGACTGTGTGTGCATGTACATACTGAAGTTGCTACACACCGTGGATTAACTTTGTGAAGAGTCAGCAACACTGTGGGGGTTAGAGGGCTGTGTACCTGTTGTTCAGCTGAATTTGTGCAGAGCCATAGCAATAGAGCGTTGATTAACTCCAACTCTTGCCACATTTTTCACCTGGTATCTTTCAAACTTCTTGCAGTAACAGCTGGTGCTAACTGATACATAACTTTAGCAACTGGACTGAGTCTCTCTCTCTCTCTCCACCACTGGTGTGCTTATTTTGCACACTAATTGAATCCTTGGGGCTACACCAAAATAAAAAGTTGCACAAGTTAACAATCTTTGACAACTTAATCCACAGAAGAAAAACTGACACATTTGATATCTACTGTGTGTATTTGTAATCTCACGTTTGGTTAAAACTTGCTCAGTTCTCTGTTAAATCTACTAATCAGCATCTCAGAGTGGGGAACACGGCTCATTTTCTTATCATTTGGAAAGCTATCATTTTTGTAACTGATGGTTTTAATCATTCATGTCTGGCTGAGTGATTGATAACACATTTTTGTGTGATGTGACAAACTTAGAGCACATTAACTTCTGTTTTTATTCAAACTTTCATTCAAAACTTTATGAAAAATGGCAGTAAATGCTGAAAATATACTGCTTTCAGAATCGATAACTGAACATTAATTTAGCTGAATTTGGAGTCCACTAATTTAAATAATTTAACATGTTATATTTTATATAAATATCACCTCATTTTGAATTTGATGGCATGTCTTGCAGGTTTTGTTTTATTGCCATCTTTTATATTCCTTTGTTGTTGTTTTGCGTTCTGTCTTGTTTATTCCTTTATGTTCTGTTCATTTTACTTCCTGTACCCTCATTATCACACCTGGTTTCTTTTGCTGATGCCTCACCTGCTGCTCATGTTGTCATTAGTTCCAGGCATATTTACACTCTTGGTTTATAGTTGACTCTAGTCGGATCATATTTTTCATGTTAGTCCCTTTTCAGTTATTGTATTATCTATAGTTTTTGTGTTCATCATTAAAATCCTAGATGTCATTTGGCTTTAGCTTCTCTGTGTTTGTTCTGCATTTGGGTCATTTTCATGACCTCATTCCCCTTGGACCATGATAAACATCTAAAAAAAAATATTGAAGAGGGGCAGCAAGGCTGGTACAAATGGTACCACAAATCAAAAACAACTGGAGTAGCATTAGAAGCTTATTAGGTTAATTGGTAACAGGCCAGGGACATGACTGGGTATAAAAGGAGAATTTCAGATAATCTCTGATGAAAAGATGGAACAATTTCAGAAAAATGCTCAAGCATAAAAATAACAAAAAACTTTAAGATACAGTACCATCATCTACAGTTTATAATATAAAATAAATTCTAAGAATTGGGAGGAATCTCTGTTTGGAACCAAGGTCAACCATGGCTTCACAGGAGAAGAGTCAGAAGCCTGAGCTGGCCTGCCCGCAGTCCAGATCTTTTACTATGAGAAGTAATTTGGTGCCTTGGTTAAGAAACACGTTGTATCTACACTTAAGGCCCATTTATGCTGCCTTACATACGTAAATAGCGACATCCGTTTCAAAAGTCATCATACACACCGTCCTCATACTTCCATGCATGTTTTGCGTTGCCATGGTTGTTAAATCAATTCCTCCACTAGCGAGTTCACTCCCGCGATCTGACATCAGTTTCAGACACCGTTTGGCTGTGCTTTTCAACCGCCCAACACACCCTAAACATTTGCATATATTCTTTCTTCAAAAGCTCCCACAATTTCTACAGTTTCTTCTCTGGCTTTCTGGTGGCATTGCTCTGTCTTCTTCGTCAAGCAACAGATAGATAAGCTCCCTGAAAATGGACCAAATATGTATATTGTATATGTGAGGCAGTAATTCAGTAATGTTCTATATCACTTTCCCTGGGACTGGTGCATTCCAGTGACTTCTTGTGTTGATCATATCAATATTTTCCAGGAATGTACTATTTTCTGCACAGTGGTCCATGTCAATGCAAAGATCCTGTTTGCTTGTACTTTCTTAAGGAGTTGTAGTAGGTGCATTTGATCTTAGATATATACACCAGATTTCAGTACAAGAGGAAATCAGTTTCATTTTCACTAAGCGGCCTCTCATTCCTAAAGTTCCTCTGGTCTACGTAGATCTCAGAGTAATATTCTTGTAGGGGAAGGATATTAGTCCCTTATTTGCTTTGTTATGTTCTTTTTGACTTGCACCTTTCAAACCAAATAAAGGTATTAAAACACAGGCTTCTGATTATCTGGCTGTCTTGGGGTTTATTGATATTTGTACTGTGAAATTGCTTTTTAAAAGGTTAAAAACTAAAAAAAAGAAGTGCTATTCTCCATGAGGAATTTCTACATGTTGATTCTTTTCTTACATCTTTTAGTAGATCTCTGTCAGGGTTGCGAGGCATGGACACGGACCCAAAGGCAGGAAGATGAGGCAGGAGGCAGACAGACGCTGAAAAAAGGTTTTAATAACAAAAACTAACCTTAGAAAAATAAAAAGCACTGGAGGCAAAACTATAACATGAGATGGAGACTACAAGACGTGAGGCGTACAGGCGAAAAGACTACAAGGATCCAAACATGACAATGAAGACTACAACAGACTGGCAAGGTTGAAAGGAAGCCAAGGAGTATATATATAAACAGAAAGATTAATGAGGAACAGGTGAAGTGAATGAACAAATCAAAAAGAGAAAGTAAAAAAAAGAAAGTAAATGTAAAGAGAGTGAAGAAAAAAACAGGGATACAGATATACGCTAATGTCATCAGCTGTTCAGTCTTAGCAGAAAAAAACAGACAACCGGTTGCTACACCTGTAAGGAAACAAAAAAAAATTAAACATCGTTAAGAAAACAAAACTGACAATCATCAGAAGCACCTATGAAAAGACAGACAAGCTGTAGAAAAAAAATCATTAATCACAACAAAACATCGGCAACACAAAGAAAAATACACTTAACTGTTGTTGGTGATTAAACCCACAGCATGGTACAGTGACTGTCTCTGCATGCAGGTTAGCTAATAACAGGAATGAATAGTGATCAGTGACCACCACAAAGAGCAGAGCCAGTCCAAGGGGCCCAGGGACCCAGAAGACCAGCCACCCACCAACAGCACATATCCCAGCCAGCATACCACAGGGATGACCACGCATTTGCCCAGAGGGCAGCAGAGGAAGGCCCCAGCCAGAGCACCCCAGGGCCAGGGAGCACAGACCCCAGAAGGCCAGGGACGGCTGCCGCTGACCCCGCCAGGTGCTGGCACCAAGCGGCAACCTCCGGCGAAAAAATGTGAAGCCTATGTGGAAGTGCAAAAAATTGCAGTTCACCCCTCATCCACTAGGGGCTGGCTCCAAAACAGAGCAAATCCCCATAGACTCCCATGTTAAAAAGACCAACTACACAGCAGAAATAAACATGTTTACAAAAATCCATTTTAGGATTAATAGGTCAAGTTTACCTTCATGACAACTCTGAGGGGGGTGAATTTTTTTCTAGCTCATCCGTTTGGTTGTTATTTAATCTTGAAATTTGGCATAATTAGGAGTGTGTCCTTTTGATTGACATATATCCAATATTCGCGGCAAGAAGGGAGAGTGCAGCACAACCACAGTTTTTAGCCAGCTAACGTTGCCCTAGCTTTTAGCCCACCTACCTTCATTAGCCAGTTAGCTCACGTTAGATCCAAGTTGGCTCAGTTAGCTCTCAGCTACAGGCAGCTCAGAGTTTGATAGACATCAATCATCCACCCCCACCTTCTCAGCTCCCCTCTCAGCTCTGCCACTTTGCCAATTTTTGTATTTTCCGGGAGCGACGGCAGGCGTGACGCTACCAAGATTGCGATGATAGGAACCGCCCAACGAGCTTCACTTTTGTTCTTCAGAAACCTACGGGTGACGTCACGGAGGTTCCGTCCATCTTTTACATACAGTCTATGGTCGGCACCCAGAGACGGACAGAGCCCAGGGCCCCAGGAGCCCAAGAGCAACCCACCCCCCCCAATGCCCAGGAGGACCAGGTCCCCCAGGAAGAGGGCCAGCACCCACCCCAATGCCAAAGTCAGGCATTACCCCCATTACATCAAAGACAAATTAAAGCAATGAAAAGAACTGAGCATCTTTTGCATACATGTAGGAATGTAAGAATAAAAAATGCTAACTAAAAATGCTACTTTCAGTTAGCATGTTTGTAGTTCATTGTTACCCAACTAAACAATCACTCAACTAATCATGCTTATAGTATATAACTATATTACTATTTTAAGTCATACATCGATTACCAGGAAAGTACGCACAACCTTTTTGGATAGCTAAAACATAAGTACAAACATCTTAACAGGTATGCTCTTGCTGTACTTTAACCCAGCTGTTTTGAGATAAATGTCATTTTCAACATGCAGACAATGATAAGAATCCAAATATATGGCTTTTTAACAGGTATTATGTTTATCATATGTCACCTTACTTTAGCCAGTAAAGAATAACCAATGCCCACAATGGTTCAAATATGTTCATCATGATAATTGGTTCTGCTGTATATTTCATGCCAATCAATAATTTTAGTGTTTTTTTTTTTCTTTTAAGATTTCTTGGTGGATGGTGATGATGGTGTTACTCTCAAACATGTATAGCTCTCAGAGCAAACAGACAGAAAGTTTCTACGTATTTTTTCAATGCCAATGGATAAACATTCAGTCTTCCAAAAAGCTTGCACCACAAGCTCTTTCTTCACATTGATCAATGCTGACTGACCGGAAGTTAACTTGAGGCAGGAAGGCCACGGTCTGACCAACAACAAACCATTTCATAGCAAACAGGATAGAATGCCAGAAATGTTTCATCCTGAGTACAAATGCATTGCGTGGAACATACTTTCAAGTGCTCACTTTTATAATATGTACTTTCCTTTCAAAAGCTGAGTCCTTTTTCTGTGCCAGAGCAAAACTTAATGGGAAAAACAGAACCAAGAGGCACCGATGTTCAAAGCCGTTTCATATTTTGGCACATTGTGAGTTGTGTGTTTATAGGAGCTGTTGAGAAGCACCATGTTCCAGCCCCAAGACTGCATAGGAAATCCACAGTACATCTTTAAGTTATCAGGCTAGTAAAGTTGCTGAACCTTTGAGTACAAACACCTTCTGAGACTTGAGCAAACAAATGGTGATTCTCATCTGCGACATTATTAATCTGTCTTTCATTATTTAATTCTTACAGTAATTTGAGTTTGTAATTAAGTTGGAAATTAAATCATAAGGGTTTAATGCATTCTCAATCATCTTTGTTATTTTTTTTGGTGGGGGGGGGGGGGGGGGGGGGGGGGGGAAAAAGCATGAAAATACTTCCATTAATGTGTTGTCTGTGGTTTTGTACCTCTATTTCAGAATACAAGAGTGCTTTTCAACATCCGTGTGGTGGGAGGATCGGCCTTTTACAGCTACTTGTCACCTCAGGACGGGCGGCCACTCTACCACCCTGCTGTCGACAGGTGAGTGAGTCAAAATACACCAAACGAGATCATTTCAAAGGGCACTAAAACCACACACACACACACTGATCCTGCAGCCTCCAAACACACTGATGAAATAAGACCCGCTGTTATGTGCCCCGTGTGATAAATGATTTTCCCATCCACTACCAGAGCTGATATGAGCAGTATATAATTACCAGTTCTTAAGCTTTGGGTGTTGATTGCACTTCCTGTTGCATTGTAAATCATCTGTGGCTTTGGAGGAGCACTCATCAGTGCAAAGCCTCCTCTGCTAAATTAAAATGAAAAGATATTCATGCACTTGCAAGAACAGTTTCCCCCTGATGCTTGTTGACAGTTTTCTGCAGTAGATATACAGCTTCATGTAGTTTTCTGACCCATCTACTTTTTCTCCTCAATAAAAGGAAATAAAATTTGTATTTTGTTTGTTCTAATAGTTTTATTTGTGTATTAGTATATATGGTAGTACTTACAACCCGTTTGCTTTTATATTTCTACATGTATCAATGCTTGATTAGTTTTCCTGTAGAGACACATCTCCACGTATATAATATCCCACAGAACAAAAACTGAACCAAAAAAGTCCAAGAATTCTCTGTATACCACCACAACAAACATTAGAATGCCACTTCAAGGCATTACAGTGTAAAACTATTTCTAACACGTTAGGAATCCTCTAGTCTGATTCACTAGACCACCCAACGGGTGTGGGTCAGAACGGTTAGGTTGTGGGTATCGTCCGTAAACTGCAATCTCGTTGCATTCCCACAGCCAACCGTAACGTTTCCTGAGAGGCAAAGTTTCAGCCAGATAGCGATAGATGCCTCCCCAAGAGTTATTCGATTAGCCTAAAAGTGTGCTTTTGTTGTAATAATGACTTATGTTCAAAATTTTCTTCCCTGAAATTATCAAATGTTCTCAAAAAGCTTATTTAAAGTTGATCTAATATAATCAGTTTTAATGTAATTTGAATTTAGATTCTAATTTAATGTAACAAAATGTGTCATAAAGGAAAGATGTAGCAACATGCAGGAAGCCACCTGCTGGAGATGGTTTTACATGAAACGTTAAAAATCTTTTTCCACTGCTGCTCATATAGTCAGTTTGTTGTTTACCAAACCTGTTCGAAATGTTAGACATGACGTTACAACAGGGTCTAAAATGTGAGGACATTTTATCTTTCTTCACAGATGCATGGTTGATGGTTTTCAGCTGCAGACATGATGTGCTGTTTTGAAAGGGGAATTTTGGCAAAGTCTTAATAGGACTTCCATTTGTGTAGCTGTTAAGCACCATGCATTCAGTCACTGAATGGTGCTGATGGGAGAAAAATTCTTTTAAAATCTTTTGAAATGCAAATATGGAATATGTTGTAGCCTATAACAGGGGGCAGAGTTGTGGCGGGGGGGGGGGGGCAGCAAAGCTAAATAAAACTTATAGTTTTTGCACTGCTGGCAAAACATGAACAAATTTGTGAAAGCAGCAATGAGCAAATGATGTTAAATCAACAACAGAGATTTTAACTACCGAAAAAAAGAGAAGAAAATATGACGGGGGGTGTTAATTTAGCCTAATTAGCCTCCTGGGTAGTTATTTTATGCTATTTTGAAGCTGAATAACTGTTAATGTGTTCAGGGTTTCTGCCACATAAATGATCATGGCGCACCACTACTACAAAATAAACACTGCCATGAATTATGTTTTTTTTCTGATGTTACAATTGTAAATTATTTTGTATGAATGGCTCCATATGAACATGAAGTCTATATTTGCACACATTTACAGACCATAGTAAGAGTGTGAAATCAGACTCAGGAAATGTGACACTGCTCTGCAAATAATTTTATTTTGAAAATCGAACAGTTGCGTCAACTTCCTGTCCAGTTCTACTACTAGAGAGAGATGGCAAAGAGATGACAGAGCGGCGTAAAGCTTGTCACATACTCCAAGATAAGTGAGAACTTTGTTCTTGCAAACCCCGCAGTACATACTGGACACACATTCAGCCTGTTGTTCCGTGTGCTATTGTGTAGTTTCATGACTGATGCTACTTATACTCCAAAAGTGACTTATAGTCCAGAAAATACTGTTTGCTTCTCATAAAATAAAGATGGGATTGTTACTGGAGGTAACGTGTACTACAGGGTCTAATCTAAGCTCATATTGTTAGTCAAACTCATTTCAAGTCGTCTTTATTTGTACAGCACATTGAAAAACTTCAAACTAGTATTAGGGCTACATAAAGAAAAATATTTTTCACAGACTTTGAGAATGAAATCATAATAATACGAAAATAAAGTCACAATTTTATGAGACAAAAAATCTGAATATTATAAGTATAAAGTCGTAACTTTACTAGAATAAAGTCATTGGGTGTGTCCCAAACCGCGCACTTCTATACTTCGAACACTACATTTAAGCGCTTAGTGCGCTGACACAGAAATTTCAGTAAAAACTCAGTGCACTGAAAGTACCCGGATGCTGCCCTAAACTCGGCCAAAAATCTAGTGCGAAACGATGGACACTACACGCACTAAACGGACGCCATCTTGCTGACGTAGCGGAAGGGGAGGGACTCTCAACCAGTTTTTCAGAGCTTGCAGCCACCGACTCAGCGGTACCGATGCAGGCGGTGGCTGTTTTCTACTGTTGTAAGTATGAAGTTATTTGATCAAAATTCTAATATAAACTGCAGCATGCTTCTTATCTCTTCTATCCCTGATGACAGTTATGGATCTGATCATTTGTTGGAGGCTGCAGTAGAGTTAGCAACGTAAATGTTAGCAGTTTTATAGCCGATTTCGTGGATCTAGATGGGCTAAAAGTGTTAAAAATGATTACTGCTATAGGTTCCGTATGTTTATTCATGATGGTTGAACCTCCAGATGAAGCACTGCGGGGTCTCTGGCGTAAACGAAATGGTCCTTGATCTGAAAACTGATTAGGAAACACCGCTGGTTTAGAGAACCGACCCGTTTAGTTGGTACCGCTGACGAAGCCGTCGCTGATTGCAGACGCTTATCTAAAGTGATGTACAAAGTACCCATAAAGTATATAATAATGTTTGCTTTTATATAAACTGCCATTCTGTGTTCACCGTAGGTCACTGTGGCATCAAACTACCGAGCCAGCAGTGGCACTGAGGCATTTACCACCTGCGGGCTAGGACGCTGCTGTGGAGAAGAAGAGGCGGCAAGAGAGAAATGTTTTAATAAAAATTTAAATAAAATGTTTTCTGCATCCCTGTTTTAGCGTCTTCATTACTGCATTTCATATTTTAAATGATGATTTCTAGTAAAATCGGTTTCCTGTTGCAGACGTGAAGGTATCAGTGTAAACACCAATAAAACACATGTATAATGTAAAGTACTTTAATTCAGTTAAGATATCTTTGCTTATTTAAAAACTGTTTTAGCATAAAAGTATGACATGCAAACACGTATGTTGACGTGATTTTGGATTTTGGAAGAAAAAAAAACGTATATTAACAGAGCGGCGCTGCTAAGCTGGTACGTCACTACCGGTAAGTGCAAAACGTTAGTGCTCAATTTGGATCAGGACTTACCCACGATAGTATGCACTACAGAAGGTAGTACTTAGTGCGCACTACGCACTACCTTCCAGTGCACTCATGTAAGTGCGCGGTTTGAGACACACTCAGTGTATTTTAATCAGTTGTTTAGAAAAAAAAAACGGTAAAATAAGGGCCGTGGAGCATTTCAGGAAATTGTACTTCAGCATAGGTTGACCAAAGTGCCTCATAAAAAAAAGTAACTTTAAAACACCATGACAACAATAATAAAATCTGTTAGGGAGGTCAATTCAAGATCTTTATTGTTATTATGCAAGCAAGACAAAATTTTGAGTCTCTCTGCTTAAGCACGCTCAGCTGTGGTATATATATATTTTTTTATTAGTAGGCTGTTCCACATTTGTTTTGACTGGTTCAGGACATCTAGAAGAAATCAGTTGGAAGACCGCAGAGCTTGAGGTAGAGAAAGATGGCCACCCCATTTGAGTCAATGTTGCCCGCCACCATGTTCAGAATGAGGGGTAGAATTGAGAAGATCTATGGCAGATCATGTCATAGATTTGTTTTAACCTCTTGAGCCTGACGGACCCACCTGTGGGTCCATCAGGTGTAAACACAAGTTCATGTGTGTAAAAAAGTTACTTTAGTGATGTAAGGATATTTTATTTATAATATGTCTCAAAGAAGAATACCTAATGCCACTAAATCAACTCTCCAAGTGCATTTAGTCAACAAAGAATTTGTTTAATAACAACTTTAAAATACGTATGCCACAAACAACAGCGCCACCATAACGAGTAACACCCGAAACAAAATGCAACACAACGCGTGGTCCGTTCACTCCACCCAAACATATTGGGTATCAAATGAAACTAGAAAAGCTGTAATTTCATATGATACCAAGCATAAAAAGATATTCTCCAAGCACCTCACGTCAGTCTCAAAACAAAGACAAAGCTAACCTTCGCATATCACAGCTAGCCTTATCAGATAGCATGTTTATCACCAAATCCCAAAGCTATTCTCACAAACAGCGACATTTTTATTTCCTTACCTGTTTGTAGTCATTTTCAGTCTATCCACATTGTTCTTCGACCAAAACTCACAGCGTAGTAATCCATAATCGTGAAACTGCGTCATGCGCTAACATGTCATATGCTCCCATTCACAGCCATTTTGTTGTCTTGTTGTGGATCTTGGCAGTGTAAATAAAGTTCGGTCAAATTCTACATCTCACAAGCTTTCCAACGATATCTTACACTTGAACGAGGCAAGATAAAACACTTTGAATTGTCTTGGACATTAAATGTACTATACAAATAAACTTGCATTGCCTTTCTATGGACCTTTTCAAACTTACAGCAGATATTTCCACTAGGTGATCCAGATTATTAATATAAAGCTGCTTTATTAATGTGACCACAAGTATCACAGCAGTGTATGTGAGAGAAGAACCCCCTTTGACCCCCCCTGATAAAGTCTCGCCCACCTTCTGGACACCCCATGAATAAAGGTCTAGCTCCAACACTGACTAAAACTGTGTAAAACAGTCTTGTTTCAAGCACACAGCTCTGGTGTTTTGAGCTAAATGCTGACATCAACTTACATTTCCAGCAGTGGCAATAGTTATCAATCACTCACACTGGTAGTAATCATGTCATTTAAAACCGCTATCATGTTCTCCATCTTAGATTTTTTTTCTCATCAGTGCAACTTATACCGAGCTTGTTGAACATGCTCATACATATTGTTTAACAAAATAGATTAATTTACATGTAAAGAGGGTTTACAAGTGAAAAAAAGAAAAAATCAGAGCCTTTTATTTGTCTGGAAAAATAACATTTTCCATGTACTTAGACAGTTCAAGCAGGAACAATCTCCTCATCAGCATGTAGTTCGTTGTTGTACATTGTTCAGACAAGAAAGGCTGCAAAAAATTTAATAAATAAACTATTTGTTTTAATGGATATAACCACAGTGACGTTTTAAGGGTGAATGCTTTTCATCAGACACAACAATAGCCTGAGAAACTCCTGCAGGTAAATACAGGTACATTTAAAATAAACTATAATATCATAAGAAATGTTAATATTTTTTATCACTCATTTCACAAAGTAAAACCCATGTAGTACATAGATTCATGACTCAGTGTAATTCAAGCAAAAGGAGGCCCGACCAAGTATTGAGTGCAAAGGAATGAACATACTTTTCAGAACCCTGACATTTCTGTTTAAAAATATCCCTTTTATTGATCTTACATAATATTCACATTTTCTGAGACACTGAGTTGTGGGTTTTTATCATCTGTAAGTCATTATCATGAACCTATATGATATATGGGCTTTAATTTCTGAATTGAGTGACAAAAATATTGACTTAACAAGTGACCTGACAGATTGGCTGATTACCAAATGATATCTATTCAAATTTAGTTTGGTTTGTAAAAAGATGTCTCTGTTTCTGTGTTCAAATCAACAAAAGCAGAATGCGCATCAATAATAAAAACTTAATAAAGTGGCCAGTGAGTGTATGTAAAACTATGCTGAGTACAGGTTATAGTTTGTAGTTTTTCCTGGAGGAAGTCTGTAGAAACAGGAGCTGAGTAAGTTAGAAGATCAACTCCGGCCAGTGTGTCTTTCAGACTAGGTGGTCTCTTCTAAACAATGAGTAGTTTCATTGTAATACACCTTCCTTAAGTAGCACCAACCATTCACTCTGCACAGGCTGCAGAAATTAGTTCTGAACATGTACAAAATCATAACATATTTACTAAAGTGTGAATGAGGATGAGGTTTTGTTGTTACACAGTGAAGTAAACTTATGTTTGCTGCTTTTTTTATTCCTTATAGGAAATAAAATAGTACTTGAATGACTGTATTTACAATTCAGTACAAACAGCTGACTTATTTTTATTAAAACAGCATACCATGCAGACACGTTCAGGCTACATCCATAATGAGCAAACTGGAATGCAGACATAGATAAATTTCAAGTAAGGAGCAGCAATATCCATTAAAGATGAAACAGTCCCATAGAAATGTACAGTATTTGCATCTTTATACACAGTTTTGTGAAGCACTTTACTCAGCATCTGAACATGCTTCAGAATAAGATGAGCCTGAGTTTCATTTTACCCACGTTCACAGAAATTTATCAAAGGAATCACGAGTGCTCGACTGCAATATTTCAGCCTTGAGGACGTGGAAAACTCTGGCTGGGATGTTGCACTAGTTTGCCTTCAAGTAGATTCAGTTTCAAAAAAATATTTCAAGCAGAACCCAAATAAGAAGTTATGATCTTTTAAAGGACGTGTTGTCATGTGCAGACAAAAAACAAATATGTAGTTCCAGGTTATTGTACCAGTCCAGACAGCCTTCATCAACATTATCAAACACCAAACAAACATTTTTCCTAGTGGGCCGATGGCGTCCTTTATGATTTGTGCAGGTTTTTTTGTCCACAAACATAAGTTTATTTGACTGATGTACATACATTTTACATTTAATTTACACTGAGCTGATGGTACAGAAGGCAATACAGAAACACATACATATCTTTCAACCAATTCAACTAAATTTTCTGTGTAATAAAACAGTTTTAATTGTTAAATTGACAGTTGTCTTATTTTTTAAGTCATGTATTTATATATGTTCATGGCTACTTTACATCCAACTGCAGCAAATAATATCACACTATAAAACTTGATACTCTATAAAACTAACTGGTTCTCCAGAAGAAATTAGATTTGACTTTCTTTCCATTAATTTCAGTCTGGAGACAGTTCATTTGTTCTGCTTCACTGTTTGGTTACAGAGAAAACTATGAGGTCAATAAGTATTTAAGTTATTCTATTCTATTCTGTTCTATTCTATTCTACAGTCATTTAGCAGACGCTTTTATCCAAAGCGACCTATATTTGAGAGTAAGAACAACACAAGCAAGAATTCAAACAAGATGGGACATCATAATTAAGTGGTGGTCAGACTGCTGTGAGTCCATTTGGACCCAGGTGCTGTCATGTAGTGCTACAGGCAGTGCATACAATTTTTTTTTGGTTTTTTGTAGTTTTTGTAAGTCATTTTGTTTAAATACAAGATCACAATTTCATCATAATGGAAAAGTCTTGAGGTTAATGAGATCACACTGGAACATCTCTTCACTCAGAGTGGAAGCAGTATAGTGATAGCAACAGCTATCAAATAATAGTGAAGAGAGTCCTGGGTATTTGTTCAGCGTGGTATTAAAAAGTGGGTGGTGACACTGAAACATTGTGTGAGCTGCTTCAGCTTCACACAGGCTTCACACAGGCTGCCATGATAAACAGCTGATCCCACCCACAGTGAGGGGATGCTGGTGGAAAATGAAGCATGAAAACACTGTGCTGAGTCAAACTCAAACAGTATCATATAATGGAAAAAAGAGAACAGTCTGAAAGCAGAGTTCAAGTTTTGTATGTGAGTTAAATTATTGATTTGGAACTGATGCTTTACATCAGTTGGCTCAACCCATGGGTAAAAATCTGTAAGTATTTTGTTAAACTAACAAAAAACAAGACAAAAAAAAAACTGTTATTGCTGGTAAATGTCATGATACATGGCATACAAGGTGAAGGTAGGACCCTAGTGTAGGGCTTTGAGGCAGATGTAGAAATTAAGGTTGCATTTTAACCAAAAATAAAATGTGCTGGAAAATTAGGATGACCCAGAAACTTAAACTGAGAACAAACAAAACTCAAAGACACAGGACTGACTACAACTTAAAACAGCAGGAACAAAGAAAAAAATTGGGCACTAAACAAAGAAAAAGTCAGACTAAAAATATTCAAGAAGATAATTAAGATTGAAGAAATTTATTTGCCATTTGTGCACATATGATTTATCTTGTAACTTACAAAAAATCTCTGAATTTTGTTAATGTGTTAATAAGGATTTTTAATATTTTCTAGTAAAAATCCATATAACTTATCTCTATTTAATAACTTAAATCTCACATCAGTCAAGTCTGAATAAGATCAACATTTGTCAAGAAATGCAAAGAAACACACACACACACACAAGCCACCCTTACTAAAACATTGCTTAACTACAACTCATGTAGACAGTCTGTCACAAACTCTGACAAGGGCTTTTTTATTCCATTCCTAACCCCAACCCCTAATGCAAGGATCACCAAATCCAGTCCTCGACACCCAGACATCCTTCAGGTATTGGATCCCTGCAGCAAAACACCTGATTCAAATGACTGGCTTACTAACAGGCTTGTGCAGAACTTGACAACAAGCTGGTGGAGATCCATTTTATTTGAATCAGATGTTCCAGTAGAGAAACAGTCAATACCTGCAGGACACCGGCCCTCAAGGATCAGATTTGGTGATCCCTGCCCTAACATGAACACGACCCTAAGTCAACCCTGTATCCTAACCAAGGCACAAGAACTTTATGTATTTAGTCATTGTCTTCAAACTTTGGTGTCCAAGGGAGGAGTTTGTACTGGAAAAAGTCCCAATAGTCATTTTTACATGTCCTGTGTAGTCCTGGAATGTTCTTTAAATATTCCCGGTGTCACATCCACTCTGAACTTCTTGTGGGGATTTTCCACCTCACCACTGAGTAAAATCTTCTAAACATCAACAGGTAAGACAATGTATGAACATGTCAGCAAACATTTTGGAGATTTTGCTGTTGCTGTGCATGTTAGCACGTGTGTGCTGGGGAAAGTTATGGGGCCTCATTTATAAAGCTGGCGTAGGAACAAAAACCGGCTCACGCCAAATATAGTCAACTTTTGGACTTATAAAAACCAAACTTGATGGGAGAATGTCTCTACCTCCATGGCAATTCTGACCCAGGTGTACGCACATAATCTAGAAAAACGGGAAACGCCGACACCAACGGTCCAGAATAAAACCAAGGAAATGATGAGGTGGAGAGTCTGCCGCCAACATTTACCAGTCAGTAAAAGAAAATGCGAAAAGTAAACTTCAGTCTTCATTCTGAGATCCACCAGAGTGGGACAGACTGGAGCATCTAGAAGTGATGCGACGCTTATGAAACACACAAAGTGGATTTCCTTTATTTATTCATTTATTCTTACACAATCCTTTTGTAATTATTGTCCCAATTTCCATCAAGACAGTCTCCATTTCCCACAACTCGTTGGCCACATTGTTAATAGCGTTGATGGTGTCGCTCTGCACCTGCAGGACTTCCTCTGAGGACACGTCTGCTACGTGGAGTCTCTGGCCTCACCCTCTCCAATCACAGCTGCAGCACCACCGACCCACCTGGAACACCCAGGAACTATAAAGAAATATTATTTAACACTAAATAAACTGCTACCAATATCAGCTGTATCTGTACATATTCATTTTATACATTAAAACTAAAGACTACATTACCGGCATCATTACTGCATTTAGCAGATGCTTTTCTCTAAAACGATTTACTGTGGGCTGTAGCATCTTACCTAAGGCCCCAACTGGAAAGTGTTACTGTTTACCCCTGGGGGATTTGAACTTCGATCTCCTGCATGGCAGACAGATGCTCTACCGGCTGAGATAACCAGCCTCACATTCCAACATCTCTGGCGTGCCTCCTGACACTGTAATGACAGCATCTGCCACCTGCTGCCACTATTCTGCCTTTCTGACATACATAATGCCCACGCCGTGCCCACCAATTAAACATTTTTACGTTGGTCCATCAGGATCTCAGTCTCACCCTGAAAAAATACATTTTTCCCACCCGAGCCATCATGGAAATGATGTGATGAATATGTATTACAGACGTTCACCTGACCATTTATAGCCACCATGTGGGCGTGGGAAGGCGTTCCCTCACGTGCGCCCGCTTTAGAGGTGATTCTGATTTATAAATGGAAACAGGCGGAGGAAATGCGTGGGCACGCTTTGATAAATCTGAAAGTTGCAGTCTGCCACATTTCTTTTTTGCCCTGCAAACGCCACCTGTAGTAGCTACGCATAGCCCCTGGTCTTTTTTGCTGGCCTGTATATACCATTTTCTCGCTGCTTCCCACCACTGAGAATACATGTAGTTCTCATATCAAGATAATTATAAGCTTCATCAGCTATTCTCAATGTGTTGTGAAGAAAACACAGTGAGTTCTGTACTCCTGTTTCTGCATCATGTGCTGCTTCCTAAGCACTCTACACAGCCGTTCCCTTAAACCCCACCTTCGTATTTCCAGCTGGGAAGATGTATCTCCAGCAAAAAGTCTCCTTGTGAACAGCATCACATGGACCATTAATGACGATAAATGATCTTATAGTTAATGTCAGAGGATCATCAAATTCAATCACATCTGTGTTCTGGGGGTCATACAAATCCCACTGCTACCAGATACTGGTTGAGATTTTTTTTTCTTCTTCTTGTCTTTTCCAGTATCATGACAGCAGAAAGATGGTTTACCTTGTTGTGCTGAACAAATTTGTCCCCCACTTCGGTGCTTGATTGATGTCCCTTATTTTGGATATTAGTATAAAACTTTACAACCAAAACAGAAAAACCGACCGAAGCTAACAGCGACTGGGCTGCCATGTTTTTTTAACACTGTTTTCTAATGATATCGGGATCATTTATCTCGTTATCACGAGAAAACCAACTTTGTTTTCTCGAGGTAATGGATTTTTTAAATGCAGAGTTGTGAGGGGGCTGGAGCTGAACCAGCACAGAGAGACAAACATTCAAGCCAGACTCACAATCACTCCTAGCAAGAATTTAGAGACCCAAATCAGCTTAACATACATGTCTTTGGGCTGTGGGTGGAAGCCAGGAGAGAACCAATGCACACATGAGGGTTAAACTGCTGGGGGTGAGAGTTCAGCCATGATCTTCTTCTCTCCCAACACCTCAACTGGTGGGTTCAAGGTGCATCCCAGTTAAGAGCTGTTCTGTACTGCCATGCCTCATTACAGCAACGGGCGCAAGCTGAAGTCAGATCAAGCAACATCCATCACTGATCAATGCGTCCGATTTTTCTTCTATCAAGTCTGACAAAGGCTGAAATTGCTACGTGTTGCAATGTGTTTTACTAATCAATCATTCACATAATTACACATATACACCATGACTGTAGCTCCTCCCATCAGCTGTCATGGGTTCTGTTTTGATCATTAAAATTACGTGTCACACACTTACTTTTGATCTCATTTTAATCATCTCGTTATCTAAAAAAAAAAACTTTATCCCTTTACCAAGAAAAAACGGTCCTTGTTATTATCTCAAGATAAGGAGAAAATTTAGTTGTTATCTTGAGATAACGATTAAAAAAACAATAACAGCCGATAATGGCCGCTCTCGGCTTCTGTATGAACCAGCTGCTAAACCTGTAAAAAAAACTCAGCAGCATTTGTAAGAAAACAATCATCGGGACCACCAATAAGAAGACAAACTGAAAAAGTTTACATATTATAAAAAGATTAGCATTGCTATGTAGCTTCGTGCTAACATCAGGTTAATAGTTTTACATAACATTGGTAGTTGCGCTTGCACAGGGACAAAATCTCTTCTCGAAATGTTAAATGTCAATGTTTTTTAAAGACGACTAATTAGGAAATTACTTTGAAATTTACTTCAAACTAGTGTAGTAGCACTTATAATACATGTGTGTCTGGAAAGATATTTCTGTTCTCCTCAGGTGACCTGTCAATCAACTGAGGTTTTACCTGGGGTGTCTAATCAGATATCAGAGGTGACCAGCGCCACCGTGGACACCCCGTTAGCCAGATGGTTTTTGTATCACTGGAGACGCTACAGGTTGACTCTGAATACAAAAACCTTGGAGTTGTTATTCATTCTGAACTTTCTAACGTACAAAAAACTCTGTAAGAGGTTTATCTCTCAAATTTGAGGTATATTAGAAATGATATGTTAAAACCCCACTACTGAACTAAAGATTTTCACACTGTGACACCCCCTAAAGACAGCTAATTCAGCCTCCATCTTGCATCCTGTCTCTTCTCTGAGCTCTCTCCAGCCAGTCCAGTGTTCACTCTTGTCTTATCTCTTTCTCTGTCAGCAACAATGCATTTAAACCAGGCAGTGTGGAACATGATGGGATGGAAATGCTGCTGCAAAGTGATGGAAAAAAGATGTACATTATGTCGCCCTGTAATGTTGCAGGGCAATGATGATTCCAGGAATGTACATAATAAATGCCAGCGTGCCATCAAAAGGAGTCAGAAGCAGTTTTAAGGTTGGAAAGTTATGTGATGTTACTTTAATAAAGGCAGCTAACAGTTATATAGGGATGAATGAATGAAAGCCAACATGGACTCACTGATCTTAAGTACCATTTGCTGTTTCACATCCTGGTCTCAGGCCTTTGCAGTCTTTATATTAGTAAATATTTGTAATTCTGGACAAGAAACATGTTCTTTGTCATCACTATTTAATATAGGAAAAATATAAACCTGCTGTGCTAAGAAGACATGACCACTGCATGACATTTTGTTTCATTTTTAAGATCATATACTGCCTGGCTTCTCCTCAGCTTAGAGAGTTTAATATAAAAGAAGCGGAGCAGCAAGAAGAGACTTAATTTTTCTTCTTTGGAAAAGTACTATGGGACATTCTGCATTTTCTGTAAGAGCAGAATTAAATTCATACTCATATCCAGCAACTATTACAGAAATGGTCATATATAATTTATATAAAACTTGTTAAAAGAAATGGCTGACCACTTTACAGCTCTGTCAGTATTAAAATTTTCACTTATTATACAGTTCTGAACACCTTTTAAATCCCTGCTTCTGCATTCACTGCACACTCTCTTCCCAATATTCCTCCTCATTTTTCCTATTATTTTATTGTAATCATGTGGGATATGGATTATTCTTTCTTTTAGAAGAATTGTATATTGGGGTTTTTTTGTGTTTTATAGAGAGTTATTATAATTATTATTTAGAATTATTTTGTTTTTTTGTTGTTGTTGTTTTTTCTCTTAAACTGACTTTGTAACAATTGTCCAGGAAGATGAAAGCCCGTTTCCACTTCTTCTAAATTAACATTTTTTGACAAAGTATCTGTTGCTGTAAACAGGCCAGAATTAGTAAAGAAGAAAATAATAATCTTTTGTCCTTGTATGGAAGCCCATTCTTGCCAACTTGTGATTTAAAAATGTTGACAAAGTATCTCAGAATTATGACATTTAAAATCATTATTATAAGATTTGAAAGTCATTATTATGAGGTGAAAATGATTATGAGATAAAAGTCATAATTATGAGATAAATAGTAATTATTATGAGATTTAAAAGATTATTATTATGACATGAAAACTTATTATGAGATTAAATATTATTATTATTGTTAAATTTAAAGTTATGGGATTAAATTAACTGAATTTTTTTCCCATAATTATGACATTTTGTCATCTTATAATGAGTTTTCATGCCATAATACTGACTTTTAAGTCTCATAATAATACTTAAATTTCATAATTCTGAGATACTCTGTTAACAGTTTTTATTTAGACAAGAATGGGCTTCCATACAATAGATAATTTTTTAAACTAATTCTGGCACATTTTATTAATGTGCACCATCCCTGTTGAATAAATTAATAAGAAGTATAAATTTATTTTAAAAAAAAAAATCACAATTCTCACATCTGAATACAAACGGGTGTAAATAAACAGACTCAAAATGTGAAAGTTCCCTCTTAGTCTGGTAAGTAGTTTAATCTGAATTTAAATTCAGTTTACCTGAGTTTCCAAAAGCATCTCCCATGTGCCGAGCTGATGATGGGTTTTGTTTCAGACCTGTTCCAGTGCTGACATCTAGTGGTTTAAAGGCTTAAACGCATACTTATTTTGTTAAGATTTTTGGATAGCATTAAAGTATGTTTTGTACCTCTCCCTCATCTCTACTCTCTGTAAACTTGTATTTATGTCTATCAGAGCTCTGAAGCTCTGCGGCTCAGGAGGACCTCCTCATGTGAAGCTCATCATCGAGTGGGAACACAGAATCAAAGACTGGTCAGTGTGTTTTTACTTCATTTTACTTCATTAGCTTGCATGTTGTCTGTAACAACCCCTCACTGTTCTGGGCCGCAGCCTGTTCGGAAACATTCAGGAGGAAGTGGTGAAGGATGCAGAGAGCGTGAGGAATCTGCTGCAGCAGCACGTCCAGCAGTACAGCTGCACCTTAGACGAGTGCTTCCAACTCTACACCAAAGAGGAGCAGGTAGTCCGTTTGCTGTTGTAAACATGTGCAACATGAAAGAAAAATATAGCAAAGTGTCCTGACAGGTACTCTCCTCTATTATTGCTTGATTGAAGCTACAAAGCTGTTTTTATTTTGCATTACTTAAGTTATAAAGTTTTCTCTTTTCCCATGAAGCGACAGGAACAGTGTACATAAATGCTTGCAGAGAATTGCTGATGGCTGTAACAAAGCTGCAAGAAATTAAAAGAAAATACTTTTTCACTACTTTTTGAATATGAAAACCTTTTTCTCTATAAGTTTGTTCTAAATGAAGAAGACGAGCATGTTGTGTTAGTTGGGAACAGTGACTTTGGAAAGTGGAAAACTATTTATTTGTTAATAAATTTTGTCTGGATGGCTGGGGTCCTGCACTGCAGCCTTAAGGCTGTGTTGTAGGCCCCAGTCTGCCCTGATTGGGGTGGTTGCCGTGGTGGTGGCCTTTGTGGACATGGGTGGACTGGCTCCTGGTGTGGATGGATCCTCATGATATTGTTTCCTCACAGCAGCATCAAGCCAGATGTTTATTACTTTTAGTATTTTATACCTACATTCAGTTTAGAGAAAGCATTTTTACATGTCATCTCATTTTGTTGCAGCATGCCACTCTGTTTTAAAATTTCTGTCTCATCAACTTTAAATGTGTTTGCAACAAGCTATTGTTTCCCAGACTATTTGGGAAATGACATAAAGTTAAATCAAGTTTATAAATGAAGCCTGTTTAAAACAGCACCCCACTGATCGAAGTGATGTACATTCTAAAGTGATGAAGGCATCACAAATTTTGATATAAAAGACAAAGATCGCACCTAAAAGTGAAGGATTAAAGGGCATAAAATGAGCAAGGAAATAGATAAACTGTGATAAGTGTATAGAAAGCTGTATATTTACACAAAAAGGGCTTTTTAAAGATAAGATTTAAACTGGACGTAGTGTGACCTGCTGAATTGGTAGATTGAAGTAGTCTAGAAGACACATATGGTTGCAAGATGTTAGACGTGTAATAGGATATAGCTTATTAAGTGCCTTATAGGTCAGCAGTAAAATCTTAAAATCTACCCTGAAACATAAAGCTGTTAAATGATATATAACTGGTTCAGTCTATAGAAACTATTTGTAACCTCTGAGGTTTTCTGTCTCTCTCATTTAAGTTCAAACTCAAGTTTTATCCTCATTAAATCCACCTTTGTTAGACGCTGCTAATGGCAAAAAGACTGATTGATGGATTCTTCTTTGTACCTCATCTGACTAGCCGCTTCTTTTCTCCTAGTGCATTTTTAGAAACTGAGACATTTTTAAAATTGACTCATTTCCAGATCACAGTCAGGAGGACGTAGCCTGCCATCTTGTGGACTGTTTTCATTAAACACAAAAAGTTGTAATTTGTTTCAGTGCTGCTTATCAGGAAACAGAGACAGTGAATCAATATAGTTATTTAACCACTTTTTGGTTAGTTTTGCAGCATTGCTCTTTATTTTAAAAAGTTATTATTAAATTTGGTTAAAAAAATATAGATAAAAAAGGAAGAAAGTCCACTTTGCTGCTCTGTGATGAATCTCCATTTGCATCGTACCATATGTGTATGTGTAAAGCAAGTATTTAGAAAAAAGCTAGTAGTGAGTTGTAGCCATGGTAACAGCTCTATAATTTACCTCCTGGTTCAAGATGAACTAATTAAATTTTGTGCAAAAACAACTGCAAATACTCAGACTTAAAATATATGTTATTTTTATTATATTAAATATTTCATTTAGAAACAACAAAGCTAAAACAAATTTTCTTATTTACTTGTTTGTTGGTCTTTCCCATCACCAGCTCGCCCCAGATGATGCCTGGAAGTGCCCACACTGCAAGCAGCTGCAGCAGGGCATGGTGAAGATGAGTCTGTGGACCCTGCCCGACATCCTCATCCTCCACCTCAAGCGCTTCAGGCAGGTGGGTGAGCGGAGGAACAAGCTCACCACATTTGTGCACTTCCCCCTGACGGGCTTGGACATGACTCCTCACATGGTGAACCGCAACAATGGGCCCCACCAAGCACCACTGCAGCTGGGCTGGAAACAGCCCAGACGAGCTGACCTGGTTCCCCCTGACTTCCTGTATGATCTGTATGCTGTCTGCAACCACCATGGAGGAATGCATGGTGGGCACTACACAGGTCTGCTTATTTTCCTTTCTATTATATCGTTGCTAATTATTTGATGTTGCTTCTGTGTATATCATACATTTGTCTTCCTCTCCATTGTTTACATGCAGCCTTTTGTCGGAACTCTGTTGATGGTCTGTGGTACAGTTATGACGATAGCAGCGCAGAGCCGGTCCCAGAGGCGGAAGTGTGCACACGAGGAGCCTACATTCTCTTCTACCAGAAAAGAAACACCATCCCACCCTGGTCTGCAAGCTCCTCAGTCACTGGTTAGTAATGGCAGTGGCAAGTTTTTCTCTCTACATCTGCATGTTTTCAAAAAGAAGAAGAAAAATTGTGTTTATCTTTTTTGCAGGTTCCACCAGCTCCTCCATCTCTGACCACTGGCTCGTCAGACTAACAGGGGGCAGTAAGAGGGGCAGCCTGGTGTCAGGTGGTCCCAACCCTGCACATCTGGAGCCCGTGCAGGCTCCAGAGTCTCCTGAGTTGCCAGTTTTTAAAGATGAAACAACAGAAGCAAGTAAGTGGAAAGAGAGAAAGAAAGAAAGAAAGAAAGAAAGAAAGAAAGAAAGAAAGAAAGAAAGAAAGAAAAAAGCTAGCTAGCTAGCTAGTCAGTCGCTGCAAACTAATTATGCTAATAGAACCATAATATAAATAAGTTTTTTTTCAAATTCATTTATCATTAATCACCTGGTTTGTTATAAAAAAAATAGCAACCACATGTCGGTCATAGAGGGACAAAATGACATCAGGTCTGGATACTCCACACAATCCCAGATGATGGACACATGATGCTAAAAATGAACCTTTATGACCCTCAAAGTCCAAAAACATTTATCATACTGTAAACTTAACTGCAGAGAAATGCCTAACTACTGTTTTAATCACTGTTAGAATATTAGGTAGTCCTTGACATTTTTTTTAAATTAACACTTTAAGGTTTGTGTGAATTAACTAAGTTGCTCTGAGACTGGCAGAGATGTCACTGCAGTAGTGGCAGAGTGAGCTTTTCTGGTATTTGCCAGGATTTATTGCTAAAAAGCTAAAAACTATGAAGCTTTGGCTTACAGCTGCTAGTGCTGCACCGCTAGCTAGAGCAGCTTAAATTAACACAAAAAGAGTGTTTCACCAACATCAAAATCCAGTATTTTCTCTTTTCTTTTGTCTTGTTTGTACATGTCATCCCCTTTTCTTCACTTCCTCCATCGCGTTAGCATTGTCTTGGGCCTCTTTGCTACATCTGCAACATGTTTTGTCTCCCCCCCATCTTTATTTGTTGTAATGAAGGTGTCTTTTCTTCTTCTTTTTCTTTTTTAATTGTTTATTATGATTTAACAAAAGGTTGGTTTATTTCTTTTTCCCCAAAACACCAAGTCTTCCTTCAGGTTACTGTTGTTAAATGTTCATTTATGAATCAAAGCCGTTTAATGATGTTACCCTCAAAATATTTAAGCCTGAACATTAAATTGACTTTGATGCTTCTGTATTTCATGTATTTGTTTACTCTTATCCCAAAGCTTCTCTGCCTACTACTGAGTCACATTAGATCAACTGGACATTATGCAGTATTTTGGTCTGTAAAGCTAACAGATTGTGTCTGCCTTCAGGTGGGCCCGGAGCCAACCAGTTTGTTCGAGGTACTCAAGGCAGGAGTTTAAGCATGAGGTCACCAACTAAGCCCAAGGACGCTCTGAACAAAGTTCTCCCACTGCGGTGGTCATTTGGGAGTAAAGACCGCGTCAAGCACTCAGTCCAGTTCCAGTCTGGAGAGTTGGTGGAGTATCTGGAGTCAGGGCGCCGGCCACGATGCACCAAAGACCCTATCATATCCCTCGTGGCCTCTCCACCACAAAGGAATGCCCAGGGAAGAGTGCTAGAAGTCGGTCAGGACTGCAGCTCGCCAAGTGGCAGCAGTCTCAGCTGTACAGACAGACTCAGCTCCGACACTTGTAACTCGCCTAAAATCCCAGAGGGACAGAGTAGAGTCTGCCTGGATAGAACCATCAGCCATGGATTTGGGAACGGTAGCAATGCCAAATTCAGAGAGGATGAGTTTCTGTGGCAGGGATTGTCTAAAAGAGCAAGGCCGGATCAGGGCAGGGCCCTGGACTTTCAGCTGCACAGAGGGGCCATTCTAGGGGGTCACATAAGTCACAGTGCACCTCCAAGCAGAGACTCTACACTTAGAAGAAGCAAGGTTCAGACAGGTGGGGCCTCCAGGGGGCAAAAAGAGCTACAAATGGCTATTCAAACTGAGGAAATGAGGGGGCAGAAGGGTGATGAGGGTCGGTGCCAAGACAGCCTCTTGTCATATTTCAAGCCTGCATTCATGAAAAAAGATATTCCCAGATCACCAGTCATGGAGCACGAGAGAAGAATGAATGTCCACGGACAGCTGGGGAAACTGCCGAGCAGTAATTTAGCCAAACTTTCGCTCTCCAACGGGACGCTGACGGCTGTGGCTTTAGAGGAGAAGAGGGGCAGCGTCATCCACAGCTGCGACAGCCATAACTGCCGAGCACATCTGCTCAACGGCAGAGCTAGGAATCATGATCCCACCGACATCAAGCGCGCTCACAGCTCCAGCAACATCCAGACTAAGCTGGACTTGACATTTCGCAGGTGCGCCTCCCTGCAGAGGAACGGAGACGTTGCGGTGCCTCCATCCCATCGCGTCCTGCTGTCAGACAAGCCCGGCTACGCCACTCTGCAGAGGACACGATACAGTACCACCTCACTGGGTACGCAGTTCACCTTACATGCAGTCTCTTTTGTTTTAGTTTTTGTGATTTAATTTTAGAAAGGTCACTGTATGACTTATGGTATTTGTATTTTTTTCTGTTTAGTGCCTATGTGACAGCCCAGAATGACAACAAAACAAGGACTGAAAACAAGATCCTCTCTACTAGTTTCCATCCAGAGAAGCATCCCACCCCCTACCATCCCTCCTCACAACAGGAGATGTCACCTGAAACAAAATACATCTTCTCTCTCCCTTTCAGAGTACTTTTATACATTTTTACCTGTGTGTGTCTTAAACTAAATCTATGCAGACTTATAGACATAGAGGGGAAAATACTACTGTAATGGGATTTGTTTCCTCCTTATTTTGTTCTCACAATTTTGTCTACTGTTACTTCATTGGATGTGTTTGAATTTATGATCACCCTTTGGAAAATCAAAGATTATTTGATGAATTTGCATGTTCAGAATTTATTACACAAACCTAAATAACCTAAATAACTTTGATGTTGGTTTATGTGGTTTGTATTGACGGATTTGAAGAACATAGAACTGCAAAAAATACTAACTGCACTGTAAATTGGCTGCTGTGTGAACATCATTTCTTTGCTTTATTTTGTTTTTAGTAGATTAATATATTATTATATTATATTATTGGTGCACTTTCTTTTTTAAAACTCTTTAATAATTTTACTAGGTGAAAAGAACATCCATGCAATGTCAAAAGAATAATGTCCAACAAAATTGGACTAAACTGATCTCCTAAACTTAGCACAAAAGGTAATGAAATTTAAATTTGGTCGTTTATTTCTCCCCTTTAATGATACCATTTGGTGTTGTATTGTTCATCATTGGAAAGCATGAGTAGTCACCTTTACAACAAGGTATAACTTGTGAGGATTGTGCTTCGGTGGAATGAGTAACTCAGGTAAATTTGTGGGTAGTGACCCCTAAAAATGTGTCAAAATACCCTACAATAGTCTCCTGTTGGTATTCTTTCTTGTTTTAAGTTTTGGGTGGATTGGATGACTGCCCTTTCCCACACTTATAAGAAAAAAAACAACACATATTGGCCTTTTTTACACTTAAGTGTCAGGGATCTCAATAACTCCTCATCCTGGTCACCAGCCTGGTCACATTTTGCTATGGGATGGCATCCCACTCCACAACCAGGAGTTGTTGAAGGTCAACCAGCGTGGTTGTGTTGGTCACTGTAGCACGAACAGCTAATCCCACAAATGTTCTCTTGGGTTTGAGGTCTGGCCTCATTGGAGGTCATTCCATCCTCATACTCTGTGATGATCCTGGCTCTGTGGGGTAGATCATCCTAGAGGATGGAGTTAAGTCCCAGATTCTGGATATGTGGGATCACCACTGGCTCCAGAATCTCATTTCAGTATGTCTATCTGTCACCCTGCTGCCGATCAGGTGCCAGTTATACATCTGTGACTAACACACACCTGGCAGCACTTGAAGCTCAAAACAAAAGTGAATGCCAACAATAGCAGACCTGTGCAGAGCTCGCTGAGATCTATTTCATTTGAATTAGGTGTGTTGCAGCAGGGGAAACATCTAATACCTGCAGGACAGTGGGCCTTGAGGACCAAGGTTGAGGACCACTGCTGTAGATTATAAATATTATAAGGGATATTTTTAAAGATTTTCAAATTATGACGTGAAAAATTAAACAATTCTTCCCTCAAAATGAGCAGGCTCTATGATCAGGTTTTGGTAGAATTTCTACTACATCAGAAACCAGAAAATTGAATATTAAAACACACACACACTCAGTAATATTTCTAATTATGAATAAAGATATAAGTCAGCTATTAGCCAATGGATTCCTGGATTGCTTGCAGACCAATAAATGACTAATGTGATATTCCAACTCCTGCTGCTCTGTTATGTGAGGATGTTTTCACCTAATAAAATACAGCATTAATCAGGACTGGATACAAAAAGCCAGCTCTCTTTTCATTTGGGATTTATAAGGGTATTTACACTGTGTGCACAAAGGTAATCTGCCTCTGCACCATAAAATTCTCATAACTTACAGTGAAGAAGGCCCAGATACACTCAGCAGTGGATCTTCCTGCTGCATATGTAATGATTATTTAATTCACTCTTTGGTCATAATCACAGTTTCTACGCATGTCTGCATTTTCCACCGAAGAAGGAAGAGGCATGAAAACCTCAAGGGAACATAAACTTCTTTTTCTTCATTCAAACTTGATGAATTATCAACTTTGATATTTTACATGCTCATTTTGTGAACTTATGCATTGCTAATTTATCTCTAAGGATTGTTGGTGAGCGTGTGCATTGGTTGCCAACACTGTATGCATCTTCACCTCTTTGTGTTTTCATTTTCTCATGTCAGTTTAACAACACTACCAAAAGTAAATCATAGTATATGCGTCTAAGACATTATTGGGAAGATATGGTTAGATTATATTTTAGTAACTTTTTTAAAAGTCTACATTTTGTATCTGATGTGTAATAATGTAATTTAAATGCCAGATAAAAACTGTATGTAGTGTTTAAAGTGAGAATGATATGGCAAACTGGGCTTGAATTGGACACAACACACTAAATTCTTACATTGGACTGTCTATAATGTCTGCTTAATCTCCTGCAAGTTCCAACGATTGCAAATTAAACACTTTTCTCACAAATGACTTCAGTGTAATTAAATGATTTATGAACATATGATTCACATATAACAGCTGAGCTGTTTTGTTCTGGGCTTTGGTGAGGGTTCATTCCTTTTAAATGTTCACAGTCAAATAAAATCAGAGGATTCCCCTTTTAAAAAAAAAAGTAATGACTTCATAGACTTGGAACATGTGTAGTTCATCACAAAGTGTCAGGGTCAGCATGTCTTCATTTAATGGTCTCATGCGAGATCGAGTTAGATCTGCTGTTACTTTTATGTTTCTGGTAGTTAAACAACACCAAGGCGCTGGCTGAACCAGACTTGGGGAAAGAAGTGTTGTGGGTGAAGGGACAAGAAAAAGAGCATCAACAAGCAATATAATAAATACAGTGCAGGCTGGTTTGGTCATTAAAAGAAGACTAAAGTCAAGCAGTGTTGCCTGCAGGATATGATCAAGTGTTGCTTAAGTCCAGTCGTGACTGTTGACACTGGCCATGCAAACCTGGAATCTCAGACAGACGTTGGACCCGTCAGCTTTGAAAAACTTGAGCCTTCTAGGGGACAGATTGAAGGCTGTCAGAGAAGGTGTTTTTTTTTTTAAAGATGGGTTTTAGTTTTGTGATTGGTGGAGCATAAATATAACATAAAAAGCTGAGACTTGCTATTATTTTTCTTAATGAACTGATTCATTCCTAATATGAAATTGTACTGTTTGTGTTTTAATGTCCACGGTCTGAACTTCCTCCTTTGGCCAGTTTATTATCCCAGCAGGGTATCTGATCACTGACACTGCATAGCTGTTAAGCTGTCCACACCTTGTTTTGAACATTGAGCTGACTTCTCAGGACCTGTTGGCTATTACCATAACTAATGCTGCTGTTGTTGTTGTACCATAAGAAGAATAACACTGCCATCCCATTATGAAAAGCTGAAAAATAGCTTAATCAATATATGAAACCTGGGGATGTTGTGATTAAACTGATATTTTGGTTGGAGCCATTCAGTTTAGTTTCTTTAATGAAATGATGATAAACATGATAAACAGTCACATAGGTTCAGTATAGCCATGCACAGAAAACCCTGTAAACCATCATTTCATGCAGAAAGAAATCAGTACAAAAATGCTCTGTAACATGCACTTTTTACTGACTTACAGAACCATGCAGCTTATTTCCTCTTAGTGATTTAGTTCAAAACATGCCGTTATGTGAGGTTTTGGAAGCATTGCATCCTTTAAGGGCCACCATCAGGACTTTTACATGCTGCACCGCCTGCAGCAGTGTGTGGTAGCTTTAATGGTGCTCTGGTGCTGCATACAATCACTTTGACCTTTCGGGATGTATTGAATTTGTATGCAGTGACCCAGCAAATAATCTTTTAAATCACAACACTTTTCTGCCAGTGGAAGCATTGTATGGAAGCATTTACAACTAAACACAAGAGTAACACAGATTATGTTTAGATATACATAAAAAATACGAGCATTAGATAAAGTCATTTCTTTACTCATAACCCTCAAATCACTTGTGGAGGGGGTGTGCACATCATCCTGGACTGCAGACCTAAAATCTGTGTTTTTTGCTCAGTGTCTTTGCTGTTCCACTGTTATGGACAGAGATGTTGCACCTGATATCTGCTGGAGCAACTCCTCCAGGCTGGCTGTGGCAGCTCCAAATGTTCCAGTTACTACTTTGGATTCCACTCAACATCTACTCCTTTTTCTTTTTAAACCCCTTGTGCTTCTTTATCTGTATACCAGAAAACACCCATAATTTAATAAGACTTTTTATTTATCCTCTCATTTTAATTTTACATAAAAATGACTCCCATTAAACACATCTTGAAATGTCACAGGTTATATTACCACTTGGCACGTACTGTTTGAAATGGAAATTCCTCCTTCATTATGCCTTGATGTGAGCAGATGTCGTTTCCTGAGGAAACACCATTGCTGAATGGTGGCAGATGGCTGTTTGATGGCGAATGGTGCTTGGCAGCAGTCACGGGTGGCCAAAGAAGTGTCACAGCTACAGTGATGCGCCCCATGTGCTGCAGCAGTTCCCCTGATGACAGTGAAAGAGAAGAAAGAAAGCTGTCTGGTGCTGTCCTCAAACCCACAGTGCCATTAGCAATATCAAGGGAAACTGTAAAAAGACTTTTGAGGACGTCTGTAGGGCTATGATTAAATCTCCTGTTAATAATTCACTTAGTACATTATAGATAAAAGGCATTATAGATAAAAGGCCTGATGGCAGTGCTGTATAGGCAAGGAAAGCTGAGCCTGCATACCTCAACACTAGTTTCATAAGGATAACTTTCCACTTGGTGGCAGCATTGTCAAGGTTTTTCTTGAACATCGCTGCCATTACAGGCCAAAATTAAAAGCAGATGTGCAAAAGATGAAAATAATGACAGATGACCAAATATTACATCAGTTATAAGATGGTGTGTTATTAGACACAATGAGGGGCAATCAAGACAACCAAGTCTGCTGAGGATTTTGAAATAGATAACCTCATACTGTCTGATTTACCCTTAACTATAGACATGTTAGCACAAGCATCCAAAACTTTAATCCTGGAAGGCCTCAGTCCAGCTGGTTTTAGGTATTTTCCTACTCCATCACACCTGATTCACATAAAAATTATTCAAAAGTCTTTTGTCAGTTTCTGCATAATGACCCATTAATGTGAGTCAGGTGTGTTGAAGCAGGAAAACAACTAAAACCTGTAGGACTATGACCCGTAGTTTGAGATCCTTGTGTTAGCGTTTTATTGACAATTTACAACTTTTTATTTGTTTGTTCGTTTTGTTTTTTAATTAGTCTGTCAGAATAACTTTTAAGATTATTATGAGAAATAATGTAGTTAATGTAGAATTGCTAATAAATAAATAGGAAGCCCATTTATGTCATTATGAAGAGGGAAAAAATGATAGTAGTCACAATAATTAAAATTGTGAGATATTATCGCAGAATTATGACCAAGTTTACGATCAGGATCAGGTATTTTTATGTCATAATTATGGCTTTCAATAAAATAAATATGATTATTAATATCATATTTACAGTGCTGTGTTTTAATTTTAAAAATTGGCTTCTATACTAAAAAAATCTGAAAATAAAAAACTTTTTATGTATTATAGTTAGCCTAATCAGATTATACAAACAAATTAGAAGTCACTTCCACTCTAAATATACTAAGTGTGTCAAAATATATGTGGTTTTCTTATTTAATTATAATTAAATCAGTCTTAAAAAGGTAATGTATTTGGGCTTTTCTTGTTAACGTTATTATTGGCATAACTGTGTAGAGGCTAATTATCTAAACAATCTGGTTGCGTTACCCCAGCACTTCTTATACATTACCACATAACGAAGTTCATTTAATATTGATAGTAATATTATTGTAGGTGAAAGTATCTCTTAAATGGTTGATTTGGCACGTCAAGGGAGCAAAGTGACAGGGAGGAGCTCCACTCACCAACAGCATGCAAAGCCTACCAGCTCAGGGGAAAGGAAGCGGAAATAAACGTCGAAAACCTTCTGCTACTAGCTAGCTTTGGGCTCCTAGGACGGGGTGGAAGCGACGCTACACATATATCGTTGGTTACCTCTCTAGAGGAAGCAGTGAGAGCATAATTACACGATAGCGTTTTGTTTATTACGGTGGCAGCCTCGAAAAGGAATATTGTGAGTGGTAAGTTATATTTGTTTCTTTTTTCTTTACACAAAAGTTGTATATTAGATACTCTATCACGACGGTTAGTCAAGTTCACAAATGTTAGCTGGCTAACTGTGCCTCTAAGCTAGCAACAACAGCTTGCGCTATGAAAAAAAGGTGTTTTCTTCCTTTTTCACATTTGCCAACGTGAACCTATCCAGCAGGCCCCGAGTGTTGATATAATCTCGTGTTCACTATTAAAGCTGTCGCTAATGTTTTTAGTAGTGTCGTTGATTTGGATGTCATGATTTTATGCAGGGAGAAGTTTAATAATCAGACCGCATCGCAGTTGTTGTTGCCCGACCGTTAGCCGGCTTGCTAACTCTAATGTTCTAGAAGAGTGGGCGCAGTCTGTTCGCTGGTACGGAATCGATCTGTTAAAAGTCGACTGGAAACTGTATAATCAAGCATTGGTGTTTAAACTTGCTCGGGTGGGATGTTTAAGTTGGACATTTACGTTTATGGAAAACAATAATAAGAATATCATAAAGGGTTATTGCATTCTGTCTCCCCTCGGACCTCATCTTCTCTTTTTCATTACTTAATATTTAATGCTACCACTGATGCTCCCGTTTCTTTGTCTCCAGTAACATTTCAATACACATCTGTTGAGTTGTTTACAGGTGTTACTCCCAACAACATCTCATGACTCATTGTGTTGTGATCGTCAGATATACTTGCTTGCCTTCAGAGAGGTGTCATAATCTGGTTTAATGTTTATATTTCACATGTTAAACGGTGACGATATAAAAGGTGTTTTATTTATCATTTTTTCTTATAAATTAATAAAATCAACGTGTACTTCCTGAATCACCAAGCTTTAGTTATTCTTTAGTCATCTGGCTGGCTGTCAGCTTTAATGGTCTTATAAGGTACTGACTTGTGTTAGTGTGAGCTCATCAGAGCTGTACCACATCGTATTAGAAAACAACTTAATTGGATAACGTACCTTTATCTATTTAACTCAGTAAACTTGGAGTTTAGCCACAGTATCAGTGTCAACAGCAACAGCGGATTTATCACTGGTCAGCCCCGTAGGTGGTTGTTAAAGAAGTAAACCTTGTATCAGGATCCTTTTATTCTCTAGCTGTAGCTGAGAGCGGCAACAAAAACGAACATTAAGGTCTGAGACCCTTTTCATACATATTTCTCCTTGAAAGTAACTATTTAGATACTGTCTGATATGTTTTTGATTAAGAAAGCAAAGTGTTTTTGTTTTATCATTATGTTTGCTGACAGAACAGCACTTTCTGTGTAGAGAAATAATTGTAAATATGTGTATACAAGTGAATTTGTCAGCATGGCACTTAAAATGCAGGGTTTGTTCTTGATCTTGGTGGATTATGTTAATCTAATTTTATTATTTAAAAAAAAATGTCTTTCAGATTGTTGTCCCCCATACAACTGCAGCTCAAAACATTAGTCTGATGGTTGTTTGTTTGCAGGTACTGTGCTGTGACCTTTATGTGAGGTCTGAGCCCTAAAGCAACGGGTCAACGACCGGAGGAGAGACTTGGAGAAAAAAAAGCATTTAACCACGGAAGCCTGGACAAGTGTCAGCATTTTTAGTTTTAATTTGGCCATTAAAAAGAAAAAAGAAACGCAGCAGGCAAACCGTTTTCTAACACACCACTAGGACCATGGAGGCCATTGCCAAATACGATTTTAAAGCTACTGCTGATGACGAGCTTAGTTTCAAGCGTGGAGAAATCCTCAAGGTAAGTGACAACTCTGTCGACACATTAAAGTTATCCTTTTCATTAACCTGTCAGACCACATTCATAAGAGAAAATTTATTTTGAGCGATTGCTTAAAATACAAAATACAAATCTGTCTCTTGATAGCTTTTGTAATAATTAAATGTTGAACTTAATTAATACATTGTAGGCCAAGGTGCCGTTTCCCATCACATGATAGATTATTATATAAACATACAGTGCTGATGTTCCAAGGAAGGCACAGTGGTGATTAAAAAGGCATAAGTACAGAGTTTTCCACTATGAACTATTTAAAGAGCTCAGTCTGAAACCCTGGGCTTGTCCAGTTCCTCAGGCATGATTAGCTTGTTTAAAGCTTTATGCCATCTTGGTGCCTAAAAGGATTTTTTTTCCTTAATATTCTCCAGCTACGATGCCTAGATACTCATATCTCAACATCTATACTTTAATTTTCCTGAACAGGGACTCACCTTGGATTTAAGCACAATCTGTATAATCCTCCCTGGTTAGTGTGGTGAAGGTCAGAGTGCAAATATTAGATTATTTTGTATAGTTTCTGATGTTCTAAGAAGATGTGCATGGCTAAATGCTCATACACCACCCTCTTCTTTTGACCATGCATGAATTTAAGATCTATTTTCTTTGTTTTAGTTTAAAGCTGACAAAGCATAACTTACTTTAGTTTACAGTGAAGATGGTTCTCTAAAACACTCCTCTTAAGACGTTATTAAAAGGGACTAGTATCTTTATTTATGATGTAAAAAGTGACTCAGCTTGGTGTGATTTTAGCATAAACTGACATTCTGTTTTGTCTGTAGCACTCTCTTGCTTTGTGTTGATATACAAGTAGATGTAAAATTATTCAGGAATATAAGAAGATAATTTGTACTTAACAGTTATAACAGATTTTAGAATAATTTTCAGTGTCATGTTAAACATTGTGAACTTTTCTAAGGAAATGACTGCCGTTTTAGGCCAAAAAGAGATTTTACCAGACAGCCTTGAAAAGACTTCTTATCTCAGCAGGGGGGATCCTAAGGGAGAGAAAAATTCAGCTTAGTATACCCTGAGCCAAATACTAAGCTGAGTAGGACTTCTGCTACATTTGCATACTTTCCCTCCCATCTCAGCAGACAGCTGTTTTTGATAGAAAGGGGATGGATTTTAATCAGAGTTGCAGTTGTGTCCAAGAACCTCTTTAGAAATGCTTCAAATTTAACTTGAATTACATCATTTAAGACGAGGTGTGTGGGTAATGTAGTCTAAACTTATCGAATACTTTCGGTAAATAACACTAACTTGTAATAAAGTGATCTTCAAAAGAATTTGTGCTGTCAGGTCTCCTTAGGTTTAGCCTTTTAGGGTGGGTTGACTGTTGTTGGGAAACATATTGCTAATACAGAAGCATTAACAGTTTTTTACTACATGTTACCTATGAAAAACAGGATGGAACATGCTCCTGTTAGTCACTGAAACATGCAGATTAGCATAGTGTATACAGTAGCTAACCCTGACTACACATCAGTAATTTATAGAAATCTATTTAAAAAAAGTGAAATGTGCCTTAAAGTTTTATGTATTCAGGAAACTTTGCTGAGAGTAAGAGCTTTTTGGTTCAAAGGCAGGGCAAGTTTATTTGTATAGTACAAGTGAAACATCAGAAAATAAGAAGCATAATTTAAAATTATAAACAAGAAACAGAGCAAAGAGCGTCTCAAACTGGTGAAGCTGGTTGAGCAATTGCTCCGTGTACAGAGGCTGAACCTGCTTGATACATCTGGCCTGGGTTTGAGTCACAGCTTGTGGCCGTTTGCTTTTCAAGTTTCTCAAACTCAAATGTTGTTGTAGCTCATTCTGGTAGCAAGACATAGATGATGACACACAAGTCTTCTTTTGTTCCGAGTTCATATAAAAACTTTCAAAGATTTAATGTTTTCTGTTAGAACTTAAGTGTTTCAGCCATTGATGACCATCCACATCTCATTTGCTGTGGTGTGAAGAAAGCAGTAGGAAACACTACATCACTGGGGTGTCACGCATTTATCTCTCTCTGCGTTGGGCTTTTTAGACCAGTTGGATTGGTTGGTTATATAATCGTTGTTAAAACATCAGTGACACTAAACTTTGACCTCAGCTTATAATCGTATACAACACATCAGTGCTAGAACTGCCCATTTACAGCACATGCTCATTTGCTTTTTGTTTTGGTTGATGGTATACAAGCATACTACAAATCCAGAAGAAAACACAACTTTTTCTTTAGTTGGCTGTTCGTTGTGGGTCCTTTGCAACTATCCCAAGTGCTATCTCCTGATACTAATACTAAATAGCTCTGCTCCCTGCACAAAGGGTCCCTCTCATGAGAGAGAAGCCCTGTGTTAAGGCTTTGCGTGTTTGTAGCATCATTAACCTCACCCTATTTTCAGTATCACTCAGAGGTAGTAGCAGTGTGGCTATGTGGAACCTTCATCTTGGCTGTACACAGTGAAGATCTGTGAGACTGTTTCAGATTTTTGCTTTGGACTTCTAGCTTTGCATTGCCAGTTATTCAGCTGTTTACCATGTCAGGGTTATCACACACTTATGTTTATAGTGTGATGATAAGTTTTTTGCTAGTAATATTGTAAATCTAAATGTAATGCAGATATTTAAATTACAATGCCAGTGTTGCAGAAAAACTTTGCCCTTAGCTGTCTGATATGACATTATCCCTCATTACTGTTGCCAACTCAACTATTGATTATTTTTAAGTCATTTTCGCAACTTTACAACATCACTTATTTATTATTAAGATATTATGCATTTACTATAAATAGCTAGTATGATTTAATACTCTAGTCATCTTATGGGCTACTTTAGGTCTAAACAGTCATAAATGGGATTCAGCAGGTTAGTTGCAGTTTTGAGTTCCTCACTGAAAGTTGCAGTGGTAAAACTCAGGTATTAGACCGCTCCATCTCTGGCTTAACGTCACACAGCCACAAAGCCATCTTGCCCGTGTTAGATGATTACATAAAAAGCATTTTCTCTCTGCCACTGTGGGGATAAAAAGGTTGCTTTAGGGACATGAAATCCTCTGTTAACCTTTTCAGTCATTGTAACATGTAGATAAATCTTGCCATAATGTCTGATTCACAAAATAAAGAATTTAGTTTGTTGTTAGATGACAGTTATTGTAAATGTGTCATGAGAATTTTTACTCACAATTTGGATTGAAGACTGTTTTGATATAGAAGCTTTTAGATAATTGAGATTAAATTGGGGTTTAATGGTAAACCCAGACCCAAAACTTTCTATGATATTTTTGTGTATTATCAGATTGGATATACGATGGGGGTTAATTAGAACACAACCTCTTGCTTTGCACGGCAGGTGCTACGGTCGGTGTGACAGCTCTGTTCAGGTTGTACCGTTGACTGCATGGCAGCTGGTAGAGATGTGAACAAGCTACACTTGAAAAAAAAAATATATATCATTCGTTTAAATCTTAATGGCCTTTTTCTTATTTATTCTGTGGGACAGACGTAGATGCTGACAACATACAGACAACAGATATTGTGTGGTTAAAATGTAGGATGTTTATTTCATGGCATTATTCATCAAACTTTAGCTGCTTTCCACTGAAACGCTGCTGCAGCTCTTCAGCATGGATGTATTGTTAAAAAAGGGAAGGAAGCTTGTTTTTTGCATTTTATTTTTGATATTTCCCTTTAACGGGTGTATTAATAATGTCTGATTTGGTTTTTAAACATAGCATTTATTCAAAGAAGGAAACCTTATTGTCCATGTCTCGGTGATGGAAATTTTTCTTTGAGATCAGCTCATTGTCATTCAACCTTCCACTCCCTTGGACAATGTACCTGTGTCACAAGAAGTCAAGGGTATTTATCACATAAAAGGAGAGCCATGTGGAACAGTGACTGCAGATATTTACTAATCAGATTCAACTACTGCATGACTTATTTGCTGTTGGTTGGGTAGAATGGAAAGTCAAACCCCTCATTTAGCTTAGCTCTTGGAAATTCAGCTTCTGTTAACATTTAACTCGATATTTGCAGTATATCCGTTTAATTTTAGATGTGTGTACTTATCAGAAAAAAGCAGACAGAGTTAGTGAAAGAACCTTCCTGTTTTATTTTATAGGCAGTTTTGAGCCCTTTAACTGCTAAAACAATCTGAATCTTAACATGACATCAGATTTGTTCTGGTGTTAAAATATTCAGCCCCGGCAGTAGGTGTATTTGATAGCACAGGAGTACGAGCATCTATCCAAAATATTTTTTTTTTTTTTGTATAAATGTGCAAAGTATGGGCCCCTGACAAATTTGCATAATGCAGGCTAGTTTAGTTTCACAATGTGATTTCCCATCATGCATATACAAAAAAAGAGGAAGTTCTTGTGTTGCATAAAAGATCTTTTTTACTCTAGTTTTTACTGTATTTTCAGCCTTTCTAAAATATATTTTTTTTAGTTTGGCTTTTGTCTCGGTTGCAGTTATTGCCTCAGGTTATTCGCATGCGTGTACTTTATCACCGTTTTAATGTATGTATTTGGTTTTTATGTTCAATAATTGAAAAGTCAGTCACCCAAATGTCAGTTTTACTGTTATAATTATTTTCTACAGTATATGAGAACTTTGATTTCAGGAAGACTGTAAAATATGTAGAGAGTCAATCAAAAAATTCAAAGCTATCTTTTGGCTTAAGAACAAATGTATGTCACCTGAATGTCCTGCAAGGGATTAAATTTCATCTAAATCCACCAACCATCAGGAATAAAAAATATTAACTGGTCCTATAATGGCCGCTTTTTTTTCTTTTTCTATTTACATCCCATTCCTGTGACTACGGTGGCTGCTAAAAGGTATGAAACTCCACTTTTTATGTCAGAAAATACATCTAGAGGCAAAGCAGCAGTGAGGCGCTGTACCCAGCCCAGTCTGGCCATTGCCTTGAGCACGCTACACTTGTTCTCATTTCCTCTTTAAATGAATAAAGATTAACAGCCTTTTACAACAGAATTAGATCATATTCCCAGCTGTCCGAATACTGCCAATGTAGCATCATGTAAGTCCGTCCTTAAAAGTATGTTGAATTCTTCAAGCCTGTGTCTGCTGATTAAAAGCTTTTGTTTAAATTGACAGTAATTCTACTTTGCCATATATTTAATTACTGGCTACAATACATAGACAAAAAATTTTAATTTAAGAATATTCCAGGAATGAAATGAGAACTCACTAATAGACCACAAGCAGAACTTGGATAATTAAGATAATGAGTTGTCCTAAAATAAGGCTGTTATTAGCTAACAAAGTAGAATTTTTAATCTATTATTATATAAAATTATATTATATAATGGGTGCTATTAGGTTTTTCCTCTTTTTTTTCCTTTACGGAATTATGTCAAGGTTTTCCCTGCTTTGCTATGAAGTTTTTTTTGTTTGTTTTTTTTATTTTTTGTTTTTTTTAGGAGGTTCTGTCAAAGTTACACCAGCAAATTTGTCAGCCAGTTTAGCTTAAATCTGCCGCCTTAAATGTGCAATGAGCAGCTGGCTTGCAGTGTGTTTATATACGTGTTGTGTACCCTCATTAAGCCGCTTCTGCTAACTCTGACTCTGAAGTTGCACAGAAGCAAACGGCATGCCAAGATGCTCTGCTGTTGGCTGCGAGAGCGAACAGAAGAGTCTTCTGACAAGTTTGCCATACACTTCACGTAAAGGATGGGGCTGTGTCTTATTTCAGCTTTTATTTACTCAGGAAGATTGGAGAGAAGTTAGTAGTGACAGACATTCATTCATTGCCTAACAGTCATTAGAAATATTTCTTGCTGCCTGCTGAACATAAAAGATCCAAAAATTGCTTTTGAGCTGAAGGTTTCTTTTAGATACTTCCCGAAACTGTTGGAAATAACCCATTTTTCTTGTTGTTAAAAGCAACCTATGAACCTACAGTCATTGCAGTTTTTAGAACTTTGCTTCTTTTTTCTTTTTTTAGTGCCTTTCTTATACAAGGGGAACCATCTGTAACAGCAAAACTATGCAGTCATTTTGTCCAGAAGATGTAGTTGAACATTGATATGTTGAACATGTGATGCCAGAGCAGTTAGTGAGTGTTCCCAAAAATACCTGTTTATCTCACCAAAACTTTTCCGAGCCATGAGTCAAACTAGCCTTAGTATTTGGTAAATGTGTCTACTTTGTCCCAACATTAGTGCGTCCTTGCATCAGTGTGTGCTTATGGTAATGTCACGGTGTTGCTGCTTTCACATCCTGTTTGATGTGTCTTCCAACCCCCAGCAGCTTCCTGTCTCCAAAAAGCAAACTCCAGTCACTCTACGGTCTGCACCTAACACTACAAAACTACATTACCATAGCCAAGCATACGCTAGACCCGTACTGTACTTATAGAGATAAAATTCACAATACAATAGATATTTCGCCATCATAAATTTTTCTTTAACATCTCACACTTATTCCTGAGACATCCTTTTCTATCCTCAACATCCTGAACACATATCAGATCTGGGGATGTGGACTTTACTTCTCTGTCCACTGTAAACCTGTTAAGAGAAAAAAATATCTGATTAAAATTCAGCTAAAGACCCATTTTTGCTCCATTTGAAACATCATACATCACGGTCCTCATACTTCTATGCGTCTTGCGTTGCCATGGTTAAGTCAATTCCTCCACTAGTGGGCAGTGTGAAGTTCAGAGTTCACTCTCACAAGCCAACGTCAGTCTCAGACACTGTTTGGAACCATGAATGCACACTGGCATATAGTCTCTCTTCAAAAGCTTGTGCAATTCCTACAGTTGTTGTGCTCATCTTCATTCTTCTTCTGCTTTTTTTTCCTTCCTTCCTGATCCTCTTCTTCTTCTCTGGTTTGTTTCTTTTGCTGGTCGCATTCTAGCTATTCTGCTCAGCACTGCCCCCACAATTTCCGGAGATATTGCTCTATTTTCTGCATCAAGTGTCGGATAGCTAAGCTCTGTGAAACGGACCAAATAACACACGTAACCAACGCAGGAGACTGATAAAACTGTCTGTCTGCGTATCCGTCTTTTGCATCAAGCATGAATCGGCCTTAAGACACGTGACCTGCTGTGCAGTCTGAACTCCAAATCCCAGCATTTAATCCCCCCATTTCTTTAGCAAACACATTAAGTTGAAGTTAGCAGCACTTTTCTGTGTTTATTGGTCATGTTTGTGAGGCAACAGTGTGAAGAACAGTAATATGAAGAATCAAGAAATCTCTGTTATGTTTCTCATTAAGTTTGTAATACAGATGAGATTTGCTGTTCTCACACTACCAACAGCCATGTAGGATCTCGCTGGACTGTGGGAGTTGCTTAGGAGGTCTTTATTTGCTAATTAAGAGCTAAATGTCTTGTTAGAAAGCTTAGAATTATATTTCTGAACTTAAACTTTTATCTTTAATGTTTTAAGCAACGAGATATCGTAGAAGTGTATGTACTATAAGGGTTTTAAGTTGGTGTCTGTTATTTGTGCTTTAATTCAAGGATTCAAGGATTCAAGGAACTTTATTGTCATACCAGCTCACATTTACATGTTTATGGTACGAAATTAGAACTGAGGTCCCGGTTTGAGCCATAAGAAGGAGGGCAATAAGTGAAATAAAATAAGACATTAAGATAAAAAAAAAAAAAAAAAAAAAATAGAAATATAGGCTAAATATAAATAGAATATAAGCTAAATACAATAGAATATAAACAGCACAATTTTAAATAAAATAAAAATAAAAATAACAGTAAACACTAAAGAGCCCAGTTTGCATGTGCAGCCTAGATAAATATGTGCAAGTATGTATGTGCATGTGGACAGGAACTCCCCTGGGGGGGGGTAAAGTGTTTGCAGTGCAGGTCTGTTTGTCGGAGTGGGGGGGTGGATTCAGTTTAGGATGGGGATGGGGGCAGGGCAGCAGGGTTTGGGCTGGTGTTCAGAGGTGGGGAAGGGTGGGGAGGAGTCTACAAGGCATGGCAAGAGTTCAGCAGTCTGACAGCTTCGGGGAAGAAGCTGTTCCTGAACCTGGTGGTCTTGCTCCTTATGCATCTCAGCCGCCTGCCTGAGGGGAGGGGTTGGAAAAGTCCATGTGCTGGATGGGTGGAGTCCTTCATGATGCGGAGGGCCCTCCCCCTGCATCGTGCTGTGTAGAGGTCTGAGGTGGTGGGAAGGCTGCTCCCCATAATCCTCTGTGCAGCCTTTACCACCCTCTGCAGAGCCCTCCTCTCAGCGGCGGTGCAGTTGCCGTGCCACACAGTGATGCAGGTGCAGAGGACGCTCTCCACCGCGCAGCGGTAGAAGCTCCTCAGGACAGCGCTCCCTAGTCCGGCTCGCCGCAGCTTCCTAAGGAAGTAGAGGCGCTGGTGTGCTTTCCTGACCAGCTGGGAAGTGTTGGTGTTCCAGGTGAGGTCCTCGGTTATGTGCACACCCAGGTACCTGTAGCTGGAGACCACCTCCACAGCTACTCCTCCGATGTGCAGGGGAGGAGTAGGGCGCTTATCCTTCCTGAAGTCCACCACCATCTCCTTGGTCTTCTTCACATTGATGCAGAGGTTGTTTTCTCTGCACCACTGCACCAGGTGTTCCACCTCCTCTCTGTATTCCGACTCATCGTTGTTGTTGATGCGTCCCACAACCGCTGTATCATCTGCAAACTTCACTATATGACAGCTGGGATGTCTCGCCGAGCAGTCATATGTCAGCAGAGTGAACAGGAGGGGGCTCAGCACACAGCCCTGAGGAGAGCCGGTGCTGAGGGTGATGGAGGAGGAGGTGGAGTTATGGATCCTGACAGTCTGAGGTCTGTTGGTCAGAAAGTCCAGGACCCAGTTCCCCAGTGTGTTACTCAGACCAAGGGTGGAGAGCTTCTGGACCAGTGTCTGTGGGATGATGGTGTTGAAGGCAGAGGAGAAGTCCAGGAAGAGCAGGCGGGCGTATGAGTTTCTGCTCTCCAGGTGGGTGAGGGTTGTGTGGACCACTGATGAGATGGCGTCATCAGTGGAGCGGTTCTTTCTGTATGCATACTGATGTGGGTCCACTGTGACGTTGATGGAGTCTTTGATGTGGGCCATAACCAGCCTCTCAAAGCACTTCATGACTACCGGGGTCAGGGCTATGGGTCGGTAGTCATTCAGGCCTGTCACTGTGGGACACTTTGGGACGGGGACAATGGTTGCAGTCTTTAGACAGGTGGGAACGGATGCCAGTGATAGTGAGGTGTTGAAGATGTCCGTCAGCACCTCAGCCAGCTGGTGTGCGCAGTCTTTCAGTACACGCCCTGGGATGTTGTCTGGGCCAGCAGCTTTGCGGGGGTTAATTCCTTTAAGGGTCTTTCTCACATCAGCAGTGGACACACAGAGGGGCGTGTCACCAGGTGGTGGTGTTAGTCTATTGCAGGGAGGGGGGGAGTCAGGGTCCTCAAAGCGAGCGTAAAACCTGTTTAGTTCGTCTGGCAGGGAGGGGTCCTTTGGACATTGTGCATCCTTGGTGTCGTAGTCTGTGATGCACTTTATGCCCATCCACATGCTCCGGGGGTCGTTGGAGGTGAGGTGACCCTGAATCTTCTGAGCGTATGTGGCTTTGGCCCTCTTGACACCCACCGTCAGATCTTTTCTCGCCGTTCTCAGTGCTGATGCCTCACCTGCCCTGAACGCAGCATCCCTGGTTTTCAGCAGAGCTCTCACCTCAGCATTCAACCAGGGTTTCTGGTTTGGATAGCAGGTAACTGTCCTGGTGGTGGTGACATCATCAGTACACTTGGAGATGAAGCCGAGGACAGAGGAGGTGTAGTCCTCCAGGTCCACCTCTCCCTCACACATAGCTGCCTCTCTGAAGACCTGCCAGTCTGTGCACTGGAAGCAGTCCTGGAGCACAGAGGCTGCATCACTGGGCCACACAGTGACAGTCTTCTTTGTTGGCCTGATCCGTTTCAGCAGGGGGCGGTAAGCTGGCGCCAGCAGGATGGAGATGTGGTCAGAGAGGCCAAGATGGGGCCGAGGAAGAGCTCTGTATGCACCACGTATGTTTGTGTACACACAGTCCAGAGTGTTGTCCCCTCGTGTGGGAATGGTGACGTGCTGGTAAAACCTGGGCAGAGTGTCCGTCAGTTTCACGTGGTTAAAGTCTCCCGCAACCACGTAAAGTGCCTCCGGGTGCGCAGTCTGCAGCGAGCTGATGGTGTCATGGAACTCCTGTAGCGCTTCGTTAGCATTAGCACCCGGTGAGATGTAAACAATGGTGACGAACACCGCGGTGAACTCTCGAGGCAGATAGTGCGGCCGACATTTTATAATAATAATCATTAGTCCCACAATTGGGAAGTTCTTTCTCTGCTATTAACCAATCCTGTTTGCCAGGAACAGTGGGCTGCCAGATTCCTGTGCCCGGGGAGCATTTGGGAGGTTAAGGGCCTTGCTCAGGCACCCAGAGTGGTTTTTAGCTAAGTTGTCAGCCTGAGGTCTTGAACTCAAGTTCTCCAGACCCAAGCCCATCTCTGTAACCAATAGGCTACCACTTCCCTCTTTACTGTAGTTTTACAAGAAGTCATTCTTTTTCCACTGCAAAAAGCCGTTTGTATAGCCAGTTCTTTTTTTTTTTTCATTGAGTAAATAAAACATCCAATAACACCTCTAAATGTAGTTGCAAATTGTTAAAAATTTAGATGAAAACAACTATTTTGAATGTCAATCTCTATGACCCAATGACCCCAGCTGTTTTGACTTCCCATCTATGTTAAAGTACTGCTTTTAAATTATTCTTTTAATTGTACTTAAATTGGTCAAAGTAGATGCTACACTTTCTCTACTTTTTTTTTATACATGGCGTCCACATGTTTGTTGGGTACCATAACTGCTACAAGTTCCTTATGTCAGTAGTTACATGGAAAGACCTGGAAAGAGTTCCTGTTCTAGGTTTGTCAACCTGCTTTAAAATGCCTTTGGTGGAAAAGGGGACACTTGTTTGCTCGGGTTTAAGCCAGTAAACACTTGACGTATGCAAAGTTCTTTTAAGCACAAGCAGTGTGAAAATGTGGCACAATCCTTTATTTACACTGGGAAAATATCTATGTGGAGCAAGCTGTACTCACCATACACAATGGCAGGTCTTTAAAGAGATGGTACATTCATGTCTCATTGTTTTAATCTTACTCATTAACACATTTTTTTTTTTGTATATTACACCAGAAGTATCAGAAATGGCATTTTCTGTTCTGTTTTCTGTTTGGTTTACAGTAATATTTGAAGCAGTTTGGGGGGGGGGGAAACACTCTCTGGACTTAACTAGGCAAATATGGTTGTTTAGACTGAGTCTCATGAGTCCGTTCTAGGCCAGCTGAAAGACAACATGAGGGGTGGAATGTCTTACCAATCCTTTGGTCTTTTTAAATTAAGAGTTACTTGAAACCTCCTTATGCAGGATATTAAACTCTGGGAACAAATTCACATTAAAAATAATACATTGAGATTTTAACATTTTAAAGCTAGATGACTGTAAAGATTTTTTTCTTTGAAACTAAATTACCAGATTGCATCTTTTGACAGTTCAACTGGAAAATGTAGAAAGTTCAAATATTTCTTCACTTTAATGGAAAAAAGTTTGTCTTCATATTTTTTTTTCCTAACTGGATGCCATTTTATTCTTTGTGTGTCTGTGATATCAAGGCATCTGCTCAAAGCCAACATACAGGAGCAGTTCTTGTAGGTTTGCATTTATTTTTCCGACAGCTATGTACTCTGGCCTAATGGTGGTCCAACTAGGCAATGTTTAATATGTCAACACTCCAACGTGCCATTTACTTGAACCTATGAATTGCCTATGAAGTGGAAAATGGAGTGCCTTTTCATGTTTTTCAACCTTTTTTTTAATCTCGTCTGTTCTTTTAGCAATGCCTAGTATGTAATATGCTGTGAACTTATCAAAAAGAGATAGGTTTACATTTATATAATTGTACTAAATGTTGTGTTTTTGTTTTTTTCCTTTGTGTTGCAGCTGACATATTTTGTGCATCTTTAACATGTAGATCAGGGGTGGCCAACGTCGGTCCTCAAGAGCCACAATCCTGCAGGTTTTCCATGCATCCCTGCACCAACACACCTGACTCAAATTAATTGGGTCCAACAGCCTATAAGGATCTGCACAATGACTCATTAGTTTAAGTCAGGTGTGTCGGTGCAGGGACTCATTTAAAACCTGCAGGATTGTGGCTCTCGAGGACCGACGTTGGCCACCACTGATGTAGATTGTCTAGTATTTTAAGAGCAGTAAAGAGGGGGATAGAAATGATCTTCGAAAGGCTCTATATAATGCTGGTTGCATGTTGCAATTAATGGTGACGAAAATGGTTGTAGAATGTGGGGGGATGAAAAGACAATTTAACCTTTTAGTGGATTGATGTAGAATGACAAAGACATGACTTTGCTATAAAGATTCTGTGGATGATGGGAAATTGTGCAGAATACAACACAACTCCCCAGCTCTGAAAGACAAATGCCCTCGTTTTCTTATTTGCCCTTGGGATGTTTTCCATAAGCTAATCACAAGGAGTGTGATTCTTCAAAGCTTTCCTGTCTTTCTTTCTCTTTCTTTGTCCTTCTTTTTTCTTTTTGTGTAGCCTTCTCTTCCTTTTGCTGTTTGCCTCTTATGATGTCCCCTGTCAGTGTTCGTGGCTTGTCTTTTGCTCTCCTCCTGTCCTTGCTGCCTTTTTCCTCCTGCTACTTAGCTCCTGTGAGTGAGTCAGAGCTGTAATTAGGTCTCACTCCTTCTCTTCTACACATCACTCCCTGCTGATGTCCCATAAAGACATTGACAGCTGTATTTAAACCAAAACTTATGATTCCTTGCCTGCTTTTTCTCTGCTCAGTTTGAGTTAGTATTCTGCACAGCACATGCTCAGAATTTGCTTCTGAAGACATGTCATTGCCCACAATATTAGATCTGTTTGCAGCACAGAATAAATAATCTAAATCTGATTTGATGAACACTTTTTTTCTGTCTGCTATCACAAGTGACCATGTTGTAACGTTGTACAGCACAAAAGCACAGGTAGGCTCTTATGTTGGTTGTCCAGCATTCAGTTAGTCTGCTTTGAATCCATTGCCTGTGCTCTGTAAAGAAGCCTCCCCATGTGGTAAGGACCCCAATCATTACTTGAATAACAACAGTATTATGAGTCTCAGTTTACTCAAATCCAAAATTAATCTCTTTCTGCTTTCTCTCTGTTTGCATTGGGGTGATAATCATGTGATCATTGTTGTCCTTGCTTAGTATAAAGTCTGCTGCCTCCCCTGCTGGGAACAAAAGAGGTCAGACTCTGGGTTGGGATGATTTTATTAAATCTGTCTGGCATATCCATCATTAGAACACCTTCTTGTTATTTAAAATCAATGCACTAATGCTTCATCAACCCTTTTAATGACCTAATCCTTCAGTCGCTGCGTACTGGCCTAGTTAGTACAACACTGAGGGGGTGAATCATTTTGTGCCCTTTCTAAGATCGACTGCCACCACAATCGTCTGTCTCTACTGATGCCAGTATGGCAAAACACCAGGCCTCACACTCCTCCAGGGATATACATTTAGATATGCTCAAGCATTTCTTAGCTCTTGTGTAATCACAATCAGGAACTTTTTTTTTTTTTTCTTCACAACACCTTCTCTGTTGAACCAAGTCCAGTTGATACAGCGATACAGTTTACTAGATATCTTTAATATCTTGATTACATCACAGTTTCTTCACGGACTTTGATCTCTACTAATAGAGACATTTTGTTTAAGGATGTAAAACCTTTATTCTTTACAAGAAACAAAGCAGTTATATTACTCTATCATTAACATGCCTTTTCCTCTTAGTGTCTTCACGTGGACTGAAGGAAAATTTTATCTATTGCAAAAAAAATCCAACTGTGTTTGTTTTTTAAGTCACACAGAACAACTTCTCTATCTGGCTTTTCTAATTCTCTGCAACGTGGACTGTTGTTGAAATGTGTGCAGGGTCTGTTCCATGTAAGACATGTAAACCTAATTTGTCCTTTTCTGTATAAGGATAATGGTTTAATGAAAAGGCATCTCCTGATAAGTATCAAGATGTTTGAGCTTGTTTAAAGTATACATTTCCTTTGCACTTTGGTTTTGTTGCTGGACTTTGACTTTCTTCAAAAATAGCATACTGCTTCAACTAATCATTTTCAGCAATCTGATTGCACAACCTTCATGTGGTAAGGTTGCTGTCTGTTGTAGAAATAGACAGCATAAAGGGTTTCATCAGGTCCATTAAAACTGGTCACAGATCCAATAGATCCGATAGGCTTCAGACTCTGAGGTGCTGCTGAACCTGTGGCTCATTTGTCTTTCTGGCTGACCTGTAAGCTCAGATTAACTCCCATATAAGGTAATCATTGCTCCTGATTTATTGCAGTCGTGTGCGGACTATACAGACGTTTTTTGTTTTTTTAAGCATTTGATTTTCTTTACTGCAACTGTCTCTCACTTACTACTCACCTACAGTTGTGTTGGCTACATTTAGTACACTATATGCATGTTGTATGTGTTTTTTGCAATCATGCCATTTTGAGCAAGAATATTATTTTGATCCAAATACTTACCTTTTTCTCTTCAGTTGCCAGGAATGTAAAATCGAGATTATTACTTGTATTTTGTCTAAATCAAAGCAAAAGCAATAATCTGCTTCGTCTGTTGCTTTGTAAACGATGAACATGAGTTGAAATTGTAGGATAAGCTCAACAATAGAAGCTACACAGGCTTTGCGTTCGATGTCAGGACAAAAGAAGAAATTGCGTAATTCCATCATTTTAGAAGACTAGTCTAAAAGGATAGTTGCACGCTTGCATTTAATGTGACTATTTTTCATATTTGCTGTCATATATGAGTTTGTGGGTGGAAGTGCAATATTATTTTTAGAGCGTGTGTGTGTGTGTGTGTGTGTGATGAAGAGAGGACAGATAGGGGGAGGAGGAAGATGACAGTGGCAGCTGTGGAGGAGATAATCCCTGGCCTGGACCTTTGCCTCTCAAATAGAAACTCCTACAACTATTGTGGTTTAACCAGATTAAAAAAGACAAAAAAAAATCTGAACAGAGGGAGGGAATGTGTGTCATCCACAGAAATGCAGTAGTACAATGCTGGCTCTGCCTGGAACACAAAGCTTAGTCAGACAAAATGATGCGGTTGTCTACTCTCCGCAGTTTAAAAATTGCCAACCAAGCAAATATATTATTTCTGTTTTTCTTCTGTTTTTCTTCAAAGGCAGCTGTTGTGGCAGTTATGAAGGCTATTTCAGAGACTCATAAGGAAATCGGTAGAAAACATTTTAGTAAGCATTTTGGGTTTTTTTTTTTTCTTTAATTCTAAATGAGACTATGCAATCATCATTACGACTTTTGGGAAGAATGCAGGTTTAAGAACACATTGATTTTGCTTAGCTTCTAAGTCCAAAGCATGGGTACATCTTTTATATAACATGTAAGGGAAGTGCTCTTTTTGCTTTTAGGTTTGCAGTTGGACAGAAGCACTAAGAGCTCTTTGTATTTACAGTAAATTTTAAGCTTTGTGCAAAGACTGGAAATACTTTGCTTAGAATAGCAACATTACTGGCACTTGACAGGTAGCAGGAGTTTTACTCAGAACTAAGAAATAGCCCCAGTTACTGTTAGTAGGCCTGTCGCGATAAGCAATAAGTCAATTAATTGAACGATAAGAAAATAAGAGCACGATAAGTTTGCCGGCCGCGATAATTTTTATTAGTCCTCCCTTTACCATAAACTGTGTATGACAATAGGTTTCACTATGGCGTATTTCGACTCAACGCTCTGGTTTGTTGCGGAGTGATCTCTCTGGTGTCATACTTGACTGCAGCATGTTGCAGCACGAGCCGGTAAGCCGCATTTGTTTTGCAGGGCTGCCAACACGCAATGGCCGTGAGACTTGCGCATTTAAGTGGCTTCTCACGCTCTCGCGCTAAACCTCCGATTCTCATGCTGAAATATGTAAATAAGTCGAATGGAGAAATAATAGATGCAAGCACCTCCTCTTTTATCATTTCGCTGCTCCCCACATGTAAGCAGAACACACACATCTAGCTTACGACGTCAGTACAAAGCCCCCACTTCCTGGTCTACCGTAATAACCCCTGTAATCCGCAGGCACATTACGCAAATAGAGTCAGCCTATATACTAGTGTTGTGCGATGTGTCTAACTTTGTGTGTGCGATCCAGCAGCTCAGTGCGCGTGAGAGTGAGCGTGAGCGCAGAGGGAGGAGAAGAAGAGCTTATGAGGAACGAGAGTAGCAGAAGAAGAAAAGGTGTGAAGAGAAGAGACGGAGCGGTTAGGCAGAACAGTCAGGAAAAACAATAACGGTGCGTTATAATAAAGCCGTTTCTCAGCACAACCGCTGTTTCCTTTTTTTTATGGTGCTCCACGCCGTGAGCGGCGAGAGAAGAGAGTAATTGGGAGTTAACCCCGAAGCCAACTCCACTTCGGCCCTGGAGAGGACGGATCTCCCCCGTGTCCTCCGACTACTATCGGCGGATAAGAAGCGGGAATGGTTAACACTAGCGTATTTGACAAAATACACATTAAGAGCAATGCCGGCTAATCGAGAGGTTTGGGAGGATTCCCAGTGGGCTGCATTACTTTTGGGCCGGCGTCCCGGCTTATGTGAAAAAGGCGCTTTTATTTATTTAGTTTATTGATCTTTGAAAATGTGTACTTGCATTATTATTATTATATTAGTTGAGAATGGTCTCAAAATGACACATTAGCGCTTTGCGCAATATTATCGTTTATCGCGATAATTTCTGAGAAAATTTATCGTACAGCTAAATTGGTTATCGTGACAGGCCTAACTGTTAGTGCTTTTGCAGTGATAAAAAGTGAATAATAATTGTCATTGTTAGTATAATTGTTGCTAAAATTGCTAAATAAAACCCAGCTGTCTGTTTTCATTATTTACTTCGGTCCTTCCTGTGTAAACTTGTCCTTGAAAGAAAAGAAGAAATTCACCACTCTTAAAATATTTGCAACCAAAAAAAGTTGGTACTTGTATGTAATGACTAACTGCACATCAGGTATTTGTAGCAGACATGGCCAGAGGTGTTTTGTACCACTTGTATGATCAAAGGCCTGCTTCACAAACATCTTAGCCATCGATATTGTCCAATTTTTAGGTACATAGAGTATGTTGCAGAACACACTGTGGTCTAATATTAGCTTCAGACAAACACTTGGTAATTATTTGAGGTTGTTCTAGTTCACAAGGCCTGATGGCTTGTGGTAGTATTTGGCTGGCAGGCAGCTCAGCTCCTTATTCACAGTGATATGGTGCATATTTCTGGTTTATCAGACATATATTTTCTCACACATGAAAAATTCTATGTTTCAGTGATTAAATTAATTTGACCAGAAAGGTCAAAGAAGCTGCTTCTGTCATTTCCTAACATTCCCTCCCTGTCTTGTTTGCTGGACTGGATACTGGCAATGTGGCTTACAGGAATGTTAGGTTAACAAGTCTCTCTTGTAAAAAAAGATTACATGGTCTCAAAGGGACTACTTGTATAAACAATGATTTTTTTTTTAAAAAAAGAGAAAATTGGAGAGTTTTTTTTTATTATTACTGTATATTACATACCATTTAAGTCAAAATAAATTCTATCACAGACTTTTCTTTTTGATTAGTTATGACAGATTAGATTATTTTCTTGTTTCATGTTCCCAAAACTTCTAGCACAATGCTTTTGTATTCATTTACATTTTTTGACATTATACATCAAGCAAAATGGATATTATGTTCACAAGTGATACATTATGCAGGCCAAGTTTACATACAACAATAATTGTAGTTCAAAAAGGTTGTTTTTCCCCTGAAGTCTTGTGTCAGCCAAGTAGCAGCACTTGAGATTATCCAGTTTCATGGTGGCTTCAGCAGAATAACTGCATGCCAACAAAGTTGCTTTGAACCTAGTGTGTGTGGATGAGTCATTGTCTTGCCAACTGTTTCCAACTCTTTGACCTACAGTACTGTCCAAGAATACGTTTTATACTCCTACAGTGTTTCTGTTTTGTTTTAGAACATGTTTTTGCGTATACGCTACCATTGCGAACCACCTCTTCCTCGCTCTCAGGACTGTCAGAAGAGCCTCAGAGCCAAGACACTGTATGATAAGCCTCATTCCTTGGATTAGTTTTACTCTAGCATACATAGATCAAGCAAATCAGTCACTCGCACCATCACATGTTGCTCATGACTGTGCGCTCAGGGCATTGTGTTTGTGTCTACAAATAAGCTTTCCTCTGAGTCAAGAACACAGGCAGGATTTGATTAAACAGAAAACTTGATCTGTCACAAATGTATGAATTATGGAACACTTGTGTCTTTAGCAGAAAGTAAGGATGGTCTATTTGACCAGCTCCTGACAGGTAACTGTTAAATGGTAGCGCAAAGTTGTTTCTGCACGGTGCAGAGGGTTTCTCTTCTGGCCAACGGCCAGAACATTTTTGCAATATTTTTTTGACATGTTTACACTTCCATTTAGTCTTAACTTCCTAGTAATTCTTTGACTGGCTGGACACATAGAGCCTGTGGATACCCTTGGTAAAATCTGATCACTAAATGGCTTTGATTTCCCCTACATTTTTGGCAGTGCTATACACCTGTTAGAACTACTATCTTGTCCACTGGAAGTGTCGTAAACTTTTGGACTTTTTAAGTTTTAATTTGCTGTAAACTCGGGGAGCTATCCTCTCAGCTGATCTGATCTACCTGCTGGATTGTGACTGTGCCAAATATTAATTTATCGTAGGTTTCCGTAACAATGGAACTTAACCTCCTGCACTAGAATATCTTTTGCTGATACTGCTCATATTTGGTACATCTACAAGTGTGGATATGCAACAGTGTAGTGAGCAAACCTACACATGAGAGTAGTGTTCACAAAGCCACTTTCTTGGCTTTGAACTACATAAAGGCAGTAAAAAACTACAAAGCACTGCAGAATTGTTCTGTTTGTGTCAACAAACGGCATACAGGTTTCGACCTTTTGCCTGAGTTTTGCCCTAAAATGTGCCACAATGATCAAAGTAAGTCCTCTAAATGCATTCAGTACTTTGCAGCTCTTACCTTTTTTTTTTGTTGTTATTTTTTTTTTTTTTTTTTTAAATCTTCTCTATCACACACGCACTTACAGGCTCATGCACATTCTCACTCCTGCTTTTGATTTTAGTCCAAGGCCACTCCTTTCATCCAGTAATGCTGGTCTTATGCAGAGTTAGCAGCTGGGGGAGACCAGGGACAGCTGGCATTCTGCAGGCTCACTGGAGCAAATGGACCTTAGTCACTCGCACTGCACAGGGAACGATTGACAGCTGTCCTGGGATTGGCAAATGGTAGATTATGGATTTAAGAGGAGAGAAGGGGGGAGAAAAATGATAACTGCTCTGTACTAATGTTGGTCCTTTTAACCTAAGCCATTTTCCGAGGTGCTTTGCAATATGTTTCCAATTCACTCATTTAGACAAACACACTTCACACACACACATCGGCAGTTGCTGAGCTGAAATGCAAAGGATTGGCCTTGCATTGGGGGCAACTTGAGGCTCTCTCTCTTTCTCAAGGATACTTTAGCACATGGAGAGGCCAGTGATCAAACTGCCAACCCTGAGATTAGTAATGCCCGCTCTGCCACCTGTCTCCCTTTTGCTGTACTGTTTGGGGAACACCATGTTGAAACAAATAACTGGTAAAATATGGAGCAATGCGGAGGAGAGAAACTTGTGTAACAGTAAATGACAACAAAGCTCTGTAGAGATCCAAACATCCTCTTTTTCTTATCTTCTTATCAGACTTTATACTCTGCTGGTTGGGCCATTTTAGGTTAATATTATCAAATGAATTGTTTGTTTTGTTGTGTTATCCCAAAAAAAGGCTGCATGTCTTAGTGCTGGTATATAGCTTTCTAGGAAATGAGGGCATTTGATGAAGAAAATTGACAGTTTTTCTTGATTTTAAAAGATACAAGTCAAAAGTCACAAATGATACATGGTGCGATGTGGGATTAATTTGAGAGGATGTTTACATTTCTACTGAGGAAAATTATAACATTAAGAGAACAAGCCTTACACATTTTTATATCAGGTCAGCATGTCCCATCTTTTTTTACATGGTACATTTTGTAACTGGTACGTAGATTGACCTTAAAACAGAACGTCTTTTCCACAGTTATATTTCAATACGCTCACAGATGTTTGTGTCTCTGTGGTGTTTTGGTAAATTCAGCTCTATTTTCTCTGGTCTATTTTCTAGAGAATTTCCTTCATGAAGGCTTATTCTTGCCAACCCGTTTCCCATTTTCACTGTGCTCACACTGATTGTTTTGTAGTTAAGTAAACTTAACGTTGCATTTGACAAACATGCAAACCTAGCATTTGACATTTGCATGTTGACGTGTGAAGCACCTGCCTCACTAACACTCTTCTCAATTTTTCTTTTTCTGCTTTTAGGTATTAAATGAAGAGTGTGATCAGAACTGGTACAAAGCAGAACTAAATGGAAAAGATGGATTCATCCCCAAGAATTACATAGAGATGAAAGCCCATCCGTAAGTATTATACAAATCTGTCACGTATTTGTAGAAGGGTCCTATTTGTGTCAAACCATAAGTCATGTTAGGCGGATCTTTCTTTTTTTATTTTTATTTTTTTACTTTGACTTTATCAGAGAATTAGTTTGGATTGTAAAATTTCTCATGCTGACACACGCTTCACTAAGCTACTGTACTTGAACAGTCACTATACGGTTTACCTCTCAGAGCTGGTTGTGTGTGATTAAGTTTACTTGAACAGCATAAAAAAAGATGGACATGACATCTGTTATCTGCAGTTGAAGCTGAGCATTTTGGCTGTGGCCATCTTGAAATGGTTTTTTCCATTATAAAAGTGTGCAGACAGGGGGCCTAATTTACCAACTGTTCTCATTAACAAATTTTTTTCTATAGTCCTCAGGGCTCCAGACTAACTTTTTTATGAGGAGCACAGTGACCCATAACTTAAATTTTTAGGAGCGCAAGCAGAAAATTTAGGGGCGCACACTGACAATTTCCTCTCATTTTAACTGTATTAGCGTTAAATACTTAATTAATTCAGAAATTACAATGTTTGCAATTCACATTTTTTTTGTGCATCAGTTTTGTGCACGAATACAAAACAAGTAGACATGGAACTTATCAAATCAGATTTGATGATTTGTCTCCATCTTCTCTCATAAGGCATGGTATGACTTGTACATGTAGTTCCCGACATTAAACAGCTTCAGGGACTGATGCTCCTCTCCAGCCACTGTTCCCAACTCCTCAGTAAGAAAAGTAGCTATTGGCTGTCCTAAAAGTCACTAATTAGCATGATCAGCCTAGTACATATAGTTGTAACGGATGCTGCCATAAAGAGGGATATCGTGGAAAAGGCAAACATTGATAAAAAGACAACCTAAGAATGTTTAGAACAGCAAAAATAAATGAAATAAAAATTCTGTCAATATTTTCTTTATTTTGTAGTTCGGTTTTTTTAAGTGTTTTTTTTTTTTTTTTTATTAATTAATTTTAACACCACTTAACTTTTAAAATATTTTGTCCACACTCTTCATTAACAGACATTACTCTGACGGTAAGCTAGCGCAGGATCCTCCAGCAGCAGACTTGTACGTTTCATTTTCAGCCTGGCCATGAAACAGAGGTGAACGTCGTCTGCTCTGAATGCAGCTGGGAGCTGCACAGCACCCGCTCCTCATTAGGAAGAGTAAACTACGTTCATTCACGTCAGTCTCCAAAAGTCTCCAGTAATACCAGAAAAAGTCACTAGATTTGTCGCTAGTTGCTTTCTTTTAAAAAGTCACTAGAGGGGTCTGAAAACTCGCTTAATATAGCGACAAAGACAACATTTGCTGTCTTCTTCGTTGGTGTTCGTCTCCTTTTCTCAAAATTAGTTTGAGTCGGCAAACCAGCAGCTAATTTGTGCATTATTATAAACTACTGGGCTGAAGAGGGGAGCAGAAGTTTGTTAGCGACAAAATAAATTCAGTTATAACTACTACAAGAAAAGGCTGGGAAATGTATTGGTCGCCCTTGCACGAGTAGATGAAAAATTCACTCGGACTGTCTCACATTTTAGTCACAAAATGCGACCATTTAGTCGCAGTCTGGAGCCCTGGTCTTACTTATGAAGATTATAGTATTAACCAAAATCTTTGCATCTTGACCTACGAATACTCAGAAGTACTTTTATGAACATTTCATGTTTGAACAAAGTCAGCATTTGTGTTGTTTCCTGCTGTTCAGTTCATTAAAATACAATAAATTGCAGTCATATATTAAAAATAACTGCATAATTGACAAAGCTTTTTGTTATTCTAAAATAAATAGCAAGATCTTACAGTTGGTATCTTAATATTATAATTTCCCTCATGGGAAAATTAAACTACTTTTCATTAATTCAAGAATAAATCGCTGTCGAGTTGGGGTTTAATTCTGTTGCTGACTGCTTAACACCAGTGTAAGACACCAGAATCATTCTCTTAACCACAAGAAACATCACTCCATAAATGTTCAAGTCACCTGCTGAATGTGGTCAAACTGTGGGTTTTTATAATAATCATTAGTTTTATTAGGAAGTAAAGGTTATGCCCTGGTCACCTAGTTAATAACACCACTGATCATCGGTGGGTTTTTGTAGGAAACTTATAAAGTACAACTTGAGAACAAGTTTTAAGAAGATTGGTTAGACGATATTAATGAATGAGGCTGCTTAAAGTGGGGTTCTTACCCTCAGGGCTCAAAGCTGTAATGTATCCAGAACCAGTCCAGTGATTACCACTATTGCCCCACCAGCAGGCCTTAAACTGTAGCATACAGTCTACAGGGTTTCTATCATGTCATACCCACACAGCAGGTCTGAGAGTGAGCTGAAACCTGTTTTGTCAGCAGGTTAAAACCTTCAAACAAAGTTCTTCTTGTCTACAAACAAAGTGTCATTACTTTTGTTGCCCCAAGCGCAGCACCCTCATTAAAATGTTTGGCAACAGCTGCAACTACTGCAGAGCTGCAGGTTTCTCATAGACATGTATAAAGTCTGACTTTTTGTTGAAACCCAAAGTCTCCCCTGTTGGCCATCAGATATAATATAAATCTTAGACAGTTTGAATTTCTGGCTTCTTTTTTCAGAACTATGTCTATGCTAAATGTAAAGTCTAGGGCTAGAAGTACACTTGCTTTTATACTTCACACTCGCAAAGACAACCAGTGCAATCACTGTCATGATTATTTAAACTCTTTACCAAGTTCAACCTCATCAGGGACCAGAATGTTCATACCACGTAGAATGTCTGGATGGGCATGATTTGAACAGGTTGTAAAAACAGAGGGATTGTAGTCAGTATGGACAGCCTGTAAATCAAACATATAGGGCGTCCAGCTAGGTTTTTTTTTTTTTTTTTTTTACTCTGTGTGTGTGTGTGTTTTTTTGTGAGGCATTAATTTCCAGTGATGCTTCAAAGGAATACAAGGCACTTTAGGCAGTCGTCATAAATAAAAAGAAAAGCATATGTGGCCAAAGAGTTCATTGTGTGTGTCGGACTGTTTGTGTTTCGAACATCTTTGAATGAATCTTGGCAGGATCCTTGGAGAACATTCCCTTTGGACCCAAACTCGGTGCCAGATTAGCTCTCTCTTTATTAAAGCGCTCCAAACCTCTTACACCTAATTGAATATTGACCTCGCTGCAACATTGCTGTGCTGCAATCACGTGCAGCTTCGGGGCTTTCTTTATCTATCTGTTTAGTTACTGATCGATTGATAGATCGAATGAAGTGTGAATGTTCTTGTTTTAGACTTATCTTTTAGGGTTTTTTTTCTTTGTATCATTCGTACCGGTGTTACATTGGCACTTAAATGTTTTGCAGCCTTTTATTACAAATATGGGCGATTAAATTTAGTTTGGACTCTATCATTTGTATCACAGAAGCATTTAAGGTCCATACTTATAACCTTTTTTTAGTAATCTGAGATCATACGTGTCCCTCGTTGGACTAATTAACGCTTGAGTTTCTAACTGTGGACCTGTTCACATATCAGCATTGTTTTGCAGAAACACTGTTGGATTTAATTTAATTGGAACACTTTGTAAACCTGCTGTTTGGACATAAAATATTATCACAGTGGTATTTTTTACAATGATCGATCTTGAACGTGATCATGAATTACCAATAATTTGGCACTGGCACTACAAGAGCTGCTATAACAAGTCTCATCAGCCAGATTTTTTTGCTTTCTGTGATGGGGCAATTCCTTTTTAGGTGAATAATCAAATCAGGCTTGTTTCTTGTTTTGGCATTCAGCAATTAACAACAAAGTCAACAAGATGTGTTAATCTGGTCTTCATCATTTTTACTGAAGCCAAACTACTCCCATATTACAGACTTGTTGGGGACTTTTTGTAAACTACATTGACAGTTTGGAAGATAATGTGAGTTCAGATATTGCACTGCTAGCAAAACATGGAAAAAGTTGTGAAAGTACCAATGTGCAAACAATGCAGTTCAGCTACACCAAAAAAAGTATGATAAGATAAGATCCTTTATTGATCCCACTAGGGCTGCAACGATTAGTCGACGTTGTCGACAATAGTCGACAATAAAAAAAATAGTCGACAACGAATTTAGCCGTCAACTATTGTCGGCCAAAAAAACAAACAAAAAAAAAAAAAAAACTACCGAGTGAGACATCGTCTTCTAATCCTATCTTTGCTGAGAGTTGCACAATGCACATGCGCAGAGAGGGGAAAAAAATACAGAGTGAGACATCGTCTTCTAATCCTATCTCTGCTGAGAGTTGCACATGCGCAGTGAAGTCCGCCAGGGGAAAAATGTGGTGACGGACTAGGAAAGAAAACAGCGGCGGAGAACGTTAAAAGTCTGGGATAACTTAACGTTAAACTTAAAAAATAAATTAAATACTTGTGAGATTTGTAAAGCGGACCTTGTGTACCACGGAAGTACGTCTGCAATGCTCGAACATTTAAAGAGGAGGCACGTCGGACTTAACAACCTTATGCAAAATTTAAAAGCTGAAAGTGAAATAAGATCCATTTATAATAATCATGAGATACATAATCCGATTGGTCGACTAGTCGTTTTAATAGTCGGTGACTAATCGACCATCAGAATAGTCATTAGTTGCAGCTCTAAATCCCACGGTGGGGAGATTTCAGTTACAGCAGCTCAATCACAAAGTAAAAGATACATTAAACAATAGAAAAAATTAAAAAAAAATGGTAAATAATAATAACCGAAAAGAAAAAGAAAGAAACAGTATTTATATACACAGTCTCACCCAGTTTGATGTACAGTGGTGAGGTGGTATTACACGGGTGAATATGGATATATAGAAGATACGAATTAACCATATAAGTAAATGAGTGGAATGAAAAAAGACCATAAAGTGCATAGCTAGGGCATCAGTAAACATCAGTGCAATGATGAAAACATCAGTAAACATCAGTCCTACTGAGCTATGAAGAAGTTTGTTGCAATAACAAAATTATAGTGCACCATGGGGTATGTCTTGCCCTAGGCTTGACCGGTAAGGGTAATGGTCAATGGTGGGTAATGAAGAGAGACCACAGTGTGTTGTATGTCTCAAAATATCAGCATCTGACAGTATGAAGCCAAACAAGTTATAACACCACTTGGAGACTTCTCATCCTGAACACAAAGAAAAGCCTGTTGATTACTTTAGAAATAATCTGTCATATATAGTAGTGTTTTCTTTTAACTAAAGCAGCATCCGTCTCTTCGAAAGCTCAACTCACCTGAAGTAGGTTGCAGAGTTTTCTGGCTTAAAACTACACTGTAGTAGAGGAAATGATGATTCCTTCTGCCACTGACATGGTTTTAACTATAGTTAAGAAAGTCGCAGCCAATAAACTAAAGACTATTTTGTGGCACATTTCTTCATTTGTTTCTTTGTAAGCATCTGGTTGCATGTGGTAGTGGGATGGGGGGGCTTGACATTGTTGTCAATGAAAAGGGGACCCTGCAGAAAAAGTATTTGGAAAACCTCTAAAACCTGCCGGATAGTAGCTCTTGGCTCTTGAGGACCGGAGTTGGCGACCCCTTGTATAAACTTGCACCGATCCGATACTGGTATTGGTTTTGGAAGTGAAAAAAGTGGATTGGTGCATTCCTAGTATAAACCAACAGACATGCTGTATGAGTGTGTGTGATTGGGTGAATGTGACATGTAGTGTTAAAGTTCTTTGAGTGGTGAACATATGACTTGAAAAGTGCTTTAAGTACTGTCCGTTTACCATTTTATCATTTATAGCCTTGATTATAAAATAGCTAGCGACTTAACTACCTCTCAGCATAGATCCCAGATATGATCCAACCTGTCAGAACTGATTTGGGTGAAATCATTAATGTAAAATGTGTAAACCTCTGAACTTACCAGATACAGTGATTTAAATTTTTAAACTGTTTTTCTGTTTCAACAATGTGCCACCAGAGTACCAGGCACCACTACATCTCAGCAGACATGCACACACAGCTAGGCTTACATAGCATGTCATCACAACGGAGTATGGCTCAGCACCAGATCAGTCATTTGTTTGTACACAGATCCCTGCCGCCCCCACCCCACCCAGTCTAACAATGAATATTTATGTTCATGTAACAATTTAAAAGAAGCTGTAGAAAAACACACAGGCTGTAGAGCACTGGCAGCACTGTCCATGCATGTGTCTGTTACTGATAGCAGCGCCAGCTGTTCTCTTGTTACTCTGCCTCCATTAATTGCTCTGCTATCACTTTTATCAAACAGGGAAAGAGACGGGCTGTGCAGACTCGCTGTCCTGCCAAGCACTAATACGAAGTGAATCAAGGGTCAGCCATTTCATTATTGATCCCCACACATGTGTCAAGAGTCAAGATGCAATCTTTTGGCTGATTGTACTTTTTGAATTATTTACACAAGTAAAAAGCTCCCACTTGCTTTGTCTTTCACTCATTTCCTCCATCAAGGGTTTGTCACAGTGATTTAGTAGCAACGAAAAATAAATCGATGCCACTTTGGAGAGCTGGAGAGCTTGCCCACATTAATCTGTTATATCTACTGCTTCTCAGCTTTTGAAACTTGTGGAAAAATTAAAAAGTAAATAGTTTTTCCCCAGGGTGACAACAAAAACCAACGTAGCAAAGCATATATTGGTTTTTTATTACTGGTATGTCGCTAAAATTGGGTGATGATGACTAATCTACTTCCCTGTTTGTGGGTACATGGCATAGCCACTCACACATGATCAGTCAGTCAGAGTTTTTTAATAGTTTCTAGCACCTTTATAGTTTTAACTTGCTTATACGTCTATTGTTGGATGAAGGCTTAAACTGTATTGCCCAAGGACTTATCAGCATAAACGAGTTTTAGTAAATTTAGCTCAGTGACTGTCTTCGTTCCTCATCAGAGGTTATCATCTTTCATCTACCCACTTTGCACCTGTTGGCCAGCAGGATGTGATGTTTGTGGGAAGTTTTTAACCTCTCAATGTGTCTTCCTTTTGATTTCCTCCCTCAGTCCTTAAGAGCTGCAGTAAAGCAGAACTAATGCTTCTGCGTGTTTGTATGAAAGTACTTTTTGTTGACTTTTGGTCACCGTAGTCAACTCGCATGTAAATCTGTTTGTTGTGTGCGTTTCCACAGGTGGTTCTTTGGGAAGATTCCTCGCGCCAAAGCAGAGGAGATGCTAAACAAACAGAGGCACGATGGGGCTTTCCTCATCAGAGAGAGTGAGAGTGCACCGGGGGACTTCTCCCTCTCCGTGAAGTAAGTAGCACCTTTCAAATACTACAAATGGGGAAAATGTTAGTCACTCAGTTTCCTGTGAATATAGTTTGATATTATCATTCATGTTACCAGTGCACAGTTTCCTCATAACTGATTATGTTAATATGTCTTCATACTTGGTATGTTTGAGTCATCAGCACAGTCATTTCCCTTTTTTTCTGGTGGTGTTTCAGGGATACCCTCTTGTAATCAACATTTTCCACTTTTAATTAAATATCACTGTTTAAGTTCTTGATTTTTGCAGACACATACAAGGGTCATTTCCTCCTATCTATCTTTGTCCTTTCTTTTGGTATAAAAGATTACAGGGTACATGTAAAGTCGATGAAAAGATATTAATCTTAATTATGGCCTGGACTGTCCTGCTTCCACTTAGTAAGCTTCTATAAAACACCAGTCTGTCGCTGCTGATTCATTTGACTAAAACTTATCGGCTGTCAAGAGACAAAAGTCTCCTACTACTTTAGGAGAATCAGTCCTTTTCATGCTAATGATTGCAAAAGATTTCCTACTGATAGCTTGGCTTTTCTCTCCTAAATCTTCAGATTTGGAAATGATGTCCAGCACTTCAAGGTTCTTCGCGATGGAGCTGGAAAGTATTTCCTATGGGTTGTGAAGTTTAACTCCCTCAATGAGTTGGTGGACTATCACCGCACCACCTCAGTCTCTCGTAATCAGCAAATCTTTCTGCGAGATATAGAGCAGGTCGCCCAGGTAAGGCATCACTCTAGATTTCACACATTCCTCTTCACAGTGACAGAGAAACAAAAAATATCAGCAAAATATTTCCCTCCTCTGGATGGATTCATGTTTTAAATGTTGTAGATTTGAACGTCCATGTCATGATGTCCTTTAAAAACTTGGAACATGTGCTTTTAAATGTTTGCCCTCCCCCTACTCAAACATCTCTTGCAGCTTATACTGTAGGAGGGCTTCAGTTTTCACGGTAACCACATGCATGCACGTTGCAGAAACAGTTTCTGCAGAACCGCCTGAAAAAAAAGGTTTACTCATGAGCCTGATCATAAGAACCTATTAATATCTTACAGCAAGAAACAACTTGATCATCATCAAAGAGGGAAAAAGCACAAGACTAGAACAGTTTTGTATTTTATGGTTTCTGATTGACCTTTTAACCAGCCACAATCAAAGGTCACATGATTACACTCACTGCTGTTACTGAATAAATAGTTGGTGCTTGGAAGATGAATAAAATAAATTAAGTGACGCATGAAGACTCTGCAGAGTATTTACCTGAACATAGAAAGGTTGTATGCTTCATATTAAAGAAGGGTCATCCAGAGTCTGTGCAGTACATACCACAAGCCACAAAAGCAGAGCAGCAAGCAGCTTGCTCAGGTTTATACAGCTCTTATAGGAAAAAGCAAACCAACTGCAAATATAAGTGCAGTTGGTTGAAAGTGAATGTGAACCCACAGCCTTGTTTTCTGATGTTTCATTTGTGTTCATTCTATTTTTACATTTTAAAATATATATTTAAGCCTGCTTTTCTTTTGTAAAGATAGTTTAAACCAAATTGCATGTTTTACCTCCATGTACAACTTATATTATTTTTAAGGTTGAGAGAGTTATGGAGGCAACTCACTTCAAGCCCCGTAGACTTTCAGCTTGTTTATACTGTGGCAAATGAAAGCTATTTATTCTGACTGACTGGCAAATGATGATTACCTTCTACCATCCAGACACCTGTGATTCAGTTCTGAGTCAGCGTGCCTGCATTTATGCTGCAGTTTAAGATGAACCAGCCAGGCCGTGCTTAGCAGCTTGTCACTCAAGATAGAGTGCATTTAATAAAAACCTGTCACGCTTTTTTAATTTCACCTAAGCCTTCGTAGCTGAGCATCGTAGGAGGACAGAGAAGAATGAAATGTTAGCTGTGGTGAAACTGTAGAAATGAAAGGGAGGAGATTTTGTAGGTAAGACGGAGGTTGGAAGAGCTGATTGAGAGTGGATGTGTCTTTGTGTGTTTGTGGACGATAGTGGGAGGGAACAGCGAGGTAGCGTGTTGCAGAAAAAGACCTTTTATATCACAAAAGAGTTTACAGTGCATCACTGTTCTTCTGTTGTAGGCTGAGTTTGTTCATGTTTTATTTTTTCTCGTTTTCTAAAAATAAGAATAATTTTAAAAAATCCTTAAAGCACCATTAGATCGCCGGCGCTCCCAAGCACTATCGCTTATAGTGTCGACAATTTCTCAGGAACAGTGTAACTCAGTGGGGTAAATTGCAATCGACAACTTACCCTTAAGGTGAGCTACAGAATTTTTCCAGGCATTTACATCCCTTCCAGGAATTTTACTATATGACTAAATGATAAACACAATGAGTGATCCATGATAACACCATTATTCATCAGTTTTCTAATAAAAAAGATCACTGTCACTACTGTGTTGCGTAGAGACGTCTGTTTCCACCCAGAAATGATGATGAAGCTGCTTCCTGTCAAATTTTCAACCAGTTAGCTCGCTTAAATAATCTTTGATGTCCAGTTGGGAGCAACCAACAAAAGTAATGATCCTTATGACTGGAAACGCATCTGCTGATACATTAATTTTACATCATTTTATCTTCATAATCTGACAACCGAGGCTGTCCTAAAAAAATCATGTCTGTATGTAGACTGAGGTTAAAAACATTGAGGTTTTACATGCATCTTTCCTTTTATTAAAAAAAGAAAAACAGACACTAATAGTAAAAAAATGGCTTAATTTTAAGGGTAAACCCAAACGTTACAGTCAAAGACACTACCCCTTCTCCCAATGCCAGACTCTGATGTAGTTTTTGCTCGTGAATGTAAGCCTCCATGCTAAATGCCAGAATATTGGTTATTTCAGAGCTACCAGCATATTTGATCATTTTCCTCTCCGTCCCAGTTACTTTCGTTACTAACCTACAATCTTGTCTCTTTGTTTTCCTCCATCTTTCATCCCCTCAGCATCCCACATACGTGCAAGCGCTCTTCGACTTCGACCCCCAGGAGGAAGGCGAGCTGGGTTTCAGACGAGGCGACTTCATTCAAGTCCTGGACAACTCCGACCCCAACTGGTGGAAAGGAGCCTGCCACGGTCAAACGGGCATGTTCCCCCGCAACTACGTCACGCCTGTCAATCGGAACATGTAAACAGTCAGACCGTGTAAACAACCACAAACGGCAAACCATCACCACCACCATCATCATCATTGTTCTTGATCTCATCATCCCCGCCTACCCTCCTCCTCTTCCTCCTCCTCCCTATCCAACCCCTCAGCCAACCCCTGCACCTCTCTTGGCCATCCCACAATAACAGGAAGAACGCAAAACAGCTGAAAGAGAGGGAAAACAGGAGTAGTGATGTTGTAGGCGTCGCTGTGTGGGCGGCAGCTGAGCAGAAGTCAACTTTTTATTTGTCCTGAGAATGTTCGCCTCCCTGCTGAACGCCTCAGTGAGGACTGAACCGTCTCTGAGGGAAATCCAAACAGACAAACTAAAGCATAGCGCACCAACCGTGAAGATAACCAAATGATCCGACCGCTCCCACAGCTGCTTCTGTCCTCTCAACTTCTTAACATTCTGCCTTTCGTTTGTGTTCTTTCTTTGCCGCATGTTATTTTAATAACTTTAATGAATTGCCTACCAATAAATCCTAACTGTTTTAAAGGAAAACAAAAGATAAAAAAAGATGAAATGCTTTTAAAAAATGTATTGATTTAAAAAAAAAAAAGAAAAAAAAAAAAAGAAGTGATGCCATCAACAACACATTAAGTTTCCACGTTTAAGACCGTTGGCACGTGAGCAATGTACATCAGCCGCTGGCTGTATAAAAGAATCAAGTATAGAGAGAATCCATTTTTTAAGAATATATATTATATATTTGTATGTTTGTCTGTTTTGCCTCTCATCACAAATTATGTTTTTCCATTTTGTAAATTATGTTCAATCCTCTATTAGTCTGGGTAAGACCTTGTAGCTTTAGAATGTGATGAATTGTCGGTCAGGTTTTGTTGTTTTTTGTTTACTTTTTTTTTTTTTTTTTATCTAAAGTCTGAGATAAAACGGCATGTTAGACATCACAAGTCCCACTTTGAGGTTTCTCTTGTCTATACCAGTTCTCTAAAGAAAACTAATCCTGTCAAAAAGTGGATGTTTGACCAGCAAGTAGAGCCAAATGCTGCAAAAGAAATCTGTCTCATGGATCCCTGTTTTGTTATTTTTGTTTTTGTTTTTGAAAGCCGATATATTTCCCTGGGCAGTGAATGTAGCTGACTGAATCTAACAGACGAACATGAGGGAAGCACGGTCGGAGAACTGAACCACACAACCACGCAAGGGATTTTTAAAAGACATGCTGAAGTAGTGATGTTTTAATTCATTTCTAAGCAGATGGGTGAACGAGGACGTGTACAGGTAGTTAACGTTCATATTCAGACACATTTAAAGACATGCATGCATGCAGACGCTCTCCTCCTCGCTACACCTGCACGTAGCGAAGGAGGCGGAGTTCAGATAATCACATCGTGTAATCACCAGTGCAGATCAGCAGCTGGCACAGATTTAACAGCTCAGAAAACTTAGAGATTGTCTTTTATGATAAAAGTTGAGAGATCAGCTCAAATGATGTAAAAGTGTTGTTTTCTTTTTCAAACATTTAGACTTCTGTTCTGGTCCAGTGTGTGTTTGTTTACCCTGTTTTGTGTGTTTTGGTTTCTTGTTCTCTCTGGATAGTGCCTTTCTCTCTGGTGTTTCAGTGTCTCCGACCTGCTACTTTGACCCCTTTCCTTTTTCCCAACCTTGCCCCACCCTCCTTCCACCCTTTTTTAGGGGCCTGCCAGTCCAACGGTAAGACAAAAAAAAACAGTGTAAATAATCTGCATCCCAGCTGACAGTACTCACCGCCCCCTCCTCCTACATCCACCCGCATCACCTCTGCCCTCATCAACATTGGAACTTTCTTATTTAAGTGTCTCACCTTGTCTTACCTAATGATACTGTTTTTTTTTGTTTTTTTGCTCTTATTTTTTTTTTATTTGCAATATTTTTTGTTTGTTTTGTTTGTTTTCAATTAATAAAATGCAATTATTAAAAAGTTGTGAATTATGTGGTCTGTGTGAATGCTAACTGGTTGAAATATTGAGAAGGGCTGGTAGCTGTATTCTGATTATGATGTTTCCAGGATTTACATACACTGCCTGTCCAAAAACAAAGTCACCAACCAGTAAGAGCCTCCCGTTGGATAATTACAGCATGGATGATGTTTCAGCTGGCAGCCAGTAAGTTAACCCCAACTGATGCAGTGATCACGGTATTTAAAACTGGAAGGATGGTGGGGAAGAATCTTGGAGGAAGAGCTTGAATGATTGAGGAATAAACACCAGTAGTACTCAGTCCTGTGTTTTATAGTGAAAATAGAAACATTTCCATGTGAAGGGAACTCAAGGAAACAGGATTAAAAAGCAGTGCAGGTATATCAAAACTGGTGAGTATATTCAGATAAAAAGGGAGCATAAAGATTGGATGTTGGAGCAACAACCAGTATATCTGGTCTAATGAGACCAGATAGTATCAGGGTAAGAAGAGAGACACAAAGTGATGGAGCGGTCATGCCTAGTACCTTTTGTACACACCTGTGGGGGTAGTACTGTGGTCCAAGGTTGTTGCAGTTGGTCAGGTCTAGGTTCAGCAACATGTGTCCAAAGAATGAGGTCAGCTAAAACCTGAACATAGTAAATGAACAGGTCATTCCATTAATAAGAGTTTTTTTCCCGTGATGGCACAAGCATTTTCCAAGATAATGCCAGAATTCATCGGGCTAAAATTGTGAAAGGGTGGTTCAGGGTGCATAGTCCGTTCTCTCCTCATACATGGATTAACCACCACAGAGTCCAGACCAGAACCCTTCTGAGAATCTTTGGGATGTGTTGGAGAAGGCTTCTCACTGCAACTCTGGATGGAAATAAAGGTGACAGTTTAGGAGAGGGAGAGGCACTGTACAAAATATTCCCTTCGTGTTCCTGTCATCATTACAGACCATCTTCTGAGTTACATACATGCACTGCTTGTACCCATCTAAAGTGACTTGCATTTTATACTTCAGGTTGCAGTTACACAGAATTAGGTATTATGGCTCAGACAAGTAATAATGTGATGTCCATGTATGTGGATTTATTGTCAAGTCCTCTCATCATAGCACAATGTTTCACAAGATGTCATGAAAAAGGTGTTTACATATTTATACAATGGGACCAAGACTGTTACTTTCCACATTCCATAATTAGTAGATTATTCCATTCTTCATATGTGACCACCCCATAGAGAATGTTTAAGTAATGTCTTTTTACAATTAAAGATCTTCAACATGTTTATATGGAAATATTCCTACACATTGTAATATGGCCATGGCCAGAGAAGTAGAAACAGCAGCATTATGAGAATAAACGTACCTGAGGCCAGCAGCAGAGGCTTTTAAAAAACACACCAGTAAAGGAATTAAAATGTGATCCTTAGATGTGGTTTATGTGGGGGGATTTTGTACTGTTTGAGCTGCTTATCCCAATTTAAGTCATTCAATTATTTTATTTTATATACACTATACTCTTCCTGCCTGGATCCTTATTAGAGCCTGCAAAGACATCATGGCATCATCATGTTAAAACATTAATTCTCTCTAGAATTGACATTACTTTTGCCTAGATTGTGGTCTGGTGATGGGAAATTGTAAGTGTAAAGTGTTCAAAATCTTCTCCATCATATCTAAAGATTCTCAAAGGTGGTTATGGTCTGGATTCTGTGGTGGCTAGTCCATGAAGAGAAAGCATGTTTCATGCTTCCTGAACCACTTTTTGGCAGTTCGAGGGAGATAAGTTCTGGTATTGTCATTTTGGAATAGGTCCATGTCATCAGGGAAGACAAAAATATCACATTATTTTAGGTTGTCAGCTGACCTCATTTTTAGGGTCTTAACATTGATGGACCCTGACTTGAACTGATCAGATTATTTGCTTACTTAGCTTCAGGTGGTGATGAGTATTTTTATCTGAATAAGTTCCTTAAAAGGAAGAGTGTAACTACTAAATGCTGCCTATCCCTGTTGCATATTGCAGGCTGGACAGGCCTGTATGTGTCAGAAATTAGTCATTTGTTTCCTTCCTCGACTTAAAACTCAGAATTATAAAATAAACTTTAAACTTGGAAATATTTTTTAAAAAACTACTTCCTATTTGAAGATGATGATTCAGGTTTACACTGTTATTTTTTTCTTTCTCCTCTTCCTGGTATATTATTTTTAGAACATGGTGGGATAAACTGAACAAACTCTGCTTTGTGTTTAAGTAGCTTTATTTAAATATTGAAGTTTGGTTATGTGACCTAATATTTGCACGCACAGAATTCAGTCATAGTCAGGGGCGGGGCTAAAGAGGTGGCGCTGGCCGTCTCTAAAATCTGATTGGACATCCCAGGTTCAATCTCAGGTGATTGACAGGTCACTGGCAGCGTACTAAAGAAATGTCTTTCCAGACATGGATCACCAGTATCACTACACTAGTTTGTAATTCATTCCAAAGAGGGGGATTTTAAAGTAGTATCCTAACTAGTCGTCCTTTAAAAATCTTGATATTTGGCTTCACATTTCTGGAAGAGATTTTCTCCCTGTGCAACTACAACTACTAATGTTATGAAAGGCTGTTATTCAATGTTAGCATGAAGCTACATAACAGTGCTAATCTAATTATATGGTAGCACTAGATTATTGTTAAGATAAGGTCATATTTAGTTTTCAGTGAGTGTATTTAGGGACTACACATCAACTCAGTTAATCCACATTTTCACATTCCACACTTAGCTTAACTCTTTTACTCAATAGAATGAGTTAGAAAGATTTGTCCAGCTCTTTGGCTCAACCAAGTACTGAATAAGCTGTGTGCCCAAGATGATATTGTTTGATGAAATCATGATCTTGTATTTAAACAAAATGACTTACAAAAAACTATAAAAAACAAAACAACAAAAAAAAAAATAATAATAATTATATGTGCTGCCTCTAGCACTAAATGACAGCACCTGGGTCCAACTGGACTCACAGCAGTCTGGCTACCACTTAATGATGACGTCCCATCTTGTTTGAATTCTTGCTTGTGTTGTTCTTACTCTCAAATGTAAGTCGCTTTGGATAAAAGCGTCTGTTAAATGACTGTAGAATAAAATAGAATAGAATAGAATAGAATAGAATAGAATAGAATATTGGAGTTAAAAATGAACTATAAATATGCTCAAAGAATACCTCAGCACATTACTTAACTAAGCTAGTCACATGATCTAATTTAATTTAAACAAAATGCTAGCAAGGCTGCTAGTTGGCTTTGAAATAAGCTAAAACATAAAAATGTGGAAAAATATAACCTGGAACCTGTCTTGTATAGGTAGATATAAAAAAGAAAGGGAAGGGAGTTATTACTGATTGTCTTTTTTTTTTTTTTTTTTAATTATTAATAAAAACAAGAGAAAGGGGCTATTTTTGACATTTTTGTAAAGAGGAAGAACACAGATCAGGCTGAGACAGACCTTAGCCTCAGTGGATCTGGTCTGCCACCACCACCAGACAGTAAACAATAACTTTAGGGGGAGTATTTTTAAAATAGCTCCACTTGGTGATCCAGATTATTAATATAATGTATGTATGTATGTATTAATGTATTTTATGTCTCTAAATGTGTTGCCCACTGTCTGATCCCTCACATGTATAAAAGTCTAGCTCCACCACCGATCATAGTCAAAAATATTGATGAAAGAGCATATTTTTATTAAATATTTAACTTGATATTTACTTTACAAGAGGACAAATTTACATCTTGTATATTTTTATTTAATAATATTACTTTCTAGTTGTGAGTGCAGTGTGGTTATGGATCTTTCTTTCTTTATAGCAAGCAGTTCCTTTAAATTAGCATCATGGCCTGGTTGAAAGTAAAAGGTCTTGTAGACCTACCAGTGGGCTGATCGATTAAACTATTCAGATTAAAGTCAGTCCCACAGGTTGTATTTAAATAACAACTCTAATAATTTTTTCTTGCTCTTGAGGTGCAGATGATGGGCATGCATCAGTTGACCTGAAGAGGAAGTGAAGAGGAAACTGATGCTTTCCATTTCACGGAGAGAAGCTGGCGGTGCTCTGCATGCAGCACTCTGCCGCAGCCCAGCGAGATGTTTAACAGCGCGTTAGCCACGGTCTGCTGCACTGTCTGCTTCACATTTTGACTTTAAGCTCTCGCATCACCACTTAAGCCACCACTCTTCAATCTGACTCCTCTCTGACTTCATTTTTGTCACAGTTCGCCAACAGACCCTGTTACATCAGTGTTGCCGTCCTCTTCCTTCCTCCTCATCTGGAATCTTTCCCTGTGTTCTGGGGCCTGAAAAGTATCATCCTGCTCCAGTGCATCCATTCATCTTTTGACATTTGCCAGTACATGCTGAGACATTCACACTTTGTCTTTTTGTGACACAAATACAGAGTTTTTCTTCTGCTCTGTGTATTTAAAGCTATATTTAACACAATTTACAGCGATGAGCCACTCACAGTGCTGGGATGCTTACTTTAAAGCGTAAGCACAAGCTCAGCCCCAGGAGTTTTGTCTCTCAACCCTGCCTGGCGGGGCCGTTTGCCATATGGTGCTGCTATAGAAGTTGACAGCTTTAAAAGCCCTTTGCGCTCCGCTCACTAAGGACATTTTAAGATGATTTGAAGATTTGCAAGTGAGGGGAGACATTTCGTTCAGGGCTGAGAAGACTATTATCAGTGTGTGAACTGGTGCTCTGTTTATGCCACTCCCTTTGCATCACTATTTTAGTCTCTTATATTTGCAGTTTGGTTTTGATACCATTGTGGTTTTGGATTTGATTTGAGTATGTCTGTTTATAGGCATTGGTTCACGATTGCATCATGGGAAGCTGTAGCTCCAGCTAAGGGTGAAAACAGCAGAATGAGGGCTGCTTCCGAGGTCAGGGCCTGAGGGGTGGCTGCGGCTGGCACCCCACCCCCATCCTCTGGGATCTGATTGGCCACCCATGGTGCCCCCATTACCAAAATCAGAGAGTGGTTGGTTTAATATCAGGATTAGGAGAGAACCAGCAGGTCCTCAGAAATGGAGACTGTTGGACACAAATTCTGTCACAAACTGATACAAAGATGGCAATCTCTGGAAGGATAGAAGAAAATGATTACAGTCTTGGAACTGAGGATCTATTTCTGTTCATGTTTACTGTTTACCACTGAGGATGATAACACCTGAGTGGGCAGTCTGTCTGCCACTGGGATGAAGTTCAATCATGAACCCATGCAAACAAGAGGTATCTGCGTAGGAGCATGATATGCAATAAAGTTATCAGATCACTTGTTTCACCTCCATGAGCACATGCATTTATCTGGCACGCAAAGGTTGTCACTTTCCACTCCACTTCCCACCGGCTGCAGAGGTGGACGAAATGAGCTCCGACACACCCTGAGATGACTTGCCCTGCCTGGCTGTGTTCAGGTTTGGTTGCTATACAGAGTACAAAAGTTACATTTTATTATGCCTAAACCATCAAACTCTGCACTTACCTAAAATGATCGTACTCTGTCAAAACACTGAGGTGTGATAGTTTATCTTCTTTAATCACTCTTCATGCAAATGCTGTGTGTATCGCAAACATTGGTTTCATTGTGACACCGCGAGCATGTCATTGCTGCAACCAAATTTTTCACTTTGCAGCTGTGTAAAAACTTTGCTTTGACAATACAACACATACAAATATTGAAGCTCTAATATAAATATTTGAAATTATTTATGGTACTGCTCCTTCCTCCACATGGTACAGTAAGACCTGCATGTCAGTTTAGTCATATCTAGTACATTACTGCCACCTACTGGCTGTTTCCCCACTATTATAGTTTCATAAAATTTTTATAATTATAGAAAGGACTAAAGACTTGTTTCTGACACCTAATATTGCAAATTTATTATCTTTTTTTTATTTTCTTACATGCAAAATTTCTTTGATTTGGGGTTCTCATATATAACCATTCAAATGACTTCTTATTACATGTCATTTTGTCTATGAAATGACCCTTTGAAACTTGTTTTCGATGCATTTCTGCCCTTAGGTTAAATTTGCTGGGACAGGTATAAGTCCTGGATAAATTGGCAATAATTATTTTGTTTTGTCTTACAGATAAGACTAATTAGACCCGTCATAACGTTAAAAAGTGTTGTCATCTAATGTAGAGAATGGCTTGAAATATCCAACGCTTAGGTTCTGACAACAGTAGGGGGCGCTATTTCATTCTATTAATAGAAAATAGTAGGCTACAACAATTTAGCTGAGATCCAACATTGCTTTATATAAATAGAAATATATTTTACCTTCAGATATTACATGTTTGTGTACATGCTCTACGTTTTTGTAATATTTGTGTAAATAAAATTTAACTAAATTCCTCTTGAGAAATAAAATGGAAAATTTCGTTGTCGGCAGGATTCGAACCTGCGCGGGGAGACCCCAATGGATTTCTAGTCCATCGCCTTAACCACTCGGCCACGACAACTGACTGCTACTATGTATGTGACGTCATAACTTGTACCTACACTGATATGAAAGGGTCGTCTATTTTTTTATATGTATTTAATGAATGCGCTGACAGCGGTATCAGAGAGTAAAACCTGTTAATCCTTTCACGTGTACATTTGTAAACAAGCCTTTATATTGCCCTTTGAGGTATCTTAATTATTATCTATAACAGAAATACTGAAGTTTAGAATTTGGTAGAAATTAAACTTGAACCACTTGACTGAATCAAAAGCAGCTCGTCATATTTCTTTCTCTTGAAATGTTCCATACTACCACGCTTAAGTAGCTAATTAGCCACCTTATAGCTAATATAGGTTTATTCATGAAGTAATTTAAAACTGTTTTAGTATGATACATATTTATGTAGCCTTACTAATGTTAGTAAGGCTACATAAATATGTCAGAAAAACCACCAGTAGTATTTGCCCCCAATTAAATTAAATCTAAAACGCTAATATTAGCTGCAAGAGAGCGGTTTCCGACATTATACTTACTCGAACGTAAATGTTCATTCATCTTTTAAACTTATCTAGCAGCTGTGTGACTAAAACAAATTGATAATATTGTAGAGTAATTGTTATTTCGATCATTGTTGCCACTGAACTGGAAGCAGTGTCACCACGTGACTCCTGTAGTGAGGGCCTGCTGTTTGTTCAGCCAGAGAGGCAGAGAAGAAAAATGGCGGCTCAAGGCGAACCTGAACGGGACGCCGGGCTAACGTTTTGAGCTTTTACGCCCGAAAAGACCAAGGGGCTTCATAGGGATACTGCACCGTTTGAATCCTCACCTGTTCAACTTTGTGGCGGTACGGTTTTTGCTGGTATTCGTGTATGCCAAATACGCGCAAAAATTGGGACTGTAAAATAATAGATTTCGTCTATCATGAGAGGGAAAAGGGGCAGGCCGCCCAAACCGCTACAACCCGATGAGCAATCCCCAGCTACGACCAGGGGCTTGCGACCCAGGAGGAATCTGAAGCCCAGGTTTAGAGACAGTGGGGACGAGGACGGCGATAGCCCCATAAGGGAGACCCCCAAGTCCACCAGAAAGAGGAAAGGGGGATCTGTAACGTCAACACGGGGCAGGGGACGAGGTAGAGGTGGCGGTGGTGGCAGAGGAGGCAAAGGTGGTCGTGGGGGCAGGCGATCGGCTGCGCCCAAAACAGTGGTCTACGATGACCACGAGAGCGAGGAAGACGATGACGCTGTGAGTCTAAGGTCTGAAGAGGAAGAGTTTGTTGAGGAGGAACCTCAGTCAGAAGAAGATGAGGCCCTCAAAGAGGATTCTGATTGCCTTGAAGATGATGTGCTGGACGAGGAAGAGGATGTTGCCAGCTACTGCACAGAGAGTAGCTTTCGGAGTCAGAGCACACACGCAAGCACTCCGGGTAAATAAACACTGTCATGACAAATCATTGCCTGAACATGCACCTCAATGGGTTAGAAAATGCATATATAAATGCTTCTGAGCACTACAGGAAGCAGTAAGGTTATTGTTCAAAATGGAGAATGCACATTGTATGATAACAGGCCTCAGTCTGCTTAATATAGCCACTGCAGGTGAAACGAAGCAGCACCTGCACCACTGTCCCAATTCGTTTCCTTTACCGTATGTCATCAAATTAGCCCACATAGTGATAAAACAACTGCAAGGGTCTCTTGCGCGAGCTACCACAGTTGTATCCAAATCAGTAACTTAGCTACTAGCGTGCTAATATTAGCTATCTAAATTAGCATCATTCAACCTATTATGTTAATTCTGTTTGATAGATAATTTGAACTTATTTTATTCATTGTTGTCCGCAACATTTAAGTGTCATTGGAGAATAATAAACTGTGGTTGGTCAAATATAACGTAATTCTAAAAAAAAAAAGAATAACGGAAGAGTTAGGCTAGCTAACTTGGCTCGGCTAGCATGTCTGTCATTTTTGACACTTGAATTAGCTCTTTGCTGTCAACATACGGTAGCTTATAAATTCAAACCCCTTGTTAATAACCACAGTTAGTGGATACAATTACTGTAGAAGTTGTTATTTCGTTAAGACTGAACTAAATTAATGTGGTTAGCCACCTTGACAGCCAGTGTTTTCCTGTGTGCAGGAGGATGGAGTTGCCTCATTTAGCCAATAATGATGAGTAGAGCAGGTTCATTCAAAGTAACACATGTAGAAGTTTGCTATTAGAAACTGCAGTTACCTTTGTGAATAATTAGCAAATTTGATAAATATGGTATTTTAATGTGGCAGCAAGGTAATTGAACATGAATAAATGATTATAATGAAATTATAACATAGAAAGAATTTTATTAAATTTCCACCTTGGTTTTGAAGACATAGATTAACTATAAATAGTTAATTATTTATAAGAGCGGTGTTATAATCATATTTGCACTGAAGTTAATGCAAATTTTTATTTGTTTATTTTTTTTAATGTCTCGTAGGGAAGAAAAAAGTACGGGCACCCCGACCTCGCACCCCCATTCTTGAGAACAAGGAGATTCCTCCTCTTGAGCTTCCGGACACCTCTGAGGATCTCTTGGTGCCTAATGAGGAGCTGCTCAATGCCACCTCCATCTATGAGGTGCTACGGAACTTTTGCACTGTGCTGCGTCTCTCCCCTTTCCGCTTTGAGGATTTCTGCGCCTCTCTGGTTGGCCAGGAGCAGTGCACATTAATAGCAGAAACCCATATTTCCCTGCTAAAGGCCATCCTACGCGAGGAAGACTCCTCCAACACTACCTTTGGCCCTGCCGACCTTAAGGACAGTGTCAACTCCACTCTTTTCTTCATTGATGGGATGACCTGGCCTGAGGTTTTGCGGGCTTACTGTGAGAGTGACCAGGAGTACCATCATGTTTTGCCATACCTGGAGATGGACGAATATCCCTATGGTCCTCTTGAAAGTAAGATCAAGGTGCTACAGTTTTTGGTGGATCAATTCCTCACCACTAACATCGCTCGGGAAGAGCTTCTGTCTGATGGGAGTATGCAGTATGATGACCACTGCCGAGTGTGTCACCGCCTGGGTGACCTCCTTTGCTGCGAGACTTGCACAGCGGTCTACCACCTGGAGTGCGTAAAGCCGCCGCTGGAGGAGGTTCCAGAGGAGGAGTGGCAGTGTGAGATTTGTGTGGCGCACAAAGTGCCAGGGGTCACAGACTGTGTGACAGAGGCACAGAAAAGCAGGCCCTACATCCGCCAGGAGCCCATCGGATACGATCGCCACCAGAGGAAATATTGGTTCCTTGTTCGAAAGATTATTGTGTAAGTTAGGACCCTCACTATCCTTGTGTTTATTAAAATTACTCCAAAATGTCACACAGTCCTCGGTTAGTTTGGAGTTAAGCAAATTAAGTTGGACAAGTTTTAAGCTTCAAACGCCTGTGGAAAAGTTGTACGATCTGAGGTGCTGCGTTTAGCTATGACCTAATGATCTGAGTCATTATTCATCAGGCCTTGTGAAACATGAAAAGCGATTAGATTGTACCGTTGTGAAACCTCATGTAGCCTACACAAACAGGCCGTGAAGTTGGTCCAGTGAAAAATAAAAGCCATGCAAACAAAATTGCTGCAGGTTGAATTAAATTCCCTTAACAATGCTTTCACATTTACCAGTTTTATTTCTGGGCTGTATGTCCTTCTGCAGTCTGAAATGTAAAACAGCTGGAAAGTGAAACTGCAAGTCATCGGGACAATCTCCTGGCAAGCAGAATGCAACAAGCTTCCATACACGGCGTCATTTGTTTGTTTCAAGATTACAGAAGAGATCTACAGCACAGGCTCTTTATCTTCATTGGCAGTTGTTTTTTTTTTTCCTGAATATCTTTCCAAACCCCAAATTATGTTGTGTTACAGCAGAGCTTTTTAACACAAGTATCCATCAAAACCTTTTTTAAACTTTCTGTTGTGGTGGTACTTGAGTTAAACAGTCACGAATCAAGGACATGATAAAGACTAAAGGAGCCAAGTACTGTTGATTCAGTCTGTTTAACATCTATAAGCCTGTCCTGTTCTCTCCCCTCAGGGAGGAAGACGGGGAGCATGAGAAGAAGAAGATCTGGTACTACAGCACTAAGGCACAGCTGGAGGAGCTCATCGAGTCCCTGGATAAGGAATACTGGGAAACGGACCTCTATGCCACCCTGGAAGAAATGAAGGAGGAAGTGCAAGCTCACATGGACATCACAGAGGAGCTTACCAACAAAGCACGTGGGAACAGTAAAGCCTACCTCACCGCTGTCAATGGTACTGGTTTTACTTGTTATTACTGTGATATGATGTCGATTAAACTTTAGTAAAGTAATGTTGTTGTGGTGAACAGTAGGTTTGTGCTGATGTTTGAACACATTGACAGATAATGATCATTTATGCGGGAAATGTGCACATCTGTATGTTTGGACGGACGTATCCTCAGATAACATTGTTCATTTGTTCTGCAGCAGCACTTTGTGTTGATGACAGTTTGATGTTGCCTTTTCTTCCTGCCTTACATTCACTCACAACGAGCAACTGTTAACCCCCCTCAGCCGTCCCCCAAGGAGTCAGTGGTTAGGAGACTTTAGCGTACTTGAAGAGCAGTTTCCGTTTGTGTTTGTCAGGCTGCCATATCTCTGTTTTTGTACCAGACTTCCCTTCGATAGCAAGGTGTTGCGTTGTACTGCAGATGTGCTTCGGGTGTTTTGTCAGAAGCTGCAGGTTTGAATAGTTCGCTTCGGTCTGAAAAGTAAGAAAACATTCGTTTTTTGGGAAAGTGATTGCTGTAAAGAGGGTTCATGGCTCTGCTGGTATATTTTTTCTTAAAAGTCCGCTGCTGATGCTGCTGCATGGTGCTCCTTGAACTAAGCTTCTCTTTATAAAACGGACTGGGATGCTTAATATATGTTGGAGCTACGAATGTTACCATTCATTGTGTTATTGAGTCTTAACTAATTAACCAACAGCCACCTTAAACTTAAAAACATGTTATCGTGGCAGACAGACACATATTGAGTATTTTATAAAGTTTATGTTCTGTTTTGATCATTTTTAATCACACTTTTAAACAAATATTAGCAAAATATTGTCATAAAATCTGAGATTCTCATCAAGGATCTGATTTGTGACCATAAACTAACCACCCTGGATTGATGTTCGGATCAAAATGTTTGACTTTCAGAAATTATAATGCATCTTTTTACTATAATCTTACAGTCAGATTTGTTAACAAAGAGCATAATTATGAAACATTAAGTGAATTACAGGCCTTCATGTTGGCTTAGATTATTAGTTACTTAATTTAACCTCACAATAGTTTAAAATCCTACTTGTCCTAAATCCATAAGCTCTATAACTTCTCTGCTGCTATTTTTTTCTAAATCAAGCAGAATGAAATAAATTAAGCAGCCTGTGATAAATGTTTTACCGCTCTTCACTGCCTTTGATAGCATCTCTGTCTGAGACATAGAGGCCGCTGTAGAAGTTTGTTTACTTTATCTCACATTCCCTAAATTGCAACCCAGACAGTTGTGGTATGTTTGCTGTCAATCACTGCGATGCCGCTCTGATTGTCTGACCCAGACTCGAGTAAGAAACTAGTAACAATGCATTATAAATATAGTTACAGATGTAAAGAGTGTCCTGTTTTCGTGTAAGATATTTTTAACCTAACATTGCATTTTGATTTACACGAGTTGTGTTTCCGTTCACTTCACTGTTGCCTTCAGTGTTACAGATAAACTGAGCGTTTCTTTTTTGTTTCTAGATGTGACGGTAGAGCGTTTAAAGATCAGACGGGAGGGGAAGAGGCGATCAGAGGAGGCAAAGCAGGAGACGGACGGTATTTCTGCGAATCCGGCTGAGGACAATGCTGAGCCTTCGTCGCAGCTCAACAAGGCAGAGGATGCGGCGTCGATGGAAGATGGAAGTTCACAAGGTAAAAAAGTTCTTACATATACGGATGCAGAACACATAAGGATGTTTCTGCATCAGTTACAAGAGAAAAGCACTAAAACCAAACGGTGCTGTTTTACCACAGCAGCTACCGTTGAGCCTGCTGCAGAGGAGGGATGCGCGTCAGATAACCCCGCCTCTGCCACCCAGGATGCAACTGCACCTAAGACAGAATCACTTGAATCAAAAAACGAAACACAAACTGCTCGTTCTGGGAGCCCGGAGCGCGGAGAGTCTCCTCCAGGGGCAAAGCAGGGAAGGACAGGTACTTGTGAATGAGCACCTCCTGTTGCGCCTGCGGTCCATCTGTCATCCTCCACTTCACACGCTGCCGCTTCGCTGTGCATCCTTCTAGTTCATCCGTCTCTGTTTGCTACTAATCACGTTGTTACTTTATTTTTTTTATGTGTGTTGCCTTGAGTGCAAATAATGTTGCCAAATTCCATAGAAGCTCCTTGATGATGGAAGCAGGAAAAATTTCCACCCTGTTGATCGTAATTTCGAAAAATCCAATAATGAATTAGAAGGTAGCTTATTGCAACCTTTATTTTTATATGAACCAAAGTTTTTGTTAAAACATAAAGACTGCATTATAACAACAGTAATCTCTTTACACAGTAGCAGTTAAAAGATGTCTAGTCCCAACGTAAACTTTATTGTAATAAAATTAAATATATATGAAAAAGATGGAAGAAATTTCCCTCTAAACACAGAAGGAAAATATCTGATTTCCAGCCATCAGGCTTGTTTTCCTGCTGGAACAGACAAAAGAGCAGGATTACGATGCGATAACGCTTCGATGTTATGAGGGAGGAAGTGACGTTTCAAGAGAAAAATATAGATAATGACCTAAAAATATTCAATTAATCTAAAATCTGACTTTTTTTGCGTAAAATTCCTGTGGCGACTTTTGGCATTTTGCCACTCAGCTGGGTGGGAGGAGAGATCTGTTTATAACCTGCTTCAAAATCAGTCCAGAAGCAGCCGTCCTCGTTGGGTGAAGTTCGTCTTTATTTTCAAGCTTTCATGAGGTTATGAAATGTGACGGGTCACGTTTATGAGTAAAAATGAAGGTGCAAATAGTGAAAGTGGAATAAAATGTGTCATCCTCCCGCACCCAAGCAGATCATTGCCCTGCATCACCTGCGGCTGCTGCTTAAACACCTGGTGTGCCTCTTTACTGCTCTGATAATAAAAAACAAAAATGCAGGCGATGAAAAACGAGCAATGGCTCCTACAATTCCTGTTATGACACATAAGCAGTAGAAGAAAATCTGATCAGTGAAAAGGTGATGGCATGTTTAGCCTCTACGAAAGTCCTTTAATGACTTTTAAAAACTTCGTTAATTCTATAAAACAAGTTCTTCTTATCGAGTGCGAGTCCGTGTGGACACGGAGATTCGGCGAAGCCGCTTGGGGAACGTATGCCGTCAGCAGTCCGCCCACAGACACTCTGATTGGCTGAGACAGCAGCAGTCGGCTTTGAAAACGCATGAGCCCAACGTCTAACGCACGTTTGACCCTCTCTCCAGTTTTGTAAAGGATGAAACTGTCACAACAGTTTATCTTTACAAAAACAGCAGATCACATTGATTGTCTTGTTTTTCCTGCAAACTGATGTCTTTATCACCAATATAGTTTTATTTTGCTGCTAGGCCGACTGCTATGCTGGCTGGATTTTTAGGCAGCAGTCTTAATGTGTGTCTGGTTGGTTGGTGTCTTCCTGTAATATGATTTATATTCCCTCCCCGATGCATCACATCTGAATTCCATCAGCCTTCTTGTTAAGTGTGCACTGTAAAACGAGACATTAGTGTCTCTTTGCTCATGTCCCTGAACATAAAACGCTCATCTGTGGCTGTTAAACACTCTCTGTCAAGCTCAAGCCTAATAACGTTCAAGTTGCCTTAGTTAACCTGCGCTCTTCCTGTCAGTGTCTCTTCATTAGCTTAAGCTAACATCTGTTTTGTTAGTGGATATTTTCCTTCTTCTCATCAGCCTTTCTGAGTTGTTGTGGGCTTTTTTTCTGCCATGCATCTTGTTTTGCCTTTATCAGGATTTGTCTCCTGTACTCGCGGTCCTGAAAAGGCTGTTTTTTTTTTTCTTTTCATTTTGGCAGCGTGGTAGATGGCGTCCCTGGCAGCAGCTACCACACCACGTCTGTCACAAGCGCCTCCTTATTCTCATTCTACTTTCTGGTTATTTGGTCGTGTTCCTGTTGCTCAAACAAAGGACTCTCTGCCTGGAAGCCCCCACCTGCTACCCCGTCAACAAAGAGCTGCAAATGTATGCAGGACTCTGCTGTCAGCTCAAAAGACAGACCTCTGCTCTTAAATCTGCCGTGAAGCAGGTGTACAGTTTGTGTGGGTTTTTCTATCCAAGATCAGTCTGGCTTCATGAGCCTAGCTGGACTAATGAACCACTGGCTCGTCTACTACATATTATTTTCATTTCTTTTTCTATTTGCTGCTTGACTTCTTTTCTTTACACAGTGGCATAAAGCTTATTGCCTCCAGTAACTTGCACACACTAGTATTTCTTCATAGTTGCTTTTCCTTGTTTATTTTTTACTGAACTCAGTCTTTCTTACTGCATTTTTCCAGATGAGGCCCAGAAATCAGAGTCCAGCAGCGAAGTTGCACACCGTGATGACTCCAAAACACCGACCCAAGATGAATTGCAGCAGCAGCCGTCTCAGCCAGAGGCAGCGAGCAACGCCAGCCAAGTTTCTGGATCTGGGAGCCTTAAGAAACTGGAGCCACCTGACCTGGCCGACAGGTCCTCCCAGTCCTCTTTTACCAGCCAGGACGGGACAGGTAATCACTCGTGTGACTGGTCAGATCGCAGAGAGTGAATTTTGGGGATAAATTGTCTTAGTTGTGGCACTGATGGTCGTCTGCTTTCTGAATGACAGATGAATATCATGAGAAGATAAAACCTGAAAAAGCTTCGGGGCAGGAATCAACAAACCACACGTCCAGAAACAGCAAAGAGGTGATGTTTGTCGGTTGTTGGAAATTTTGTTAAAAAAAAGTTCTTTATGCCCTTTTTCAGTAAAGACTACATTGTGTCTTCGTTTTTCCTTTAGCAATACATCCTAAACGTGTCCCATCTTTGGTTTCAGTCATCTCCTCTATGTTTCGATGGCAACACTTCTCGCCTCAACTTCTTGAAAAGGGACCTGACGGTGAATTTAAACAACTTGTTCAAGCTGGGTCAGGAGGGTAAATACAGGGTCTACCATAACCAGTACAGCACCAACGTCCTGGCTCTTAACAAGCATCAGCACCGGGAGGACCACGACAAGAGGCGCCACCTCTCCCACAAGTTCAGCCTCACCACCGTGTCCGAGTTCAAATGGAACGGCTCCATCTACGGTTCGCGCAGCCTGACCGTCTCCACGCTGCGTCTCACTATCATCCAGCTGGAAACGAACATCCCCGGACCGTTTATGCATCCCAACTGGGCCTCACACAGGTACAGCTCATGTCAGGGTCATGTGATCATCAGAGGAAAATGAGTGTTTTTTTTTTTTTTTTGTTTTAGCCATGTATCACACAGCACTTACATTTAGGTTTTACTAACAACACGTGTTTTTGATTCTCGTAGAAGACAGTTTGTTTTTTACTTTTATGACTTCTGTAGGCTCTTGTTGTCGTGGTCAAACAACTAAAATCGCTGATCTTGTGAGGAAGATGTGCAATGTTGTTCCAGTATTTTCATATGTTGGATGCAAGTTCACAGACTAGATACTAGGGAGCATTATCTCGGTGAGAGAAGCTTTTTATGGTATTTATGTGCTTGAACCGAATCCACTTAAAACCCCTTCATCTTCCTTATTTATGAAGATACTGACAGTTTTCCAATCCTACACTTAGAAGATGTTGATATATCACACAGTTAACCACTCAGTCCTTGCATCTGATGTTGTGGTCCACACTCTTTTCAGTTAACTGTAATAGGATTTATTGGTGCTGATATTGGTACTCTGCATCGACAAGTACTCAAATGCAAGTACTTGTGCTCAGTTTGAACCCCTACTAGATAACTTGGAAAAGTTGAGCTATGTGAACGCATAGATCCTTATGTGATCCAAGAAAGAGTTGCGCTTTAAACTGGAGAAATACTCGTCAGTCCAGTTTAGACCCATCATGAGAAATCCTGCATCCTTCAGTTCGTGTAACCTTGTGTTTTTATAGCATCGTTGCTATGTGTGTTTAGTGTCAGCAAACCACGACCAGCTCTTTGACTCTTATCATGGCCTCGATTCTTGGTAGGAGCTCTGACTTCATCATAAAGATTTGCTAGAACATCCCGATGAATGAAGCACAAACATTAGCTTAAGGTAAAGTGAGCTTAACTCAACGTGGTGTTGGATTGTTGCCTAGCAACTGCAATCTTGAAACGTAAGCTTTAACTTAAGCTGTGAGCTTTAAATTAACCCCCAAAATTGCAGAACCTACCAGAGCAGGACCCGAATCAAGTGAAACAAACCTTCAAAGAAGCAATCGGGGGGTGGGGGGGCAAACTTAATAACTTGATATGTGCTCTCATGTGGACTGTTGTCACATTGAGTAATCTACCAAGGCTATGAGAGGAACACTGCTTTACTCTCAAAAGCATTACTTACCAATCAGACGTTGAGCGGGTCGGTGTAGTTTAGCTCCAGCTGCAGTTTAGATCTGGATATGATGGAGCAGAGACGTTAGTGAATACTGTAGCTGTAAACGTTGGTATCTCAGTTTTGTTGGTTTGGTGGAGGGTGAACTTGTGATACCGCGTTATTGCCTGTTATTTTACCACATATTTTCGGGCACCTGCTCTCTGTCTGTCCCCCTGATGCGAGTGTGCTCACCTGCATGAGCGCGCACAACTTTCTTTGCACATCTGGGCCATGATACGCTGTCATTTAAATAAGGTAAATAATATCAGGCTGTTTAGTTTTTAAACTCTTGTCTATGAGCGTGCAAGAAATGTTCAGGGCCTGACGTTGATGAAGTTAGCTTCTGATCTGTGATGTACAAATAGGGTGAATCCATTTCTTTTGGGGGTCCCACACCACAATAGACCAGGTCCTGCAGAAAAACTACCGCTTAGGACAGGGGTGGCCAACGTCGGCCCTCAAGAGCCACAATCCTGCAGGTTTTCCATGCATCCCTGCACCAACACACCTGACTCAAATTAATTGGATCCAACAGCCTATAAGGATCTGCACAATGACTCATTAGTTTAAGACAGGTGTGTCGGTGCAGGGACGCATTTAAAACCTGCAGGATTGTGGCTCTCGAGGACCGACGCTGGCCACCACTGGCTTAGGATGTTCAAATAAGGACTGAATTATTCTACAAAGCATGAAGATTCATAAACACAGTTCAGTTTATAATTCTGAAACCTTTGATTCCATTTTTAAAATGCAATTAAGGGATAATTTTATTGTTTTTTTGTTTTTTGCATGCAGAGCACATTAGGCCAGGTCCTGCTGAAAAACCCCTAGATGTGGGATGTTTATATCTTAAATTAAATTATTCTGAATTATTTTACAGACCTGGTACATTCATTGAAACACAGCGTCGGATATGTGAAACCTTTATTCTGTTTATGTATTGTTTGCGTAATAGACTCCCCCACACACACAACAGTTTAGGCTTGGGATCATTTTTTGCTTTAACCCCTGTTTACAGCTTGTCTTTTTCTTCACAGAACCAACTGGAACAAAGCGGTGCAGATGTGCAGCAAAGCCAGGGAATTTGCTTTGGCTTTAGCTATACTGGAGTGTGCAATCAAACCAGTGGTTACGCTGCCAGTGTGGAAAGACTCTCTTGGACACACAAGGTAAAGAAATTGAGAAACTAGCAGGAGCTGTCACTGTCAAATGTTTTCCAAAAGACCGGACAGGATTCGGTTGGGAATTATTGTTCCACAACATGAGTGAGGGTTCGTTGGCAGCAGGCTTTTCTTCTTTCTGCTTCACGTTTTGTTTTTTTGTTCTAGGTTGCATCGTATGACCTCCATGGAGAGGGAGGAGAAGGAGAAGGTGAAAAAGAAAGAGAAGAAGCTGGAGGACGAGGAAACCTTGCAGCAGGCTACCTGGGTGAAGTACACCATTCCCATCAAACACCAGGTAAAATGCCAGGAGCTTCCATTAGTCATCCAGCTCTGCATGTCGCTCCATGTGTACTGATTCAGCTCAATGATGTCTGTGTATGTGTTCTCTGAAATTGCTGCATTAAGGTGTGGAAACAGAAAGGGGAGGAGTACAGGGTGACAGGATATGGAGGTTGGAGCTGGGTCAGTAAGACTCGTGTGCACCGTTTTGTCCCAAAACTTCCAGGAAACACAAACGTGAACTACCGGAAAGAGCTGGAGGGTAAGAGCTAAACTGACGGAATTTCCTAATGTGACCAATATATTCTCTTACTTTTTGACACTTAAGGTTAATGTGCGCTTTTTGTTGACTTCCTAGCAGCTAGGCTGAGGAAGGAAAACGCAGCTGCGTCTGTAAATAAGCAGAAAGAGTCGACAGAAAGCAAGAAGCAGGGCACTGAAAACAAGGAAAACGCATCCATCACTGCGTCGTCTCAGAGCTCGTCTGCAGCAGATGATGGCAAACCTCAGACCAGCAAAGAGGAGGAAGAAACTGCAAAGGAAGAGCAGGAAAACAAAGCCGAAGAGCAGGAAGAAGATGAAAAAATGGAGGTAGAATCCTGCCAGGAAAGGTCTTCCGCTGACAAAGGTAATGCTTTTTTTTCCCTTTTTTTATCAAATTATGTCTGATTTGTCTGGTTGTTTATGAAAGATGTTTCTATCTTTTTTTTTAGATGATATTGAAACCAAACACTCTCACTCGAATGTTCTACATCCTGCAGGAGAAAAACCAAGTCAGACAACCAAACAACTCAAGAAGGACGAAGCAGCAGCATCAAAACTCTTCCATGATGTTGTGAATGTCAGTGAGGGCTTCCAGCTGCGAACGGCTTACAAGAAGAAGGTAAAACCGTCCAAATTGGATGGACTCTTGGAGCGTCGGGTAAAACAATTCACCTTGGAGGAGAAGCAGAGACTTGAGCGGATGAGACAGACAGCTTCGTTGTCCAAAACGTCCACCACAAAGCCCACGACTGCAGTAAAGACTGAAGGATCGGCATTAAACAAGCAGCCGCCTGCTGCGACCCCGAGTGTTAAAGCAGAAGAGAAGGAGGAGGACCTACAGGTGAAAGACCACGTGGTTAAAAAGCTTGATTTTGAGCAGGAAGACTCGGAGACTAAAACTGACAGCACAGATGTCAAATCTGAAGCTACAGCACCTAGCAAGGCTGAGCTAAATAATGTGCATGGGAACGGAGGGGATGTCTGTAAAGAAGTGAATGGAGAGCCTGAACTGAACAATAAAAACAACTGTGCATTGGAAACAATAGAAAGCAGTGAAAAAACACAGAAACCAGAAGTGACTCGAGTGGCAGAGAACCCTAAGAAACGCGGGTATGACAAAATGGAGCAAAGCAGCGTACAGAGCAGCACAGAAAGCACAGACGTAACCCAAAGTAAGACCAGCCCATCACAGGTGAATGGAAAAGACATCAAGTCAGACCCTCTGATTCAAGTCCAAAGTGACATCAAGGAGCTTCAAAAAGAGCCCGTCAAGTCTTTGATGAATGGGAACCTCTCACAAAACGACGTGAGCCTCCCACCTCCACTTAAAGTCCCAAAATTAGAGAACCACGTGGAAGATAAAGGAGAGGTTCTTGGTAAGAGTGGAGATGTGGCTGTTACCGGTGAGGGGCCAGCAAAGATCGATTCCCCAACCTCGTTGTGCAACAATAGTCAGAATACTGATAGCTTAAAGACTTGTGTCTCTAATAATCCCTCGAAGGAATCTCCAAATCCCCTCATGAATGATGCATCCAGCAGCACCAGTAAACCTAAAGCAGCATCTCAAGCAGCGATTAACTCAGACGCCTCCGTTACGGCTTCCTCCACCGCTCATCCCAGCTCAGGAGCAGCCATCCCCCAGAAGAGGAAGCCTACCGAAAAAACGAGCGCCTCCACTTCCACATCAACCAGTACCATGATGATTAGCAAAGAGTATTCAACTAGAGACCGAGTCAGCCTACTCAGGTTCTCCAAGTCCAAGAAGGCACGCTCGGGCACGGCACTACCGTCTTACCGCAAGTTTGTCACCAAAAGCAGCAAGAAGAGCATCTTTGTGCTGCCGAATGATGACCTGAAGAAGCTGGCGAGGAAGGCGGGCATCAGAGAAGTGCTCATCTTCAACTACAACGCCAAGCCGGCTCTGGATATATGGCCGTACCCTTCACCTCGGCCCACCTTTGGGATCACATGGAGGTCCGTAACACATTTAGAGTTCTTTATAAGCTATTTAACTCTTTCCATTTCAATATTTTTGTAGTTATGAAAACAATCTTCTCTCAGTAGAATGTCAAGAGTTCAAATCTAGTAAATATAAGTATATATAAATATTGACATTGTTGGAATGACCTGCTGATGTTTGCCATGGCTGTTCAGGTACCGCCTCCAGACTGTGAGATCACTCGCAGGGGTCAGTTTGATGCTGAGGCTGCTGTGGGCCTGCCTGAGGTGGGACGACATGGCTGTGAAGCCCTCTGCTGCTGTTGGGACAACTCGGAAAGGTGGGAAAATTCCTCATGCCTTAACCTGTATTTGTATTAGCCTTTCCCTTTGTTTCTTTTCTTGTCCTTTTCAGGATGTTAATCAGCATTTCACTTCAACTGAAGAACAACTAACACGTTTCCTCTTCGAATAAGGGGTGAAATAATAAGAATTTACGGATGTTCTTTTTATTTTAATTATAGAAACCACAGACACAGACATCATCACAACAGAGATAATAAAACGAAGAGACGTGGGGCCCTATGGCATCCGCTCCGAGTACTGCATCAGGAAGATCATCTGTCCTCTCGGAAACAGAGACACTCCCAAAGGTAAAAGTTTGTTGGGAATTTATTTAAGATAAAAAAATATATATTAGAATAATTATTGGAGAATTTATTAGAATAATTAACAGTTGGTCGTTTGCTTTTCTTGAGTAGAAACACCGACTCCTCAGAGGAAAGGCCTGCGCTCAAGTGCCTTAAGGCCCAAGAAGCAGGAGCCAGCCAAGCTGATGGGGCCTGTTGCTGTGGAGACGTGGGTCCCTGAAGAAGAACTGGAGCTGTGGGAGATCAGAGCTTTTGCAGAGAGGTGGGGAACACAGCAGGTTTCCTCTAGTCTTGTCTTTCTAAAGTTAGTGTCTGCGGGATAGAGCACTGCTTTTACACATTTTTGCCTCTTTCCATGTTACAGAGTGGAGAGGGACAAGTCGCAGGGTGTGGATCCATCCAAGGCTGGCAGCGCTCTGAAGACGGCAGAAGAAGTCAAGGCTCATCTGGAGAATCAGCTGAAGCAAGCTAGACTTGCTGCCCAGCAGGTGGGAGCAACACACACCGGACCAAGACCTCTCTTTTTACTCTTTATTTTTTCCCTTTTTTATTCACATATTTATTTTTTTATAATCCACAAATCATATTTTTACTTTTAGGTAAATGTCATTCATTTTATTCTACCTTTAGTCTTATTTAATCTTATTGTTATTTAACTTATTTTTATTGTAGTATATTTATAATTATTATTTTTTTTGTATATACATTCCCCCAAATGTGACAGCATCTCCTCATTTTTCCACCCATATAATCCTCTTAGTACATTAGGGGTTTCATTTGTTGTTTGTTTTTTTTTTTTTACCAAACTTTTGTGTTTTTTGCATTAAAAGTGTAATACAAATAAAGTGATTGGTTAACCGAACACGCAGAATTTTCTCAGGTTTTTGGTTTTCAGGTCAAACAAATTAAACACACTCCACATGTTGCTTGTTTTAGAAACGCCTTGAGCAGCAGAGACTGGGCACCACGGTCACCACAGCCACAGCAACCTCCACCACTGCCTCAGCCAGCACTCCCAGTAGTCCAGCTTCTACCGGCCAGAGGCCTGGTCAAGTAACACCTGGAGCCAAGATGGTCCTGGCGTCCAAACTGGGCTCCCCGGTTTCATTCCAGCAAGACAAGAACTTCCATCAGTCTTTCGCATCCTGGGTGAAACAGGGACAGACCAACAACGGCTCAGGTGAGAAGATGAAGCGTGGTTAAGAGTCACGTCCATTTTCACCCTTCATCTGTTAGCAACAGGCGTTTGTCATTCATTTCATTTCAGTTTTTACCTTCTAAGTTTTTTTCCCACATTGTAAAGCCATACAAAACATCAACATTTCCTTATTTCATAACTCCATTTTTCACATTGACTTGACATGGCTGGTGGCGTCCACTTTCAATCATATAAAATTCCCTGATCTAGAGTAATAAGCTGATTTAATTACCGGAATTTAAAACATCAGCCACTTTGCTGGCTCAGAGTGGACACCACAGCCGTACCCTGGCTGTTATGGCGGCCTTTGTCGGGTGCACGTGACCGTAGGTGGCATGGTGTGTCTTGCAGCCTCCACTGGCTCGGTGGCCACGGTGGCTGGCAGCATCACAACCTCAGAGCAAACCTTCCAGATCCCTGGCAGCCCAGTGACTGTGGCTGGCCAGGTCCTCGCCGCCAAACTGCCGCTGCCCGCTAACAGCAAGATTGTCGCGCTCAACATGCCTTCCACTCAAGGAGGTAGGCAGCATGAGTGTCATCCATCCTGGCAAGCTTCGCTGCAGATTGGGCCTGATGGATGGAAGGAGTGTTGACACGGAGCATGGATGATAACAGCAGTGTCGTTTTTTTCCTTTTGTTGTCGAGTGAAAGGCTTCCCCGTGTAAAAGTGTAGCTTGTGAAACAGATGTAGAGGTCTTGAACGGAGTGAGGAAACACACACATACAGACTTGCACTGCATGCCTGTCTGCATCTGTACATCCTTGACTTGTATAACTACATGTGGCCGCTGCATATTTGCTTTTCTTCTTACACCATTTTTTTGATCCGCAGGTGTCGTTCAGCAAAAAGTTCTGGGCATTTTTCCCTCTGGGCCTCCTGCTAACCTGAGGACATACAGCACACTACATCCTACAACTGGCAACATCAACCTCAGAGCTGCAGCCACTCAGCAACAGGTCTGCTGTCTTTCAGCCAATCCTTTGTAGAGTTTTACTGAATTACAGGGGAAATGTGAGCAGAGGGGTGGCCAAAGATGGCGCTTGACACCTCTGAAATCTGATTGGATACTTCAGGTGATTGACAGGAGGACAGAAATGTCTTTCCAGACACATGGATGACCAGTGGTATTACACCAATTTGAATTAAATTTTAAAGTAGTCTCTTAATTGAATATCCTTTACAAATGCTGACATTTTGCAGTATATTTCTAGATTAGATTAGGTACAACTACTAATGTTATGTAAGATTATCAACCTGATGTTAGCATGAAGCTACCTAGAATAAAAGGGACATATTTCTGGCTTTTTTACTGCAAAAATGATGTTATGAGTTAACAAACACTATAAAAAACACTTAAATAAAGAAGATTATGACTATAATCAAGTGAAATAATCTGCCTCTGCAGTGGGGTAATTATACTTGGTAAGATTTCCTATTCTAGTCACATATAAAAGTCCAGCTCTGCCACTGTATACAAGCACAATTACCGATTTATTCTTTATTATGTTTTCTAGGCCACCAATGAAGCAGGAGGCCAAACACAACCTGGTGCAGCAGTGAACCACACACTAACCCCGTCTACCTCTGTGGGCACCCCGATGAACAGAAGCTCAGCAGTGGCTCAGCAAGGTGTTCGGTCTGACTGATTATTTTTATTCTTTGATTAATATCTTCAGTTTTTCTTACGAATCTGTGTTCCTTCCAGGTCAGCCTCAGCAGGCTGCATCCCGTCAGCTCGCAGCCCCAGCTGTCCCTGGTTCTCCTTCTACTCCAAGAGCAGCAGCACCGTCGCCTTGCGCTGCCACCACGGCTCCTGGACAGTCTCCTACAGCTTCATCTCAGACCCCAAGACCCCAGCAGGGTCAAGTAAAACTCACAATGGCTCAACTCATGCAGCTGACACAGGGTGCACAGGTAAACACAGCATTTTTAAAAGCTTTTGTCAATTCTTTTCTATGTATTACAAAATTTATTTAGTTTTTAATCTTGGGTTGTGATATGTTTTTGTCTCATGAAACTCCTCTGGAAACAGGGAGCAAACCCAGGTCTGACAGTGGTGATCCAGGGTCAAGGCCAGACCCAGGGCCAGCTTCAAATTATCCCACAGGGTGTTACGGTCATCCCCGGCCCTGGTCAGCAGCTAATGCAGGCAGCCATGCCCAATGGCCAAGTCCAGCGCTTCCTCTTCACTCCTATACCCCCATCCTCATCGGCTTCAGCTCCCACTACCACTGCTACCCCTTCAAAACCTGCCACAGCTCAGACCCCTCAAACCCAAATGTCAACTCAAGTCCCCGCACAAGTCCAAACAACTCCCTCAGCTTTAGCCCAAACACAAATGACAGCCCCTTTGCCTTCCCCCACACATTCTACAGGCCCTTCTCAAAAGCCCAGTTTGGCCCCTAGCTCAGTTTCTGCTTCTATTCAAACCCAAGTCACTCCCCCCTTGGCTCTGCCACCACAACCTGCAGTTCAGGCTTCCCTGCAAACACAGTTTTCCTCCTTAACTGCTTCACCCTTCCCTGTTCAATCACAGATGGCTGCTTCAACACAGGTTTCCTCCTCAGCACAAAATACAAGTCCAGTTATGGCTCCGAAACCAACCCAAGCTTCCACATTTACACCAAGCTCACTCCCTGTACAAGCTCACACTGCAGGTTCACTATCTGTCCAACAACAGGCTGTCAAGCCACAATCCCTCAGCCCTGCCCCAGTTTTACCCTCACCCCCAGTCCAGATGCAGGTCCCTGCCTCAGTCAAACCTGTTTCCCAAGTCTCTTGTACTGCAGCAGCAGCTGCTACCACCTCAGTCCAAATGCCTGTTTCCGCCTCACTTTCTTCACCTGTCAAAGTCCCAACCCCAGCCCTCGCACCTGTCTCTGCTCCCATCATGGCTATCGTGTCCACCCAAATTGCTGTCCCACCTCCAGGACAAGCTCTAACCCAAATCCAAGCAGCAGCTCCGGTTCCTCTTCACGCAGCTGTTGCAAACGCTGTCGTCACACCAGTCACAGCCACCTCTACAACACCTTCAGTGCCAGGTAGATCCAAAATGGCTGATGTCTTGTGGTTATTTGCATGTGTTTTGTTTTTAATGTGTGTTTCTTGTTATTTATGTCTTCTCTTGTAGCTCTGATAGAACAGAGGACAGCTCAGCCCCAAGTTTGGACTCCAGCTTCATCTCAAGCTCAGACTCCTGTTCAGACATCTCAGCAGGCTGCAGCTCCAGCTACGCCACCTGCCCCTGCACCGGTGTCCGTCTCCACACATTCCCCCGTTACTCCTTCTCCTCAGGCGTCTCTGACTCCTCAGTCTCAAGCACAAGTCCAGCAGCCTGCTGTTGTATCCATGCAGCAGCTGCCTCATATGCCCATCTCAGCGGTGCAGGTTCATATGAAGGCATTACCAGTCTCCTCTGTATCCACATTGAGACCCACACACCCTCAGCTCCAGCCCCAAGTCCATACTCAAGCTCAGATCTGTGCACAGGTTCAGGTCCAGCCATGTGGTCAAGTCCAGCATATGCCACACATGCAGGCTCAAGCTCAGATTCAGCCCCAAGTCAGAGTTCAGTTTCAACCACAGGCACAAATTCAGCCACAAATTCAACAATCACCTCAAGGCCAAGTACAGCCCCTCGCTCCCATTCAACCACAGGTTCAGTTTCAGTCTCCGACCAAAACCTTGCCCCAGATCCAGCCCCAAATCCCGTCCCAGCTTCAGCCAAGGGTCCAGCCTCAGTACCACCCCCATGTTCAAGCTTCATTTCAAACACAGCCACAAACACAACCTCAGGCTTTGCAACAGCCTCAGGTCCAGTCTCAGGCCCAAACTCCACTTCAGCCACAACCCCAGATCCAGACCCAGCTCCATCCCCAGGTTCAGGTCCAGCTCCAGCAACAAAACCAGATTCAACCTCAGGCTTTGCCACAACCACAGGTCCACGTTCAAACCCAACCTCAGTTTTCAGTCCAGTCACCACAACAGACCCAAGTCCCTCAACAGCTTCAGGTCCAAGCAAAACTCCAAGTCCAGTTCCAGCCTCAGAGCCAGACTCAAGTTCAGACACAGCCTCAGATTCAGGTCCAGTCTCCAATCAGGCATCAGCTCATCACCGTTCCAGGCCTCCAGCAGCCAGTCCAGCTCCTCTCAGCCCTTCCGCCTCACGTCGCAGCCCAGATCCAGGCCCAGATCCAGGCTCAGGCCCAGCAGCAGGGCGGCACAGTTCCTCAGCAAATTAAACTACAGCTACCCATCCAGATCCAGCAACCAGGGGGGCAGATTCAGGCTCACCAGATCCAGAACATGGTGACCATACAGGCACCAGCAAGTGTTCAAGAGCAGCTTCAGAGGATCCAGCAGCAACAGCAGCAGCAAGTACAACAACCAAAGAAGAAGAAAAATGAGTCTAAAAGGGAACAGAAGGAGCAGAATGTGCAGGTGGTTAGTCCCAAGGATGGCATCCAAAAGCAGGTGCGACTAAAAAAAAAAATAAGATGATGCTGTTGGTTCCTGACAGCATTTACATGTGAATTATCTAGATGTTCTTTATATTAATAGAATTTTTTGCAAAAATCAGGTGGCAGCGAAGCAGAATTCTTCAGCAGAACAGCTGAAACAGAGGAAGAGCCTGGCTGCAGCTGAGCGAGAGGAAAACCAGAGGTCAGAGTCTTAGCAATCACAGATTTATTAGAAATAATTCACCTTTATTTCTCACCATCTCATCTGAACCATTTTTTTTCTTCTTCTTTTTTGTCCTCAGAATGATTGTGTGCAACCAGGTGATGAAGTTCATCCTTGACAAGATTGAGAAGGATGAGAAGCAGGCAGCTAAGAAGAGGAAGAAGGAGGAGGTGGTGGAGCAGAAACGATCCAAGCAGAACGCCACCAAGCTGACCGCGCTGCTGTACAAGCACAAAGAGCAGCTGAAGGCTGAAATCCTGAAGAAGAGGGCGCTGATGGACAAGGAGCTGCAGCTGCAAGTGCAGGTTAGGTTCTGGCAGAAACGCCTTCATAAGCAGGAGGTGAAAGTCTACAGTTTTAATCTTTGAAACTCTGCTATGTCGCCGCCACCTCCAAGCACTACTCGGGGACAGGAGTGTGTAACTCTGGGGGTTAAATTGTGATCCATATCTTACCCTTTATGTAAACTACAGAAGCTTTCCAGATAATCTGACGTCTGAAACTGTCCTGAAAAAATAACATTTTATGTTGACTGTGGTTAAAATGGTTCTACATTCATTTTTTGGCTATTTTTGGGGGGTTTAAAAGTGAGATGTTAAACATTAAATGTCTCGTCTTCTCAGGAGGAGCTGAGGCGGGACTTGGCCCGGCTACAGAAGGAAAAGGAGAAAGCCCGAGTGGCTATCGCTCAGGCTGCCGCTGCTACAGTCAAAGCAGCCTCTTCCCACTCATCCCACCTTGCCCACCCTACACATTCCTCTCACAGCTCCCACACAGTGACCTCATCCTCCTCATCCCATAAACGTAAGAGAGAAGACGAGAGAGACAGAGACATAAGCAGAGACCGAGACAGGCACCACGACAAGAACAAGAAACGAGAGAGGGACAAAGACAGAGACCGATACAGAGACAGAGACAAAGACAGAGAGAAAGAAAAAGAGAAAGAGAGGGAGCGAGAGCGGGACAGATGTCGGGATAGAGACAGAGACAAGGACAGAGACAAGGACCCAGATTCCAGCTTGTCGAAACACAAGAAGAAGAAGAGGAAGTTGTCTTCTACCTCAAAGGATCACAAGAGGGACACCAAGCTGTACTGTATCTGCAAAACGCCCTACGACGAGTCAAAGTAAGCCCCATGGAAACGCCACAGCTGATTTCCTTTCAGGGTGGTGCAAACTCCAGCTGTTTTCTCTTCTCTCCACAGGTTTTACATCGGGTGTGACCTGTGCTCCAACTGGTTCCATGGCGCCTGCGTTGGCATCACAGAGAAAGAGGCCAAGAAGTTGGAGGACTTTGTCTGTAATGACTGTAAACGTGGTCAGGAGGGAGGAAGCAACGAGGAGCTGTACTGCATTTGCAGGACACCATATGACGAATCGCAGTATGTAGTTTTGCTTCAGCTTGTATCAAGGCAGACGGGGTCTTTCATCAGTGTCCTGACCATCTGTGGTGGTCTCCTCTGCAGGTTTTACATCGGCTGTGATCGCTGCCAGAACTGGTACCACGGCCGCTGCGTGGGCATCCTGCAGAGCGAAGCCAATCACATTGACGTGTACGTGTGTCCGCAGTGTCAGTCGACAGAAGACGCCATGACGGTACTTTCGCCGCTCACAGACAAAGACTACGAGGGGTTGAAAAGGATATTACGATCTCTACAGGTATGAAACCTCCATATGTGGGCGTTTATATTACGTTATAATATTCATAATATTAGTTATAAAAAGTTTATATATATATATATATATATATATATATATATATTAACAAATAAATAGAATAATAAAGGCATAAAGAGAAAGAAAAAATAATTTCTTAGAAAAGGAAAACAGACTAAATATTATTGCCATTACCAGTGGCACCCTTCAGGTTGTATCTTGATATTATTTTCTTTTTTTAGTCCTTTCTCTTTTTAGCTGTAGCTTTCTGCTAGCACACTGAGAAATTTTCCAGTAATCACATCTTCAGTATTTAGTGTTTTTAAATTCTGTTTCCATTTCAGGCGCATAAAATGGCATGGCCTTTCCTCGAACCAGTAGATCCACACGATGCACCAGATTATTACCGTGTGATCAAGGAACCAATGGGTAAGACCTAATGATAGAAACTCATTTAACTCTATACAAACCAAAACATTTTTTTATCTTAAAGTTGTTGTTAAAGGAGGCATGCTAAAATGCAGCCATCTTTAATTCGTCCAAACTGTCCTTTTATATCAAAACCAGAAATACTCGTCTGTGTAAAAAGCGACAACCACTGCTTACCTGCTGTAAACATAACGCTGGTTCCCCCAAAATGGCAGATTAATCCCAGTCATGTGCTACACTTATCATACTTATTCAGTGTAGCTATACTCCAGCTATAAGTACTTGAAATATAAAATCTTGCACTTTAAGTCATGCATGTTGTACAATATAACTACAACCGGTTTGCACTTTACTTTGTATGTTTGTATCTGGTTATTATAGAAGTATTGTTGAAAGTTTGTCTGTGGCCTACTAAGGAACATCGTATATAAATTAGCTGTAATGCTAACTCATTGCTAACTCTGTGCACATTTACATTTAGTATTTTTTACTTATGTTCATTAATGTACAATATGTCCTTTTTTTTTTAAATAAACTTAATATTAAAAATAAATAATGATGGGACTGTTTGATATAAAAAAATATTTGCATGTTTGTTTTTTTGGGGCAGCTAAAAGTGATGTAATTTTACAGGGTTAATTTTTATCTTTTATTTATTATAAATAGCTCTTGAGAATTTACCATGTAATAAGCTCTGCTTCCCATTTGTTTATCCCTCTTAGACTTTTCAACCATGGAAACCCATTTGCAAAACCGACATTACCAGAAACTTACAGAGTTTGTGGCAGACGTGACCAAAATCTTCGACAACTGCCGCTACTACAACCCCAACGACACGCCCTTCTTTCAGTGCGCCGAGGTGCTTGAAGCCTTCTTCGTGCAGAAGCTGAAAGGCTTTAAAGCGAGCAGGTGAGGTGAAACGTTCATCTGTGCTTCTCTCAGTAATCTCAGTTTCATTTGAGCTTTAACAGCTGCCTTTCACTTTTTATTTTCCCTGTACCACTAGCATGTGTAGTAATTGTATTTTGCAGTAGAATTTGCTTTATTTATAGATTAGAGGATGCACAGAAGGCTCAGTAGCTCTGAGAGCATGTCCAGCATTGTTATCATCCATCATTTGTGTCTGTTCACCTTTTCCTGCATGCCTTTTTTTTATTTAAGCCATCCCATGTTCTTCTTTCTTACAGATTGTCAGATTCTTAGGTGGGCCAGTCTAGCTGGAGTCTGGACTGGATGCTGGGGGTCTCTAGTCATACTGACATGAAAACTTTGTTTCTAAAACAGCAAAAAAAAAAAAAAGAGAGAGAGAAGAACACACTCAAACACCACATGTGCTTTTGTTTGTTTGTTTATTAGGTTTTTTTCAGGAAGCAATTACAAACATACGACACTGTAAAGACAGTAAAATGGCAGCCATGTTGAAATCATCCCCACCATCATCATGTTCTCATCCCAAACATGAAGCCTTTCACTCACTAGATCAAGTTCAGTAGGATTTTAACTGCAGTTTTAGTTTCTAACTTGTATTTATTTCTGTTGAACATTTGCGTTTTGGTTCTGAGAATGTAGACTTAAAATAAATAAAAGCTACATATTTTATTATTGAGAGATATATTTATGAGGCATCTTGGATGTTTCCCCTCAGTCTGACTTCATCTGGATATTAAAGTGGTTCCTTTGAATCAACGTGTTTTATCATGTACAGCGCTTGTGAGATATGTTATGTTTTAAATACTGAAATTAATCATTTTAGATTAGTTTTATGAGTTTAAAATGCCCTGGTGAGAGTGAGGATTTTCCACTTACGAAGCAGTTTTGTTAGTTTTTGTGGAAAATTTCATCACCAATAAAGACATTCCCAGTTAATTACACCAACATGGCTGCAGGATCTCATGATGATTGCTTTGCATCCTCTCTAAGTCATTATTAAGCTGTAATAATAAAATAATGTGAAGAGCTTTCAACTCTTCCCCTCTTTCCACATCCTGTAGGTCTCATAACAACAAGCTACAGTCTTCTTCAGCCTCTTAGGAAGCGTCTGTACGTTGCAAAAAAAAAACAAAAATGCACTTGCCAAGAATAATGGTGTTTCTGAACTGTGAGTCTGATGCTCCACCGTGCAACCGGGGGCAACCATCCGTCATGCAGCGCTGCCTTTTTTCAGCAGTGAGGAAGGGGGGGTGGGTGGGGGGTGGACCTTGCGGGACCTGTCGGGACCTGTCGGGACCTGTCTTCATCAGTGGGCCTGTACAGAGCAGCGACAACAACTGAGGCATTTCACAAGAAAGTTTACCTCGAAAAAAACTCTTAAAGGAGATCTCATATTTCCATGAACTTTATTTTTTTGATTGCAGTTTTTATTTCCCCCCCCAAAAAAATATTCTCAGGCCATTTTTTTGTGGTTTTTGGTGTCCACTGAAACAGGAAACTGAACCCTGACCTATGGCTGAGTTTTATTGAGCATCACCTATCAAGAGTTTTGTGTCTTGAGTTCCGATGTTCATAGTGGAACAAATTTTCATCCATTTCCACTCATTGTTTAGTCTGAAGTGGCATGAAAGACAGTTGAAGTACTAAATACCTGGACAGTGGTAGCCTGGTAGGTTAAACTTCTAATAACCTGAAAGTACGGTAATAAGCTGTTGTAAATTAATTGCTTTGCAGTAGTGATTGAGAAGGATGAAAGGATGTGTCTGAAGGTTTCTGCCCTGTTTGTAAAAATCTGATTTGGACTTGTACTTTTTTTTTTTTTCTTTTTTTGTATTACAGCTGAAGAAATATTGATGTATATGGAACTTAATAAAAGTGAAAAAGCTTCTTAGTGTGGTGTTAGTCATGTAAAGCTGCTACGATATACATGATATAGTTTATTTTCTATGTGTAATTACACATCTGTATACATATCAAACATTCCTCACAGAGATTTTGCTCCACATGGACGTGACCGCATCACACAGCTGCTCTGTTAGATTGAGGTCTGGTGACTGGAGACTGTTGGAGTACAGTGATGATTTGAGCTTTGTGATGTGGTGCATTATCCTGCTGGAAATAGCCATCAGAAGATGGTACACACACCCGCACCATTACACCACCACATACTGAGCTACAACCCAGTTTACATGTTTTTATTTCCCTGATGTGGCCATCATTTGGCTTTCCCTGCAGATCATCCATGATCACAATGTCCGGCTGGTTGGCCATTAGCATTTTGTTGGTCTGTATCAGGAGGTCCAACAAGATCTTAAACTCAGGTGATCTTCACCCGCTTGGGAGGATTGTTGCTGCTGTTGGGATCCGGGATTCTATTGCTCCTAGAGACGGCTTGAACGGGCTGTCCTCTCTAGCCACTTGTAGGACAGCCAACATCTATCCATCCATCTATTGTAGAAGAAATGTCCTTATACCCAATTACTCCATTTATTCATGAAGAGTTCATTAATTACATCAATCATTCTTTCTTTTTGATCACATTTATTCATTGATTTTTACTACATTACATTTCTTACACATTATATTTTACCTTCATTTTGATTCACACAAGTTTTATTCATCTTAAATCTTGTGTTTTACATTGTCTCCCATATCAGCGCATCCTGCTCTGGGTACTATGTGACCCCCAATCTCTGACCTTGGATCTGGTACAGCCTGGTATTTGTTGCCTGTAGGAGAAACTTAGTCTACAAGCTGGTTTTCTTCAAGATAAGACGGGTTGTTTATGACACAAGTCCAAGGGAGAAAGTTAGTCTAATCTAGTCAGGATGACCCCTGAGACTACGCGGGGTAGAAAGCAGCTTCACTTTCTCTTACGCAAGTCTGGTGATGCTCTGCTTGCACAAGTTCTGCATTAAAGTTTGGTCCTTTTCTTTATGTGGCTTTTTTATTGTGGCTGTTCCAGCCTCTAACACCAAAATTTCCAACTATGAAAATTTGACTTAAATTGTTTTTTATGATTATTATTTTTAATGTGCTTTTTTATGCTTGTTTTTGTTTTATTTTAAAGGAAATTTAATATATTCTAATTGATTTTTCTTTTCCAGTGAATTCAAGAAATTGTGTAAAAAAACATTGTCCCATGTTTTCACGTCACTACCGAAACAATATGAGTTACGGCCCATAGGGGGCGCTTTTGTTCTTCTACTCATGCCAAATTTCCACCAACAATAAAGACTACTTCCTCTCCATCAGGGGTCTGCAACCTTTACAATCCAATAAACCACTTTTCCCTCAGCCCAGCTGAATAAAACTTGTTAAGAGCCACAAACGTTACCAGGCCTTTAGAAAAAGGACAACTTATAATTTCTGATAAATATCTACTATTGGAAATTTGTTTTTATTCCTATTTTTAAGTGTTAAAATTAAGGGAAAAAAAGTTTGCAAAAAGAGGATAGACAGCCTTCTTCTATAGAATATAGATATTTGTGGAAAATTATGTTTTAAAAAAACACCCTAATGACAAGAAAATAGATTTAAAAAAATATTACTGATATTTTTAGTGTCATAATGTTGTGGAAATTCAATGCAATTCTATGAAAAGAAAATGAAAAATTTGCTTAAAAACTTGCATCTGTTATTATATCGATATTTAAAAACATTAGTTAGTTCTTTAGCATTTTTAGCCATGTATTAAGAGCCATTTTGGAAGGTCCAGAGAGCCGCTTGAGGCTGCGGAGCCCCAGGTTGCAGACTCCTGCTCTGCATGGTGAGTACAGCAGAAATGCCATTTATGAGTAGTTTCAAAGTCTGAAAAAGAGTTCTTTTTAAGACTGTCCCTTCCAAATATGTAATTTAACTGTTTTAGTTTTTATTAATAAATGTTATTATTGTTTATGAACAAACTTTTCAAATCTGTGATTGCTAGCCATTTTTAGCCTAGCATCGCTGAGTTTTGTTAGGAATTAGCTGAGAACACATTTAAGTTTTCAAACATAGATTATTTTTATTTCTGTTTTATTTTGTATTTTCCTAGAGAGAAATAAAACATGAAAATGCCGGTTGATCAAGAGAGTATAGGGAAGGACTGAGAAATGACCCAATGAAATACAAAGATTTTTTTAATAAAGAAAAGAGAAAGAAATCAGAAATAAAAAGAAGAAGGAAAGCTGAAACCAGTATCAGATAGAGAGAGAAGAAGGGAGAGAATTTGCCTGGCTTCCACACCACCTCCAGGGAGGGTGATCAAACACCAGGACTGATGTCTGAGCCAACACCCTAACACCGGGACCTACAAAAGAACACAAAAGGACAACAGCAAGCACATACAACTACAGAAAAATACAGAAATTAAAGCTGAAGATCAAAACATTAAAGAAGGGAGGAAAAGTATAGAAAAAGGTTAAAGTTAAGATCGACAACAGACCTGTTAAAAAGTTCCCCAAGAACTAAAACTCTGAGGGAATTATCGAAGCACAAAGTACCCTCTGATTTCAGGAAGAACCTTTGTTTTTTATAACATGCTTGTGCAGCATATTCAGGAAAAACACAAGTCCTCAAGCAATAAGAAGAAACATACATGTAGAGGTGCTGCCTCAGCCAGGTTACTCAGAAAATACAGACTTGCTTCCATGGTCATGCTTTTGGTATCTCCCACAAACTGTTCAATAAGACAAGAAAGGATAGTAAAAAAAAAAACTATGAACACTTAAGCTGAGATGACATCAGTCGAGCATCAGCAGGAAAAAATTAAACAATTACAAAATATAAAAAGAAGAAATAAAAGAGGTTCCTCTGACACAGTGTTGAATTTGCAGCTGTGCTGTGGCTTACAAGCAAAAGCTTGTATGTACGGAGAATGTCTTTCATGTATGAACAAGTCCCTTCCTCACACCCCTAATACCTCCAGGACAGGACTTACATGGTGGTACCAGTGGCTCAAAAAGAAAGAGGACTATGAAAAGGAGAAGGTTGAGGAAAAGGTAAAAATTACTGTTACAAAAACTGTGAAACAGAGGTGTGAGGGCTATCCAGACCAAGTTTTGGAAAGCAAAGTGCACAAGCACCTCTTCAACATCAATCATCAGTTCACACAGATGCATTACTTGAACAAATCCCTAAAGGAAGACGAAGCCATTCTTCACACTGACTATGCAGAAAACTGGCTGATGCCGTTCTTCCACTTACCAAAGTTAAGCTAAACAGATAAACAGAGTTGCCACATTACTATAAAAAGAACTGCAAACCTTCAAAGACACACTGAGCATTCATCAAGTTATCTCTTCTAGCGCTGACAAAATCCACTTTAGCTCAGCTGTTTCTGCATCAGAGACGACATCTGTCCATGTTTCAACCCATTCTCAACCAACATCACACCACAAGCCCAGCATGAAGGCTTCAAAAGGCTCAGAGGATAGACAAGAAAGTCCTTGTACCTCAAGCTCTAGTTGTGATGAAACTGTCCAGTGAATGACACTGAAATCCTTGTTGGAAAGTGCTGTGTTGTCTCTTATGACAATGAGCCATATCCTGGGATCACTGAAGATGAAGATTTTCTTTTTCCTCAAAAATATGAGGTTAAATTTCACATTTCTATCAGACACACTATATTTTTTGACACTATATTATCTCTCATTGTCATGTTTCAGTTTCTATTAGATTAAATTTCTATGCAAGATTACAATAAAAGTCCAATCAGCCCATTTAAACCCCATGTGTTCTCATTTGCTCATCGGTGCCCTTGAGATCAAAGTCATGCACAGTATCGGGCAAATTTGCTTCTTTTGGCCACAATTGGAGGACAAGATCTGATACACCATGGACAAGGTCATCACCTTAATCCATCCTCCTGAAGATGTCACTAAGAGGCATGTCCAAATAAATCCAACTGTGTGGTTGGAGTTAGCCAGTTATTGTTCACAAATGGCAAATTTAGTTGTGGAAAGTTGGTAAAGTTTGATGCCGCCTTTGTTATGTTATTAGTTATGTATCTTTGTTGGTATATCCAAATAAAAGAATCTGGAATTAAATCCTTTAGTCATGTAATTTATAATAATGTATGATATTTAATTGATAATAAGGCTAAAGTCCATATGTGAAGTTTGTGGATTATATTAGACACTTTCTATTTGGAGAAGTGGGCTGCATCTTATCCCACCTTTACAACTTTTAATAGTGAAGGCCAAGCAGGGGGATATTTTAAAATTTAATTTCTAACATGAATTATGTTATTGGCTAAAATTTACAACAACAACGGTACAATAATATAACCTTTCAATCAAATCATTTTGGTCCCTACTGCATTAGGATAGTCACTACAAAATGCACTGCAGTGTACCTCACACTGGAGAAGTGGCTCCAACAGATACTTGGAAAACAGCTAAGATACTGCTATCTATCTATCTATCTATCTATCTATCTATCTATCTATCTATCTATCTATCTATCTATCTATCTATATATATATATATATATATATATATATATATATATATATATGTATATATATATGTATACCGAACAAATCTGAAATTCACAGATCTAGGAACAGCTTCTTTGTTGTAGACCAACATAAAAACTCAGTAAAACTGATCCAGACAGGGACTAGAAGGCGGAAATTCTCGCTTTTAAATATCTCGCGAGGTTTGTGGGAAGTGACGCAGTTTCCGCTACGTTCTGTAATTTTCTTTTAAATAGTCCAATGAGAGGAGGCGACTGGATGCTTTTGCTCGAACGACCCAATCAGGAGACACTACTGGAGGAATTTAAAGGTCTGTGCGGCTTTTTCTCAGTATTACAACTCCTGCTCCTAACCTAAGTAAGTATGTCTCTATTTAACACCATTTAACGGTTTTGTTTCTTTTTTTTTTATTTTGGAGGAATTAGCTAAATTCCCAACTTAAACTGACCGATGCAAATATGTCATTCCGTTGTCACGTAAAAAGTTTGCTTGCATGAACTTGTCTTCCATGATTCTTCTACAGAATCACGAGGCTGTTCAAATGTAGGCCAACTTTAAACTTTATTTGTTTGTGTATTTATGTGTATAGGAATTACACCACATTTTCATTGCTGCTTCACCACTCCGCTTCACGAAAATGTCCGAGAACGTCGTACGTCTTAACAAATTTAAGAACAAAGGCAAAGATGCAAACGTGAGTTTGTAACCGACCCAAGTTCAAATGTAAATATGTTCAAAAAGAACTACAAACACTATAGATTTGAGACTAACATGACTAAACGTTAAAATTAAACGCAGGAGCTTCGACGCAGGAGGGTGGAGGTGAATGTCGAGCTCCGAAAAGCCAGAAAAGATGACCAGATATTCAAAAGAAGAAATGTGGCCACAGAGCCGGAAGAGGCGACTTCTCCTCTCCAAGAAAGAACCCAAAACTCTCAGGTGAGCTATACAACCAGGTTCTGTGTTTATCTGGTTCATCACGACAAATATATTTTTATTTAAAAAAAATAAATTGATAAAATACCCCAAAAACTGAAGACTGTAACATTTACATCAATAAATTGGCTGCTTAGTAAAATGGTTTTGTTTTAAAGTCTTATGAAATTGAATTCCATACCATATAGTTATTTTTACTTTATTTTTAAAAAATTTCTCATGGTCAGATGCGTTCATTTCATGACCCATACTCTGTCATTATTTGCAGGTTTTAAGACCATGGACAGTTGAGGAGATCGTCACAGGAGTAAACAGTACAAGTTCTGAGTCCCAGCTTCAGGCCACACAGGCTGCACGGTAATAAAAACTCTGATTACACATCTTTGAGTTTTTCATTTCTTGAGAAATGCATTGAAAGAATTAAATTATTTTTATTGGTGCTCTCCGGATTGCAGGAAACTGCTGTCTCGTGACAAACATCCTCCCATTGACCAGATGATCAGCGCTGGTCTGATCCCTAAATTTGTCGCCTTCCTGGGATCGACAGACTGCCCTCCCATCCAGTTTGAGGCGTCCTGGGCTCTGACTAACATCGCCTCTGGGACGTCCAATCAGACAGCTGCTGTCGTGGAGGGTGGGGCCATTCCAGCCTTTATTAGCCTGGTCACCTCCCCCCACCAGCACATCAGGGAACAAGCAGTCTGGGCTCTTGGAAACATTGCTGGTAATGGAATATTTTCTTCCTTTTGTGGTTTTTAATTTGTGAATTATTGTAGCAAAAGTCACAACTGATTAATCTGTTTATTTATTTTTTTAGGCGATGGATCAGCCCTAAGAGACAGGGTCATCAAGCATGGAGCTGTGGCCCCTCTGCTCAGTCTGCTGGCAGGCCCTGATCTGAATGTGTTTAGTGTAAGGGCTCTTTTTTTTTTTTTTTTTTCTTTTTTTTTTTTTTTTTTTTAACAAATGGAAAGTTCTTTAAATGAGTTAATTCCTTTAAATTCATCTCTTTAACCACTAGATGGCACCCTAGCTCAATTAAACCTTTCTCTTTGCTGGATTTCTTTGCAGCCTGGCTATCTCAGAAATGTGACATGGACTCTGTCAAACCTGTGCCGCAACAAGAACCCTTCCCCTCCTCTGGTGGCAATCCATCAGATCTTACCTACACTCATCCGTCTCCTACACCATGATGATCTGGAGGTGTTGGCTGATGCATGCTGGGCCGTTTCATACCTGACAGACGGTTCCAACGACCGCATTGATATTGTGGTCCAGACTGGTTTGGTTTCCCGTCTTGTCAAGCTGCTTGGCTTTGACCAACTGCCTGTAGTTGTACGTATAAATTTGTGGCTCTTCATCAGTGCTTCAGTGTGGCTTTTGTGCATCATGACTCCTGCAGTTTAGCAGCCTGTCATCATATGAGGGTTATAAAATAATCCCTTTCATCTTCCCCTCAGACTCCAGCGTTGCGTGCCATCGGCAACATTGTGACCGGTACAGATGAGCAGACTCAGGCTGTGCTGGATGCTGGAGCCCTGTCCATGTTCCACCGACTACTGCGCCACAAAAAGGCCAACATTCAGAAGGAGGCAGCCTGGACTCTGTCCAACATCACAGCAGGGAAAGACACTCAGATCCAGGAGGTCATCAACGCAGGCCTCGTCCCGTACATGGTCGAGATGCTGGTGAAGGTACGGCTTCTTGGAGAAAACAAACCTTTAAATATTTTGTCTGTGCAACTACTCAACCCCTCTTTTTGCTGCAGGGTGACTACAAAACTCAGAAGGAGGCTGTGTGGGCAGTTACAAACTTTACCAGTGGGGGCACGGTTCAGCAGGTGGTTTACCTCGTACAGGCCAACGTGCTGGAGCCTCTTCTGAATCTGCTCTCCTCCAAGGACAGCAAAACTGTCCTCGTAATCCTGGACGCAATCAGCAACATCTTCATGGTGAGTGCATCACAAAGACAAAATGGCCATCTGACTCTTAACATGCTGGACTTGATGTTATGCTGGATATTTCTGCTGCTGCGTTGCAGGCTGGGGATAAAATCGGGGAGTCGGATAAGCTGAGTCTAATGATCGAAGAATGTGGAGGTCTAGACAAGATCGAGTCGCTGCAGACTCACGAGAATGAGATGATCTACAAAGCTGCCCTCAACCTGATTGAAAAGTATTTTTCAGATGAGGTAGGTGTTAGAAAGAAGAAACATTTCTGCACCAAAGATGTTCTTTTTATTTATTCTTTTTATTTTATTTTTTTAAGGAGGAGGTGGTGGAGTGTGTGGCCCCCGAAGCCACCGATGATGGTTACGCCTTCCAGATCAGTGAAAACCAGAGCACTTTCAACTTCTAGACGACTGTCTTGTTCTTCTTTACCTTCATTGAGTTTGTCCTTTTGTTCGTGTGGTTTTGTATGTATTGTACAAACTTTTAACATTCAAGAAATGTTTGTAAATAAAGTTGTTGTATCATTCTTGTGGTTTAAGTTTGTCACCAAGTTTGCATTTAGCACTGTAGACAACTATAGTTCAGTAAGTAATATTTAGGACTCTAAACTCATTTAACTGGTGACTGAATTGAGCCAGACGTCTGTTTCAACTGAGAAAAGTTAACGTCATTCTGTCTAGTTTTCCCCTGGATTGCTGTATATAGGAAAAATGAAAATGACTGGTGTGACTTTATAGTGCAAATTAAGGTTGTGTTTAAATATTTCAGACATGGGGATGAGGTTGTGTTATTGGCTCATTTCACTGAAGCTAGATCCTCTGAGAAAGCTCAAAATGAGGAGCTTGCTGTCTGAATTTGCTAATTGTTTGATATTCAAGAAATGTACATTTTCCCAATGTGTGTTAATTTTAAAACATGTGGTGCTAGGCTAGGTATCCAGCAGGATAAGATGAACTTGTATGAAATACAACATAAGATGAACAGTTAAGCCACATTAAAAGCTGTAAAGCTTGTGATGGGAGAACAGATAAAACTGAAAAATCAAGGGGAAAGTATTTTGAGCAGAAGTGTGAGCGTGTTGCAGCTGAAGCTGCTGGAGGTGGTTTTCATCTGCTTTATATACAGAGATGGAAGTACGATGGGTTCAGATGACTGCAGGAAGAGGTAAAAATCTAACGCTTTGATCCAAAAATAGCAGTTTACTGTAATTGAAGAGCCTTGTGTACTTTCCATTTTATGAAAGACTATTAAAACTAATCACACCAGAGTAATAAGAGCAGAATATAAAATAATTACCTATGAAATTTTGCTAACCTAAAAAACTGTTAAATGGGAAGCAGTTAGTCTCCATTCAGAAAAATATTTCTTGCTTTATACATCCTCGATTCCTCTTGTTTTAGCCCATTTTTCATTATAAATTAGCAGAGGACACTGTAAAGTTTACATGTTTGTCCTTGATTATAGTTTTTTTTCCATACAATCCACTTCTTCAAAGTTTAGACGTCCTTCAACGTGCTAGTATTGATTTCCAGGCAACAAGTTGGAAATCAAAGCAAAGAGGAGGTAACGAGGGTAGTTACATTTTCTTATGTTTTGTTTTTATCCATTTTCACAGGTTTTGGTAATCACTCACATGTGATTGGTGAGTTTGATCTTATGAAAGAACTTCCAGCTAATTGTTGCGTAACAATATTGAACTTTTACTGACGTCAAGCGATCAACCAAGCAACTTTGGAGTTATTCTGAAGGTATTGTTTTTTCTTAACTGACTTTCTGTTTCGGAAAAGTGAGGAGTGTTTACATGAAAACTAAGTGCTGTGTTTGTCCAGACCAAGCCTGACTTTTAAAATGCAAGTAAACATAATATAAATCTGACTAAAATTGTACAGTATCAAAGCTCTCAAAACTGGAAAACAAGTCTCAGTGCAGCTGGAGGTAGACTAATTCTTGGATGTATACTGTATGCTCAATAGGACTCCGATGAGCCTGGGCAATATTTTTAGATCTTTTAATATGAACAGTCTTTATATGAATAAAAACAAATTCTCCTTACAGCTGCTCTTATTCACATACCTTTCGGTTTCTTTGGTCAGATGTCTGAAGATGTTAGAAATTGGGACTGGAAAGATGTTGGTAAAGGCAATGTGTCTTCCAAGTGGAAGGTCAGTTAGTTAATTTCCAATGCTTCCACTGCAGAAATGTCCTCGGGGAAGACACTGAACTCTAATATGTTTATTGGTGAGTCAATGTACAAAAAAATGGGTGGATGAAAAACACATGTATGTAGGACCTAAATTTTGGTTTAAAATATGGTGCATTTAAGCATTTCCTGACTTGTGCTGCTCTGACAAAATGCAGATTTGTAAAACTGCATTATCTAAAAGAAAATCAAATTTAAGTAGCTTAAAGACAATGTGCAGTGGATTGAGCTACTCTTACAGGTACAATGACTCACTTAGGGAAAGTTAGAAGTGGCCTTAAACTTTTGTTTTATTTTTTAAGCGTCAGAATTTCCTTTAAACCACATTTCCACCAATGGGTGCAGGATGGGCTGAGAAGCATTTCTTTGCGTTTCCATGTGGGAAAACTTGGAATGGTACCTAATATCCAACCTGTCCTACTTTTTTGGGTCCCTTTCACTGGGGTACCAATCTAACTGATCTGATTCAAAGGGGTGGGGCTTGACACACTGCAATCCATTGATTGGTTAAAAAAAAAATCTCTTCCGTGCAACCTGGCATCATTTTCTTTTTGTTGATTAAAAATGGCGTTAGGAAGCATAGCCAAGAAGAAAGAACACAAACTGTTGGATGACCACCTTCTCCTTTGTTTCTGAGTCATGTTTCATTTATACTTACAGGATAGCGTAGCACTGCGATGGCGTCATGCTATAATGTAGCTGAGGCATCTACTGCTCTCTGGCTGATATGCTGTCTCTTAGGTAAGGTTACAATTGGCTGTGTGAATGCATTGAGATTATAATTTAGAAACCATATCCGCACCATAATTGTCCCATCCTGACCCACACCCGTTGGTGGAACGAGGCTTTAAAGAATAACTTTATTCTCTACCATGCATGCATACTGAGACACGGACAGTGGTCCAGTTACATGGCCAGCTGGAACTCTGAACTGAATGTTTTTACTCTTGTTTTATACTCTCACTTCCCCTGAAATTACTTTGCTTCTTTAAGCTTCTTCCTTTTGATGAGGTGAAGTCAGGCACCATTGCCTGTTCTTGGATTACACAGTAGTGTAAGTACTGATGTAGCAGTGATTAAAGTCATACAGTAAACAGTTGACGATAAAAAATCTCATTGGCTATTTGCTTTTACAAATTTTTGCTTTACTTTTACATTAGCCAACCACTTTAGTTTTAATAATTTGTTTATTATTTTTATCTTGAGCACTACTGACTTTGACAGATTTTCTCATTGAGTTGCCCCCTAACAACGGCTAATTCAGCATCCATCTTACGTGTACTCTGAGCTCTCTCCAGCCAGAAAAAGTCAGTCAGATGTTGACCCTTGTCTCATCTCTGGCTCTATTCCTTTCTCACTTTCTTTTCCTCTCCTCATCCATTAATGACATGATGTGTGTCTTTGATGAATTAGCCATAATGCACATTCAAAACAGTGCCAGTGTGTGGATATACAGTTGCTGCTGTGTGACATAAAGCATAAAGCAAAACTCAGCTGTAAAGTGATGCAGTGTCCCAGAAGACAAAGTGGGACACAGTAAGATCATCCATCATCAATCCATTTTCTGCCGCTTATCTGGAGTCGAGTCACGGGGGCAGATGCATAAGCAGGGAAACCCAGGCTTCCCTCTTTCCGGCCACATTCACCAGCCCATCCGGAGGGATCCAGAAAAGTTCCCATGCCAGCCGAGAGATGTAGTCCATCCAGCGTGTCCTAGGTCTTCCCCGGGGCCTCCTTCTGGTGGGACATGCCCGGAATACCTCACCAAGGAGACATCCAGGAGACATCCTGACCAGATGCCCGAGCCACCTCATCTGGCTCCTCTCGATGTGAAGAAGCAGCGACTCTACTCGGAGCTCCTCCCAGATCACCAAGCTTCTCACCCTATCTCTAAGGGAGAGCCCTATCTCTAAGGGAGAGCCCACCCACCCTGCGGAGAAAACTCATTTCAGCCGTTTGTATTTGCGATCTTGTTCTTTCAGTCACTACCCCCAGCTCATGACCATAGGTGAGGGTAAGAATGTAGATCGACTGGTAAGAGTGGCAGAGTCCGCATCACTGCAGACACCACACCGATCCGTCTGTCGATCTCCCGCTCCATCCTTCCCTCATCCGTGAACAAAACCCCAAGAAACATGAACTCCTCCACTTGGGCCAAGACCTCATTCCAGACCTGGAGAAAGCACTCCACCCTTTCCCAGCTGAGGACCATGGTCTCGGATTTGGAGGTGCGATCATGGTAAGATCAAATGTAAACAAAAGACAAAACAATATTATATCGTAATTTATTCCCAGCTCTTCTAAACTAATACACACACACTAACAAGTGTAACGTCCATATTTAACCCAGTACACAGAGGCTGCATTTGAATGCAAACAATTGGGATTCTGTAAAACCTCAGATTTCATCATTGCAGCACGCCACATAAAGCATGAACTTTGCTCTTGTTCTCGAGGCCAAGGGAACAAAATGCCATTTTATTCTGGTGGTCCTGGTTTGGGAGTTCTTGCAGCTTGTTCTCGATACATCAACCGAGCAGAACTTTCTTGTCGTGGGACTCCGAGAAACATTGTGTGATTGGCCGGAGATTTGAGGTGGGCTTGGTTAGTGGGGAAAAGCATGGCGTAAAGTTGTCACTTCTGTAGTGCAGAAGAAATTAAATGCATGCGGCATTTAAAGACATGGAGACCTCTGCATGCACAACCTCACCCTGCCACAGACTAAGTTCCTTGTCAAATATAAAATAACCGGATCAATTGTTTATTGCACATTAAATGCACACCCCTCTCATTGTCTACACTTCTTTTATAGTATTATATTATTATTCCATGCTGAAACAATAATATAAAGTTTATGAATCTTTCTTATTTCTAATAAGGTGGAGGAGCACAGTTTAGCACATGGTCCTCACAGATGAAGCACATGGTGTGGTGTAAGCTGAGGGGCTTCGAGCTCTATAGATTATAGCTACGCCCCTGTTAAAAGTTACAAATCGTTGTAAACTCAGAGAGCAAAGTTTACATATATTATTAAATCAAATAGGTGTCGCTCATCAGCAATTAATGCACACACGGATCCCTGCGTGTGATTCACAATTTGTTGCCACATGTCTGAGAAATGTCCGACTCCCCCAGTGAGTGCTGACGTCACCGGTCAGTTCTCAGCAGCAGCCTCCTGAAGTGGGATCTACCCCCGGAGGCTCCGCAGATCAACTGTCGACGAGCTGAGAGGAGGGTTCAGTCCGAAGCAGAGGCTTTCTCCGAAGATGTGAAGATAAACACCGCGTTTCACCCCACAGCAGCTCGTGTACACGTTTTAACTGAAGAGGGGGAAGCCTGTGTTTTTTCATTTAGTAAATGCAATTTGGCGCAGCGACACACTCGCGATTTTCTTTCTTTCCTTTTTTGCATTTATGAGCGATCGCTATGCCAGTTCGGTCCACATCCGGGCCACAATGCTTTGACTCCATTATTGTCTAAAACTGGCGGAGAGGTTGAAAAACCTTTTTATTTTTATTATATTTTTTTTTTACACCTAGCGACACATTTTAACTACGCGCAGTGAGGGCTTGGATCAAGAGGAGATGTCTAACCAAGGAGTTCGGCGGAATGGCCCCGTGAAGCTGCGATTAACAGGTAGCTAGCTATTCTTTAAATCCCCAAGAATATTCCCACACACTAGCTAGGAAGGCTGGGTGTATTTGCTGGTTGTGAACAGTTCCCATGGGCCATGGAGTTGGCTTACCGCCTGCTCTTTCTTTACTCATTTTTACAGTTTTTTAAATAACTATAATGTATTTTACACATTGGCTGTTTTTACATTGTTGCCTTTTATGCTAACATATGCGTGGCGAAGCTTAAGATAATGTAGAATTGCAATATTATTGTTCTTGTCGCCAGTAACCACCACCAGCCAGCCATAACACGGGTCCCAGAGTAGCGCGAGCTATTTACAATGTTGCCCTGCCATTGTGTTGATTCTGGCTAAACGAAACCAATAATTAATTAATAAATAAATAGATAATTATCCAGTTGATACAGCCTTTTTTCAATTTATTATTATTTTTTATTTATTAATTTAATTTTTTTGTAAGACAGGGGTGCAGCCAGACTGTGGCATAATTCAGCTGACAGACGGACTCCCAGTTAAAGTTGGCTAGCTGACGTTAGCCTGGTCAGACCTCTTGCCAGTTAGCATTTATGCCAGAACAAGACAGGCATCTCCACAGGGCACAAGAGTTTGCAACTGCCACCAAGCAGATTGAAGAGTCTAATAACTGTCTCCTGGTGGACAGCTGCCTCCTTTGTTTGTTGTTGCTTAAGCAGGTCAGCATTAAATTGAATGAATTCCTTTAGTCCCGCCTGAACCAGTGACCCCTCATTACCTCCACATCGTGAGTCATCCTAAAACACTTTAATGTGATTCTAATGGAGGAAAAAGGGCAATTTATAAAGCGGCATGCTGTTGTGCAGACAGGTCTGTGTCGACATCTCTCTCCCTCAGCTGTTTGGTTTGTGCCTTTTCAACACAAACATTAGAAAAGGTTTACATGGGAGCAGCAATGTTTTGACTGGGAGATGGGGTCAGACAGCTGCCCCATTTTTTTTTTAATATGCGTCCAGGATCTGACCTGAATCTGATTCAAGGGCTGTCTCGTTCCTTTTGGAAGGGCCAAATTAAATATTTAAACTGGTGATGTTTCTTATAGGAACAAGTGGAGACATCAAGGTGGATTTTTATAAAGGGAGAAAGCAAAGATGGCATTGATAAGGGAGGTTGCCACTTTTTCCACAAATGGTTAGTGGCAATGATCTGTGCAACTCCACAAAATTTAAATGGCAAAATTTCCCACCATGGCCTTACTTTTTTTGTGTCTCTTTGATATCCCTCAGGGACGCATGACCACAATATTTTCCTTATTCAAAGCTTTCATGTTGAAAATCTACAGTCTGATTGGTTGTGAATTAGCTGGTCCCTGCAGCCCGACTGATTCAGGCTCTTGCTGGAATGCTAAGAATGTGAGTCCACCATAAAAAATGACCAGAGCGAGACCTCACAAACCACTTCTCCTCTTGATGCCGAGTGACACTACATCCCCCCCAAGACTAAAAATTATCCCACTGAAAGAGCAACAGTAATCTAACCCTCTGTTAAAGCTGCTTTTTCCTCATTTCAGCCTGTTTCTTAGTGCACTTGATTGTGTTGTTTTCTCTATTAGTAGCAGACTCTGTGCAAAGAAACTTTTTTTTTCCACTGTTGTATAATATTGTCTGATGTCATCCACATCAGTAGCTAAGTTCATGCAATTCTCCTCCTGCTGTTCTGCTTGAACAACAGTGTGACGAAGAACTCAGGAAACTCTGCAGAAACACAAGCCAACTCCCATTTTTTTTAGCACAGAAACTTAACTGCGTGCTCCATTATGTGTTTCTTTCTTGTGTCTTAGCCTGTTAGTTTAGCCACATAAGGATTTAGGGCCTTATAAAGTGTTGATGCAACATCATTGCTTCATTTTGTTATTTGTCTGAGTCAAACGCTGACACCTGAGAACCTGCTGCATTTAAAGTGTCTTGTAGCTGTTTGTGTTGTTGACGTCTGTCATTGCTGACAAACCCCCTCCTCTGTCCATTTGAACCAGATGTTGCAGATGTTTAGCAAGCTATTAAACTGGAAAAATATCACAAGCAAGCTGCTAAAACCAACACTTGGGGGTGAGAATTGCCCCTTGACAACTTGGGAGAGGTTTCCATTATATTGTACAGCTGATCGCTCCTATATTAGGTCTCACACACAGACAAACACAGCTAATGGTATTATATGCGCAATCCACTGAGGCATAAATTACACCATGAAGGCACGGCTCATTGCTTTGTGTGATCATTCATAAATTCTGTCATGCTAACATAGCTCTCGGTGTAATTCGGACCACTTTCCATGCAACCATAAATGTGATGACACACGGCTGAATGCAAAGCCACAGAGCCACTTCTAATGTGATTAGGGCTTTGCAGAAAGGAGAACGTGTCCCTCCAGCCTTCTGAAGACATAGCCTCGTAAGATGTCTGCGGCGCGACATGAAATTAAAACCGTAAAATCAGAAAAGGTCAAAATCAGACACAGCTGAAAGACCTGCCAGACATGCGCCAGAATAATAAACAAACTCATGTTTGTTTAAATTTTGGGGTCAGATTCGTAATCTTGACGTTTATTGGTGTTTTTGTGTCTCAGCAAGGTTTATATGCGACTTTTCAAGCATATGGTTTGCTCATCTGAATTCTTTGGCGCGATGCAGACCAGTGAAGAGAGCTATCTCAGTGGGATTCCCTAGATTTCTCCATTTGCTTTCCCACCTCTTCCTCTCTGAGTCACTCCTGTTCTTTCCGAATCATAAGCCTCTTTCCTCTCAGACCAAAGCATATTTCTCTCCCACCCGTTCTGACTGAGCTTCTTTTGCACTCCGATTCCCGTTTTGTGTGATGCAGTCTGTGGTTAAGTTTGTCTTCCTTTTCCTTTAATTGCAGATGATGAGCAGTTGTCGGTGCTGCAGCTGTTTCTGCAAAAAGAAGTTTCTTTTTTTTTATCTATAATAACCTTGTAAAAGTTCATTGAATGGACACAGATGCTGCTCAAGAAGAAAACAGACTTGTTTTAACGATGCAACAAAGACCCCCGGGGTTTTACACTGCCCCACAGTGTGGCTTTGAGTGAAAGGCTTGGGTCTCTTCCTTTTAGTGAGGCTTCGCTTGGTCCGACTGTAGTCTGCAGATGAGGGTCTTTGGATGTTTGTTGAAACCCCAAGCAGCTGGGCACAGATGGGGCCACGGAGGCACAGGACCCTGGTGATCAAGAAAGTTTTTAATGTGGTCTGTGCTGGCTCTTGCTGCACTGATGTGGTCTCAGTCAGAGCCATTTTTACAGAGTGGCTGTATGGAAGTGATTTTGGTTCATCTGGGTGTTCAGACAGGATACATTGTAAATGTGCAGTGATTAGCTGCATGTGGTGAACTGCACTGGCCCGTCATAGGCTCGCATTTTGAGAAAACATTTCCACATTTTTGCTTTGACAAGTTGCGAGCGTAAACAAAATAATAATGGCGGCTAAAAGACGAGAGGAAAGAAAAAGAAACGAGGGGAAAATGGAAGCGGGAATGTAATGAGCAATTATGGCACACGATTTGTAAACATTTTCCTTCCCCCTGCTGAGAGCCTCCTGTAATTTTAAATTGTTCCATCAATTAATTGACTGGCTGGAGTTGGGTTTCCTGTTGGTTCAGCTGCTCTTTGACAAGGACAAAGCCTTCTGCGGTTGCTCTAAACTCAACCGAAGCCAGCGACGGCCCAGAGGAGACCAGATGTAGCAGAGGGGGAGACAAGAGTGGGCAGCCTCTCGGAGAGGAAGTGCTCCCCAGACCCAAACACTTGTCCAAACGTCACCCCTGACAGGTGGGAAGTAGAATAGTCAAGGATACCCTTTTTGAGGTTCCCCTATAATAATAAAAGGAAGAATTGCAGCCATAATACTCAGCAGGACTTTGGAAGCCTTATGTGTTGCTTATCCCGAATGGATCGCTTACAGCTTCATCCTGTCCTGGCTTACAGCGTGGTGCCATTGGTTTGACGAGTGGGTGGCATATGTGGTCTGGGGAGGCTGGCTCTTCCTGCTGAGTTGAGCATCAACACCTCATAATGGCGGCTTTGTCATATTAATTTAAACACCAGTAATAATTTCCCGTTTCCTCAGACCCTGTTTCATTTGGTGCCTGAAAGAAAAGAGAAAACCACCTACAGCTAGACGGTTACTTCTAAAGTTTCCAGTTAGGCAGATGCAAACATTTTAGGTTATCTATAAAATCATAGCTTAAAAACAGATACAACCAGTGCTAGCAGCTGGACATGGAGGCATATCAGCTAGTGGTGTGCCATGTTAGGATCTCAGTTTTTTTTTTCCTCACTCCGTGGTTACTTCATACTTTTAAATCCATTCCATATCCATTAAAGTAACCAAACAAAATGATCTGAACTCCATTTATTTATGTCAAACCATAAATGAATCCAACATATTTTTCTTATTATGTTCATATTTTTCCACGAACTCTACAGTTAAGATGTGTTAGCAACGGTTCGGTGCCACAACCGATGTTCTGTCCGTTTAGCTTGCGTTGTCAGAATAGCTACCTTTGGTTTATGTGCACGCAAAGCACAGAAAACTGCAAATGGCTTGTAAATTCAGCGCCTCTGACTGCTCAGAAATTGTGTCGGCATACATTTGACTGTGAAGCCACAAGTTAGTTTAGTGTATTTTGTTGCGTATTAACTGAAGTGCATCACTTGTATGACTAAACTTGAGGGGAAATGCACCTAAAAACTTAGATAAAGTGTACTTATAATGCAGTTTTTTGTGTTAATTTCTTTGCAAGTGAGGCTGTAATGTCATTTAAACAGGTGTTGTAGCATCGACTTATTAGCATTCAGTGACTTCTCCCAGACTGCAGAAGATTCAACATGAAATGATTAACTTTGAAATAACTATTGCTAAAAAATATGTAAAATTATTGAAGCCTAGCTGTCAATGCTGTTTTGATAAAGTAGTCTAAACCAACAGACAAGGGTATGGTACGCTATTCTGACAATATATGTCAAACCCTCTACTCCGATGGCTTCTTTTCGTCCTCTAACCTGGGCTGGGGACACATGAGGTGCTGCCGCATGTTTGTAGACGCTGCTGTGACACGTTTATTGGGATTAAAGTAAGTTAAGTACATAATGGGTGGGGAAAAATTACTGTCAAAGGGAAAGGTAAAACCAGGTGTTAGAAGATGTGGTTCATTTTCTTTCTATTAACACAATAGATATTTTTATTACAATCCTCTGGTTTAAAAGGTGTCTCTATATAAAGTAAAGCCTAATTTGTTGTACATCAATGCATCCATAAATAGATCTATTTTATCATGATATACTTAAAAAATGGCACAGAATGTAGATTTTACACAATATTTTGAAATGCCATACTATAAAAACTAACATACAACAGCCACTTATTAAAAGGTTTTTAAAAAATGTGTTGCACCAGTGAAAACCATTGTAACAGTAATAAATGTTTTTTATAGTAAACCCTGTAGTACTGAAAAGGCTCCATGTTCATTCAGACGCTGTCAGATTATTTCTGAAGTGTGACTAAAGGCTCTTGCATATAATAAACAATAAAGGCTGGATAACAATGTAATGAATAACAAGTGCCTGAAATAAAAATAAAAACAAAAACAAACAGTTGTTCTTACTATGAAAAGTAATTTCTAGTGATCATGTTAACAAAGTGTTCGGTTTTGTTCAGCCCCAAACTGCAGAAGATCCGGGTGTCTTTCCTCTGTTCAGTCCTATTGAACTGATAACTTGCCAGGACCAATATGGCGGCGCGATTGATGTACGAAACGGGAATCATGTATACGTTTATCTGTCTAAGTTGGTATCTCTGTTGTTTACTGTTTGCCGCCCAGACACTTTAGGGTGGCATGCTTGATTTTTTTGTTCGTGCCACACTTTGCAGCTGTGTTCCTGTCCTTTAATAATTATAAAAAATGATCGATTTTTAACTTTTATGACTTGCAGTTGAATCAGCACATGTTGAATTGGCCCACTCCTAATATAAACTGTTATAAATGCATTGATCTAATAGAACAGCATCAATGCATCATTAAACATTAAGCATTAATGGAGTCTTTGATGCTGGTTGCTATTCAGGAATCTGATTGGCTGCATCATGAGCAGCATTAACAGTTTATCTGAAACTCTTCAAATGACCTCAGCTTCACACACCAGTTATTGGATTAAGTATTTTACAGTGAATCTAAATTATTGTCTGGAGCCATTCTGCATGCCTGATCATCTTCGGAACACAAACAAAATTCAGAAGCAATGCCTGACTAAGCGGCAAGGTATGTAAGCTTTAGCAGACCTGGTTAGGACCTGCATCTTGAATGGCAATGACTCGGGTTTGGTACGGCATCGTCTGCCTCTGCTGTCAAGCTCATGTTGTGTTCTCCTCATATCCCTCGTACTGACTGGACAGCAAGCCATCCTCTGACCCAGTTAATATAACAGAGACGAGTCTCTTACATTCGATCATTCTGCAAGTAAAGAAAGATGTTCATGACTTTACATAGTCGTTAAGGTGGAATATCTGGTTAATTGCAGTTCACAAAAGAAGTGTGTAGCACTCTATTCCCTACAGGTTCATAAAGAATTTAAAGTCCATCCCAGTATGAGTAAGATGAGGAGCTAAGCCTTTCCTTGCAAACTCAAAATCGTTTTTTTTTCCTTATCCACCCACATCAGAGGGAAAGCTTGCAAATAGTGGGAACATCCCTGTGGTCTTGGAGAGGTGCTAATCCTTCTGGGTGGTTTGGGAAAGACCCTCTTCAAAGGCCCTCTCTGTTAACCTGGCTGTGGTGGTTAATGGGTCAGAATTGGATTAGTGGTAAGTGTGAGGGAGGGAAGTTCCAGTGGGAACTAAACTGGTTCTTTCCTGCAGGCTCTACTCCCACTAATGTCAACATGCCCCCCCCATCACTAGCGCCACTATTTTGTCCCCTCTGTTCATCTCTGCTTGGGAGGTATCTTTCCTATCAGATATGACTGCTGTCTGGAACACTGACTTCATATGCACTTGGCTGTCTGCAGTGCTGCCTGTATTGCAGCAAGATTTACCTGGTGTGTAACAACCACTAACATAGTAACTTGTCAGTAACGTACCTATTTTGATGAGCAAACTGCACAAAAATGTCTCAAAAAAGCTTGTATTTCTGAGAAATAGTCCTTTTTTAATGTACTATTACATTATTGGCTACAGTTTTTACATTTTTTAAAAAGGCTTTTTCCTTGCAAGGCTAATAACTAACCATTAACATAACTTATTACATTATTTGCAAAATGTCATTACATTGTTGGCTCAAAAAGGTTTTAAAATTATTGGCAACTATATTGGCCTTATTACATTTAAATTGGCCAGAATTCTGACATCATTGGCAGATATTACATTATTAGTTGCTGCATGTTGTCACTTTTTCTTTTATACTTGTTTGCTCTGCAGCCTTGAATATTTCTAAACATGTTCCAGATGGGAACTTTGCTACTTGGCAAAAGTTTAGAAAACAACCTTTTAGGAAATGAAAACAACATGTGGTCCTCCAGAATATATTTTTAGATGATGATAAAGATTTCTTATGATAGTGCCCTTCCACAGAATCTGTTAGAGTCATGGATGTATACGAGGGGCTTCATTCCTTGTACAGTAAACAGCTTGTTGCATTACATCCTGTGTTCTACTCTGGAGTATTTCCAGCTGTCTTCAGTAGTTTCTCCCAGTTTGCAGTGCTTATACGAACTGTGCAGAAAGTCAGAGAAATTCTTTGATTCTGTCTGGCTCTTTGACATAATCTGAGGACATTTTGAATCACTGCTGTGGAAGAAAAAAAGACTTGCACAGTATGAAAAAACACTGAATTTTATTTAAAATGTATTTGACAAGAAAAATACATCAAAATAATGGTACAAAAAATATGTAAACTTCGCTATGTTTGTAGGACTTCTAGCCACAGCTAAGCAGCTAATAACGATGTTAGCTGCACTAAAACAAAGATTTAGAAGGGAACTCCAGTATAACTGTTTATGTGTGCAAAATTCTTTGAATCACGTTATAATTCAATTCGGCTCTGCACTGTTTAGATTGACCCTAAACAAATGTTACTCTGATGATGTGTCTGATCAGAAACCGATTGGTATGTTTACATGAAGCATTTTTATTTGATAATTTAAGGTTGTTGCACATATGCAGTTCTAGAGAAGAGACACGACCCAACACGTTGGTGTTAGAATGATCTGGTGACCCCCTGAAATTATCTTGGGAATCCCAGTTTGGGAGGGGCTGCTCTAGAGGGTCTACACTGGTCACTTTCTTAGGGAAAAGCCTCTCCAGAAAGATTTCCACTTGTGATTTGTGATTGAAACTGCAGCGTTGAGCTTGTTACTCCTACATTTGTTTGTAAGGATGTCTGTGATTATTTTCCAGTCCTTGCAGCAGGTGCGATCCTTCAGCAAGTTTGCTCAAAGTCTCATTAGCTCTGATAAACATCAACACGCACAAGGGTCATTTTCTCCATGGTGGCTGCATGGTGGAGGAGGGTAACTTGAGATTAATTCCTGAACGTGCTGGCTCTGCTTTAAACCTGGACGGCCAAGGGTTGATGCGATTAACTTTGACTAACCTCAAGCAGATGGGGTGGGGGGTCTCTCAAGTCTTTGCTGGTACAGACTGAAGGGGAGTCAGTGCAAAAGCCACAAGACGCCAACTGCTGACTGGAGTCGTCTGTCCGGGCCTCAGGACTGCTGTTTGAGCCTCTCTTGGTCCTCTGAGAAGATGGGATCAGAAGAGAGATGTTTATATTCACACCAGATCGCGTTTCAAATGGCATCTCTACTGAAGTTGAACAAATACACCACAGAATTCCTGTTGTTAAAAAAAAGTGAGAAACATATTTCCTCTGTTCCCCCTCCCTTCCCCTAGCATATTTTCTTCAATTGTAAAGATTTCTGAATAAGCCTGCTTTCAGTTTCACTTTTGGATTTTCTTTGATGGTGTGTAACTGGCTGGTTGATGGGAATTGCGGTTTGCTTGCCAGGAAGTCTGCAGTGAAACTAATCTCCAGATCAAACCCAAACTAGGAGCGCCTGATGATTCAGCTCCCAGACAGACACTAGACACTCTATAGTCATCATGTTAAAACTCTGATGGAATATCCCTTTTTTTTCTCTGGAGGAGCACTTGTGTAAATTTACCATCCAAAGTTTGAGATTAAATCAGTCTTTCAGAGATGGCGATCTTCTGAAAACCAATCCTGACATTTTCACTTATGATAATATCTTTAAATAAATTAAATTCATGTTTATTTTTCCGTATCTGAAACCAGAACTTATTATTTTAACAACATATTTTAAATAACCCTCTTCTTCAAGAAGTCTTTTTTTTCCCCCTCATGTCTGATATTATTTGAAACAATAATAGGGGCTGTATGTATAATCTTAATCTTAGACATGTGAGATTACTACAGAAGTGTAAAGATGTGCGCTACTGTGTCAGAGTACATTCACCTGGAACACAGTAGAAAATTCAAATGTTATCTCCTCCTAAAAGAAAACTGCATTACTTTCAGTGAAAACCAGACGATAGCTGCCCAGTTCATTCATTCATAATGTCTGGTGAGGAACTGTGCAACAATAGAAGCTAAACGTGAGCAGTTTTATAGATACTTTAATAGACGTGTTACACAGGTACATATATCAGGAGGCCATTGACCCATGCTGATGATCAACACCTCTATTAATGGTTAGAGTCAGGAGAATGGACGATAGCCCCCACATCAATCTTAGAAACATCATGAGGATCCAGAAAGAAGTGAAGCCCAAGATAGTATATCATAGGAAGAGCAAATACTTCACTATGAAATCTCCTTCATCTCCATGAAAACTACCAGAACCTTCATGATTCATTTCAAACAACTGCAGTCACAGGAGAGCACATTTTTGAGCTGGGATTAAACTCCTGACCACAAAACAGCAAAACTCTCGTGGTGAAAATGTGAAGTGTGGCGAAGGTAATGGTCCATACGCTTGACAAATGATTTCATCAGAGCTTGGCCTAATTTGGGTCAGACATGACACACATCCTTTAGCCACTTTAAACATGACTCAGCATGTTTCAAAGCTGTTTATTGCATCCAGCTGCACACAGCAGCATTCGATTGCGACTTTTGACCAATTATCTTGTTAATATTGACAATTACAATCAGTGAATAAGTCTGGAAGGAGTTGGAAGGATATGGGTTAACTACTTTGCAGAGCTTTCTTCTGTGATTACACCATGATTGTTTCTCTGATTTAGTTTTTTTTTTTTTTTTAAAAAAAAAAGGTCCTCCCAGTCCCAGTTCATTGGCAAGGCAGACTGCAGGAAAGGGGGGGGGGGATAATGGCTGAGTGGTTATGATGTAACACTGCTTCCAGATGACGTTTTGAAGTCATTCTTCGAAGCTAAAACTTCCAGGGAAATTTGGAGGGAGCTATATTTCTGGCAGTTAACTGAAAGGTGTAGCAGTCCTCCACCTCTGTTAATCAGGTTGGTACTATTTGCCCCCCTCTCTCTTTACTTCAGCTCGATGCAGGCTTCTCCATTGCATCAGAGAGGGTGAGAGAGCCAAAAACGCTAGGAAAGCCACGCAGCCACCCAAAACGGCCCAGGTCTCAGCCAGCGGTGCTGCAAGCTTGCAGAAGTCTGATCTGTGCGTCTGCTCTGCTCACTGTTTTCACTTCTAGTGCAGTGATGGCATTGTGGAAGACTTTGCTCGCCTGGATGACTTTCTCTTAGGCATGTATCACTAAGAGGGGGAAGATGGAGGATGATGTGATGTACACATGCAGGGGTAACAGGAATACCACTGAAAATTGCCACTGTGTCATAGTTCCCCCGCTATTTGGAACAGAACTGTCTTGGTTATGCAAGTACAGTGGACTGTATCACTGAGGGGAAAAGGTGACGAGGGATGGATGAAATGGTCTCACACTGAGGATGTTGCCACCCTCTTCTCGCGTGTGTGTGTGTATGTTTGTGTGTGGTGTGTTTACTCTTGTGTCGTCGAACAGGTTTTTGCATTAATTTGAAGTGCATCGCGTGTCTTCTTTGAGGGTTTGTTTGCTATTGTGCCTCTTTTTTGTCTGCACCCTCTCTTTGTGTAGAGAAATGTTTGTTTAGATGCAGTCTCAGTCCAACATCAACTCCAGCAGGTTGTCAGTTCACCGTCGCTGCAACGCAACTGTCTGGCTCAGGTATTAAAACCACTCGGATTGTGCTGAGCTGTGACTTGGCTGTGGATCCATTCAGTGTTTGTGATTGTCACTGTTAAGCATAGCATCATGAAAATATGGATCTATCTCGTCCGTGTAGAAAATTAAATTAGCATTTCTTAGAAAACTGCCACTGTCATGGCACCTAAAATAAATCCAAAACAAGCTGTACATCCTGCCTAATTGTTTATCTTGGCTGCTTGTCCACACATAAGCATTATTGCTGAATTATTTCCTTACCAAAGCATATCATCTTATTGCCACATCACCTGGCAGAACCAGTCCTCTGCTTCCTTTTTCAGCATCTCAATGTCACACAAGATCTCTCATTACTTTTCCAACAAGGGCAGAGAGTGTGCCGCGTATAGCTTGGCAGCCTTTTGTCCTTTTTATATGAGGAATATGTGGAATTTATTATGGTTCTGCTTGTATCTCTACCTTTTCTTTGCTTCTTCTGGTCACAGGGGTTTGTTGCCACAGATGCTCTCAGGCATCCTTTGCTCCTGCAGCTGGTAGTGGTCTTCTAAGTTTTCTGTGATTTCTCTGTGGTATTTATTGGACGTTGCTGGGATTATCACCGCTGGTTCCCTTTCCACTTCTCAATCGATGACAAGATCATTCTTTCCCCTGCTAGAGAAGATGAAGCACGTTTTTTCAAACAAGGAAAGATTTGATCAGGGTACTTTTTTTATTCTTTCAAGTGTTCCTTTCTGTTTTCTTCTCAGTAAAGATGATGCACTGGGAGAATCGGTTGCCCTTTTTCCTTTCTGATTTTCTAAACCTTGGAAATTGCAGGTCTGTGTAGATGTATTAAAAGATTTTCCTGGCACTTAGTGGTTCCATGATCACTCCACTGCCAGTGACTCTTAATATCTGAATGATGTGACCAGAAGAACTCTTACCAGATTTGCATATTACATAAGTGGATTTGCTAAGATGTTTAAAAGCAGCCAAGGCTGAGATGTTTTCCTGCGCCTACAAGTCAACGTGTAGCTTGTGAAGAGCTGGACTGGGTTCCAGAAACTATACCCTGCTTCCTCCTGACTGCAGTTTAAGGGCTGAAGTTAAGTGGTGCAGCAAGGCCTTTAAAAAGTAACCCACGTTTGGTTTGAACATAAGAGTGCTGGACAGTGTGAGTTGTTAACCTTTTATAACTCTTTGGAAGATAATTGAGTTTTTTTCACTTGGGTTTAAATTTACAGTCAGATAAGCAGGTGGATATTCCTGGTCTTCAATCATGTGACTTTTGCAACCTCACATATGTCCAGCCAACAAAGTGGTGTTCAACCAAACCAAGATAGACGTAAGGCTTTTTGAGAATTTTCACAGTTTAAATGCAAGTTTATTCACTGGATACTGGAAAGAAAAAAAAAAGTCGAGCTGTCTTATGGTTAAGATCCTTGAATGTTGAAAGATTGAAAGTTCGAACTGGAGAAGTACTATCAGCTCAGTCAGTTCCTGACATTTTGATGTACCTGGTGCTTTCAGATGAGGTTTGACATAACCAAGCAGATGGACGTATAGAAAAGCTTTGAAGCCTTTAACTTCTTAGTGTGTGGATGGTTAAAAGCAGTTCAGTTAAGACCTTATATATGCTCCTTTTACACACTTAAATATGTATGCCCATGTCAAATGTTGTCAAGCATTACTGCCCAAATGCTCTAATGTGTCCTTTACGTTAACATGGTTGTTAGGTAATACATCCACTAGAGGGCAGTGTAGAGTTAAGAGTTCGGAGCTTCAGACAACCGCAAACGTTGCAGTGAAGGAGATCATGAAAATTTACATTCTTAGAGACATAAAAAAGAGGTGGTGTGGTAGACTTTATTAATGTGTGTAGCCATCAAATACATCACAGCTTCTTCGTTGTTTTGTTCCTTTCACTGGTTGGATGTGAGCTATGCCGTGTAACACTGCCACCGTGGTTTCCAGTGGTACTGCTCTGTTTGCTACATCTGGCAATGCATCAGAAAACGGACCAAATTATGCATGTAAACAATGCAGAAGACGGACAGAGTGCTTCATCCACATATATATACACACATATTTAGCATAAACGAGCCTTAAATGCCCACAGTCGTAACGGCTGTGGCTTTTATTGTCCCATTAGCTTTAATTTAGCCACAATATAACAAAAGAAGTGATTTCTCTAACCTTTCATGATGTGATCACTACCAACTCTGGCATGTTTGGTCTTCACGAGGAAGCCTGAAGTACATCTATCGGTGAACAGCTGAAACAACCAAAAGCAACATAAACGTAGGAATTTCCAAGAACAACAGCCACACTTTGGTCTACAGTGAGCTAGTTTGATCCATGCTACACGTAACTGACCAGCTAGATGAATACATCCAGTAAGATAAATTATTATTTTTTTATATGACAGTGCGCTGCCCTTGTATTGAGTTTCTCAGTGAACCAAAAACCTTATAAAAAGTGTATGAATTAAATCTGTTTATAGATATATAGATGTGTTTTATATAATATAATTTGAAACTGCCTTCTAGATGATTTCTAGTAAAAGCTCCTGCTGCATCCTACATCCTGATTGTTGCAAAAAGCTTGCATAAAGTGCCTTCAAATTTGCATGTTTTGGGACTTTTGAACATGTGCGTTAATGTAATTTTAAGTTGAGTTTGCAGAGAATATGCAGCATTTCATGTTCTGCCTCAGAATTTTTTTTTTTTTTTACCTTCGCTTCCTTGTTTTTTGTATATCTTTATAATCCATTTTTGGTGCTAGATCTTCGTCATGATGAAGCTGGTTGCTTCCCAGCTCATTCAATCAGCATTTGAGCTTCAAATAGCCTTTTTTTTTTCTCCTTAAAGGTCACATCAATTCCTCTTAGTTGGGTGAATTTTGTATGACTAACCATCAAACACCAAGCGGATGTTTTTTTTATAGAAACATCATAGAAACAACATAAGTGTTTTTTTTTCCTTATGTGTGTTCCTTAAGTACATTTGAAACAGTTGGTTTATACCATTTACTCGGCACACGCCAGTGTCATATTTTCTTCCCTTTGTAGCACATTTATTTGGCACTCTGACAGATCATAGCTGTTTTAAGGTGATGCTTCCTTCCACTGGCAAATGTTTTTTCCATCCATTTAAGAGACAACCTCCTCCCTTGGCATTCATTAGCAAAGCTAATCCTCTTGTGTGCCAGACATAAGAACTGTAGCAGACCCAGTGTTTTTATGGCCATCAGTCAGCTCTGTTTTTGTTAATGTAAATGTCCTTTGAACACATTCATTTACAGTTCTTGTGATTCAGCTTTGTTAAATGTCAAACATGACAAAAGCAATTTTTCTGGCTACATAGTATTTAGGTTCAAAGATTAGAAAAAACAACAACAAAAAAAATGTGTTGTTTCCTTAATTTGTCTGTAAACATGCCATGGAATCTCCAGCACTCTAACATCAGTCTTCCTCAGTGATGGTGGTCTACGGATCCCCTCTGCAAGACCCAACACTGGAGACAGATTGGAAACAACTCGCAGGACACGGATAAAGAACAGGTTGACTGGTACACTTATCAGCACCAACTCAGAATTCATTTTCATTTTCTCCCTCCCTTCAAGTTCCAAGTCCCAGAAAGGTTGGGCAAGAGGGGAGAGGGGAAAAAGGAAGCCCTTTGTTTATAGAAGAACAGTGTTGCACATGAGAGTGCACAGTCCTGAGCCTGAAGTCAAAACAGGGCAGACAAACAGGCAGACAGTCAGAGGAAAAGTTGTGGGGGGAGAAGAGAGGAAGAGTGAGGAGGAGATGGGGGAGTATGTTCCCTGAAGATGTCTTAGACTGTCTGGCGGGGCTGGGTCAGCGCATTGAACTGGAGGAACCAGGTGGACAGGAAGGGAGGTTCAACATGCGGTCAACCTGAGCTAGGAAGCCTGAAAAGATTTGTTTAGGTTCACACTTAGTTACAGTTTCACGCAGACAAACCACTGGCTATTTTTTTTCTAAAAATCCTCCTTCTCTCCATCTTCCTCTTATTAGGCTGTGTTTCCAGATAGTTTTGACTTGGGATAGGGATGGAATTATTACCAGGCGGCTGTCTCCATTCCCACACCCCCACTTCCTCCCCTCTCATAGCCTCTAATGTAATGGTTAACCACAGAGCAGCAGAGTAGAGGCAGCGAGAGCCCCTATTTCCCCGCGGTGTCCTGTTCTTTTCCCAAGCTTTTCTGTCTTAGCGGGTGAGAATGTGACTGCTAAAATGGCCGTATATGTTCGCTTCAAGAAATGAAAGTGGATCCATCTCGACTTGGCTAGCGATTGCTACCATGGTGACGCCTCCCCCCTTATCCCCTTCTTCCCTTAGACATCACGTGACTGCTCCCTCCCCAGGTGTTTGGCTTGCGCCTGGCAGACTTCATTGATTCGCCTGCACAGAAGAGCTCTTTGTGTGTCAGCCTGTGAGAAACTCTGCCCATCCTCTCCCCACAGGTGGGACTTTAACTTCATTCCCCATGGCCTGAATCTTGGCCTGCACTGAGCTGCTGTTAACACTCGGAGGAAATGGTTTTTATTAAAAGACGGCAAAGGAAGGATTATCAGTTGTATGTGTTTAATTTAGCGTTTTCTTAGCTGTCCTCAGGGAAGCAGCCCTGCTCGGGCTTGTAATGTAAAAAGGCCATTATGTGATTTATTAAGTTGCAGCCATGGGGAGCATACACCCAAACAACCCTGTTCCCCACAGCCACTTGATTATATTTACACTCAAATCACTGATAAATTTATTTATTTTACTTTTGGTGTATTTGAACCTGTTGTGGTTCTAGCCTATTCTAAATGATCCTAAACGTCCTGGATATTGACATTAAAACACGGGTAGAAAAGCCTTTTTCTAATGCCATTAACTTTGGTGCAACTGGAAACGTCTCGGTTCTTGTCATCCCATCGGACTCTCTGCAGTGATGTCTGTACCCTTCCCTCCCTCATCCTTCCCATCAGCCCGAGCTGCAGTCCCTGTCTGTGTGAGGCTCTGCGACCAGAATGAGAAACACAGGCAGCACAGAGACACCCTTCTCTCAGCTTAGCCTCAATACTTGCTGTCGCTATGACGACAGAGGACTTTAGATAGGGCCAAGATGCATGGGATTATGTGATGCTTTTTTGGAATTAGGGTCTGTGTTTTGTGTGATAGGGATTAAAGTTGGAGATGTAATATTTAGACAGTTTTGTGGTTTTGTTGCAGATTCAAATAATGGATCTCTCAAATTAAGACATTAGCTGTTTGATAACGGTCATGCAAATCAGGAAGAAGAAATCACCCCTTTCTTTCCTAACAAGCGAGCTTACTTTTCAGCAGCGAGCTTGCAGCCAACGATATCACGTGCAGGCCAAGCACACATCAAATATTAACAGCGCTGGTAATATGTGACGGACAATGCTCCGCACTGCTTATTGGAAATTGAGATTAGCTCAGCCTCCACTTGTGTGTCTGAAAGTGTGTGTTGTATGTAACTAAGTTTAAACTGGGAAAGAAAAAAGAGGGGAGCTGCAACAGTAACAATTGTGAGGACAATGTGCAGCAAGCGTTCATAATTTCCATTATAAAGAACACTGAACAGGGTTAAGTATTTCCATTAATGTGTTTAGACAAAAAACTGATAAGAAAGAAGGCTGATGGACCAAGCTGACCCCTCCTTAAAAAAACAGGTGAGTGTGTAAATGACACATTAACTTTTTATTTCATTGTGGTGATAGTTAAGCATTAACGTCATGGCATGCTTTACAGACTGGCAAGCCATCCCCCACAATGCAGTTTGGTCATTTTGTTTTCTGTAACCCCAAAAAATCTCACAAGGATGACTTAATCCATTTGTTTTGAGGGAATAACTCTTCTTCACTTTCCCACTAGAGTGCACCTCTTCTGTAACTCGCACATAACTAAAAACAAAGCAACACAAGCGGTAACAAGCAGACGATGTTTAACCTTTTCACTCGTTCTGGTTCTGCCATAATCCTCTATGGTAAGTGGCATTATTGAGGGTTCTTTACTAATAATTAATCATGGCGTTAAATAGTGCAATTAATTGTGAAATCAGGTAACTGTTACATCCCCAAGTCTGACAGATTGCTCAAAGTTCAGACTTTTTAAGGCCTTGTAGCTGAAGTTGATGGTCCTGTTCAGTGTCATATGACTAACACAGTAGGCTCAGATGATAAGGGCCTGTAATAACTGATAATGGAAATGATCATTGGCCTGTAGTTGATAAAAATGCTATCATTTTGTTTTTATAACCTATTGTCTTTGCATGTGTCTGTATGCATGCTTTCGTATCCATTTTTAATTTTCTGCACACAGAGCGAGAGAGGAGGTGATTTTGTTTGTCAGTATGAGCATGAGAAAGCCTGTCATGTCCTGGTTGACCAATATGAAAACACATACATGATGCTGCTCCTTTATGACAAGCGCGCCCACTTGCTTTGCTTTAGGAAGACGGCATCCCATTTTTAAAAAGTGGATTTCCATGTGTGGCCAGGCGGAGGCATCACTATTCAATTAATTTTATATATGAAAAGCCAACTCAAGACAAAAGTCGTTGCATTATATAGAAAATCTAAACAAATTAAGTGTGGTCCAGTTAAATTAAGTCCAATTTATCATTTAGTTGCAAATCCATCTGACTGTCCATCCACCCATTTTCCTCCACTTACCTAAGCCCAGGTTGAGGTGTTTCCCATCCAAAAGGGATGCATGATTCTTCTAGTGAGTTCTTGGTCCACTCCTCCCAGTCCAAGGCAACCAGAACCATCTCAGCAGCTCTACGCTGAACCCAGCTACTCTCTGAAGAAAGCTTTATTCCACATGGGCTGCAGCTGCAGTGCTGGGCGCAGTGTGAGCTGTGGAAGTGGGGCCTTAGTGTGCTGACTCAGTGTCCCAAACTGGCTCTTAGGACATGAATGAAACATTTCTGTACTTCTTAATTAAATTTTCTCACAAGATGAATATTAAACATCATTTATTCTTTTACTTTTATTGGATCAATTAGTACAGTTTGTGTCAGGAGTTTTCTCTCAATTTTCAGCTGTAACTCTGCCCCTTTAGTTTTTTTTTTTAATGAAGAGTTTATTTAAGGATAATTGTTGTGCTGCCTGGCTGCTGTGTGGCTAACTGAGAGCTGCTAACGCCCCCATAAAAGGGCCTGCATTTTCTTGGGCTTAGCATCGTTTAAGCGTTTGAGTTTTGTGATGTCTTGTTTTCTCTGAAGTTTCATTTTATCTCAGTTGTTGTTTTTGGAGTATTTTCTGCGGTCTTGTCACTGCACGTAGTTTCTTGACTTTTTTGTGGTTCGTGTTAGTCTTGTGGTTGGATGCTAACCTGAATCATTCATTTGCCTAAAACCTTTTGTCCTACACCATTAGTGGCATACAACACAACAATTATGGATACCAGCGACTTTTTAACCAAATCCACCATTTTCACCCGCTCGAAAGACTTAAACACACACACAGGTGCATGTGTAGCACATTCTCCTGTTCTTGTTAATAATTAATTGGATCACTGGAGTTGAAATGGAGAGTGAGGTGTCACAGGATCCTGTGTGTGTGTGTGTGTGTGTGTGTGTGTGTGTGTGTGTGTGTGTGTGTGCGTGTGCTCGTGCTCGTGCTTGCCTGTGTTCACCAAGAATGCGACCGAAAGTGATGTGTACCAGATGTTTTAGAAATGAGGTGGGTTTCACTGGAACGTAACACATTCCCAGGGATGTTTGTGGAGAGAAATTCTTCCTCATCTGTCCAGCATGTTCTGCAACCCCCTCCTCCTCCTCCTCCTCCTTCACCACCAGACGTCCAAGACTCTGCACCCAGTTTAGCCGACTGTTTACGCTTCTCTTTCTGTCTTTTTAATCTCTCATGCTCCTCGTGTGTGTGCAGATAGCGTGCATTTGCAGATGCTGGTGCATGAAGGGTGTGTGGGTAGAACCTTTTTAGCTCAAAGCCAAACTAATTCAGAGTGATATTCGACGTGTGCTTGTCTGGGTATGTGTGGCATGGAGTAGAAGTGCAGAGGAAAAGGCAGCGACTGATGATTGAATGCCTTAAGCTGCAGTCTGCTACCAAGGGAGTGCCTTTTTGTCTATTTATGTCAGTAAATTCAGAGCAGTCTCACCTGCTCAAAAGCGGACCAGGCGAACCAGACCAGAGAAAAATAAATAAAACAGAGGCACTTCTTATTTCCGTCGCTTTGATTTTGATACTGATTTATTTAGTCGTCTTACATGATTCACCACCAATACTGATAACAGATGCCAATTATTTTTTCTGCCAAATGATTAGTTGACTGCTCCACAACAAGCTCAAGCGATGACAAGCAAAACACGTTTTTGGAGAGGAGCGAGGCTTGAAATAATCCCAGCGTGCATCACGGCTGCCAGCAAACAGTCGTGGCATGAGAACAGGGTTATGCAGCTTAAAGCACGGCTGAGGAGCAGCAGCATGTGCAGGGGTATCGTGTAGACTTCATTGAACAAAGTAAAGGAATGGCAGCGATGAGATCATCAATATTGTGTCTCACTGTGGTCTTGGCTTAAATCGTTCCAGCTGCAGTTCCAGCTGTTGGCAAGCAGATGCTACAACTTCAGCTTCATCACATACTTTTCAGCAGCTTTTTTTTTTTCATGCCATTTCTTTGAAATACAAATACTTTGGACTTTTTTGTTTCTTCCTTCTAAGCTTATAGGGCCTGTAATAAAAAAACAACAACCATATTCTAACTTTTCTAATGCAGCATCCATCTTTAGACTAGTGAAAGAGCTGCATCGATGGCCAGACCACTTAGTGGCTGTTCCTCAGAAGGACTTTATTACAGGGAAAAAAAGAAAAACTAAACTTTTTCCATGTGCCTGACTCACTGGCTGAAACTCTGAACTCCAGACACCCAGGTGGTTACCAAGCTTCCTCATCTATCCATGCCTTGCACAGGAGGGTGGAAGTGGCTCTGCCTCATCAGCTCCACATCTCATACAGCAGATCAGCAGGATGGAGTTCGTCTGCTGCTGGCAGCCTGATTGTGTTGGAGAAACGGAGACTAAACATCTCCTCCTGCAGAAAGTCAGATTGTTTCAATAAAGGATGCAATGTGGCCTGTTTTTTATTCAGTTGTTTCATCCTTAACGTCTGTGGGAGAAAAACTTTTTAACTTTTAAACCTTGAGAGTCCTTGTTGACGAGATGTCTTGACGCCCACCATCAGCTTCTCCTGTAAATATGCGTTCTAATAAAAAATAGTTGGATCGTAGCTCTGCGGCAGCTCTTCCCAGCATGATGTATTCCTACTTTAACCCTGAACTTGATTAATTGTTTCTAGACTGATGTACGTTCCAGTCATTTTCCAGACTGTGGAACAAGCTGAAGTAGAAACACAGTCAATGCTCAAATATCCACATTTAAATCAGCATATATGGAAGAGGTCCTTGAACAGGACAGAAATAACAGGGTATTATTACATGTACTACATGTATTTTGATTATTATTGTTAAGTATTTGTTATTGTACAGCTCCTTTATAGCATCATGTTGTTATTTAGGATGAAATATATAGTGGTACTACATAGGTTGCATACTGTAATAAAGTATTGTATGTTATAGGATTATAATTACTAATATGTTATTACTATAAATCTATGAATATCATGTTTCTGCTCTTAGTATTTTTATTGCTGCATACCTCCTTGACAAACATTTGTTGTTTGAGGTTATTTATATGCTGAGAGTTAACAATCAATCAATATTTATTAATATAGCGCTTACAACACTTGAAGGTGACCAATAAAACCAGTGCAAACACAATAAAATCATGAAATGAGAAGTAGATCAATAAAATATAATAAATAAAATAAAAGAGTTATGATGGCTATATTTTTTTTATTATATGTAATGAATGTGACTGTGGTTGGTGTAGCGACTATGATAATGATGGCATTGATTATAATTCACTGGGTTGTGGAGAAGGGATGAGATTAAGTGTAGTCTTTTGACAAGGACATTTTTATGTTGCTATATTTTGGTTTTATTTCTGTTTTTATGTCTTTTCGTTCAAATAGAGATTCAGATCAAATAAAATAGTTTTCTAAAGAAAAAGTATAAAAATATTTGTGTGGTCTGAAGAAAGCATAACTGTGTTAAAGTTATAGCCATGTTGTGTTGTTTCTTAAACGTCTTATTTTTCTTTCTCTTTTCTTTTTTGCAGTCCTGTGTGCCAAAAACCTTGTGAAGAAGGACTTCTTCCGTAAGTATCTACCAATCACAGCGTCCTTATGCACGTATTGGCATACACAGCAAACACCTCTGGAACTAGAGGAATAAGTGGCTGTACTTAAATATAGACTTGAACTAGTTCCTAGTCACTTTTGCGTGACAGTCCTGCACCATTCATTCCCCTTAATTTGTAATAGGGTTTTCTTGCGTGTTGAGTGTTGTGGTGTGTTTGGGTCAGGCTGTCATGGTGAATGAGCACGTAAAGGTCCTCTGCTCACTTGAGTGGTTTCTGTGGTGCCCATTCCTGCCATTCCAAAGCTCAGGAACTGAGCAAACATTCACTCCCGGGAATATTGTGCACGTGCTGATGGGTGCCAGTGCTAATGGATGCCTATATCATATCTACTTAGCAGTTTGTTTTGCATGCCAATGGAGATTATGACACATCAATAATCTTGATCTTAGTATGATGCTTTCTTCTCTCCCTTCAGGCCTCCCTGATCCCTTTGCCAAGGTAGTTGTGGACGGGTCAGGACAATGCCACTCTACAGACACTGTGAGGAACACGCTTGACCCCAAGTGGAACCAGCACTATGATCTGTGAGTCCCAGTCCATTTTTATGACACCTCTCCCATCTGTTTCCAGAGATAAAAGAAAAGCCCCTTTTGGTTTATGCCTCACATTCCTCGTGTCTTTCTTTATTTAACTTTGATGTGTATCAGGCTTTGCCGTTTACAGGATCTAAACAGTAACAGATGCAAACAGCTCTTACATCTGGTCTCGCAGCGGCTAGATACTCTACGGTGACATAATGGCTCTGTCTAAAAATGAACCCCTGGAGCAGCGTTTAAAGCTTTAGAAGTAGTAGTATTTTCTTCCATTGACAGAAACACGTGCATGTCTTGTTGCAACCCTGCTTTGCTTTTTTGGTGCGTCCCCTGAAAGCAACCTGGAAAAAGTAGAGACAGAGCGCGTGAGTGAAAATGTGAGAGTGAAAGTTTCCAGTATTCGCCCGGTGTTTATCCAAACCATCATTTGTAGCCAACAGTGAGAGGAAGCACGTGTCTCCGTTTGTTTGGTTGCTGTGGATACGAGACCCTTTCTCTATTCAGCCATTAAATTCGCTGCTCATGTCACATTTGACAAGAGAAAGGGGCAGGGCAGTCGTGCACAAATGCACACCTTAGGAACGAACCGATGGCAAAGAAAGGAAGTGAAACTACTTTGGGCTGTAATTTGGATGAAAGTGACGTGCCCACCGTGACAGTGCATTTACCATCCATGTACCCTGTTGTAGTGTCTGTTAGTGTTTGCTCTTATGTTCAGCAGGACTCTCAGGTAGTGTGTTGGAAGAGAGAGGCTTAATGGACTAAACCAGCCTAGCCTAGACATTTATTAAAATAGCTCTTCAACCACCTGGTGTTCAGAAAACAGCCTCATGCATTAAAGCCGTTGGCAGTGACTTTTTCCATTTGTTGTATGTGCTCATGTAAGAGTGTAGACGCTCTAATAGCGCCTGTGTGTTCATGTGTGTATCCAGGACTGTGGTTTCATTGGTGCCCACAGTCAGCAAACTGGCCTGTGAACTGTGACCTTCCAGCTTTGTTGCAGGATGGGGTTGACATGCCAAGAATGGTAGACACCGTCTATCTGGCTGTCTGCCTCACGCTCACTTCTAAACCAAGGAGATAGTGATGCACAACAAGCCGACAGCCCTGCTACCCTGTCCCCATGTCAATATTGTAACCAGAGTTTTTACACAATAAATGAACTGAAAAAATAGTTAAATTCCCTCAGGACACATTCTAATATACTAGTTATTTATTTACAAACAATCAGTTGTCAAACTGAAATTTCAAATTTGTCTTCAGATAAATTCATTTAAATTTATTTTCTTTACATTTTTATTTTATATTTATTCGCTTGAATTGGTGTGTATTTATATCTTAAATAATTTTTATGTTCATTTACAGTAATTTAAAATGTATTTATTGGAATATATTTATATTTATATATTCAGCCAATTAAAAAATTGTATTTTTTTCCTCTTTGATTATTTTAAATTTGTTTGTTTTAATTTATAATTTTTCTTCAGTCAATTATAATTATTTATATACATATTTTTATTTATTTGAATTTATTTACATTTATATCTTCAGACATTTCGCATTTTTAAATTCATTTACATTTTTTCTTTATTTTAATAAATTTATATGAATTTATTTTTATATCTTCAGTAATTTATAACAAAGACAAATTTTTATTTCCATTTTTTTTTTTTAAATATTTATTTCAAAGGCATTTATTCACTGTTTGTGGACAATAGGCAGGAAATGTGTTAAGAAATCTGTCAAAATGGCAGAATTGGTCTGTTCAGGGCTTCAAATTAAATCACTGGCTTCTCTTTCTTTTGCTTTCAGTGTCACCTTTATTTATATCTAAAATATAAATGCTGCAAAACAGTCCTGTGGTGTGTAAATATAGTGATGAATTACCATTTTTCTCTGGGACTTATTTGCTGACCAGTTTAGACTCCCAGGCCGGTCCGGTGTGCGCTAACATGCTCGCGCATCACTTATGGACCTCAGTTCTAGCTTTTCCACCACTCGGTAATATACCTTCTACTTAAAACTCACATACACACGAAGGGATGTGATTATTTATATTGGCCAGTTTCATCTGAGATTTTTAGTTTTCCTTTTTCTTTGATCATATGTTCTATGCAGTAAGCTTGTAGTAAAATAAATGTCCAAATTAAAAAGCTAATCAAACTCTTTAAATCTGCTGCTTTTTCTGTTTATTGAAATTTTCCCAATGTCCTTTTGTAATGTGTGTGTGTTTTTTTGTTTTTTTTTTGCATGTGACTATTAAAAATCCAGCCAGACTAATGAATTTTATTGCGTTGTAGCTGATCCAGATGACGGGGTTTGGTTATAATACCTCCCTCCCTCCCGTCACGTCTGTCTGACATAGCAGCTCTCTCACATTGCACCCCAGACAGGCATTTGGCATTGACTCAAAATGTCCAGACGTCTTACTCACAGCCCTATTGTTTCATATCCCTTTTGGTAAGCAGCATGATAATTACAGTGGGATGCAGTTCTGCGAATCGTTCAGATGATTAGTTGAAGGCCGAAGGAGGGAGCCCACCCGAGCAGATGTGCCACAAGTTCACATGCAGCATTTTTTTTTTATCACACCCTGACCCCGTACATGAGGAGAGGTGAGGAAGAAAGCAGCACTAAGACGATACAAGAGGACAGACATGGTTGTCTCATTTTTTATTTAGATGCTGGTAAACCACTTGATCCTTCAATGTTGTTTTTTGTCAACATTGCCATGTCTCAGAGGACGGCTGAGTCAGCATGAAAGATGGTTTTTTTGTGTACTTGTCTCATCCTCTCACACATGTATTGGGAATTGGTTGCAGTATGGCTGTATGTCAGCGTGAGATGTTTAGATTTAATGAGCCAGTAGCATACTTTCAAAACAAAAATATTGAACATCAGTACAGTAATCACTTGTGTGATGAACTAAAAATGTGGAATTGTTTACATTTGCTTGGGTAATAAACACAATTTCTAATGCTATTTGATGGGTCCAAAGTTGTGGTGTGTAACAATGAAATGGGTCACCTTCACACTAGCTAGCACTGTTTGGTCTGCTGTAAATGAACCCTGGTCCATAGGTATTACGGTTCATTTGGAGCAGTGTGAACGCTCACTATGGACTAAAGAAGTAAACTCTGGTGTGCTGACGACGTGAAAGCAAACAGACCAGCCAGTGAACCAAAGAGAGGAAGCGACATAGAGCAACATGTTGATTGTGTAATTAAAATGAACCAGATGAAACAAAAGGATTTCTGGTTTTGAGGCGAGTTTTTCTGCTTTTTACCTGCTTTTTTGCTTCTTGGTCAGTGGTCGTTTTGGACCGTACCGATTCCCCAAACAAGCCGTTGTAGTGGCTGCTTGACGCTGTCTAGGCAGTTTGGTCTGCTTGAGTAAAGTACAGTGTGAAAGCAAATCAAACCAAAGGAAGGTGTGGCATTTCTCAGAATTCCCCATGTTCCAGCTCAGCTGAACTACTTCAGAAAAGGATGAGAAGAGACTCTGGCTTGCAGTCGGACATCAACTTTAGAGAACAAACTTGATGCACGTTACAGGAAAAAATCAACTTCTTCACATTTCGCACCAACAGCCTTCTCAGTCCAAATGCATCATGGGTAATGAAGTTTTACAGTAACATAAATATCTGAGTATATTTAACTTTTCTGAAATACTTTAGTTTACTTATGAAATCATGTTTAAATGAAATATCCCATCCATTTAAAACCTTTTAACCTAACAGTTTCATGAATTAACTTATTAGCATTTATTTCTTTTAATTATTTAGTTACACTAATATAATCCCTTCCTTTTTTAATAAGTCACAGCCCTCTTCCCAATCAACCAGACTCGCCAGGACTGCCCTGGTGTGAATGCTTCAAAGTTCAAGCTGTGCTAACTTGCTCATTAAGTTCTAAACATGTTTGGTTTAAGTAAACTTTATGCAGTACCCTCCTTTAATATGTGCAGGTAATATTTACAAAGTCTGTTTATTAAAAGAGCAGGTTGTTTCCTATTTAAATGTCTGATTGAGCTCAAGAATAAATTAAATTTGGAAATTTTAGCTGCTTTTTGTTGTTTGATGTAAACAAAAGTCATTCATTCTTTCATGCACGGTGGTGTGGTGGTTAGCACCGCAGCCTCACAAAGGTTGCTGGTTTGAGCCTCTGCTCGGGGGGAGGTTCAAAATGGGGGGAGGTGGCATTTCTGTTTGGAGTTTGCATGTTATCCCTGTGTGTGTGTGTGTGTGTGTAGGTTCTCTCCAGGGACTCGGGCTTCCTCCCACCGTCCAAAGACATGCATGTTAGGTTAATTGGGGTCTCTAAATTCTCCTTAGGAGTGAATGTGCGATGTGAAAGTTTTCTCTGTGTTGGCCCTGCGATGGACTGGTGACCTGTCCAGGCTGCACCCTGGTACTCACCTGCTAAATGCTGGGTTAGGCTCCAGCTTCCCCACAACCCTTAAAGGACGAAGCGGTACAAATAATTAAACAAAAGTGATTGTGTTAAGTCAGTATGTGGTATCGTCTCATATTGATCACTGACTCCTGTCACGTCATGACAAAATTTGTCGTATCTGCGAATATCTAATCCTTATCCACCTAATTATTTAGTACGTTATGTTGTAATGTAACTTTACTGTGACTGTTTTAAGTTATGATCAAAGTTATTTTTTTTACTTTAGGTATGGATGCTACGCACGTAAAGTTCGCTAATAATCTCGTACATGATCATATGTGCCTCAAAGCATGATCCCTGCTAACTGCTAATATTAAGTCACCATAAAGTTGTGTGAATTTAACAAAATCTGACACTTACATTAACAAAATTGTAAAGTTAATGTCATTCCCATCAGCCTTAGGTTTAACTTGTGATTAGCCAAACAACATCCTGAGACTCTAAAGCCCAGAGATCAACATGTTATCTGCCATATATCAGTATGTTAGCATTTCCCTCAAAATGCTGCTGTCTCATGTGACTGTAATGTTGTTTCAATGTCTTTTCTTTACGTGTGACTCTTTTTCCACATTACTTCAATCATTAACCCAATTCTTCAAAAATTCTAAGAGTGGGTTAAATCATCAAGTTTCTTAACGGCTTCTTAATGTCTCATAAAGTCTGAATAATTAGCTCATTAAAACCAAAGCATTTTTTACTGTGAGGCAAACAACCTTCAAACTCTAAGAAGTACAACGTCAGTCTGTATTTGACAGCATGACTGATGACTGTTTATACCTAATTATGTTTTCAGCTAAGTTGGTTTAATCCAGTTTGTCATGCATTTGGGGAAAATGGTCATATTTCTTTAAAATGTGTCTGTGACAAAACCATAAAGAGCTAAAAAGAACAACTTTAAAAAGCTGTTAAAAAGAAAAGGTTTGTCTCTAATTTTCCCCCTACAGACAGACTCATGAAAACAAAGTTTGACTTTTAAGATTTAAGTCAGTAAAACATTAAGCTGCGCTGCCAGCTGTTTGTCTACGGCTCTGACTTCTCCAGAGGAGTGCAACTTAATATTATAAATGATTCAAAGCTTCACAGTTAGCTTTGCTGCATGATCCGATGCTCAGGGTCAGATTTACACATTGACACACTGGCTGGAAAATCCCTCTGAGCTGCCCCACCTTCTTCCTCCCCATCCGCCTCCGTGCCTCTTGGACGTGTCTAGTAATGTGTCCTTGATGGGGAGACTTCCTAGTATCCTCTCATGTGGGTTTGTGTCTCCCCTGCCACATCCTCAGAGACACCTGCAGCACATGCTGCCATCTCATGAGCCGCTAGTTTGATCTTAACTGTACATTATTGACTTTTAAACATCTCTTCTTGTCCTTTTTCTTTTTCTCAGATACATTGGAAAGTCGGACTCCATCACCATCAGTGTGTGGAATCACAAGAAGATTCATAAGAAGCAGGGTGCTGGCTTCCTGGGCTGTGTCCGCCTTCTCTCTAATGCCATCAACCGCCTTAAAGACACAGGCTGTAAGTGTCAGTGTTGCTTTAATGTTGCAAACTCACTTCTTTTTTTTAATTGTAAAACCTCTGGAAGAATTAAGAAAACATGTGGCATGTTAACAAGAAACTACTCAGATATTTCTGTCTTGGATTAACCGTTTCCTGGGGAATTCTGGGACCAGTTGCACAAAGCACATTAACTGTGCATGCAGACTGTTCACTTCCTTGACTTCACATCAGGCAAAAGATAATACAGGTAATTGTAAATCATCATGGCTGAAAACAAGGTGTAACCCTTAAAACTCTGTGATTGATAGCTTACCTTTTAGGTAATCTACAGAAGTTTTTCAGGCATTTATATCCCATCCAGCAGGTTTACAATCCAGCTGCAAAATGTAGTTTATTCAGAGAATCAATAATAAATCCAAATTGAGTAATCCATGATAACACCATTATTTATCACATTTTCCTAATGAAAAAATATCGCCATCACTACTACGTTGCGTAGAGACCTCTATTTTGATATGGAAATTATTAAAAGCTACTTCCAATAAAACTTTCACCCATCTAGATTGCTTAAATTGACAGTAATTTCCAATCAGGAGCAGCTGAAGATCCAGAAGTGACAAGAAAATTATATGTCTGTCTGAAAAGAACAATAATATTGGCCTGGGAAAAGCCAAGAAGACGATTTTGATGTAAAAACAAGTAAAGTAGAAGTTGGTTCAGTGAGGAGAAGAGGTAAATAGCATAAATAAGTGTAAATGAGGAAAAAGTGTAAACATATAATTGGTTTCTGTTTGTTTGTTTCAGTGCCAATATTTTTTCTCCTGAAAGCCAAGACTTGAGAGAAAGACATGCAGATGAGAAAAGGCTTAGTCACTGTTGATCAGTGTTTTATTTCTGTTACTAATGAATTTGTTTTGTTGTTTTGGTCTGCTTTTATGGTGCTATATGTATTGATACATTCATTTGACATAATTTTAGTCTTATCATCTGAAAACTGAAGCTGTCCTGAAAAAAAATGTCTGGATGTGGACTGTGGTTAAAAGCTATGAGATTCTACATTAAAAAAAGAGACCAGTGAAACAAAAAATGATTTAAGAGTTGGACTGTTGTGACCAAAGATAAACAGAGATGAACTCGTGAGAGTTTCAGAAATCCGGGGTCATCTTCCTACACTGAGTCTGCTGCTACAAGCTAAGTCTGCTAAATAGCTAATAGGAGCAGTAGCAGTAGCAGTAGCATGGAGGGATGTGTTTATCAATGTGATAACCAAAACAAATGTGAACGGGGTTGATGCAGGGCTACGATTCATGTGTGCACACATCCCATGATGTTGTCAGATGCCCGTACCAGAGTGTGTAGTAGCACATTACTGACTTGTAGGCATCAGATCACTTACTGAAAAGTAGCTGTAAAGATCTGGTGGCATAAAACAGAGTAAAAGGGCTGAAAAAGCACAGCTGTGTAAAGCAGATCTGACTTTTAATGGTCAGACTGATGAAACATTATCTTCTGGTTGAATCTAAAATGTGCAATAAATTGTCTTGAATAGGCTGTCCCTGAACATGCCTCCCTGGATTTTATTCCCTTCATCTATTATTATAAACACTGCCATGGTTTGGTTAACACACAGTTAAAGATTTGTCTTTAACATTTTGTTGGTTGCTCCGGTGCTGGTGTTGCGCTGGGAAGCATGACCAAAATATTTTTTTTCTCGTGCCCATGCATGTTGAGTGCACATGCAATGATTAATTATGTTATTTTATTTTGATGTGTGTAAAGGCTTGTTTTATTTTTTTAATATGCATGAATTGAAATAAGCTTTTTTTTTAATCATGTAAACATGTTGCCTTCAGCATGAAAAGCGCTTTATAAATAAAGTTTAATTTCATTTGATGTTAAACCCATGTTTTACTGATTGAGTGAAGAATTACTGCAGCAGTTTGGCTAAGAATAGCCTTTTCCATTGTCATGAGAGTTTTCTGCTGTACAAAAAACACTTTAATGCCCACCTAATTACTGAATCCATCCTTCTGCACAGTATTTAGAGCGATGTCTTTGGCTAATATGGGTTGTGATAGCGTTGCTTGAGCCTTGTTGTTGTAGGCAGTACCTGTAGCAAATGCATGTACAAGTGACATCTGACATGAGGGTCCTCCAGCGTTTTCAGTTTTATCTGAGGATGTGGAGGGTGCTGACACTAATTTCATTCATTGTTGGTACTCCGAAGCATTTTTGTGGCTAAAGTGGTGCAGCCAATTGCTCATGTTGCTGACTCCGGTAACAACTTTAGCTCAATATAACTTTCAGAAAATAGCTGTTTGGTTGACGTCCGACCAAAACCAGACGACCGATCCAGTCCCTTTTTTCTGTATCATCCTTTTGAACTTCAGCGTCTGCTACAGCTTCTTTCTCACCGCTCAGCATCTCCAATGACAAAATGCTGTTCTGCTGCATGTTTAGCGATGCAGCAGAGAAAAAAGTTTCCCACTGAAAATCAGTTTTTATTTGTTATATTAAAATGTCTTGTATTGAAACTGACTTTCAGTATAAACCGGTATCACCCAGGACTATATTAAACCCATTTTAAAGCATTCCTTGATTATAACATCCTAGTAAAGAGTAAACCATGAATGCTGTCTCAGGAAGACTTAAGGGTGTTTTGTGAAACTCCATTTTTTAAAATTCAGGAATGTTTGATTTATGCTACCAAGAACTGTGCAGTTGGTTCCTGGGTCTTACACACATCCAAGTGCACAAAGTCCTGGTTAAAATGCTCATGCTCTGGTAGTTTAATTTCTTTGTCATCTCTGTGTTATTTGATTAACCCAGATAATTATTCTTTACTAAAGAGGAGAGAAAGTACTAAATAAATTATTGAATTGCAAATGCATTTTTTTAATTTAGCTCTTACTCTCCTCTGGCTCCCTATTGGAGTTGTAGCCATCAAGGTGCTGTGAAGTGGTTTAGATAAAGTGGGTTATAGCACCAGGCTGCTGTCAGAGTTAAGTGATTATAATGTTGAGAGGCTCCCTTTAGCGTCCTGTCTTATTCACTAAGTCTGACTGAGGCCAGACTGGAGTGTGAGAAGGGTCAGCACTCTGCCCCTAGCCAGAGCAGGAAGAGCCAATCAACATCACCCTGCAATTACAGTAAAAATGTCTCCTGTCAGAAGCCCGCTGGATAAATGAGATGGAGGCTTTAGTAAAAAAAAAAAAAAAAAAAAAGACATGCCAGACAGTTTTTAGCGACATTAGCAGCCCTTGGTGGGTTTTTCTGCACAGTGAGCAGTTACTGCAGTCTTGTTGGCTTTTCCTAGAAGCCCCTGACACTGTTGTTTTCCGGAGCGACACAGGAAACCTGAAGCTTGTGCCACAGCTGTGAGTGGTTTGCTTTTGCATTTCCTTTTTCTCCTGGCCTCCTCCTCACCCCATGGTTTCCCCCTCCAGTCTCCTTTATGGAGCGGCAGCATGCACACACACACACACAGAAAAACTAAACGCCACTATGACTAACCTCCCTCTATCTCCGTCTGCCGATCTAGACAACCGGTCATTTCACGCAGACATGCATAATTGTACAGCTATTTAAGTGTAAGCGTAGATTTGTAGCGCTCTCTCTGTTGTGGTCGATGTCATTCTTTTGTTTTTTTTTTTCTGCTTTTACCAGCAGTTGCTGTTTTGTCCCCTCCACAAGCCATGAAGAGGGCATCGGGTTGACTTTGTGTATAATAGCAGAGTGACTCGGCTTGACTGTAACGTTTATGTATAATTGCAGAGTGTTAATGTTTCTTGTTTTTGTCTATATGACTGTGCAAGTATTTTATGCATGTGAGTGCACTTTTTCTTTGCATTCTGTTTTCTCTGTGGCTGCTGACCTCTGGCCAGCCTTGTAACGCTTTGACCGTTGCCTGTTTTGGTCCCTGTTTAGTCTAGACAGACATCCTGAGCTGATCTGCATGACACCCAGACAAGAGAGAGCAGATAGTGGCATTTCTCATGTCTGCAGGCAACCTGGACATTTCTTTTGGTCTTTTTTTTTTTTTCTTCTTCTTCTTCTTCTTTCAGCCTGATCTCTCTCCTTCTCCCTCACTTTTCAAATTCCACAGACTTTAAGAAATTCAGACAAAGAGTTTCCAGACTTTGGCAGAAGTTCATGTCCATGCTAAGACTGAGCGGAATAGTGCAGGCTTTGTACTGAAATTTGTCAAATGTTTGACCCCTTGCATTTGAACTGAGGTTTGCTCTGTAGCGATGCTCAGTGAGACTTTTACAGCCCGTGGCTGTTCCACAGCCCGGACCATCTGTTCCAGGACATGGCCAAGCTGTGGTCTGCAGACAGAAGAATGAGAGACAGATAATGAGGGACAGAGGAGTTTGACTCTAAGTGATGTAAATGATACAGAGCGATGGGACTCGTCCAAGAAGGGAAAACTGGGTCCAAAAGACATGCTGGTTTTACATGTATCGTTTTCACATGATGAATCCTCTCTTTTTTTTTTTCTTCTTCTTTCATCTCTGCTCTCATTTCCTTCCTGTCTGATTGCGTCTTCTTTTTTATTTTTATTTTGAACAGATCAGAGACTAGACTTAAACAAGTTGAGCCCCAACGACAGTGACACAGTGAGGGGTCAGATAGTAGGTAAGTACAGCTTTTAAACCACATTATAAGGCTGATGATTCACATTTTGTACAAATGAAGAATGAGTCCAAGTGTGTTTGTTTAAAAAGTCCATAAAGAAACTGAGTAAAAAGTAGTTTGACTCAACCAGATCCTCCAGTGTGCCTCTGATAAAACGTAACCCTTTTCCTGTTTCTCATAAAGATGTAAAGCTACATTCTGTGTTTCGATAAAATATCTGTGCCCCGGCTGTGATCTGCTGTCTAGTAATACTAGTGTGTGTGCATTTGTCTGCCATGTGTTCCTGCAGTGAGCCTGCAGTCGAGGGACCGCATTGGCACAGGAGGTCCTGTGGTGGACTGCAGCCGTCTGTTTGACAATGATCTTCCAGATGGGTGAGTCGGGGGGTGGAATCTCTCCATTTGTTTAATTTTAGTCAAAAGTCCTAAACAACACAAGCTCGCTTCAAGTACAAGGGTTGATATATTGATAGAAAACTCACATCAGCAGCAGGTCTGCTCAGATGCCTAACCTTGTCTGTGTTTCCAGCTGGGAGGAGAGGAGGACTGCGTCTGGACGAATCCAGTACTTGAACCACATCACACGCACCACACAGTGGGAGAGGCCTACCAGGTGAGTACACTTCACAGCCCACAGAAACTTAAACCCAGACCTCTTTATGGCAGATGCCAGGAAGTCGATGGAAGACCTCATCTTGACCTCGGTGCTCCCACGCTGTGAAACTCTTGAGGAGAAAACTGAAGAGAGCCACTTTAGAGAGAAAAAATAAATAAATGGTGTCAGACAGATTTCCCCTCATGCTGAAGTGTAGTGATGTGGAAGAACCAGACAGATGATGGACGTGGATGTGGGCCATCTTTTTCTTACTACAATACGGTTACAGTAACTGTACTTTAAGAATAAATAAGTCATCCTTTTTTTTTTTTTATCAAAGCTGATTTATTTTTTGTGACAAAAGAGAATTTTAAGACAAAAAGGTATCAGTTTTACCACCAATCACCCCAAGAATCCAACCAGGTCAGAGTGCTCTGGATTATAATGCATTAATGCATCATCTTACCAACAGCCTACGTGTGTCTAACCTGTTTATATTTGATGAAGTAAAATTCATAAAACTACCAGATATGACAACTGTGCGAAGTTAATCAGCCAGTAATGCATTAAAAATAATGAAGTATATCTTCACAACTTCATGGGCTGTATGCATGATCCTGGTCTTAAAAAAAAAGCTGAGACATGTGAGATTACTACAGAAGTATCACAATCAAGATGTGTTGCTGTATCAGAGTAAATTCACCTGGAACACAGTAGAAAATGTAAATGGTTATCTTCTCCTTGAAAAAAACTGCATTACTTTCAATGAAAACCAGACAACAGCAGCCTAAAAACTGAAAAAGTTAACCTGAGCAGTTATGTTTTAATAGAGATGTTACGCAGGTAAATATATCAGTTGATGCTGATAATAAACACCTCCCATGATAGTATATCATAAAAAAGATTGTACACTTCACTAAAAAAAACCACCTTCATCTTCATGGGAACTACCAAGTACCTTCATGATTCATTTAAAAAAAGGCAGAGTCACAAGAAAACACATGATCAGAGTTTTTTTTTTTTTTTTTAGAGCTGGAATAAAACTTGACCACAAACCAGCAAAAGTAAAACATGATCTATTTTGTCTGGTAGCTCACAGTGTTTGTCCCACAGTGAAGAGATAAACATCTTTGTAATCAGCAGAGTCTCTGCTTTCATATGAAGGTTTGCTTGAAGTGGAGAAATTAGCAAAAGCCCTAAAGTGGACAGTGCTGTTCTTATGTTTTTGTTGAGTGTTAATGATTTTTTTTTATGCTACATGTCAGGATTGTTGCATCCATGCAAAGATCTCCTGTATAGCATTAATATCATGCTGCTGTCAGGAGGAAGAGTCTCATTTACATCTCCCATCTTTTTTCTAGTCTAGTTTTTTATTCTTTTAAACTTCCCCTTTCAATAACGTCATGTTTTCCTGGCGTCCCTGTAACTGACTCTGACTGACTGACGAGTGATGACGTCTCTGAGAAAAGAAATGGATTAATCAGCACTATAGAGTTAAGAATTTTAATCAGAGCTGTCAAACTCCCAAAGGAGTTTCACTGTCTTGATTATGGATTAAAAAATATATGGTTTTAATTATTCAGAACTAAAAATCCAGAAAAAATTTATTACTTAAGATCCCAAGTTGCAGGACTGGCTTCTATGCCAGCTCTGGCCCAATTACTCCTTTTTTTCTATTAAAAAACAGCTTTTTCCTCTCAATTGTTCTCATTAAGCGACCTGTTTTCCCCTCCCTCTTAGGCCTGCATCAGAGTACTCCAGCCCCGGCCGACCGCTCAGCTGCATCGTAGATGAGAACACGCCCATCAGCACGAACGGCGCCACGCCCACCACAGCGTTGCCGCCCGGCGACCAGCGGGCCCAAGAGAGACGAGTCCGATCGCAAAGACATCGCAACTACATGAGCAGAACCCACCTGCACACCCATCCAGACCTTCCAGAGGGATATGGTAAGGAGGGATATGCCTTTTATTTGTGAATGGAGACTCACAAAACACATTGGAAGTCCCCAAAACATATATCCGCTTTAAATAATGAATTTGAAACTGAAAATCCAGTGGAAGCTCTCTCATGAAAGCCCCTCTATGCCCACAAAGAATTGTGCCATCATTGTAGCGTACTTCTTGTTCTTGTTATTTTTCCTTTAACCCACCTGCCTCCTCAACACTGGGCTCAGTAACTCAGCGAATCCATGTCCTCATTAAGTCCAGTGCCTCTCCGATGCTGTTGCACACAAGCAGCCTGAAAATACTGGCTCCATTTTAGACAATCTAATTGTATTGATCTTGCTGTTGCAAGCTGGCGGCAGCCATTCACTCTCTTCCCCCTCTGTTTTTTTCTGCACGCAAACAATCAGGAGCATTCATGTAAAAGCATCAAGCTACAATCCATCCACACAGCCCAAGGGTTTGTTTATCCTCACAGTGAAATCGTCTGTAGGATTTAAGAGCCATCAGTCCCCTCACATTAGGATGTCTCCATGGTTGTCTCGCTATCTTATTGTGGTCTGCATAAATCTGGCTTTCATTTAACGCGGTGGACTAAATAATCACCTTGCTAGAGTTTTTATTTTTATGAGATCAGACCTAATTAGCATCGCTGTGTTGCTCAGAATCTGGAAGAAATCTGACTTAATGCTGATGGTGTCATTTATTTATAAAATTACAACCGTAAGAAAATCTTGTGGAAAATTTATCCGACTCGGATCAAAGGGCAATCCTGCAAGACATTTCCTGTAGCTTGTTGCCTCGCGTGTTATCCCAGATGTCATGTGCATATCTTGGCTCTTTGCGTTGCAGTCTTTGGATGTCTGTGTAAAGCTGTACGGGACATTAATGTAAAAGGCACCTGTGTGTGTGAATGAAACAGATTTTTCATTTCGCCAGCTCGCTGAAAAGTGCTTAACTCTGTCCTTAATCTGTCTACGAGTCAGAATTTTACCCCTGCGTGTGGAGCGTACAGCGTGCTCATAGCCGACTGTGTTTGAGGGGTTATGCGTGCGTCCATGCGAGAGCAGGTGATAGATCCGAAGGGATGCCAGCGAAGAGCTCTCTGGCAGGCAGCTCCGTGGAAATATCTCTGTCAGGCTGTGATGAATGCGCTCACGGACTGAAAAATCAGACTTCAACCCCCTACGTCTCCCCTGTCTTCCTCTCCAGTGTCCCTCACCCCGTCTCTCACCTCCTCCCTTCTCTGCCTCTTCCTGGCTGCCTTTTGGGATCGCCACTGAGTCAAGCAGTCCTTTCATGTCCATCTGTCTGATCACTCTCCTACGTAGACAGATTGAGCACAGTCTGTCTACATGTGGCACATGAATTAAACTCTTGAAATATATTTCAACGATTTGACGTACGACACGTTTTATGCCAAGGTTGAAGGAATGTGTTTAAAACCCTCGTTTATGCTTTTTTTTTTTCTGTCTTTTAACAGAGCAAAGGACGACGCAGCAAGGCCAAGTTTACTTTCTGCACACTCAGACAGGTGTCAGCACGTGGCACGACCCCAGGGTCCCCAGGTACATCCTGCAAACATGGTGTGTTACTGCGTATTGTTTGGCTCTTTTCACCATCTATAAAACACACAGTGAGACGCAGGATGGTGCAGAGGTTTGAAATATGAATTCATTAAACAGCTGAGAGCCTTTCATAGAGATTTAGTATAAAAGATGGATGCAGCCACCTTTGCCTACTTCAGAAACAGATTTTTTTTCTCATTCTAGAAATATAAATATAATTTCTATGAAGCTGTTTTCATGTAATTGTCCTTCTAACATTTTCTTCGGTTTCCTTTTATAACCAACCCATAAAGAAATTCACTCCAATTAAATTTTATTCGTTCCCTACATGTTTTTACTAATTCAACATAGTTTTGGACAAGCCCAGAACAGGCAGAAATGCTCAGCTTCTTGAGAGCCACAGTTTCTCCAACAGCCTGCAGAACCAGTATGGCGGGACTTCTGGACGGGCGTAATAAGCTGTCTAACCCGACTCTTCCGGCCAATTGTCCTCCATGAATTTGAACTCAATATCCACGACTGAAATGTGCTCAATTTTGACCAGATTTCTTCAGATATTCGACTGTTTCCATTTCCCATTGTTGTGTAGTACTTTCCTGCTGTCCTTTATAAAATATTGAAATCACTCACAGACCCATATCTGCATTGTCTGCACTAATTTGTACTTTATGCCAATTATTATTATTATTTTTTACTTGTAGACTTAAAACTATTAATGTGATGATGAAGGAATAAAAAATATCATTATCACGTAGCCTATGTTGTCGTCTCAGTGCCCCCTTTATAAAAACAACAGTGTGATGAGAGAGGTCATGGGAGCATCATCCAAGCTACTTTCTGTTTTCAGACCAATTATTTGGTTGATTTCTTCTTCGGGTAGAGGTGTTGCACACTGGTTTTGTATGAACAGCAGCACATTAAACAGCGGTATTTGCTCGCTCACTTAGAATTTAAAACACTTGATGAACTTCTGCAGGAAATGTTTGAACTCAGATGACAAAAACTGATGGAGAAATAATAAAACTGTGATCTGGGAACAGTTAGCAGGGAACCATCTGTGGATCACAGTTGTCGGGGGGGTGTGCACAAACCAGTTTAATAAGCCTGAGATGGATTTGACAGAAGTGGTGTCCTCATGAGGTTTTACTACCGATTTTTTTTTAATCACTCAGAGGCGACAGAGGCAGCCCAGACTGATACCTCAGTACAATTAATTACAGTAGTCAAGTCAAGAAAGGACAAAAGCATGCAGAGCTGTTTTTTAGATTTTACATTAACCAGGAAAACAGTTTATTCCTGATTTCTAGCAGCCTGGTTTATATTAGTATTTAAAATGTGTATGATTCTTGTATTAGAGGACGATTGGATGAATTTACTGAGCTATCCGTGGACTGTGTCTTATCCTGGTCCTCCTCTGTAGCCTGCTGGTAAGCCTGCAGTCCGACATGCTGTGAGACCTATTTCATGATACACTTCGGTCCTCTGACACAAATCTTGAAAGGCCTCACTCTGGGACCCATGACCAAACATCACGCAGGTCTCATGTGGCCCCTAACAGAGACACATGTGACCTATTGATTACCATATTCTAAAAGAATGCACATGCATGTTATCTACATGTGCTTCGCAAAATCAGGCTTTATTGCACATTTCAGTAAAGCCTCACTGATAACTTCTCTGCACTATGTCAGTAATATGAGATGGAGGACATTTTTATTGCTCCAGATAGAGGCTGTTTGTAACACCACACCTCTGACTTGGCTGAAGTCCTTTTTTTTTTTTTTTTTTTTTTTTTTTTTTTTTTTTTTTTTTGCTTTTAACCCTTGAAGCAGAAACGTTAGCGCCCGTGTGGCAAGCCTGCTGTATTTTCTTCAGCTTTTTGGTCTCCATGGAGTTGAAAGGGTTGCAGGGCAGTAGTAAATAATTTAAATGTGAGGAAGAGGAAAAATAGAATAAAAGTGGTTTCTCAGACCTCTCGGAATCTGGCTGTCCAGTTAGTCAGTGCTTTGGTATGTTCTATAACTACAGCTTGATGTGTAGAGCCTTGTCTGTCTTTTCCCCTATCCCACCCTATGATGCTTCTCTTTTTCTTTATATTCTTACATACTTTTTCTCTGTTGCACCTCAGAGATCTGAGTAATGTGAACTGTGAGGAACTTGGTCCTCTACCACCAGGATGGGAGATTCGGAACACCGCCACGGGAAGGGTTTACTTCGTCGACCACAACAACCGAACCACGCAGTTCACGGACCCGCGGCTCTCGGCTAACCTGCATCTAGTCTTAAAGTACGAGTCAAAACTCCATGAAAACAGAAAAAATCAAAAGTGAATCTGCTTTTCAAATATTTCTAAAACCAGAAATATTTTTTTTTGTCTGTTTTTTATCTGCAGTCCAAGTCCAAACGGTTCTCGAGGAGGCATTGAAAGTCAAAATGTCAGGTAAGGTTTGGGCTTCATGCCAGCAGTACACTTTACACACAGACAGGAACACACGCAGTTGGAAATCATTCATTCATTTTAGTTACTCTGCCTCCCCCTCAGTCAATGTTTTACACCGCAATACCGTGCCAAAGTGTGTTCACCACCTGTAGAGGTTCAACACTCGCCGTAGTTTCTGCAAGAACACATGCATGCACACAGAAATGCATACATGGTTCACGCCCCCACATCCCCTTCTTTCCACACAACAATTCAAACATTCCTCAGCCCTGCAGAGGTTCTAATCACGAAGGCGTTTCAGCACACAATCCGTCACAAAGCTGTCTTTGGCCAGACATCAGATAGCAGAGTGGAAACCGAGGCTGGTGCGTCTGTGGCTGAGCAGCGTCTTACATCCAGGATACCGAGCATAAATTCAATGCCCAAGTCAATGAATGGGCTAAGTGTGTGTGTGTCCGTATGTGTGGATGAGTTCACGCTTCTCTGCCTGGTACATGCCTGCATCCATGGATGCACATGCTCCGAATTTCTTCTCCCCTGGTGCAGCTGTTCAAATACATACAGCAAAATTACCCATAGGTCCTTTCTGCACAAAGGTGAAGAAGTGTACGGGTGTCTCTGTGGGCCTCCCCCCGCCTGACCTCCTTCCTTCTTGGTGCAGAGAGAGCCGGAATGCATCGATGCTCAGATCAGGTTTCTTTCTTTCCTGTTCTGATGGATCAAAGAATGTATTTTAGATTTTGGATCTGTTTTGATCCCCCTCCTACCTCCCCCTCCTCCTCCTCCTCCTCCCGTCACCCCTTTGAAGAAGCTTATAAAAATGCAGCTTGTTTTTGTGCAGGAGTTTTGAGATGAGCATGATCACAACCAAATTTTTAAATACTGATGACCCCTGTTAGTGAGCTGAATCTTTATTTTGACTGGCACATCATTCAGCCAATCAGGTGTGAGGAAAGACCTGGCTCATACCATTATGTGAAAGACTGAAAAGAAAGCGAGTGTAGTGGTATGGGCCAGATACACAGATAGTGCTTTTCAGACAGGCAGTTTAACCAGAACCAAAGTGGGTGAACTTTGTGGAAGTAAACATCAGCAGTTTGGAGATTTGGTCCTGAAAGTTGACGGTTAAGTCGTCAAGCTCCATTATAGCTTATTGATTATTTGGTCTGGTGTTGTTTTCTATTTATTTTATTTTATTGAAACCTAGCACGTAATACAGCACTTGTGTGAACGTTAGCAAGAGTAACGAAGAAAGATGGGGCCTGGTCCAGGAAAAAGTGTAGAAGTTAGTGAATCTAATGTTAAGATTTTGACGTTGATTTATTTGATTTGTTTGTTCTGGTTCTGTTCACTTTGTTTAAAAGTTTGGTGGAAATTTTAAATAGTGTCTGTGTTTGTTCGATTGAAAATACATTTAAAAAAAGGTTTTTATGAAAAAAGCTAAATGAAAGGATTATGTACCAACTCAAAAACCATTTATAATAGCTAAATATGGCTAAAATAGAAGCACAGAGTGATACTAAATGAAGAGCCAAAAGACTATATCTTTTTTTTTTTAAGTCAGATTTCCCATCACTACAGTTTAATTTCTCTCTTCTCATTTTTTGAAATGACTCTAGTTTGTGACAAAAGTCTGGAAAATCTATCAGTCATTGTGGATCTGTCAGACATCTGCCTTTTATCAGGTTAGAGATTTCAGACATTTTCAACCCCTTCTGTGCCGTCATCCCACAAAAATGTTTGATTTATGTGCCCATCAAAGTTCCAGTTTTCTATCTGCTGAAGGGGAGTATTGAGAGCATGGCTTGTACAGCTACATCGTGCCTCCGTAGCGAGAGCGCCTTCAGGTAACGCTCACCAGAGCCGTGCTCCTCAGTAAGCAGCTGGAAAGAGAACAGAGATCCATGGGGCCTATGAGGGAAAGCGCCAGAGACGACGGAGCAGCAACATGTGATTTATGGGTGAAAGTGCAGGGAGAGATGCTCCCGCGCCTCCTCCCACCCTCTGAGCTGTCTGCCGTGTTTGGGTGCTGTCAGGAAAGTGCCCTTCCTTTCCCTCTCCCGCCTTCCCTCCTTCTGAGTCTAGTCTGCAGGAAATAAAAGGATTCATTAGAAGGTCTCGGCCATCCTATGGGGCCCTGTGGCTTCCTGGGATAGCAGGAAGTGACTGAAAAGCCAAATTGCATTCTGCATTCTGCAGTGCAGACACCAGTAACCAAACTCAGTCACTTTGCTCAAGAAAAATGGTCATTGTGGTGAGGGGAGAATGCAGTGTGCTGGGTGGATACTGTAAAGTAGCAATCTTCAGCTAAGTGAACGCTAAATTATTTTTTTTATCCTGAAATGGGCTTACAGATATGTCTGGTTTCCTCTGAGATTTCTGTTTCGTGTTCTCTTTGTAACTACCTGATGAAAAGTCAGCATAACGATTATTTTAACCTTGGCACCACTTTGAGTATTAATATCCTCGCTGCATGGGCACAGACTGATATCCGAGTCCACCACCTTCGTTTTCTCAGCTCTACAGTGTGGTGTTTATGACTGTGTTCAGAGTGAACGCCTGCTACCCCCCACCAAAGTGCAAAAGGCCACTGTGGAAATAATCCTTTAGTGCCGGCTCCATAAAGGCTCTTTTGACTGGTTTTGTATTGTGGGCCCCTCTCCCTACTGTCTCACCTTCCGCAGGCTTCTGCCTAAACCCATTTTAGGACTTGTACACTTCACCCAGCATCTGCTGAAGCAAACAGCCTCACAATTCATAAGGTGTTCAGGGTAGATGGATTTAAAAGCAGGAAGGCTTATACAGTGAAAACTTGCAGACATTTTGAGAAAAATTATTAACAAAAACACAATCTTGTCTTTTCCATTTCAACTTATCACTGTATTTAAATCACAGATTGTATATAAAAGATGGCTTCAGTCACAGCAACTACACACACCAATACATTACAGACTTGCCAGTCACAAGATTGCCCTTCATCATACCCCCTTGTCTTCTATTTTGCTCCAAATGGGATTAAAATACACAAACAGAACATATTTTGGGGAAAAATACTTGTAACTAGTGACCAAGATCGTAAAGGAAGCAGGAATTTTCTTACAAAGGTAAGTGCAAAGTATGGCAATAGTCCCTTAGATTTTTATACAATTAGATGTGTTCTGGATTTTTATTTTTTCATGTTTCATCTTTCTCTTTATCCGGACGAGCTGCCCTCTGCAGGTCAGTAGAGGGACTGCAGGTTCTCTGAATCTTTTACATTCAGACTTTGAACAAGATTTATGATGAAAAAATATTTTAGTGCATTAAAATAGTTAAAACCATAAGAAAAACATAAATTAGATTATGAATATTGTAACAACATAGTTTAACCTGTAGTTTTCTAATGTGGCGTGTTCAGTTTTTCTGTTTTGCTTGTCAGAAAGCAGACTTTGGCTGTTTCACATGCTGTGTTTCTGCAAATAGCATTATGATTTTAGGATCATGAAGCAAATGAGTGGTCCTCTATCTTACATTATACAGACTTTTAAAGTTGTCAGAAAGTTCCTGCATGCCTGTAAGAGCTGGTGAGTCTGCATCAGCTCAAATGTTAATGACTCATAAGCAGCTGAGCATCTATAAAAACATTGTTTTAGTTCAGCCATGCCTGTTAGACCACCAGGTCATTGCCAGAAGCAGAGAGCTGGAGAGGAAGATGTCACACAGTGGCAGTGAGTGAATAAAGGAGATGTCTTACCTTCAGTAATTCCACCTACAGTATATGTGTGTGTGTCTGTCTGAGAGGCAGCTGTTTGACTTGATGTGCTTCCCAGATGACCTCAGTGTGTTTACTCTTCGTTCTCTGCTCTCAGCAAAGCGTGGAGAAAGAACTCATGACTAGAAGGCTGTGTTTTGAGGTCTTGGCTGTGCTCATGTTATTTTTGCACTAGTTCTTGCTTACTTTTTTCTCGCAAGTGATTTTGTTTGTAGCCGGCATTGGTACATCTAAGACATTACATTTTTGTCATCTTTCCTGCTCCTCCTTTTCTGTCTCTCTGCCTCGGCTTGTTGCTCTTTGCTTTATCGTCGCTATCTCTCTCTCTCTCTCTCTCCCTCCATCCTTTTACCTTTTCAGTCGTCAGAACCAGATGAAGGATCAGGCCCAGCAGGCTCTGGTGTCCCCCAGTCAGCTCCCAGAGGAGGCAGAGTGCCTCACGGTGCCCAAGTACAAGAGGGACCTTGTTCAGAAGCTGAAGATCCTCCGTCAGGAACTGTCCCAGCAGCAGCCTCAGGCCGGCCACTGTCGCATTGAGGTGTCCCGTGAGGAGATCTTTGAAGTGAGTGTAGAAAGGTTGAAGGAAAATCATGTCCTCGTACCATCTAAACCTCACAGTGGCTGCCATTTACTTTCATTCTTATTTTTATTTACATTTTTTTATTCTTATTTTTAGCTTGTTTTTTTTTTTCAAGAAGGTTTCAACTTATCACTTTTATTCTTTTAGTTTTTAATTTTTATTTATTTTTTATTGTTATTTTCAATGGTTTTATTTGTTTTTTATTCTTTATTCTTTATGTAATTTATTTTGTATTATTTATTTTTCTCTTAAGGCTTTGAAACTTGGTACATAACTTCATCTTGAGGGAAATTCAGTTATCAAAGTCTTAGCTGGTATGAAACCACCTTGCACTGAAGATGATCCAAAACTTTCTATTTAATCTCATTTTGCAATTAATGCCACTACATTTTATACCTTACAAACTGAGCAACCTGTGCAATAATTTAATTATAGCGGAGCTGCGTTTCATTCCACACATTATTTATAGGTTTCAGGTTATTTTAAAAACCCTGTGATGATGTTTGTCTTTTGTTCTTTTTATCTTCTCCAGCAAAGGTCATTGCCCACAGCAGTTTGGCTGTGAGAATGATTTCTATGATGTGTGAAGGCACTCTCTTCAAAAATCTAAAGCAGACTTCTTGTTTCAGAGGAGGATTTTATCAGTCGGGGGAGTCTGTTTTATTTTATTTTTTCCCTGCATCTAGGAGTGCAGGCCCTTCATCAGAACAACACCACCTGCAACAAACTGCCTGACCCTCATAAAATATGCGCTGGAATGTGCTGGAACGGCAGCGTCTGTTAATCTGAACGAAGACATTTTTGTTGGCTGATCTCAATGTGAGAGAGGGTGGGAGGATAGGGGGTGTGTGTGGGTGAGGGGGGAGACTAAGGACGCCTTGAGGTTGAGCAAGACATGACTGCATAGCTTCTCCAGACCGACTGAAGCGTTACATTATGCCTGAATAGGAAAGTGTTTGCTGGGGAACTGTCAGAGCTGTCTCTGTGTATGTGTGTGTATATATATATATATATATATATATATATATATATATGTATATATATATATATATATATATATATAATATAGATAAGACAGTCCCATTTCTCCTACAGCACCCCTCACTTGTCTGCTCTGTCTTTAGGGCATAGTGGAACCTGGCAGTGGAAGAGTTTGTGTTATTAGAGTCTTATGGCTGTGTTTATTATAACTGCCTCTAATCCTCTTTAAATGAGCCCTCCTCCTGACACTGTGAGCCGTGTGCATGTCGGATCAACACTGTCTGAGGTGGAGAGATCTTCGCCTCACAACAGTGGAAGAAAAAAATGGGATGTCTGCTGTAACGCCAAAATACAACTTTCTTGTTCCTTTCAACATTGATTAATTACAGTAAATGTGTGTTTAAGACCTCTTAATACCATATAATACCTTTCAAAGCAGTCCCAGTCTTTAAAATGACCATTTAAGTGAAACTTAAGATGGTTTTGCGTCAGCAGCTGGCGGGGTAAACATGAGGTGTTTCTGTTCATCTTGCAGGAATCGTATCGGCAGGTGATGAAGATGAGGCCAAAGGATTTGTGGAAAAGGCTAATGGTGAAGTTTAGAGGTGAAGAAGGCCTCGACTATGGAGGAGTGGCCCGGTAAGAAGCACTGACGATAAAACACAAAAACCTTTGTCTTTGAAAATGCTGTGTCACTTCTGACATGCAGAGCCTTCTCCTGTTGGGGGAGCCAAAGGAGACACTCAATGATGTTTTGATTGTTTAGGAGCAAGTCATTTCTTCATCATGAGTATTCAGAAGTTTGAGTTATAGCGTAGAGGATATAGGTGATATGTTTCTCATCTTTCCCCCTCCTCTATCTCCTCTGTGCAGGGAGTGGCTCTACCTGCTGTCGCATGAGATGCTGAACCCATACTACGGCCTGTTCCAGTACTCACGCGATGACATCTACACGCTGCAGATTAACCCAGACTCTGCTGTCAATCCTGTGAGTCACAGTCATTTTCAAACAAACTTTCAAATTTTGCATGTAGAAAATGATGATTTTTTTCTACACAGTGTGATCAGTGGGTGGAGGTAAAGAATGATCAGAGAGAAGTGTTGGAGTGTAACTTGGAGGAGTACCACTAAATTTTATATTTATGTGCACAAATGCAGCTTGGCAAAAAAATTCACCATACATGTGTGTATGAGTGTTTGCTGATCTCAGTTTTAAAATGGCAAAACCCACCTCTCCTGACATGTAATGCTCATTTATTTATAGCAAAATATTGCAAACAAGAAACAAAACGCACAAAATGAAAACTAGTTCACAGACTCAGCTACAAATTTGAAACATGAAACACTCAAACAAAAAATGTGTGATACATTTAACTGTGTTTGTATATATTAATATATATAAATAAATAAAGTGTTACCATCTGCTGTTGCATCTCAGGCATTTCAGGTCACAACACTCACAAATAAATCTTGAAAGGACAGATAATGACGTTGCTCTGTTGTGACACCCTGGTTGTGGAGAGCCAAACCAGTTCTCAGCCAGAACCAGCAGCCCTGAAACAGCATTTTAACCTCTTTGGCTAAAAGAGGGTCCGGATGCACTGATGAAACTCCAGCTGCCAGCAGCTTGTTATAAGGCAGGAATCATGTACTCAGTCTGCAGAGGAGACTGAAATGAGAAGAATATAAGGGTTATAAGGGTTAATCTCTCCATGTTCTCCACCGTTCTTTTACATACATGAGCGTTCATATTTGTTAATCTTAAGTGTTATTCATGAATGCTTTGGTAATGAGCAAAGGGTATAATGTAAAATAATCAGTTTTATTTTAACATAATAAACTGATATTAAAGGGTACTCTGTACTCTTTGGAGCACATGTTCCCCTTTATAAGAAGAATCAAGCCATCAGTCTGCCTTATAAGTTGTTTCCTCCTCTATATTTTTGCATTAACTGCTGTTTGTTGCCTCCAAACAAACACACAAAGAATTTTGTGAGGTTTAAATGCTCTGTTCTACAAAAAATGGTGCTGAGCAGTGATATATTGTACACCATGCTGGAAATGAGTGCATTGAACTGACAGAAACCATCAGAGGCTGCACTGTGTTTTTAACTCTTGTTGCATAACTTCATACCTCCGTTGAACTATAGCGTCCAGTTTGTAGGAATAATCTAGTCATCAGAAGATGTCTGCATGAGTGATGCGGCTGATTTACTGTTATGTTTGGACTCCTGCCTGGTTATTTACAGCTCGTATCATGTAGAGACAGCTTTATATTGTCTTGTCTGATTCATCTGGGTAAACACCTCAGGAGTCAAAGAGGTTTAAATGCTTTGAAGCTCTGCTGGTAACTCGCTGCTTTCTTATCATTTGGAAACTGAAAGTCTTTTCTTCTCCCTGCAGGAGCACTTGTCTTATTTTCATTTTGTGGGCCGCATCATGGGGATGGCAGTGTTCCATGGCCACTACATAGACGGGGGCTTTACCTTACCCTTCTACAAACAGCTGCTGGGAAAACCCATCACATTGGACGACATGGAGTCTGTCGACCCCGACCTGCACAACAGCCTTGTTTGGATCCTGTACGTATATGATATGTTGGGATTTCTTGTGTTCTACTCATAGAAGCTACAGCAAAATCTTAAATGGAAACCACTTCTTTTACCTTGACAACAGCGCCCTCCAGGGGGTTTTTATCTAACTTTTAACATCAGGAATCTTAAAAAAAAAAAAAACTCACAAGTGAAACCAGATGCAGAGTGTTTAATTAGGACATAGCTGTCTATATTTAGCCTTCCCGTCTCACTATTAAAACCTGTTTTTTTTTTTTATTTACGTCTTATTCTGATGCCAGGGACAATGACATCACAGGTGTGCTGGACCACACCTTCTGTGTAGAGCACAATGCTTACGGAGAGATCATCCAGCATGAACTCAAGCCCAACGGCAAAAGCATCCCGGTCACCCAGGACACCAAGAAGGAGTACGTCCGCCTCTATGTCAACTGGCGTTTTCTGCGCGGTATTGAGGCTCAGTTCTTGGCTCTGCAGAAAGGCTTCAACGAGGTCATCCCCCAACACCTGCTCAAGGCGTTTGACGAGAAGGAGCTGGAGGTACCGCGGTGTCTAAATGTTTACACGTTAGGCTGAAACCTGATGTTCACAGCCACTAACACAAAACTTTTCTTACTATCTGAAGTTAAATCAGACGAAACTTCTGCCTTCGGGTAGTTAGGATTACCTCAATTATTTCTTTTTGTGAAATACAACAATAATTATTATTTTTCTCCAGAGCAGGATCCTTACATATATTTTATTAGCATTGCTTTTTAACCAGGAGTGTTTAACTCATTTTAAATCAGGGGCCACATCCAGTTAAATAATTACATAATAACCTATAAATACGAAAAAAAAAAAACTAATTTTTCCCTTTGTTTTAGTGAGAACTACCAGTACATCATCAAGATTCATTTACCATTCATAAAGTATCTTATAAGAAGACAAATAATGAACAAGCTGAAATTTTCTTGAGGAAAAATTAGTGCAGATATTAACCATATTTAGCCTCATTTTAACATTTGTATGTGCATTTACACGGTTTCACATTATGATTAGAAAAGCTTTTCAACAGCCAGAAGTTGTCTTACATGTGCATACATGTACATTTCTACATCTGTGTAGTAATCCTGTCCACCTGAACCCACTCACCTCATAACACACCTGAAGTCAGATCGATTCAGTAAGAAAATCTTTATAAAAGATAAACTATAAAAGATAGAACACGTTATCACCCCTGGTTTGGAAGTGTTTCATATTTAAAAGTGAAAAAATGCAACCTCGTGTAAACAAATTTTCTTATTTCCATCCTGTGAGCAGGCTGGTTTTGTCCAGTCTGTAAGCTTGACGCTGCTGCTTTAAACTGAATGACTTGGGTCAAATGTTTTGGGTATCGTTCTCCAAGAACTGGTGTAACTGAGTCCGGTTTGTATGCTGCCTCGCTCACACCCTCCTTTTCAGATCTGCCCCCAATCTTTCTTTGGTACTGAGATGAGGGTTTACCGATGGCCACTACATAACTTTGCTTTTGTTATCCTGAAGCCACTGTGTTACTACTTTGGTGGTACGCTTAGACATTGTCCATTTGGAAGACCCATATATGCCCAAGCTTTAACTTCCTGGCTGATATCTTAAGATTTTGCTTCAATATTTCCACATAATGTTCTTTCCTCGTGATGCTGTCTATTTTTTTTAAGCTCACAAGTTCTTCCTGCGGCCAAACTGTCCCACATCATGATGCTTCCACCCTCTTACTTCACAGCTGGGATGGTGTTCTTAGGCTTTTCCTCCAAATGTAACGATGGTCATTATGGTGATCAGGCCAAAGGACATGTCTCCAAAAATGAAGGTCTTTGTCCCTGTGTGCATTTTATAACTTCACTCTGGCTTTTGGAGTTATAGCGTCTTTCTTGCTGAGTACAGGCCTTCGTTTAGCTGTGGATAATGACTGTCTTACCACCTTCAGCTAGGCTCTTCACAAGGTCTTCAGTTTTTGTTCTGGGGTTGATTCACATGTTCATCTCTGGGACACAGAAGCCGCTTCCTTCCTTAGCAGTATGCTGCCTTGACATTCCTGTAGTGTTTATATTTGCACATAATTGAAGAGAAAAATCCATCAGTCTTTAATAATAATATTAAAGCATTTTTTCATACAAAGAAATTGCAACACAAAGTGCTTTATATTAAAACATGATAAACATCTTGACCCATCAAGTCCTCAAGACCACAAACCCATGAGTCACACATATGCACACATACACAACATGCAACCACGCACACATATAAACACACACATACATAAAATAATATTCTCTAAAAGTGCTGACGTAGCCCTCGCTGACTGTACTGGGGAAACTAAAACGCTCCCAGTTTAAATAAAAGATGGCTGAACTAAAAATAAGATGGAATAAAAAAAGATAAAATAAATTATAAGATGAAAAAAGAACACTAGAAAATTGGACAGCTGTTTCTGACTGAGCAGAAACATGCACAGTCGTTGTCTGCTGGGGGTAACTTCGTAGGGCTCTGGCAGTGCTGCTGCTGGGTTGTTGTCCTCCTGCGGCCCCCTCCACGTCTCCTGGCATCTCCTCTGTGCTCTCAACACTGTGCTGGGAGACACAGCAAACCTTGCTACAGCATGCTTTAATTAGCCGTCTAGATGAACAGCACTACCTGAGCAACTTCTGTGGTTTGCAGATGCTGCCTCATGGTCCCTCTAGTGGTGTGGGCACTGGCAAAATGCAAACGTGATGAAAATTTAACTTCAGACAATGAGAAGAAACTTTTTATGCAGTGTACGTAAACTTCTGACCTCACCAATAGATGTCACATTGCTAACATGTTGAAATAATTTCTCTATCTGCAGCTGATTGTTTGCGGTTTGGGGAAAATTGACATCAACGACTGGAAGTCCAACACACGGCTTAAACACTGCACTCCAGACAGCAACATCGTCAAATGGTTCTGGAAAGCCGTGGAGTCATTCGACGAGGAGCGCAGAGCCCGGCTGCTGCAGTTTGTCACGGGATCGTCAAGAGTTCCCCTGCAAGGTTTCAAAGCCCTCCAAGGTAAAAAAAACAAAAACAAAAAAAAACAAAACAAACTTCATATTATTCAGGTTCTGTAGCTTTAAAAGGTTTACTCACTTTGTTGCTCACAGTGAGGCCGACAGTCTAGAGTTTGTTTTTGGGACTCTGTGAGTCTGTGTCTCTGGGTTGCTCTGACCCGACATGAACCCTCCCTGCCTGCTCGTAGCGCCATGGTTCAGCCAGTCCGTCCTGGCAGAGTGCTGCCCAGACACAGAGCATCCAGGCAGGATGAGTACAAGGTGATCCACTGGCAGACATCACCTTTCCACACCTTATGTAACACAACCATCTTTCATGGCCTGTAGCAGTGGGCGGACAAACACTGTGCTTCTTCCTCTGATGTTCAGCAGAATGAAAGGGTTTGTTCTCAGTAATAAATGCTTTGAGTTTTAGGGCAAACTGAGTCACTAATATAGATTTTTGTTTCCTTTTGTGTTTTGTTGTTATGCTTTAACAGTGTGACATTTGAAGCTTGTCTTTGGTAATACAGACTAGTTTCTTTCCACCAGGTCCCAGTAGCTATTGTTTGTCTCAGACCAGCAGCTATCTTCTGCCCGGTGTGATCTGTGTGAAGACATTTCGTTTTCACGTTGAAATCCGCGTCAATAAAATGTTGCGCGACATTTATATACCACTCTATGATGCGGCTTGACCACAGGTCCGCAGCGGTGGCGAAACATTGGACTGTAGCCACGTCCTTCACAACACCCTCACAACACTCATCATCCAGGGCAGGGAGAGACACCACTAACATGGAGACGAGATGGCAGCGATGCCGTTTGTCTAACGTGTTGATGAGTTTCTTAAATCCCGGGTTGTTCACTGTGTTAACTGAGAAAAAGTTCTGTTTGTTTATAACGTTTATTTCTCTGTGTCTCTGCAATATTTAGTCACGACTCACAAAAATTGAATTTTTCTATTTTCTTGTGTCGCGTCGCAAGCCCCCTTGTGCACGTCTGTCTGAACTAGCGCAACATTTCACATGCATGAATGTCGCCTGTCGCTTGGCTGGAGGAGGGCAGCGACTTCCGCCTCATCGCGCAAGTTCGATAGCACATTGCTCCTGTGTCCGGCCCATAACAGGCGAGGTGTTTACAACTCACGCTGAATAAAACTAAAGCAGACGGGGCTGTGGGAGGAGTCTGCAGCAGTGGGAGGAGTCTGCAGCAGTGGGAGGAGTCTGCAGCAGTGGGCGGAGTCTGCAGCAGTGGGAGGAGTCTGTAGCAGAGCGCTGCAATGCCTGCTGCTCTCGATTTGCAACTGAAAACAGCACAAGAGGAAACTGAAAAGGACAAAAATAATCGGATCCTTTCATCTTTATGATCGTTGAAAACCCAGATCGTAATTGCTATTAAAATTCGATTAATCGCCCAGCCCTACTCTGCATGTTTTATATTATTGTCAGTGCTCAGCTTTTCTTAGTTTTTTTTATGGTGGGGATCCTGGTGAGATAGAGCAGAAGTCTGATTGATTCCTACCAGGCTTGATAAAAATCACCCTTTAATGGCAATAATTATTTTTCAGATTTATCAGGACTTTTTTTCCCCATCTAATTTATAGTTCTTTTCAGAATTATGTTTATCTTTGCTTGTTAAATTTTCTTTACACTACTCTTTTATTTTGCTTTTATTTTCCATAAGACTAAATGATTTCATTGATAAGTACAGTCTACTGTGTGAACAATATGGATTTAGAAAAGTCGGAGCACTTCACTGACACTAATGAATTATACTGAACAGATAACAGATGCAATTGATAGAAGAGAATATACAGTTGGTGTATTTTTGGATTTGCAGAAGGCGTTTGATACGGTCGATCATAATTTACTTCTTGATAAATTACATGTTACGGAATAAGAGGAGTTGAACTTGAGCGGTTACAGAGTTATTTAGCGAACCGATATCAATTTGTACATGTAAATAATACAGATTCAGAGTTATTACAGGTATCATGTGGGGTGCCACAGGGCTCTGTACTAGGCCCTTTGTTTATATTGTTTATTAATGATTTGTGTCTTGTGTTGAAGTGCATTTTATTTGCTGATGATACAACTTTTTTTTGCAGCGGACACAACTTAAAACAGCTTCTGGATACAGTGCAAAATGAGTTTGAGTTTATTAACCAATGGTTGGTTGTCAACAAATGATCTCTCTTTGGAAAAACAAAATGTATGATATTTGCAAAACTAACATCAAATAGTTACAATAAAATTAAAATAATCATGAAATTGACATAGTTAGAGAAATTAAGTTTTTAGGCGTTAATCTAAACTGGAAATCACATAAATTATGTCAAAACCAAGATGTCAAAATCTATTGCAATACCGTACAAAGTAAAGGACTATCTGTGTCAGAAATTACTTTTTATTTTATTTAACTCATCGATTGTTCCATATATGACTTGTTGTGTAGGGATTTGGGGAAACACTTATCACACAACCACGAGTTCAGTTTTCCTACTGCAAAAGGCGGCCATATGTATACTTTGTAAAAAAAAAACAAAAAAAAAAGTATTGTTAAACCAACAAATCCATTTATTTAATTACACATACTGAAATTTAGAGATCTAGTAGATTAAAACACAATTCAAATTATGTATAAAGTTAAAGGTAATCAATCGCCATTCTGTTTAAAAAGAGGGAGAAATGTTATGAACTTGGAGGAAATGAAATGTTTAGCAAACCCAGGGTACAGATAAATGTTAGGTTTCACTGTGTATCTGTCACTGGTGTCAAACTGAAACCGCTGTTCTGATAACTTAAAAATAAGTTCTGTAATAATTTTGTACTCTAATACCCAGACATGTTTACAAGATGCAGATGGTTTACTTTGTTTAATTGTGTTTTTCTACAGGCGCTGCCGGCCCACGGCTCTTCACCATCCACCAGATCGATGCCAGCACCAACAACCTTCCCAAAGCTCACACCTGGTAAGCAAAACCATCACAACTAAAGAAGCCTCTGATCGCATGAGCCATGTCTAAACAGCCTGGAGCTAAAAGATCATTTTAGTCCTCTGTCTTTTGCAATTCCTCTGAGGCTCAAGGTGTGGGTAGATCTGAGAGTTAAACAGCAAAGAAGGAAGGGGGTGTCCTCTCTAAATCATTGCTGCTGTGCAGATGTTGGAGACACAGGTCTGATCGTTTATATGGGCGATAAATGATCATGAATGTGGTGACAGACATTATGAACAGGGTCTGAGATACAACTCAGGGAAGGACCTTTTACTAACAAAGTAGCTGACAGATGGTAGAAAGGATTCATGCTGCAGATATGTCAGAGCAGGACACATTCACCTCTGCTCCATGAAATCCGCCCTTTTTTACTGTATTGTATCAGCAGAAAGAGCCACCTTCCCGTGGGTAAACGTTAGACATCCAATGGTCAGTAAATGCAGCATGTAATGTACTTGTATATGTTGTTCTAAATCATTTCTACCATGTTCTAGATCATAATTCAGAATTCATATATCATCTTACCAGCCGTCTCCATGGTGAAAATTTCCATCATAAAACCATCAGATGTGACGACTGAAGTTAAACAGCCAAGATTGATGAAAAAACTCTGATAAAACTGATGATCTGGATAAAAACACGTTTTTTCCCTTTTATCATTGAAGTGTGAGTGTTTGTGCAACAGTGATAAAAGTCCTACAGCAGCATCACCCAAAGTAAACACCTGCTGATAAAATACATCACTGGCTGTTTGTTTCACAAGTTTTTCTTCACTTTTTACATTAGATGACCACTTTAGTTGTAATAATCAGCTCAATGTTTAATCAAATCTAGACCTATGAAAAGGTCTGATTTTTCTGGTCAGCGCTCCTGTCTGGCCCCCATCAGAACTTTTCTAGACCAGCCCCCTGCATAGCTAAGTACCAGCCAACTGCTGTGTTAGAGAAGGTCCTGCCAAAAACAATACTACCAGAGAGCCACTAGAGCAGACACGTTGGTGCAAAACGTGCAAAATCACGTTTGTGCAAAAACAAAAATGCAGGAAAAGTGCAGGTGTGGCTCATCTTTTCCATCTCGCCTCTCCACGTCCCGCCGTCATAGCAGAGAAATGACGGATGTATGGGGCTTTTCATGCCACACATGCGTTAATTGCACTAAAAATATTAACACAATTAATTAAATAAACTAGCTAATGCCCTTAACACGTTATTTTTGACAGCCCTAACAGCCCAACATAACATTTCTGACGTCCATAACCTCGTCCTGACATTTTTGGGTTTTCTCTTTTTTTAGTAGGACACAAGTCATTCCCCAAGATTACTGTAGAGGAGGCAGAGTTGCTTGTTTTTGTTGGATTTTTAGTTTTTAGGTAAGGATGAAATGATGGGACTGCCATTGAATAGTATACCCGGTATCTCATCCATGATTATTGTTTGGTGGAAAACCATTCAGCTAGACGAACCCTGTAAGATCGGCTACATCATTAGAATTCATGCAAACATTGAAATTAAGTCTACATTGGGACGGCAGTGACTTAGGTGGTAGAGCGGGCTGTCCAGTGACCGGAAGGTTGGTGGTTTGATTCCCACTCCCCCAGTTATCTGTCGTTGTGTCCTTCGGCAAGACACTTGCTCCAGTGTTGGCGTCACTGGTGTATGAATGTGGATGAATGTTCGGTGGTGGTCAGAGAGGCCGTAGGCACGGATTGGCTGCCACGTTTCCGTCAGTCTGCATCAGGGCAGCTGTGGCTACACAATTAGCTACCATCACCAGGTATGAGTGAGGAGTGAATGAATAATTGGATACACAATGTAAAACACTTTGGGTGCCTTGAAAAGCAAATCTAAATCTAATCCATTATTATTATTACTACATCCACATGGAGACTGAACTTCCAGAAGTGTGTATGTCCACATCTAAACCTGTCTCTGTGTGGACATGGCCTAAATTAATTTAAACCAAAATGAACCATGTAACATATGTGCTATAGTTATAAAAGAACTGGTCCATTTTCTTTCACTTCCAATCCATAACTAATGGCCTCAAGTTATGGGCTCAACACACGGGAGGCGATGTCGCTCCTTCTCCATTCATTTCTTATGGAGGCAAAAATTACTGCCCTCCTCCGCCCAAGCGACAGGCAACATTTGTGCATGTGAAATGTTTCGGCCGTTCACGTAGACGTGCACACGGGGGCTTGTGACGCGACACAGGAAAATAGAAAAATGTCGCATGGCACTACAACCAACCAGCGAGGGGCTTTACTTGAGTGACCAATGAGCTGAGAGCAGGCTAGACAGCGCAGCCTGCAGACACTTCCAACATGGAGGAACAGATCATTTTAGCCGTGTCTGTCTTTCCCAGACTTTACAATATTATTATGAAGATTATAGAGATGTAAATAAAAAGGCAGCCACGTAGCGCCAGGGTGAATTTGTCCGAACGTAGGTCCTGGATTTATTTGGATCAGCCTTGAGATCCGCCATCAAATGATGATATTCACCATTCTGTTTCTATACATAAAATACATAAAGTTGCTTCCTGTCAGGGTAATTTTCAGGAGTAAAAGTAAAAAATTGTATTTAAACCCTAAAAGTCTGCCTGATCCTGTTTGTGTTTACATGTTGTTGCTGTCTACTCTTGGACGGGTTGTACTGGAAGACATTTCATTGTACTTGTGTAACGCACTTATATAATGACAATAAAGTTAAGTCTAAAAGATCTTATTTCCTGGAAGAAAAGCTCCTACAGTCCAGATGCAGCTTGTATCTGTCCAAGACATGATGTCTTGTTACATTCCTGTGTAATCATTTATACCATGATCTTAAGGTCTGTTTCCACTGTTTTTGCAGTTTTAACCGGATCGACATTCCTCCCTACGAGAATTATGACAAACTCTACGACAAGCTGCTCACTGCCATCGAGGAGACGTGCGGCTTCGCGGTGGAGTGAGTCGCAGATGCTAACAGGACTCCGCAACGACCAGAAGCAACATGGCTTGACCATGAAGAGCCACCGTCCACAAATCGGTCCATTCAGAAGGAAGGTGGAGGAAGGGGTGGGGGGGTGTCACTGATGGTTGTTTTAACCAGAGAGGCTCATACTCTGAGGGGACATGTGGCTGAGCTAAGATGTCTAGAAAATATCATCTGACCTCCTTAATATCTTTTTTTTTTATCATTGAAAAGGATTTCTTCAGCTGCTAATAACTCTTTACTAACTTTTTTTTTTAAAAGGTCATTTTAACATTTAAAAGGATAGATTATTCCATGTAGCAACGCTCCGTCTTACCACGCTGAACACACGGTCAGTCCACTCTGAAACAATAGCCACATTTACCAGACTGGTTTGTTTGCTAGAGGGCAGGGTTATCACCGGGTGCCCCAACCACTTGGGAAAAGACAAAAAAAACAAAACAAAACAATGCAAAACACTAAATTTGGGCCGTTTGGTGCCTCGAAGCGAACGTAAAGCCACGGATGTAGACGTGTGGTGGGGGATGAGAAGGCGAAACTAGCTGTCGACTCTTTACAACCTTCTCCAAAGACAACAGCAGGGACCTCTGCTCCTGAGCGCTGCATTCCCAGAAACCCTGTTTCACACGTTTGACAGCTAGCTGTGTTTGGGGGGAAAAAAAAGAAGAGTAAATGATTGAATAGCTTGAAATGTGATATTTTTGTATAACAGGGAAAATTGAGAAACAATAAAATTCTATATAATATATATAATTTATTGCTCTTATATTTCAGAAACCCCTCTTTTTCCATTGTTTGAGAAAAATGTAAATCTTTTACATGTTACTGTTTAAATTATAGAAGATAATTTGTGAAAGCAGAGTTCAGCTTGACTGAATCTCACTAAAAGGATGCTGTGGTTTATTTCTTTGTTGAATCTCTGCTATACAGCGAGAGGCTTGTAAAAGGAAATTAAAAAAAATGTCCTGAGTGCCATAATTGTTTTTAAAAGACTGAATTTCTGCAAAATTTTAAGCTGACCCTTTAAATTCTTCTGGTTTTCATCCTTGAGCTGCATATGGTGATGTACAGATCAGTTTTAGTTGGACTACTTTAAGGAGTCTACTATTCATATATAATGGTATTTTCTCAGAAGAGCTCAAAGTCCATCTTTCTCTGCTTTGTTCTGCCTTCATGTCATATTGGAAAAAGAAAAACCTTGACTACCTTCCAGCCATGTGGTGCTAAATAGCATTGAATTATTTGTTTTGTATTATCGACTATGCTCACTGACATACTACTGCTGAAAATGCACAGTACACTTACTCATCCTCATACCTGTTTGTGGTCAAAACCGCCCCAAGTGGCCACATTCTCAGGAGATGTCATGTGTAGTTTGTGATGTCAGATTAATTTAAAACTAATCCTGGCCATTTGCTTTGATTTCCTCAAGGTTAAAGGGTTAAATAAAAGAAGAAAAGTCTTGTCATTTGCTTTGATTGTGCCCACAGCAGACCATTAACACACAGTAGTTGTTGCATGTCTCCATATGTGCTTTTGGTTGGGACTGAGCGGAATGAAACGAGCTGTTTTAAGCCTGCTTTACAGTCCTATCAGTGATGTTTTTATGAGAGAAAGCGAGATTGTTTTCTATGATGACAAATGAAATTCTTGAATGTTTTTAAAAAGATGCTGCCTGTCTAGCAATCTCTTAAGACCGTGGACTGTTCTTAACATTTGCATACAATAAAAAAAAAAAAAAAAAAAGTTTCTTTGACAAACGTATGCAAAGTGAAAAAAAGTGTCCTCAGATGGTGCTTTGTACAGTAATAAGATATTGTTCATATATGTGGATCAAACAAGCTGTAATTTATCTTTAACTTAAGTAGAAAAAGATTTTCTTGAACTGCAAAGAGGAATTGCACACAAACAGAATGAGGTTGCCGTGTATATTTGATGGTGACTTCTGCAAAAAGATATTCATTCATCTTTAAGTCCAGTGCACAAGCTGATCACCCTACTGTCTGTTCCTACACTACGTTGCTCAGCAGTGCCCCATAGCTGCCTCCTGTGAGAATGAACTTTTTATTAAACAAGTCAAAGTTGAGGGATGCCGCTGTTTTTTGGTTTGTTTTTTTTTTAAATAGCATGATCCACTAGCAGGACTATATCTCTCATAGCTGGCTGACTGATGCAATTTTATGTATGTTAACACTATCATTTTGTAAGAGTATTTTATTTTTGTGTGTAATTAGTTCTAATTAAACTTGCCTTTGTCTAACAACAGAAGGCCTTGTACAAAAATATGTCCTGTCTTTTCTTGGGGGATCTTACATTAATAATGTCCATTGGTATTGTGGGGGTGGGGGTAAAAGCCACATGCTTTACATCCAAATGGGACGTGTCCCCAACCACCCACTGTGTACTCACCGATACCACTTGGGATTTAAATGTCTGGCAGATGGCTCCGAGGGGGGTTAAATTTCAGGATAAAGTGTAAAATGACTTGGGATGTTTGGGGGAAGCTGTTCAGGTTTTGGTTTTTCATCAGTCAAATTTTGTTTCTATATGAACAAGAAGGCAGCTAATCTTTTTTTTTTTTATGCCAATAGATTATGTCTTAATTTTTCAGAATAACAACAACAATAAAAGACATATTTTCTAGGACTGAATTGATCACCAGACTATTTCTGTAGAACTGAGACAGACTCCAGCTCGAATTAGACTAAGCAAGTATAGACAATGTTTGAATGGATGAAGGCAACTTTACTGAAAGTCAAAGAATTTTTTTTTTTTGTATAGATTTACATATCTCATGTGCTATGTAATGGTTCAGTTAAATAATGCAAAGACTATTCATTTCCCCCGATTTATAGCTATAATTTACAGTCAGTATATCCAACTTTTTGTAAATGTTTCATTTTTATTATTATTCTTTATGTGCATTTTTTTAGTAAATAGTATAGTCACTTATAGTTATAAAAAAATAAACAAAAGACTACTGCCAAAAGCAATCTACAATATTTCCGAAACTTTCTCATTTCAAGTGCTGACTAAAACTTTAATCGCATATGAAATAAAATCAGGTCTGATTAATTTTAATAGGATAAATTTAAACACAAAAATGCATACCATAAGAATGAATGTTGAAAGACTTTTTTAAATTTATTTTTTACAAAGAAAAAAGATTTTCTGTTTAGGTTGGTCCTCGTGACGTCATTTACTGTACTGTTCGGCTGCTAACCGAATCACCAGTTTATGTCTAGTACATATTCATCCGCTAACATTTGTTCATCAAGTAGACATTTCAGGCTGGTGTTTTCCAGTATAACATTTTTAAAAAGTACATTAATGTTTTCATTTATTAATTTTAAAATAGAAAACGTTGTTTTAGGTCATAGTATATAAACCCTTTTTGGGTATCACTTTTTCCAAGAGCTTGTATTTCTTTCACTCGATGCATTCATCACTATGTTCATAGTGGAACGCCGGAGTCGAAACTCGTGCAGCGGATGAATACATCAGAAAGAGACTTCCTCTTTCCATATAAACCGGGCCTCGTTTCTCCTTACCGGTATTTCAGCACCACTGCCGGCTTCAGTTTCTAACGGCAGTAAAAGTCATACTCCATTTATCTGTACTTTTTTTTAAATATATATATATTTCGTTTACAACATGCCTGGATATTCTGATAGAGACCGCGGCAGAGATAGAGGGTAAGCGCATTTTCATACATCTTAAAAACGGGTTTTTACCGTCGCGTGAAATGGCTGACAAGACTTAAAACCGGCAGAAAATAAGCCGGTTATGTAAAATAAAAATTGCCGTAATTGGTAAAACTTTTTTTCTGTGTTTCAGGAGTTCAGACGAAAAGTTAAAAATTTAAAATTTGACATGAAAACAATGCTGATTATACTGTTGGAAAAAAAACTAAAAGAAACCGTCGACGTTGGCTTTGGCTCGAGGCCTTGTTTGGCCTCGTGCCAATACGCCCGTGCCCGGATATATGTTAGCATTTTTTTTTAGCCTCAACTCCAACAAAATTGCATTTACGTTTATCTCATTCATTGAACTTTAGATTACAAAACAGGATTACATTTAACGATTCATTGTGACTTATATTTATTTTAGCATTAAATCTAAGTTCTGCATGTCATATTTGTGGTCAATAGAAACTCAGATGTTGGTAATGCTAGCATAGCTGGCTAGTCGGCTTTTCGCCATGTGGCGGCGTGAATGCGGATACAAAATGCCGGCTTTCCCCCCATTGTTCTCATGCTGACTGGAAAACACGGCAACCCAAATAACACGAAACGACACAGTGAAACCCGGTCTTAAAAAATTATAAGCTGTCATACTAGACCCAATTTAATTGGTAAAGTCTGTTGAACTGTGATTGCAGCTATGGTGGTGGAGCTCCCCGCTTTGGTGGAAGCCGTGGTGGAGGTGGTGGTGGAGGGAAGTTTGGCAACCCCGGTGACCGGCTGCGGAAAAAACATTGGAACCTGGACGAGCTCCCGAAGTTTGAGAAAAACTTTTACCAGCAACATCCCGACGTGGCACGCAGATCGCCGGTATGTGTTACGTAACACAACTGACTATACTTGAGCCATGTTCTACACGTGTTTTGGAGTTATGTAATCGTCCGTGACCACTGAAATTACTCTTTGACTTGCAGCAAGAAGTTGACCAATACAGAAGATCCAGAACTATTACATATAAGGGGCGAGACTGTCCAAATCCCATCTTAAAGTTTGGTGAAGCAAACTTCCCCTGTAAGTTTTACATATTTTTGGGGGGTGGGGGGATACCTCAAATTGATTCTTTGAATCTTAATTTGTACATGCTCGTTTCAGCCTATGTGATGGAGGTGATCGACAAACAGAACTTTACCGAACCAACACCTATCCAGGCTCAGGGCTGGCCTCTGGCGCTGAGTGGAAAGGACATGGTTGGCATTGCACAGACGGGTTCTGGCAAGACTCTCTCTGTAAGTTAGAAAGTTTTGATATTGAAGTATCTGCAGCTTTGTACATGTGGATCAGAGCAGTTGGTTTTGCTTTCTTTTTTTTTTTTTTCTTTTTTTTTTTTTTTTTTTTGGGTGTAAAATCTTGTTTTTCCAGTACTTGCTACCTGCAATTGTCCATATTAACCACCAGCCTTTCTTGGAACGTGGGGATGGCCCAATCGTAAGTTGTTTTTCATTTTATTTCATTTCATTTGTTCTGGTCACTTGCAGTATTAGCTGTATTTTACTGTTTTCAAAGGAAAGATGGGTCACAGCCGTCTGGGTTTTTCTCCACAGTGTTTAGTGCTTGCCCCAACTCGTGAGCTGGCACAGCAGGTACAACAGGTGGCTGCAGAATATGGCAGAGCTTCTCGCTTAAAGTCCACCTGCATTTATGGGGGAGCACCTAAGGGACCGCAGATCCGTGACCTGGAAAGAGGTACTGGAAGCTTTTTCTTTTGGCTCAAGCCCTTGTAAATTGCCTTCAAAAAAGAAAGATGGCCTCTAATACCTTTTTGGATATAGGCGTGGAAATCTGCATTGCCACTCCGGGCAGACTCATCGACTTCCTTGAAGCAGGGAAGACAAACCTACGCAGATGCACTTACCTTGTACTTGACGAAGCAGACAGGATGCTGGACATGGGCTTTGAACCACAGATCCGTAAAATTGTCGACCAAATCAGGGTAAGCATTTTTATATATAAAGACAGTCACAGTGACTGGATACGCTTTTCTAACATCTGATCAATTATTTCATTGTTTTGTAGCCTGACCGTCAGACTCTGATGTGGAGTGCAACTTGGCCTAAAGAGGTTCGCCAGCTGGCAGAGGACTTCCTGAAGGAGTATGTGCAGATCAACATCGGGGCGCTGCAGCTCAGTGCCAACCATAACATCCTCCAGATTGTGGATGTTTGCAATGATGGAGAGAAGGAGAACAAGTAAGTACTTTGTGTGTGTCAGAAACAAACTTAGTGTGTTTTAATATTTGGCATTTTGACCTTGAATGATTTGATTCTCTTCAGGCTCATCCGTCTTCTGGAGGAAATCATGAGTGAGAAAGAGAACAAGACCATCATCTTTGTGGAAACAAAGAGACGGTGTGATGACCTTACTCGGAGAATGAGAAGGGATGGGTAAGTGTTTAGACTGGTATTTAACATGAATACTTTTTTTTTATTTATTTATTTATTTTTATTGTGGTCCTTATATGATGCTGAATCCTTCATTGTTCTTAGGTGGCCAGCTATGGGAATCCATGGTGATAAAAGCCAACAAGAGAGAGACTGGGTTCTCAATGGTAAGCTTTATTAGATGTTTAAAAATCTAAAATGTTAAACAAATGTGACTGTCTGATTTCTGATTATGATTTTTCATCCAGAGTTCAAATTTGGGAAGGCCCCAATTCTCATTGCTACAGATGTGGCATCCCGAGGTCTAGGTCAGTATCTGTCTTGAGCTCTTTATACTTTAATCTATTTAAAAAAGAAAGTGAATTTGCTTTCTTTAACTCTTCTGCTTCTTTCTGAGTTTCTCCCCTGACCTGAAGGAGCAGTCTGTATGGCAGGGCCTTGGCATGACAAGCCCAGGTATCCAGAGGGGGAAGGAGGATTCTTGGAGGTGTCCTGACTGGCGAGGCACGGGTCTCACAGTCGTGCAGATGTACAGAGGTGACCAGGCCCAAGTGCAGCACAACGCACTGGCCTGCCTAAAACGGCGGCGAGTCAAGGGCTGGCCACAGTTCCGCCCCCAAAAGCTCGTGTGTTCTCTGGCAATGGTTTGGACTGCTGTTTTATTCACCCAGGCTCTTAACTGTCCCAGCTCAAAGCCCAGCTTCATTGTCTCCTATGGTCTTGCGTGTATATTTGGGCACTGCAAGTCATTTGACTCATTTTTTTTTCTTTTTTTTTTTTTTTTCTTTTTTTTTTTTCTTTTTTTTTTAGAAGACACTTTTTGTTTACTTTTGTGAAGCATGGGTGGTGGTAATGAAGCAGTTTCCTAAACTTTGGTTTGAAGAGCAGTCCATGATATCGATCATATCTTCACCTCTGTAATGACATGGCTACTGGCGCTTTTGGTGACAGTGGGACATGGCAGTTGGACACAGGACAAAATCCAAGCTCACACTCCTCCCTCGCCTGCGTTTCAAAGTCATGTCGAGACCTGCCAACGAGAGACAGTATGGTCAAGTGAACACTGGGTCTGGAAAAAGCTTACCATGCTGAGAAGGGGTTGCACTGTAGACCTCCTGCAAATGGGTTCAGGTCTAAAAGTTCTTGGCAAGAAACTGAAATGTGAGCTTAATAGTCAGCATTGCTTAAGTGTGCAAAAGGGTCATTGGTTAAGTTTTAGTGCACTAAGCAGTGTTTCTGTATAGACCTTATGGGGGTAACATTAAAGTATGTTGGGTGTGTGCTGCAATGGGAATGGACTAGTGAATGCATACTCCAGATAATGGTAATACTGCTGATCCCTTCTTTAAGGGTGGGTGGGGGGAAAGTTTTTTAAAAACTGTATTGGCATCTAAAGGAGTCTGCATCGTTTCTCTTTTCCCATCGTAGCCTCACCATGGATTTATTTTCTTTTCCTCCAGTTTAACAAGTGTTTCCACCTCCTTGACAGGACTAATGTGCCTTGTTTCTGTTTTCGATGTGGTTGTGGTGGCAATGGCACACTCCTCTTGTGTGCTGCCCTTCTCTTTTCTGCCACACTGCAACGTAATCTTACAGATGTTGAAGACGTGAAATTTGTCATCAACTTTGACTACCCCAACAACTCTGAGGACTATATTCACCGCATTGGCAGAACAGCTCGTAGCCAAAAGACAGGCACAGCCTACACTTTCTTCACACCCAACAACATGCGGCAGGCTGGTGACCTCATCTCTGTCCTTCGTGAGGCCAACCAGGCAATTAATCCGAAGCTCCTCCAGATGGCAGAAGACAGAGGAGGTAAATCTAATTGGTGAGATACAAAAATGGTGCTGTAAGTGGCAGCCTTAATTTAATTTTTTTCTTGCCCTGCAGGTTTCATCTGTGTAAGGGTATATCTTGGTAAAATTATGAAGATATTCAAAACTTCCTAAGTTTATTTTCTCCTCTTCAGGTCGTTCAAGGGGCGGCAGAGGTGGTGACTATGACCGTCGGGATAGGTATTCTGGCAGACGGGATTTTGGGAGGGACAGGGATAACAGAGGCTTTGACAATGGACCAAATAAGACCTATGGCACAAATTCACAGAATGGAGGCTTTGGAGGGAGTAACGGCAGCACCAATGGCTATGGCTACAATGGTGGACAGTCCAACTTCAACAACCAAACAGGTGTCTTTAATGGCCAGAACAACTTCCAGCCCCAGTTTGCCCCCAACAAGGCTGTCACACAAAACGGTGCAAGCCACCCCTCGTTCCCCTTCCCCCAGGCACAGGCTCCACAACAGCATCCTCCACCATTGGTGCCATACCCCATGCCTCCTCAGTTCCCTCAGTAAATGCACCATACACTTGAAAGAAGTAATTTATTGCTTTTTTTTGTCTTTTTAAGTTCTATACTCGCTCCAAATGGTTTTGTATTTACACAACAGGGTTAAAGCAGCAAAGTATAAAGCCTTTTTAAGATCTGCAGTGCAGCAGTAGTGTTGCACACATTTTTTCCTATTTAATTTGTTACATTCCCTCCCTTTTTTTTTTCTTTTCTTTTTTTTTTTTTGTACTAGGTTATATTGTGTATTAGTTCATGTGTACCATTTGAAAGTGATGTCCTCCGACCTTGGAACTGCACTGCATGATCTTTGAAATAAACCCCTAAAAACAAGTTTTGTGGGTTGTATGTTTTTTTTGTTTTTGTTTTGTCCCCCACCCCAGGTTTATTTGAACATCTGGACATTCCCATCTTTTAAGTGGTCAATACTTTCACTGTCCACTAGGTGTCAGTATTGATAAATGAAAATTGAGTTTCTGCTAAATGGGTTGGAAAATTAGTTGAGCGGGATTGATGGAAATGTGACATTTTTCATGTTTTCAAATTGTGATTTTCATCACTGCAATCTTAACTTGAGTTGAAGTAAACAGGGATGTTGTAAATGGCCACGTTTGATCACATCTGCTTTATGAAAAAATATTAATCCCCTGAGGGAAAATATATCATATTGAGTCAGGCTTCTTTGATTGCAAGTCAAGTGCTGCTAAATTGGGTGCTTGAAGATGGGTAAATCAAAGCCAAGTTTATGGTTTATTCAGCCTGAATACATTTCAGAGAATTCAGGCACTTCTGCTTTGCAAAAATATTTTCTGTTCCCATGCGAACTTATTTTAGAGACATAGTGGGACATGATTTAAAATGCCTATTTTCAAGTTTTATTTATGTTTGACTAGTTTTCATGTTCAGAGTTGAAGTTAAACAGTAGCTTGAAATTTACTAATACGTTGAGGTCTGACAAAAAGTGAGAGAAGGTTCAAGGCCATATCAGCAGAAAGCTGCTGCTTTACCTCACATACTTTATACCAAAGACAGCCTGGTTGCAGGCCAATACCCACTGATAAGGGCTTAAAGCACTCAGTAATTTGTCCCTATTGGTCACAGTCAGATGTTGAGGGTGTGGCTGATTAGGATTAGATATGTACAGAACTGGGGCCTGGAAGTATGCGTGGAACGCTCACTGAATAAATATTACTGAGTTACTGAGTCAGACAATGACTTTCCCTCCATCCTGGTATGTGACAGTCCCACCCCGCTGTTGACAGCACCTTTTCACTTAAAACACGTTGGGCTTGTATGAGCATTTTTTGTGTGAGACGAAATGATGAAATGAAACTAAAGTGACAAAAACAGTTCAATTAAAGACCAGGGTGTGATGTTTCTTTACTGTAATCTATTAATAAAAGGCACATTTGTAAGTTTATAAGATTTGGTCTGTAGTCGTCACATGTGCATTACAAAGTCACCGGTGTACACTCACCGTCTATCAGGTCTGCCTTGCTAGCACTGGGTTGGACCCATTTTTTGCTTCAGAACCGGCTTAAATCTTGGTGGCATAGATCCAACAAGTTAGAATCATTCCTCAGAGATTTTGCTCCATAACGATAAGCATCACACAGCTGCTGCAGATCCATGATGAGAATCTCCCAACTGTTCAGCTGAATGATGCTCTGTTCTGCTGAGCAAATTTGCTTTGCCAACAGGGAAAATTAATGGATATACGGGCAATAAAGGTTTGTGGATATAAGGCTTAAAGTATTATTTTCTATTTTATTTTGTTTATAGCTGAATGTATATATGAATGCTGGACCTGACAGGTGGAACACGGAAAGGGAGAGTGAGGACAAGAAAGTGGAGACAAACACAAAAGTTGGAAAAGAAAGACTGTACCATCAAATCCAGAGTAAACCGGATAACCAGCTGCTACACCTCTAACAGAAAACACCAGAACTCTGTTGCTGCTCACTGGATATTTTCTCTTCTTCAGACCATTTTCTGTAAACCCTAGAGATGGTTGTGTGTGAACATCCCAGTAAATCAGCAGTAGAAATACTCAGATCGTCAAAGTCACTTACTTTCCCTTTTTTTCTCACTCGGATGCTCAGCTTGAAGTTCAGTAAATAATCCCGACCGTCTCTACATGACTGAATGATTAAATATTTGTGCTGACAGTCAGTTGAACCCATATACCTAATAAAGTGGCCAGTGGGTGTATGACTCAAAATATTACCACTGTACATTACTTGCATTATTTCAAATTTATCTTTAGGGTGTTTGTGCTTATGTAGAATTAAAACATAACAGTTTAATATTACTTAATTTCAGTAAGATGGAAATCTCGGTCCTCGGTTTGGAGAAACAACTCATTTCAAATTCCTTTTCAAATTCAAATTTCTCCACGGGAAAGGTAATGTGGTTTTATGGTTTTTCTTTTTTTAATCTTAAATATAAAACTCTGTTGGTCAGGATAAAGCTTATCTCCTGTCTTTAGATATTTGTGATTTTGTATTTAGTGTAAATAAGCTTTCAACCCTTTGGATACTAATATTATTTCATTATAACCACAAGGATTAACAGGATCATCTATAAAATCATCTCAACACCTTGTCACGCGTGCAGGCCCATATTAACACACTCCCACCTCTATGCCTCACTGTGGAGTCCATGCATTTGATAAACCTGCCAAGATTCACACCAATTCACACCAAGCATATTTGCCTTTATTTGAGATGAACAAAGTTCTTGAGGACTGGTGTTTTATGGTCAAGTATTCAATATATATTTGTTTTTGATTGTCCATAAAAGGAAATAGTGTATTTGTTGCCTTTTAGGAGGAATAACTTGACATTTAAGTGAAATGATGAAAGCTGTAAGCATTTTCTTGGTTGCTTTTGGTCACTTTGAGTGTAGCTGAAACAAACATAGTTCCAGGTGAAATTTACGTGGACTATAATAAGTTCATGTTACACTGATATTACATCACTAATGTAGGGTATTGCAGTAGAATCATGCAATGGTAATTCCTTCATCTCAAACAATTTATTGAAATGAACCTACGCTGGCAGGTACAGCACAAGATTAAAAATTGATGTCTTAAAAACCTGCCATGTGAAGAGGATGATGAAGAGGACTGTTTAGATACAAGCTGTCACTGAACCAGAACACCTAGTGGTTGATTCATGGTTCAGACACTTCTTCTTCTTCTTCTTCTTTCTTCATTTTGTGGTTAATCACCTTATTAAAGAACAGCGTGTTGTGAAATAAGTACTTAAACAGCCGTACATGTGGATTCAAAAGTTTAGAGAAAGTTAATTCAAGTTACCTGTAAAGGTTGCATGATTCTGACATCATGCAAAAAGCCAAATATCTTAACATTTTTGTGAGCGGTGCAGCTAGTTAGCTAGTAGCTACCTGTGCAAGACAGGTGCAGCGCAGGTGTGTCAGTGTGTGGTTTATATAGAGGTTTGTTCTGGATTGGAGAAATGCAGGTTCATTACTACGAACAAATCCTTTAATATGTTAAATGGTCATTCTTGGTTTAATCTGCCTTGAGGTGATTTTATTCTGGTGAAAGACAATATATAGAAATGATCAGAAATGAACTGTTATTAAAATTTAGATTTCAGCAGCCTTAAGATAAGCTGATAAGCTATTGAGACTTTTGCTATCCCTCTACTTTTTCTTGTCCATGTGTAACCTCAGTCCCTTATACCTCTTTGTTTCTTCTCAACCCCTCCCCCCCTCCCTGCGGGTATGTAGGTGTGGGTTGTAGAAGTTGTTATTCTGGGTGTGCATCACACACACCCACAGCAAGCATGAGGCATGGCAGCATGCTGCACCGATTTATTTCCACTGACGTGGAAAGAAGTTAAATTGTTTGACTCCACAAGCAAAAAGGAGCTTTCAGCTCCCACCACCCACCTTACTATAAGCAGCCGTACCTAAACAAACACACACACACACACACATACTCACACATATGCAGGTGCTGCATCTTTCATTCAGTCTTCCTAATCAGCATTTTTTCTCTCAGTCTTTTCTCTAGCTGAATGTGAACTTTGCATTCCTCAGATTAGAGTTTGACTCTTGTGTAATTAAGCAGGGTGTGTGTCAGATAAGTACCGATACCTAGAAATTAATACTTTTCACTTCTCTGGCTCTGGAAGACAAACAGACTCAAAGTTAAAAAGCATAAATGTAATAAATACTAACACTTCTATGTGTTTTTGTGTTTTCCTAAACATTTATGTGAATGTTATTTAATCCTTTTTCTACTATACTGAACACCTCGAATGAAAACCTACAGTGTTTCAGCTTTGTGAGGCTTTGCAGTTAAAAACTTTGGTCAGTGATAGCCTTCAAGTTACTCTACATTCCTTTGCTATTATCACTGTGAAGACAGTACGTGTTTTATAATGGACTATTACCTCTCATGCTTCCTGATAACACAGAAGAGGCTTCATCATGTTTTATAACCACTAATTTTTTAAGTTATACAGAAAGGTGCAAAAGTAATATGTAGTCATTACAGCTCAAACATGCATCTGATCCCGTTTCCTTATCTTTAGTTTAAAATAAAAACATAAAAACATTTCTGTGAAAACAAATGAGAAAAAATAAAAAATAAAAAAGAGGGTGGGGGGGTGATCTCCTGGAACATAAAGCCTGCTTGAAGAATTAAAGGAGGCAGGGAAATGAAACAGGTCCACCCGGTCTGCTCCTCTTCTGCTGCTTTTACTCATGACACACCTGTTGGCCTGGGAGGAGCTGAGACAGGTGGACGCTTCTTATCTGAAGGGAGACCTGGTGAATGAGAGACAGAGGAAGAGGAGAGGAGAGAGGTGGGAAGAACTCAGATTACACCAACAGGTCCACACAGTCCCCCAAGATGTCGAAGAAAAAGGAAACCAACCCAGTTAGGATAAGCAAGTGAGTTGGGATTTTCTATTTGTGAATGAGTGTGTGTGTGTGTCAGATTTCCTTGTCTAGGCTTCTTTCTCCTATTTTTTATGCTGAAGGGCAGATCTTTTCTTGAATGTTCTGTACCAAGATCCCATTTGTTTACACAGAACGATTTAGTCTTTATGGACAATGATAATGGCCCTCAGGTACAACATGAAGGTCACAATCATAAGAGTGTTTAAATACAACGTAAAATTCATTCATAAAAAGCAAAGAGCGCCTTTGAGTTTTAGAAAATGAGCAAATCCTTCTTTAACATGACTTTTCTCTGTTTGCCCTCATGATAACGAACTTTTTAAGTTCTGCTTACTTATCTCCTCAGCTGACTCCTTTACATAACTACTGTTCTGTTATTTGTTGGCTATCTTTGCCCAAAGGGTGTATCATCAGTGTTTACTGACTTATTAAACTCAGTAGACCAGTGCTCTGACTCATTAAGCAGATGGGTCAACAGTATTCCCTCAGCCAGATATTTTATAGTGCAGCTTGTTGTCAGTGCTTTGCAGTTTGAGTAGAGCTGAGGGTGGCCTCATGCTTTCACATGCGGGGATATATTTGGACTGTGACGGTGCAACAGCACCTCTGCTCTGAGCAGGTGTATATCTCGATGAAGGGGCATGTAATGTTGAACATTACTGTTCTTTCACAACAGGGCGTGTTTCACGGAAGTAAAGGGAGCGGCACCGTGACACTTGAGCTTAAGTGGAAGTGAGTGAATGTTCAGCTTATGTCTGACACATGTTGTCAAACAGTCCTGATTATGATGAGAAGCAGCTGAGATTTGGCAGTGCAGTGTGTTTGCAATGTGGAAGCAGCAGACATAAGAGCCCGAGTACACAATAAAAGGAGACAGTGTTGAAAGAAGTTGTCAAGTCTTATATCTGAGTAAAGTACTACTTCTATTCTTGTAGAGATACATCATTACAGGTCAAAGTTCTGCACTGGAAGGAGTGTAAATACTAAAAGAGTTTTACTTCAACGCATTCAGCTCTGCGCCTGCTTTTTGGCCTCTGCTCAAATAATTATACACCCATAATGAAACTAGTAAATCTCTGCAACCTCAGGGTCTATTTGAATACTTCTGACCTTAAAGGAAGATTTGTTACGATGTGTAGTTGTGAGTATACGTGTTACTGCGGAAGAATGAATGAAGATGGCACATAGCACAAGTGAAAAAGTTTCAGGCTTGCCTAAAGAAATAAACACTTTCAGGGTAAATATCTCTGGAATGATGCAGGTGTAGCTTTAAACCTCCATCAGATCATAGTGCAATATGTGAACATTATCTCTGCAAAGGTCAACTCTGATACAGTGACGCAGAGCAAGGTCGGAGAGGTTTTAGTACAGACGCTTCAGGCGAGGTCTTCAAAATGGCCATTTTAGGAGTTTGGCACCAGCTGTTCTTAAAGTCCCCCAGTCTGAGGACCTCAGGTTTGAGAGGATTAAGTTTTACATGCAGGAGAAAATGGACCAGTGTTACTGCTATGCTGCTGCAAAATAAACAGATTAAACATATTACACACATAATTTAAGTGTTAAACTTTTTTTTTTATAGATGTCAAACTTTTGCAAAGAAAAATTAAACAGTTTTTATACAAAATCTATTAATTCTCCTCTGCTGTTATATAATCTGTATATATACTCTTCTTATAAGCTTCTTCTTTAAGAACTTTAAGAGCTTAAAGCTGCCAAGGATGAAATCAGAAAGTTGTTTAGAAACCTCCTTAATAATGAGTTAAATTGCTCTTTCTGGAGCATAAATAGGGGTGCAAATTGTTCATTGTGTTTATGTAAAGAAAAAGTGAGCGTTGCTGAGTCATGTTGCCCACATAGTGATTGATTTTTTCCAGAATTGATCAAGGAATCAATATGGATGTAGATGGATGCATTGCCACACCCCTACAAAAAATGGATTACCATCAGTCTGCCTACTACAAACCTGCCTACAAATGTCTAACTTGACCTGTCAAAAACCTGCTGCTCATGACTGACACTGTGTCAGTTTGTGTGGGTTCAGCAGGAATGTCTGTCACACACCAACAGCATTCCACGGCTGCTCCTGGGAGGCAACATGGGGACACTCCCCTCCGCTCACTAAGCGTCCCCAAGGTTGTAATCTGGGTGTGCCACCATAAATAGTTGGCTTTCAGGAGTTGGCAGCGGAGAAATCACAGAACAAACAGCCAGAGCGCCCAAACAGGTCGACTGGTAGCGAAAACCTCTGCTGAAGGATTTCTTTGTCTGAGCTGTCAGAGGCCGTCGTGCAGCATCTTTGTTTACCAAAAATACCAAACAATGTTTTCAAAGGTGGTTTAACTTGAGTATTTGATATGAAGCTTTGTACATTCTAACCTATCAGTGGAAAATGACTAGTCTAGACACAATGTCTGATTTTTACTGCACAACCATAGCCAAATAGATTTTTTTAAATTCTGCCTCACGTTTCTGCTAGTTTAAACTTCTAGTTTTGCAATGAATTGTCTGCAATAATTCATAATTACTTTGAAGATTAAGAAAAACAAGATTTAAATGCTGCATTTTAACAACAAGGGTGCATTTAAACACTGATACGTCTAATTTCTAACAGTGTTTTTTATGCTGTTTGCTTCTGCTTTTCTTCATTATCGACACCAGAACTTACAAACTAACTAATAATCTAATCACAGATGTTTTATTGTTTTCTGTCTTTTTTCCAGGTCTCAGGTCAACGACCTGGCTTTGCTGATCGCTCGCATGCAGAAAAACGCCGATCAGGTGGAAAAGAATATCCTGCGAGCCGAAGAGCTGCTGTGTTTGGTAAGAAACCTGCAAGCATCACAGTTGGAGGCCTTAGAGCACAGAAATAAAGATTCACGTCTGTTCTGAGTTGTAAAATATTAATAATTTAATCCTTTAGTGCCCTGTGTATCATATTTGATACATGCAGTTTCTGAGACCTTTTGCATCACTTTATGGTGAAAAACGTAAAACTTAAAACCCTGTTGTACACAGTCTGATACTTGTGTTCTGCACCCGGATTTCTTTTGTACTACAGTCATTTTTACATATCTCACAGTAATCAATGTTAAATATACAAAAATGTGATTTTTTTACCTCTATTTTTTCTTGGGTCAGGCTTAAAAGGGTTAATCTGAAAATGACTTTTCTTGAGCTTTCAAGTTGCCTTTAAAAGTAAACTAGGCTAAACTGCTGCTTCTAAATCCATCCATACTTAATCCCTTCATCATCATTTTTACCAAACACAAGAGCAGCGTTTCACCCTGTTTCTTGCTGCAGGATGGAGAGCAAAGCCAGAAGAGCCAGCAGCTCATCCATCGGCAGGAGAACTCAGAAAACCTGGCAGAGGCTGAGGTGCTGCTGAAGGATCTTTTCATGGATGTGGACAAAGCCAAGAAGCTGAATCACCCACAGGCTGTAGAGATAGAGAGAGAGTAAGTTTTTACTGGCGTGTTACAGAAAAAAGAAAACACACTTGAAACTCGACACGTCACACAGAAGTGAGATAAGCTGTCATGTTGACATTCCCTTTCACTGGTCTGTTCTCAGTGTGAAAAATCTCCATGATCGCTGGGTTAACGACTGCGCAGCCTACAGGGATCTATACGATCAGGTTCTAGACTTGGACTTGACACAGAAGATCAACTGGGACCCTCTGCTCGATAAAAAACTGGTCAGTTTCTTCAGCATTTCTGCAAGCTGGAACTCATTCACTGTCAGGCTTTTGCATGAAAGGTGGCTGTTGTGTGATGGATTGTGCAGAGCCAATTGAAGGAGAAGGCCTACGGCCCCAACCTGTCTGATGTAGAGAAGCAGATTGCAGAGCATAACATCCTGCACCAAGAGATCGAGGCCTACAGCAGCCAGTTGCAGCCCAGCACCACTTCAAAGGTAACAGCACAAAGCAACACGGGTGTAAATGCTGCACGATGTGATGCAGGTTCAACATTTTCTTTATCTTGTTTGTCTTCAGGAGCAGTACGCCATCCTCAAAGAGAAATATGCTCAACTTCTTGTGAGTAGTTTTGTTTTTTTTTAACCCTTCTAATGCTCTACTTGTTGTCTTTAAACATTGTGTGGATCTCGTGTGCTCTGCAGGAAAGCTCCCGGCGCAGGAAGATCCACCTGGCCTCTCTGTATGACTACATGCAGAGCTGCAGTAAGGAGCTGGTCTACCTATCAGGCCAGCAGGATCGGGTCCTCCAGAGAGACTGGAGTGATCGCATGGTGGACCCCCCGGGTGTCCGCATAGAGTACGAGGTGAGAGGAAGCAGTATGATCGAAGGTTTCTTACTAATTTTTAATCCATTTATTTAATTACTTATTGTCTCATTACTGTGATTATTTTGGAAAGCTGTATGTTTAAAGAGCTAGTTGCACCAGATAAGCACATTTTCTACATTTTGTGCTTGTCTATACACAGAAATTCAAAGCGAATGGACTGCTAGTACATGAACGTGAGTGCAACCAGCTGCAGGAGGAAGGAGACCATCTTCTTGAAATGAAGCACCCTGGAAGCAGGACAATAGCGGTATTTAAGACACATATTTGTATTAGTAACAAGTATTTTGGATAGTACTTTTATCAAAAATGCTTTGATCAGGCTCACAAGGATGCGGTGCAGGCTGAGTGGCAAGCCTTCCTCAACCTGTGTCTCGCACAGGAAACACACTTGGACAACATTGATGATTACAAGAAGGTAAAAAGACCACGACACAGTTGATTAACCATGTTCGTTTTAATTCTGCTGATGCAAACATGTTAAGAAGTAATTGTTTAATGCAGTTCCAGCTGGATGCAGAGATGCTGTCCGACTCTTTGGATAGACTCAGTTCCACTCTGGACACAAAGTCCCTGAGCGGCAAGAGCAACCCAGAGATCCTGCTGGCTCTGGAGGTACAACATAATAATGATCTGATATCATGCCATGCATTTAACTGAATGTTGCACTCAGCTTAGCAGTTGATTACAATATAAAACATTAAGTTTCTCCAAACAGACTAGGATCTCATGAGGCACTACCATGCGGCTCAGATGAAATAAACTGGTGGTGCTCTTCAGAGTATCAAGCTAATAAAAACACATTGAAATGAACCGGGGTCACACAAATAGGAAAGATTACTCAGACCAAAAGGAGGAAAAGTGTGTTATAGACAACAAACTGAAAATATGGAGGAATTTAAAGAAAAAACTGTACACTGGAAGGAGATAGCATAGCAATGTGGTCCTCTAAGAATCATAAGTCCTTAGATTCAGACCTGATGTGATGGATCATAAAGTGGGGAGAAAAAGGAAACACAGCTGTAAGCCCACTAATAGAGGGAAAGATCCTTTAAAATCTCTGAAGTGAGAATTTATGCTAAAGAATGGGGATCTGTTCAGATAGCTTCCACTGAGACATTTATCTTTTACTGAAATTTATAAGGTTGCATATAAATGTCAACACCACTGAACTTAGCAGATTTGTTCACTTTGGTGCCCCCTAACAACGGCTAATTCAGCATCCATCTTTAATCCTGTCTCTTCTCTGAGATCTCTCCAGCCAGTAAAAGTTAGTTTAATGGTGACTCTTGTCTTATCTCTTGTTCTCTTGGGTGTCTTTGCTTCCTCCAGTAACGTCCTCTTGGGTTTCTTTGCTGAATGAGCCATGGGGCACATTCAAAGCAGCCATTCTTTTGATATGCAGTTGCTTGAGTGTGATGGAGTGTTGTGAAACAAGACACACCTGTAAAGTGATGCACCAAGCTGGAAAAAAACAGTTGTGAAGTTCAGTTTCTCAACCCTGGGATGCTGCAGGGCATGTGCTTATTGAATGTCAGTGTGCCATAAAAACAAGTCAGAAGCACCAAATTATAAGGTTGAAAACCTTATAATGTAGTGTTGCTTTAAAGGTTGTTTTTAAACTGTATAAGGGCAGAATAATGATGCTAAATCAATGGATGTTAAATTGAGATGGAACGAGAGTGATTCAGTCCTCAACTAGCTCTAGAAGATGGAAAGAATGTGAGTAGTAGAATGTGATTAGTAAACTTAACTATGGAGAACATATGAGGTTATAAGAATTCCTGGATCTTGTTTCTGTGGTTGACACCTAATGAAATACACACCATGGAAAACTGGCTCAGGACAAGAGAGATTCACAAAATGATGGATTTAATGTTTTATCTATAAATGAAGAGATAAGTCACATACTCTGACCTGTCCAGTGTGTACCTTGCCTCTTGCTTAGTAGCCGCTGGGATAGACTCTAACCTGTTATCCCACTTATAAATGGATGGGTGAACCCTTTAGTTTCTGAGGCATTTTCCATCATTTTATGATAAAACCTTTGCTCAAAACCCTGTTGTAATTAATCTGATGCTTGTCTTCTGCCCCCTGGTGGATATCCTTTGCACAATTTTGACATCACAAAAAAAAAAAACAGTAAATATACAGAAATTATTATTATTGTTATTTTACATCTTTTTTAAAAAAAGCCAAATAAAGATATTTTTTTCAAATTTTTATTTGGGTTGGGCTTTAAGGGGTTAAGGACTTCAAAAGACTGCTTAAAATTTAATATCTAAAGAGCCTAAAGTATCCTCATTAGAGCTGTTAACCCTCTGATGCATGAATTATATAAAACAGTGCCGTATTTTTTTCATTATATTTTTTGTCTACAGGCATGTACAGTGATGCTTTAAATTACTTTAATGGTATTTGACTTTTTATTTAGTTTATTTAATCAATTCTATAAAAATATCATATATGTTGTAATATTTTTATAGTATACATATTCTATTAAAATATAGACATATACATATTTGATTGTCCTGTTTATCACAGAGGCAAACTTGGTAATTGCAAAGCCTATATAAAATTTTATAATATATTTATTTATTCATCAGTGAGTGGCATCATGAATGTCCAATGAAGTGTCTCATTTGCAAATATACCATCCACACCCATGCATATGGACTATGCATCAAAGGGTTAATAGCTGCTCTTTGCTTCACCTGGACAATTCACCCATTTTTATCTTGCTTGTTTTTTTTTTCCTTGAAATTATAATTGAGTAAACAAAATAGTAACTGCAGCTGACATCTGGAGTCTTCATTACACTTTTATAAACCCTTAGGATTTCTATTCACGCTGTACACCTCAGACTTCCAGTACAACTCTGAGTTCTGTCATCTGCAGAAATACTCTGATGACTCAGCAGTTGTTGGGTGTATCAGTGATGGACAAGAAGCAGAGTACAGAGAACTGGTCGGTCAGTTTGTGAAATGGTGCGGTGACAATCATCTCATCTTGAATACCAAGAAAACAAAGGAGATGATTGTTGACTTCAGGAGGAACAAGAACACACATAGAAGTGTTTCCATCATGGGAGAGGAGGTGGAGGTGGTGGAGGAGTACAAGTACCTTGGAGTTCAGCTGGACAACAGACTTGAGTGGAAAAGCAACACTGAGTACATTTACAAGAAAGGTCAGAGCAGACTCTACTTCTTAAGGAAGCTGAGATCTTTTAACGTCTGCACCAAAATGTTGCAAATGTTCTACAGGTCTGTTGTTGAAAGTGCAATCAGCTTTGCAGCAATCTGCTGGGGCAGCGGCATCAGAACCAGAGACTTGAAAAGAATTAACAAACTGATCAAGAAAGCTGGTTCTGTGCTTGGAGTAACTCTGGAGCCGCTGGAGTTGATCATCGAAAAAAGAATTCTGTACAAGCTGACGAAGATAATGGAAGATCCTTCACACCCTCTACACAACGCCGTGACGAAACAACAGAGTGTGTTCAGTGGGAGGCTTGTTCAAGTCCGATGCAAGACGGAGAGATACAGAAGATCCTTCCTTCCAGCAGCTATCAGGCTGAAGAACAAAGCCCTTAATTAATTAATGTGATTGTTTTACTAAAAAAAAAAAAAAAAAAAAAAAAAAATTACTACTACTACAATATTGAATTTCCCTTTGGGATTAATAAAGTATTTTTCATTCATTCATTCATTTCATTCCCTTGCTCAGAAATTTTTTTTCTATATTTGAAATGTAATGTTTCGCTTCATTAAGCTCATATTGTGTCTCATCTTGTAGAATTGACTTGCTTTAAAAGGGATGAAAAAAGTCCGCTCTTCCTTCATCTGCAGAATTAATGGTGAGGCTTTCAGTGCTTTTAACTGCTGTCACTTTCTATTCGATAACACTAACAGGGAGATGAACCAGGGCTGAGGAGGTGCGAGCTACGCCTGGCTGCCCTCAGGGAGGGGTGCAGCAACATTGTGCCTTTGAAGTTACGCAGATTGCAGCCCACCCAGCCCACCACTGTGGTGTCACTGTGTGACTGGGCTGATGAAGAAGTAAGATCTCATCAGATTTTCCCTTTATGTCTTCAGAAGTTAGATTAAGAAAATTGAAATTCTCTTTATGTGTTTTAGGACACTGTGTCACGTGGTGAGACACTAATTCTGAAGTCTAACTCTAATAATGAGAACTGGGAGCTTCAGAACAACAGCGGGAAGGTCAAAACCCTCCCAGGGGCATGTTTCATGATCCCACCGCCTGATGCAGAGGCCCTGGAGACAGTCAACAGGTACATAAAAACTCCTCAGCTGTAGCAGAAGAAAGGTTTGAGCCATAACTTAATGTGACTGATTTTAACAAAAGTTGTGTATTTGTGTCTGTTCAGTCTGGACAGAAAGCTGAAAGACCTCAAGAACCGTAGAGCTGCTCTGATGGACTCATTGAAGAGCCCCGTAGTGGAGGTGGTTCGGGCTCAGAAAGCCGGTGAGAGAAAAAACTTTTTTCTTCCTTGTCAGGCTCTGAATTTGAACATTTTCAGACTAGGCTTGTTTTTCCTCCTTAGCTGCTGTGAAAAGCTCTCCAGATGATACCAAAGCTGCAGAGCTCATCAGTGAGATAGACAGGATCAACAAAGCCCTGGATAAGAGTGAAAAAGAAGTCCTGAACAGGCTGAGGAACCCGCTGGATAACCGCAGGCCCACACAGGACCTGGCAAACAGACTGCAGGAGCATGAGGTGAGCATGAACTGTTAGGATTTACCAAAATGAACTAATTAAATAAAATGAATGATTTTCTAAATATTGTCCCTGTCCTGCAGAAATCTGCTCTGACACTCAGGAAACTGGAGTCAGACAAGTCGGCTGTCCAAAGAGAAATGGATCCTCTTATGTCCAAGAGACCTCTGGGACCCACAACCTCCTCCCTGCACCTTAAACTCACTGCTACTGACAACAAGATTAACGACATTAACAGACTTATGGATCTTTATCATAAAAAGTGGGATTTGGTTTCTTTAATTTAAGAAAATAGCAGGTCTATGTGGACAGCCTTTTGTTATTAAACTCTACTGTTTGTCGCCTTTCTACAGAGCAACAGCCTCCATGTTCCTGGAGAAACAGATAGAGAAAGCAGAGGGAGTTGTTTCTGACTTTGAGACGAAGCTAGCAAAAGATGGCGTCATTCTAGATGAACCAAACGCTCTTCAGAGTCGCAACCAGAAGCTACAGGTGATGTATGAACCACAAAAAACAGAGCCGATAAGGACGATGAGAAAGCTCAAAGTGGGACAAATCTTTGTGTATATCAGTCTTTTTAACTTCTCATTATGTGGTCAAACAGGCCATACAGAAGGACGCTGCCTCAAGGAAAGATGAGCTGAATAAATTAGGAAAAGAGTTGGACCTGACCAAGAAAACGTGCAGCTCCCTGCAGCAGAATTTCAATGAGTTCTGCCCTGACATCCCTCGGCAGGAGAATGAGGTGAAACATCTGAAGAACCGTTACACAAATGTCAATAATCAGCTCCAGGAGAGGTAAGGAGAGGGGGGTCAACAGCCTACTCATCAACAGAATTAAGGCCATCGTCTTTGTTCTTGCAGCTCACACGCTCATTTCTTTCGCTTTAGGTCAGCTCTCATACAGCAAGCGACTAATAAAGCTCAAGATTTCCAAAATGCTGTTAACTCGCTGGATTTTTTCTTGGTTAACTTGCCAAACCACACGATCAAACCTACTGATGATGTGGCTCAGATGAGAGCCAGTCAGAACTCTCAGAAGGTAAATGATAGTTTCGTTTTGCGTCAGTACATACTCTCAGTATGACTCTGATTATCAGTCCTGAGTGGTGACGTCTTCTGCTTCAGTAATAAACTGCTGGTTTTGATTCATGTCCCTTGTTTAGAAAGTGGTGGAGGACATCAACAAGAAGTCAGATGACTTACAACGAGTCAAAGACATGTCCCGAGATCTGCAGAGTGTTTTAAATGTGAGTTCAGAAAACATGATCAACCAAGTACAGCCTCAGTCCTTTTTAAAAAAATATAAATTCCAATATATAATAAATAATAATAAAATATAATTCCATTCAGGAATATGAGATTAAGTCAAAAACTTACCGTGGGACTCTGCACAACGAGAATGACGGAAATCATGAAGATGACAGCAACGAAGAAGCTCTAAAGAAACATCAAACTTTAACTCTGGCCGAGGGGGTAGAGAGAACGGTATGATCTTAAGACAAGAAAGATAAAAAAAAAAATCTGTCATCTGCAAATTTTAAACAAATGCTGCTTTCTTTTACCACAGGAGAAAGATCTGGTGAACCTTTATTCTGAGGTGTCTGCTGAGAACAACCAGCGGCTTAGTCAGCTGGGCACAGCAAGGAACATCCTGGCGAGGGTATGGCATCATAAAACTATTACACGTTTTATGTGGACAGCTATTGTGCTATGGTGATGATTACCTGGGCAGCATGGGGGGAGGGGCCTCATAGTGAGTTTGACAGAATAATGTGAAAACTACAAATTACCCCAAATTATATATACACACAGAAGAAATCATGGCCACGATTGAAGTTTGTTTGAGGTTTTTTTTTGTTTTAAATTTCATCATTCAAAATTTAGAGTGCATGACATCATCCCACTCAAGTGTGAATTCCTTGGCTAAATCCCCAAATTTCATAGAACCTAAACTTCGACTGTGTTAAACCCTTAAATGATATCAAAATGCCCTTTCAGAGAATACATGTTTGATCCTTTGTGGTCCATTTAAACATTGAATGAGGTTTCTGTGTGAAACAATGTCTGAATTATAGGGCTACAAAGTGGGCTTGGTTTATGGAATATTTCAGCAGGATCCCATTTATTTATGTGGGATAAATGTCACAGTTTTTGTAAACCATGTGTAATGAATTGCAACCAAAATTAGAAGCACACCATTCCCAATGTTTTTTTTTTATTTATTCATGTTTTTTTTTTTTCTTTTAATTGTGTGTGGGTTTCTCAAAATGAAGCCCTTCCATGTTGGCACAGAATAAAAACTAAGCACCCATGTTTTTGATATTTTCTCTACTCAAAGTCACATTTGTCAGTTTCCTACTCAAACCTTGTTTTTGTGTCTTCTTGCAGAATGAGGAGAAAGTAAGTCAGGTGGTCGTCAGTCAGCAGCTGCAGCTACAGAGCCAGAAGAAGAACCTGGAGGAAGTTGATAGTATGAAAAAAGAATTAAGCGAGGAGGTTGCCAGGCGCTTGCATGCAGAGAAAGACTTGGAAACCTACCGTAAGAGGTTTTTGTCTCTGAAGAGCAGAAGAGGAGTGGAGAGGCTGGAGGAAAAGGAGGTGGTGCAGTATTACCGTGACCCCAAACTGGAAGTTGAACTCCAGTCTCTGAAAAATCGCATTCAAGATGAAGAATTGAAGAGGTCCAAAACCAGGTCCGAGATTCAAATTTTTGATGAGAAAATCATCAAGGTGGAAACACAGATGACCAAAATCGAGCCTAAACTGGTGACCAAAATACTCACTGAATACGAGAGGGACCCTCAGCTTGATAAAGAGGCTGCTAAGATTAGAGATGAGTTGCAGAGGATACGGCTGGAGCTGCAAACGAGCCATACGGAGGCGGTCCAGGTGAAAACTGAGCTCACAGTTCTGGCTCAACAGAAACCAAAGATCCGGGAGAAAATTGTTAAAAAAGAAGTGGTGAGATTGGAAAAAGATCCAGAGATGCTGAAAGCCGTTCTCATGTTTCAGAACTACATTCGAGAGGAAGAATTGCGGTGCAAGTCTCTCAATGATAGCATTTTCAGCTCCAGGAGCCAGATAAACACTTTGGAGAGGGTTATCCCCACCATCCAACCCAAGATGGTCACCAAGGTGGTGAAACAAGTCCATCAAAATCCAGAAATGCTTGAGGAGTCAAAAAGGCTAAAAATGTCCTTGGAGGAGGAGAAAGACGAGAATGTTATCCTGATGAAGGACCTGACCACCTCTCAGCTGCGTTATGATGAACTGGAGAAGCTCAGGCCTAAAGTGGAGGTCAAGGAGATCATCAACGAGATTTACAGAGTTGATCCTGAGACAGAAGTTGAGCTGGTGCGTCTTAAAAAGGAGCTGCAGGATTTGAGTCGGAACCGAGCGGATTTGGAGAAAGAAACCCACACAGTGATGACAACACTGACCACCCTGCGGGCTCAGAAGCCAAAAGTGGAGTACAAAGAGGTGACCCAAGAGGTGATCAAAGAAGAGAAAAGCCCAGAGGTTGTCAGGGAATTACAAAGGCTGAACAACCAAGTGGCTCGTCTGAAGGGCAACTATGACACCACCCTTGAACTGCTAACCCGCCTACGTAAGGAAAGAGACGAGCTGAAAGCTGAAAAATCCAAAGTGGAGATGAAGCTTGTGACAACAGAGATCATAAAATATGAGAACGACCCTCTTCTGGAGAAAGAGGCTGATAGACTTCGGAAGAATGTAAGAGAAGAAATTCAACAACGCCGCACTATAGAGGAATGTCTTTTTGATATGCAGAACCAGTATATCACGCTAGAGAGACAAAAGCCAGAGGAGAAGATCATAATGCAGGAGGTGGTGCATCTTCAGAAGGACCCGAAGCAGATCCTGGAGCATGAGAAGCTAAACAAGACCTTGGATGAAGAAATGAAAGCACGCAGAAAATTAGAATTAGAGGTCCGACAGCTCAGAGCTCTGATTGAAGAGAAAGAGAATAACCTGGCACAGATGGACGATCGACAGAAGAAAATCCAAGTAGAGTCGGAGCTCAGACAGATAAAATCTCGCATTCTTGAACTGGAGAGCACTCCGCCACCCATTGAGGAAAAAATCATCATCGAGGAAGTCCTAAAAGTGGAGAGGGACCCTAAGTTGGAAAAACTCACCGATGATATACGTGTCAACTTGGAGACTGAGAATAACGAGATCAGTCGTCTGGAAAGAGAAATTCGAAACATCAAACTCAAGTTGGACATTCTGCATAAAGAGAAGTCGGTTGAGAAGGTTGTTTACAGAGAAGTTGTTCGCGTAGAGAAAGATCCAGCAGTGGAAGCTGAGAGAGATCATCTTAGAGAACTAGTAATGCATGAGAAAAATCTCAGACGAGATCAGGAAGCCGACATTCAGAGCATCCACATTAAACTCAACCACTTACAGTCAACGAGGTCTGTTGCTTCTCAGGAGGAGGTGTCTCTCATGACAAACCGAGATACTCTGCAAAGGGATAAGGAGGATCTCTTCAAACAGCTCACAGCACTTGAGTCTGAAAGACAAAACATCAGCATAACCTTCCAACAACAGTCCAAACTGATGAGCGAGAGAAACCAACTGGCACGCCAGAGGAGCCTGAAAGCATCATCTGAGGTCCAGAGGCTGGAGAAAGAGATCCTGAATGAGAAGGACAAAATCCACCAGAAAGAGACGCTTATCGGTGAGCTGCAGAACAGCATCAGGAAGGAAGATCACTCTGAAACTCACACCAGAGAGACAAATCTCTCAACCAAAATCACCATCCTGGATCCAGAAACGGGTAAAGACATGTCCCCTTACGATGCTTACCTGCAAGGACTGATTGATCGGAACAACTACCTTCAACTGTCACAGCTGGAGTGCGACTGGGAGGAGATTACTTCAACCGGTCCGGATGGGGATAGCACAATTTTGCAGGATCGCAAAAGTGGGAAGCAGTACTCAGTCAAGGATGCTCTGAAGGAAGGCCGCTTGACTCAGCATGATGTGAACAGCTACAGGCAGGGGAAAATGCCCATTTCCGAGTTTGCCCTCCTCGTTGCGGGGAAAATAAAAAAGCCTTTCATTCCAAATCCCATCCCAAAATCTCCCACCAAACCCGTCCCAACCTCTTCTCTGAACTCCATGCCTATGTCCCTGAGATCCTCCTACCCCAGCCTGAACTCTCATCACAGTGGCAGTTTGAACAACCTCAGCGCTGTGACATCAGATGAATATTTCCCAATCTCTGGCATATATGACACCACCACCGAAAGCCGCATGTCTGTGAGAAGCGCGCTGACTCGCAAACTCATCGACCCTGACACAGCTCTGAGGCTGCTGGAGGCCCAAGCAGCCTCCGGAGGAATCGTTGATCTCGGCAAGAAGGACAAACTCTCTGTCCACAAGGCAGTTGAGCACAATCTCATTGACTCGGGGCTCATGCACAAACTGCTGAACGCCCAGAAGGCCTTCACCGGAATCGAGGATCCCGTGTCCAAAGTGCGCCTGGCAGTTGGGCCGGCAGCGCAGAAAGGATACATCCCTCAAGAAAATGCCAGAAGGTACATGGAGGCGCAGTACCTGACCGGTGGTTTGGTGGATCCCAATAAACCAGGCCGGCAAACGGTTCAAGAGGCTCTCACCAACAAGCTGATTGACAGCACAGCAGCCAGTCAGCTGGAAGACGAGGCTTCCCACACAAAAGAACTGCTGGACCCCCTCACCAAGGAGAAGATATCCTACAAGCAGGCCATGGATCGGTGTAGGAGGGACGTCAGCACTGGGCTCCTTCTGCTTCCTGCAGCCTCCACCGATGCTGACAATGCTCCATCGTACTCCAACTACCACTTCAACCAAAAAGTCTAGAAAGAGATGAAGATGTGTCATATTTACACATATTATTAACACATCGACACAGCTATCAATTTACTTTTGTTAAAAAAAAAGAAAAAAAAAACAGGAAAAAATGTTTTTGGTTGAACTTTAAATGTGGATCTGGTTTTTATCTCAGTACTATTTTTTGGTCTGGTCTAATAATAATAATAATAATAAAAACATGATCATTTTAAATTTTAGTTTTATATGATAAACTGTTTTCTCAACATTGTGAAGTTAAATCATTTAAATGTGCTCATTAAAGTTCACAAACATCACATGAATCTTTGTTTTTTATCTAAAATGTTTAAGTTTAATTACCTTCATTATTTTTTGTGTTTTGAGCAAATCTAAACAAAACAAAGCAGAAAATGAACATTTCTACAAGACTTGGAAATGCTTACAATCCAGTGATTGTATAATTTCTACACAACTTTGACACCTCTAACCATTGTGCAGTTTGTTGAAGCATTAAAGCAGGTAAAGGTATTTTTTTATAGACTAAGAAGACTGTTTCACCTATAAATCAGAGGCCTTAAGGCTAACAATATACTTAACTTTTAATCCTGTATTAGAGTAGGCATTTGGCTCCGTCTTGAGTGCAGTAGTTCACACGCTTGCGTGCATAGAGCTCGTGTTACTGGAGGATTCCACTAGGGGGCGCATTGGAGCGCTCAGATAGAGATCATGCCAGACAAAACTAGTGGCTGTAGTATGTAAGCCCCCTAAAGCAAGCATGGCAGGACAATGGCGAGTACATAAAAATGCGGGTAATTTCAGCTCATTTTGGACTTGGTCAACAACCCTGTCTTTTAATCTTTCTGTCACTTTTACTGCTATCGACCTTGTGACCTCACATATGGTCAAACTGAGCCCTACACTGCCCCGGCCAGTTACTCCCAAAATGTAGCATTAATGATGCTTAACCCCTTCAGCCCCTGCGTCCATTTGAATGGACATGACATATTTGTTGCTCTAAACCAATAAAAACACAGTGAATGAGTCATGTCAGCATTGCTGATTGCTAATTGGATCCTGATTATCCAATCTAATCAATTCATGACTTTGAGCATGCTCAGAAAACGTGGGACACCTCAGACAAGACAAGCATAGCTGAGCAATTGGTGAGAGGGAAGAGTAAGTGCCCAGTTTCTATCAAAAGTATCAATTTATGGCCATGCTAGTCAAACTAATTTGTTCTTAGAATAATCTTAACTGTTACAAGTGATAGTATTTCAAGTTATTTTGATTGCAACTTTTATCACCAATTAGTAGTATTTTTTTAAAGTTTAACGTCCACTGCAATGGACATCAGGACTTTAGTGATATTAGCCATCACCCACATGTTTAGTGTCAGTATGCAAAGAAACAATATATATGTAGGCTTTTCAAAGCTAAATTTTACTATGACAGTGTATTTATTCATTTTTTTATAATGTTAAATCTATATATTTTTTGTATATAATGTTCTTGTAGAGTATAAAGTTGAAGACTTTTTGGAACGTCTCATAAATGGAGAGTTGTCTGAACTCGACTCCTTGAATTCAGGAAATGAGTCAGATGAGACTAGTGATATAGATGGTGAGTTCATAAATTATGCTTTTAATTCACAGTGTAAGGTTTTTATCAATTTCATGTCTTATATGTAAGATAAAAGTTGCATGGAATGTGTAAGATAAAGAAAAGAATAAGATAAGATAATTGATAATAGCAAAGAAATGCTAGAATAGAAAATAATACTAATAAGATAATGCATAAAATGAGTTAAAAATTTGATTGCTTTGTTGTTAGATTCAGAGAGGGACAGTGGAGAGGTGATCATGCCAGAAGAACTTGAGGTGGCAGCTGAGTGTGAGATAGAGGAGAGAGGCAGTTTGGTGGCAGAGGATCAGGAGGAGATGTCAGTTACTAAGAAGGAAGAAATCAAGTGGCGTCACAGGCCATTCAAAGAGATGGCTAAAAAGCCACGAGGAAGCTATGATGAAGTTGTAAGCTGTGATAGAAAGGTGGGACTGGTCAAATGGTATGACAACAGACCAGTTGTCATGGCTTCCAACTTTGTTGGTGTTGGCAGACAGGATGAAGTCCGGCGGTGGGACAAAAAGAAGGCCCAGTTTGTGATGGTTTCCCGTCCAGAGGTTGTCAAGCTGTACAATGAAGCAATGGTTGGTGTTGACCTGCTTGATCAACTCGTCAGTTTGTACCGCACAGAAATCCGGTCAAAAAAGTGGACTCTGAGAATGATCACACATGCTTTTGACCTTGCTGTTGTCAACAGTTGGTTGGAGTACAGGCTGGACTCCAAGAGGGCCAATAACCCAACAAAAGACATCTTGGATCTTCTTCATTTCAAGATGAATGTGGCCCAATGTCTGGTGAGAGTTCAAAAAACAGTGGCATCAAAACGTGGAAGACCCAGTATGTCTCCGGAACCACAGAATGCCCCTCACAGACCACCTCACCGGCCAGTTCAGGATTCAAGGCCTCTACCTGAAGTTCAGTATGACATGGTTGACCACATGCCAAATTATGATGAAAAGAAAGAGGCCACCAGATGCAAGATGCCAGACTGTACCGGAAAAACACACGTCTTTTGTGACAAGTGCAACATCCACCTGTGCTTTGTGCCACACCGCAACTGCTTCAAGGCTGCTCACCGAAAATGAGTCCATGGAAACATCCAGAAGTGTGATGTCTTCTGCAGGGCACATTCCAAGTGTCCAAGTAAATGTTTGATCTGTTCATTGGCCTGCTTCTAAAAATATGTATGGTTATCTTTTGGAAATGATACTCTACTGGAGGCAGAACTGGTTCTCTATAATCATATATCTTTCAACTTCATGTTTAGATTGCTTCATAGCATCTTCCTCTCATCCAGCAAGTTTCTGATTTTCCTGGTGATTAGCTTATTGCTGTTCACAATCAATGCTGGAATACCTTTGTAAAGTTCATTTGCATGTTCAAAGTTGCAGACAATCTCGCAACTATCAATCAGTCAATCTTTTATTGTCTCTGTTATAAGTATGACAATATTTTGTTCAGAGCTGATACTGCAAAGTAAAAGACATAAAATGCAAAAATGGTGCAATAAATGCAAAAATGGTGCAAGACCCTTCTTTAAATCCCTTTATGTAGTAGTCTGTATGCAGACATCCAGTAGTTTAGGTCATACCTGATTAATTACAAGGTAATAACATTTTACGCTCGTTTAGTCGTGGCGTCCATTGCAATGGACATTAAAAAATACTGGTATAAACATGAGTTGGCAAAAAAAACAAAAATCCACTTTGTTTCTATGTTAGAGAGAACCCAAAATCAGTTGGACAAAAATTTTTTTGCCCAGCAGAAAAAATGCAGGTCTGAAGGGGTTAAAGCAAAATATGCAAGGCAGCCATGAAATCCACGCATTAACCATTTAAACCATGAGCCTATTTTTAGGCCTCTGGTTAAAAATTGCATTCGAATGTTGAAATGAGCTTATCTCTGCAATAACAACACTTATTTGAATAGTTTTGGAGTCTTTATTTTGCGTAAATAGTATATGTATTAATGATGACGAAAAGAAGATGGCACACAGCATTAATGAAAACATTTCATTTAAGATGAAAATTAATGTCTCTTTGGAATGATGCAGCTGTAATTCTAAATCTCTATTAAATAAGTAGAAATACAATATGTGAATATTATTTCTGCAAAGGCCAACTCTGATAGAGTGAAGTAGAACAAAATGAGAGGGGTTTTAGGGCAGACAGCTTAGGATGAATGTATGCGTTGGTTCCCTCTGGGTACACTGAATTTCTTGCACAGTCCAAAGGCATGCATGTTAGGTTAATTGGTCCTTCTAAATTCTTTGTAGGGGTAAGTTTGTCTCCCTATGTTGGCTCTGTGATGAACTTGCGACCTGTCCTAGGTGTGCACTGCCTCTTGTCTGCTAATTGCTGGAACAGGTTCCAGCTTCCCCACAACTATGAACTGGAACAACCTGTGTAGAAAAAGATGATTATTTATAGGAGCCAGTGGATTCGAGACAAGACTAAAGCTAGAAGATGCAAAAGGAAAGATGATGCTGTCAGTCCAGTTTTCACAAGCTGTGCACTTAAAAGAAAAGTTGAGTAAAACACCTGCAAAGATTTTTTGAGTAAACTCAACAACTCAACTAAGGGGTGCAAAGGGAACTAAACTCAACTTCTGGTGCTGCGAGAACATAAATTAGGAGGTTAACTAAAAGTAGACTCTTAACTTGAACAAAGTTAGAATAACTATTCAGCTCTTTTCTCGTCTTTGAGCTGGAACAACTCATGTTGTGAAAGTGAAAATGCTTCTGAAAAAGTTGAGGCAACTTATGCTCACAAGTTGCATGAATAAATCTGAATAGTGGTCTTAAAGAGACAAGTTATTCATGCACTTTCCACACAGCAAGGCCAAGGCTCAAACCAGCAACCTTCTTGCTGTGAGGCAACGATGCTGACCACCACATGACCCTGCAGACATGTTGTCTGTGTTAAAGAATTCAAATACCCCTAATAATCAACAATTAAATATTTCCATTGCAACATCATTGCAGGTTATTTCAAAGCCATAATCAGTTATATTAGCTCACACTCTGTTCATATAGGGCTTAAACCCTGGAGTGAATACAGGTTCATGAACTAGCTCAAAAGTCTACTTCAAGTACTTTGGATATTCCAGGTCTAGCATGTATGGAAAACCTGTACTTAAAGGGGCATTTGACTGTAAATGTGGTAACTGGAAGTGAAGAGGTTGCTGGTTTGAGCCTCAGCCTTTTGGTGTGAATGCCTATCGCCTAGTAGCCACTGGGACCGGCCCCTGTGACCCTGCCCTAGAATAAGTGAATATAGAAAATGGATGAAAGTAATACAGACACCAAAAATAAAGAATGAGTAGCTGAGATAACTTTAAAAAGTAAGGCAACCAGCAGTGAAACATTTTTAAGTAAACTCAACAAAAAAGAAGCATCATGTCATGAATAGACCTGAATCTCCATCCTAACTTTGTTAAATTTAAGATTCTACTTTAAGTTTCCATCTTTATTCATGTTCACAAAACACCAGAAGTTGCATTTACACTCCTTTACACTTCTTTTTTGACTTTATTCAAAAAAGTCTTGCAGCTGGGTGCCTTACTTTTATAAAGTTTACTCAACAGAACTTTTTTAACACCTTTATTGTACAGTGGAAAACTAAGAATTCTGTTCCTTTTCCTGAATGAAGAGGATAGATGATTAAAATGGTCAATGAACGGACAGCTCATAGCTGGTCAACATGCCCCCTATTATGAATATTACAATAAAAAAACTAATATTGTAGTGTATGAGACTGTATGATGTGACTTGTTTTCAGTACAATAAGCTGCTGTTAGTTTGTTCCATGAATGGGTGAACTATCTTTAAAAAATATATATTCATAAAGTAACACTGAGATGCAAGTGGCATGTGCTGGAAAGCACTTAAGCGTTTTTTTTTTTTTTTTTGTCACCATAAATAGACAAAGGGTAGCCTCCCTGAGCTGCTGCATCGACTGTAAACTATTAACCTTGTTGTTAGTATCAATATAAGAGAAGTCCACTCTGTGATGCATCTCCAGGAACTACTTGCACCGTATGACCTCTGCAGCTGTAAATACTCCTCTCACTGCAAAACTGCTCTACACGGCTTGTAAACTGCAGCGAGTCATGTGCTTCGAATCCATCTTCGAATGATGGATTAAGGATACAGATTAGATGTGACTCATGAGTGTGTGGTGAGTTAAGGTTAAGGACAAATGAACAAGGGCCACCCTGAGGAAATACAGACACCTGAAACATTTAGATTAGATTTTAGCTAATTAAACAAGTTTCAAATATGAGTGTTTTCTTTAAAAAGGGTTAAAAGGTGTGACAGAAGTGCCTGAAAGACCTCAGCTACGGTGCGGTTAGAGTAAAAGACTGATGTGAGAGCATGCAGCGCCTGTCTACCTGCCAGATTACCTGGTGACTGAAAGGACTTTGCGGGATTACTAAACATGAGCCTGTCTGAAGGCTGAAGTGGCCCCGCTCTAGGGGGAGGTGTTGAAGGATGTTCTCTGATGGTTGAGTCATCTCCCTTAACCTCTTACGATGCAGACGTACTGGCCCCGGTACATGACTACTAATCAACAACATTGCAGCCATGTGTGCAAGCCCCTCCATCATGAATGCCCACAATATACACATCAAATGAAAGCTCTAAGTCTCGTCTTTCCAGTGATATAAACCATTTTGACACACAACAACCACAGTGCCAACACTAAAGCCTTTTTTACAGAAAAGCAGAAAGTTTAAATGTTGACTATCCTTACCTTTGAGGGCCCTCTGTAGGTCAAACATCAATATTTCCCTTTATTTTTACAAAAAATTTTAGGTGAGGACAAAAAAAGTATATTTTTTTCTGTGTGTTCTAAAGTGTATAACTTTTTATCAGTAATACTTACAGTGATTCTGATTGCTGTGGGTGAAACTAGAGACTGTTACCCTTACAAAGAGCCCAAGCCTGTACTTACAATCCAGAGGGTTCAATAACAGCAGTAATTCTAATTTGGAGGTCATATTACAGGCGTTTTTGCCAAAATGACCCCGCTCGATAAGGGGTTAAAGTAGATGCCTAACACACCTTTTGTTTGGCATCTTTTACCTTGTTTTTGGATAAAGTTAGGATTTTTTAAGCACTTCCTCTGCAAAAAGCCTGCTGAAGGACAGAGTGTGGCAGCAGCACATACACAACACAGAGGCTGAAATGGCACATCTGCCCGAGCAATGCTTGTGATAATTGGCTGCTCCTTTTTGTTTCGCTCCATTATCGTTGCTGTAATTCCAGACTGCAGCACTAATAGTTTGAACCAGTGGGCATCTGCACTTCTGTGTCTGAATCACCATCAGTGATGACGACGGTGCCCTCTGCATGCCCGAACTGTAGACGTGTCGACAGCATAACTAATATTTAAAGCACTTAAACTCAGTGAGCTTTATTCTGGATCTTTCTTCTTATAAATCCAGCAGTGATGATGAAAAACATTTTGGTTTGTCGTGATTTAATGATACTGGCGTTAACCATGACATTAAAATAATTAAATATCAAAATTGTGTTGATAATTTAGAATTTTTACCATATATTTTAAGTTCACTAAACATCAGAAAAACAAAAATTAATTGGTTTGGAATTATTATTATAAAAGGTTTTAACCGCAATAATCGTGCCGTGGAAATCATACCTCATAACAGCTCGGGTTTTGGTTCAGGGTGTTTATTATTATCTCTGTAAACACACATAAAACTAACATGCTCCTTTCTGCTCTGACAAAACCTGAAATAAAAAGTATTGAATCTGGAGAGAAGTGTATGTCAAACTTAAATATTAAACTTTGAGAGTAGAAAACTAATCTACTCCAGAACACAGAACTACAGATGTGTTTAGCTTTGAGAAGAGTTCTTGTTCCCAAGATGCAATGGTTGGATTAAAAAGATGCAGGTAAAGCTACAATAAAAGGTAAAATCTCTTCATATTTTAATGGGCTTTACATAGAGTGCATACAATGCTCAATATCACAAACAAGTCTGCTAATGTTGAGAGTGGGAACACTTTTATAGTTCTTTATAAATGACCCTCCAGAAAGTTAGACATAAAAGCCACAATTCCTCCAGCATCCAGCGCTGTTTCTGGACTGAAGTGATAAACAAATCAACAGACTCTTCCAGCCAAATGTTCTCCAAGAGAATGAAGTTGTTATTTTTACCTGAGATTCATAATATTTTATCACCTGAGATACAACAGTGAGAGTCCTTCTCCTGTTTGTGTGTTTATCTTTGTGGTTGTGCTTCTTCAGTTTATTCTAACAACTCTATAAACTAATAATGCTGCAAACCATCTTCAGCTTCGACATTTTGTTTTAAATCTGATCTTGTTCTTTTATTTTGTTTTTATCCCTTTTAGTTCAGCTTAACTTCTTTTATTTAAGTTTCAGTGTTTTGGTTTCATCGGTGCTGTTGGTGGGGGTTAGGACATGTGTGTACATGTGTGACTCATGGGTTTATGGTCTTGGGGATTTGAGGGGTTAAGATGGTTTTTTAAAGTTTATTATGTTTTTAATGTAAAACTTTGTTTTGCAATTTCTTTGCATGAAAAAGTGCTTAATAAATAAAGGTTCTGCTATCTGACAGTAATGTAGGCTACAGAGTTTTAATTGAATTAAAATATAAAAGTGGTGATTATGTCGGAGGAGCAACAAATAATTTGAGGACTTTATGTGTACCCATGCAAACTGAAGTCCAGTTTGTCCTTCAGAGGACACCCAGCCACCTTAGTGGATTAGATCTGAGTCGGTGACACGGTGTCATGGATTAAAGCTCCATTCAAGTGCACACACTTGTTGGTGTGTCTGCAGCGTACCACTCAGACAGTATAATGGTTTGAATTCAATATATATAATTAAAAAAAAGGAAATCTCTATATTATCAGTGATAATGAGGCATTCATTAAATGCCCCAGCAGTGTAAATGTGTAAGACTTCAGTTTTGGTCAGATTTGGCTAAATAAATAAAAGAAGGTGAAATATTTTTTAACTGAACCAAACAAGAAAAAAGCAGAGTTTCTCATCTTAAAAAAAAACAGTATAAAACATTTTATTGAAATTTGTTACTTTAACAGAAACAAATTGAAGAAGAAAATGACGTGAAAAAGTCCATGTTCACATCTGCAAATGCTCTCCAAACAAACCAAACCAGTAGGTTACACGCAGGTTTAATTAAGGTCATTGGCTCTGCAGGCTAACTGATGAGTGGATCAAAATCCCCGGACGCCTTCAACAGCTAAAGCCCATAGAGCTGGAGGAGCTGGAGGAGTTGTTATTGAGCGACTAAAGCCTGGTTACTGACGTCAGTCCATGGTATGGGAAGCACTCAAAGGTGTTAAGCAGGAAAGAGCTTACTGTACAATCATAGCTCCACAACAAAAATAACTCATACTAACTCCCGTTACAGACTGACTTCGAGTTTAACACTTTTTACTTTGTTTACATGAGTACACAAGACATTTAACATTACAGTATAGTACATTATTTTTGTTTTATTATACACGGTAAAATATTTAACTCAAGTAAGTTCAATTGATCTGAGGAAGAAGTCCAATAAACCAGAGAAACCCGTGAAGGATCCTACAGAAAACACAGATTTTTAATTTTTTTTTCTTCCTTTTTTGATTCAAAACAACCCGATTTCATTAAAAAATCAAATAAAATACAAAATCAAGTCATACATCAACTTGCTCATCAGTTTTTGCCAGTGGCAGAGTCAAAGGATGCTGCGGGAAACGGATTGCCTCGCTGTTGCGGCGCATGTAGGCGTGGCCGCTGATCGGGTACCACATTTCTGTAAAGGTCAGGCTACCCACGGTGATGGCGCAGCGGCCCAGCACCTTGAAGCCGGACTTGCGGTAGAAGGGGATGAGAAAGTCTTCGCACATCAGCACCGCTCGGCGCACGTTGGGAAGGCAGCGGAGGTACTGCAGGTAGCGCCACATCAGGATGGGGCCTTTGCCCTGCTGCCTGAAAGTGCGGTGGACAGCCAGGACGTGGATGTGGACTGTGGAACCACAGGGCTTGTGCAGGGTCAGGGCATCCTAGAAATCAAAGAAAGAGTAAAAAGTCAGTCATAGCTTTAGTGTTTTTCATTTAGAAAGCTAAGTAGAATATATTACCGTAGTGAGTCTGTCCTGGTCCCAGAGAGAGCCAATGATGAAAGCCACCAGGCGGCCTTCCTCAAACCAGCCCATAGAGAGCTCCGGACAGAGCGTGAGGAAGTGACGCACCTCATCCAGGTGCAGGGGACATTCACCTGACACTGAGATAAATGCTGAGAGAGACAGAGACAGAGGGAGGGGGCAAGATTGGTCCATGCGCAATAATGACTTGGCACTCATTTTACGCGCGCCCACCAGCGCTCATGTAACATTTCACTGAATGTTGCCTATTTTTAAAAAAATCGAACAGCACTTTTTACAGGTAAATTAAAGAAATGTAAATAAAAATAAATTAAACAAACAAACAAAAAAGATAAAGTCAATCACTGGTTTTACGCACAGAATTAAAAAAACTCCTTTCACTTGGATTTGGCGCAGCAGATTGCTGCGTCAATATCTCACCTGTAAGATGGCTCACTTACCCTCACGCTCAATTTCAAAGACGCTTATGGCATCTTGCGTGTTAAGCGGCCGGACTTCGCTCGCGGGAAGTGTGTGTCTCCGTTGAATACCGGGCGAAACCGAAGGTGAGGTCTGCATTGGTTTGATGAAAGGCTGAGCGCCCACAACAGACATCATACGGTTTGGAACCTCTTCTCTCCAAAAATAAAAACTCCGCGGACGTGTCTCTGCCCCCCCGCCCGCTCAGCAGGATCGCCTCTGTGGGGCCCTGCGAGAAGAACAGGACGGTCTGAGTCCGTATTTATGGCTCAGCTCTCCGGGCTGTGATTCACCAGCTGATTTGCATTTGAATATTTGGATGGATGAATGAAAGTCAGAACCCTACAATTAGTCCTGCGCATTGTCACAGATTTTTTTCCCACTCAAACAGACAAATGGATGATAATTACTGATTCCCACTGAGACACCACCTCCTATTTATGAAAAAAAGTTTGAATATTGCTGGACTACAATGAAACTATCTAATCAAGTAAAAACTATTTAGAATAAACACGTTTTTACCCACATCTACAAACCTGATTATAAAAAGATAACACGCCCTCAGCAGCGATCTGTAACTACCATAACTTCCCCAAAACAACATTAACTCATGCGCACACTTACCAAAAAGTGTGAAGATGGACGTCAGTAAAGGTTTTCAGTCTGAGCAGCTCTGCTTCTCTCCTGCTCCACGACAGACGTCTCACTTCGTTATGAACTGATTATTACTATGAGTCACATGATAACGGATTACAGAAGTTGTTTCCACAACTCTGCGCATTAGACACGTTATCTCCTCTCTGTTAGAGCACATAACACACACATTCACTTTATGTTTTAATGCCGGTATTGCTCCACATTATGCCAATATCATATCATTGGCGTGACATGTGATTAATGTCTAAATTGTGCTACTTTATTTATAGTTCGTTGGATTTATTATGTCACAAAGCTCAAATCATCTCCAGCTGACAATGAGTTCACTGGACTCCAACGGCCTCCACAGCCACCAGATCTCAATCCAGAGCAGCTTCGGGATGTGGTGCAACAGGAGATTCTCATCATGGATGTGCAGCCACTGTGTGATGCTGTCATGCCAATATGGAGAAGATATGAAGGTGTTTCCAACACCTTGTTGAATCTAAGACACCAAGATTTAAGGCAGCACTGTAGACAACAGACGGTCCAGCCTCCAGAAACCCCTGCAGTTATCAACTGTATTAGTTGTCAACTAATCATAGACAAGATGGACCTGATGAAGTCACCAATGAGTGTATGTTTTTATTTTTCAATTCTTTATATAGTTACCTCGCAATATTTCCAATGGAGCGCTGTTATAAAAGAATTTCCACCTGGGGATTAATAAAGTATTCCTGATTCTGATATTTGTCCCAACAGGTTGTCTTGAACTGACCCTATAGTGATTGTTTGTCTCTGTGATGGACAGGTGACCTTACCTGATAGCAGCTGGGATTGGCTGGATTAAGCAGGTATAGAAAATGGATAGATGAACACACTTTTTTTCTTTTGGCTTTTAAATAAAGTTTTTATTTATTTAACTGGCTAACATTAGTTGGTTTTAGAGGCACATTTTTATTTTACTGTGTTGACTTTAAGCAAAGTGTTCATATATTATTATTATTATTAATTTCAGTCCCTTTGTGATACCTGCACTCACTCACTAAAGTAGCACTAAAGTAAAGCTCAGCTGCACGATGAGCATTTCAACCCAGTTTAATGTAAAATTAGAGCAAGTAAGTCTAGCTTCAAAAGATTAAACTTTAAAATAAACATTAACCAAACACATTTGGATAATTGTTTATGTATCTTTAAGGGAATAAACCCTTGTGTAGTTCTTTAATAAAACATGTTTTAATGACAAATCTTTTTTTCACATAAGTTAAATTAGTGATGAAGTAAAAAGTTTAATGTAATGTAGGAAGGAACCTCATTTCTGGAGTAAACATCCTCACGTTTCCCCGCTGGTCCTCATCATGTGGGGGTTAAATAACTGATGCATGTCACACAACAACATCAAATGAAGCAAACACACTACTTAATCGTTCAGGTTCTGCAGCGCTTCACGGATGTTTCTCTGATGGAAACGTACATCTAGTGCAGGGGGTGAAATGTACGGCTCACCAGAGGGTCCAATCTGGCCTGAAGGATGAAGGTGGTCAATACGCAAATGACAAATAAGATATTAACTGCTATTTTTATAACTGTTTCATGAATGAATAATTATAATAAAAAACTAAATGTTTTTCCACACAATATTTTACTTCTACAAACATATATAGTGATAATAATAATATTTACCTTTTATTTTGATCTGTTCTACCATTTTTCCCCTTGCATTCCTCCTATAGATGATGAAAAGGTGGCTGGTACTACGACCTTCATCCCTGGCATGTTAGGCCCATCCTTCCACAGAGGTGAGCACACAGCACAAACATAAAGAAAAAAATCTTTTCTCTTTTATTAAAAAAGATTCATAGCATAAAACAAAACAAAATGAACCCTTTCATGCATGAATGTGTTTTTCCACATACAATATTTCACTCTTACAGACGGCAATAGAGATGCTTTTTAAAATTTCTTAATCATGTTATTTTTTTATCAATTTAAAATGAAAAGTTCTTTATTTTATTCTACATTTTCTATATTTCTATAGTATAAACATTCTATAAAAATATAGCTATGTCATTTTCTTTCTGTTTATCACTGAGGCAAACATTACACTGTATCTATCTGTCTATCTATCTATCTATCTATCTATCTATCTATCTATCTATCTATCTATCTATCTATCTATCTATCTATCTATCTATCTGTCTATATTCAGATGTACACTACCGTTCAAAAGTTTGGGGTCACTTTGCCATGGGATTCAATAGGAAAGTGACCCCAAACTTTTGAACAGTAGTGTATATTTATTAATGTTTTCTGAAGTGGGAAATACTAGAATTTTTTTTTTTTTTTTTACTGTGCATGAAAGGGTTAAAAGTAAATCTAATTCCTAACTTGTCCATGTGACGTTGTATTTTTCTGGGTAAATAACACATATCTTGTTAGAACTTTCTGAAATGATCTGACCTCAGTTTGTATTATGAGGTGAGTCAGTGCATTATTACAAAACAGTACCACCATTTTTTAAATAAAATATTTTACTTCTACAGACATGCATTGATGTTTTTCTGTTTTTCAATCTTATTTTAAGTGTATTGATTTTTCTATTTGATCTATGAAAATATTTATAAAATAATATCTTGTCATATTAATATATAATTTTCTCTGAAAACACCTGGATGATTTTCTTCTCCTGTTTATCACTGAGGTAAACTTGGTAATTACAATGTATGTATATAAACTATATCAAATGTAGTTATTCTTTATACGTGGCAGAGTATTGGTGACTCACTAATGTCCAGTGAAGTTGCTAATGTACGGTCCGTGTCCCATCATATAGTGTCCTCTGTAGTGGACACTATGCATCAAAGGGTTAAGGTGGTCAGGATTACTACACACATCCCTGCAAGCATGTCCATGTGGGACCCACAAGGGTTAAATATGGCCAGCCAGAACCAACTTGAAACCTTTATGGGCAAACACAGGTGAAGCCACTGTGGAAACCAATCCACTTATCTGCAGCCCAAATTTAACCCCCTATGTGTCCCACACGGACCTGCTGGTTAAGATGTAGAAATGTACACGTATGTAAAATCAGCCGGTCTTAAATGTAAGAAAAAACAACTGCATGGTTCTTGGTTCTTATTTTCTCAGTAATAACCCACAACTGAATCTGTATATTAATGGTATGCTTCTTCAGCATGAGGCTAAACTTCTGGGCATAGTAATCGATGATAAGCTAACATGGAATACACACATGAACAAAATGACAGCTAAAATGGGTTTAATCTCCTCTATTAAGATAAATGCTGTATTTTTCACATCTAATGCAACACAACAAATTACCCAAGCATTGATAGTATCAGTCCAGTGCTTCATCTGAATTAATAGATAAAATTTAAATGGTTCAGAATTGAGCAGAACTAGGTTGTAATTACAGGGCTAATGTCACAGTATAGAAATTTAAATTGGTTATTAAACATAAATTACTTTATTCATTGTAAGCATTTGGTAGGAACTTAATTATAACTAAGACCCCTTCTAAACTATATTTAAATTTAAAATTTAGCAAAGATAAACATTAACTGGACATGCTGTTGCAAATAATTTATTGCTGCCAATAATATTTCCAAAGCTGCTGTTGTTTTTATTGATATGGTGATGGTTGTTATTATAATCATTATTATAGTGTGCATGCGTAAATGTTTATTGCTGGAGCTCCTATATTCATTGTCTGGTATTATCATGATAAATCTTTACATTACTTGTTATTTTTGTATGATTATTGTTGAACGATTATACATGACGGACCCCAGGAAGAATAGCTGCAGCTTTTTGCTGCTGCTAATGGGGATCATACTAAAATGAAAATACCTCTAGATCATGTCATCATAGTAAATATTTGAATATAAAGACATGGATCACATCATGAATAAACCCGGGCTCTATAGACTTTAATGACTCCATCACTGTACATGTCAGGATAATGGTGCAGGGTCACAGAATCAGTGTGCAATACTGAGCGTTTTGGAACATGAGTGGAGTTTGTATTGTATTCAACACCAGAGATATAAATACAGTCGATGTCTATTTGAATGTTTTTAAATCTTAATAACTCAAAAAGTACAAAAGTTATCAATAAGAAAAAGTCATAGCACCCATCTACAAAGAATCCCGTACTGTTGACATTTCATTTTACCATTGCGACATAAAAGCTAGAGGAAGACGTACATTTCAAAGAGCATCAGGTTTCCACTAATATTTCATCAAATACGCAAATGTATGAAAATACCTTTATGAAATTATGCATGGTTCAATATATGAAAAATACATGTGGCATAAATGGGATTTCTGTTTCAAGTGAGCGAAAAAAGGCACAGAAGAAGAAGAAGAAGAAGAAGAAGCAAGCGAGAGACGACAGGAGCAGTTTACAAGTCGAAGCTGACCTACTGTCGAGCGTTTGTCACGTTTTAAACGGATCGTGTTCTGCAGTCACGTCCCAAACATCCCAGCACGGGGCTGGAAAAATATATCATTCAGTCACGGCTCAACTAAAATCATTCATATGAAGCACAAACAGGATGCTGTAGAGCCCTGAACAAAAATAATGTCAGGAGGTTGTTTGCTTTCGTCACGATCCCCTCCTTTCAAACATCGCAGTGCTATTGTTGAAGCGTTTTTAACATCTAACTACGGCTCCAGCAGAGGATAATTATCACCCGGACACATGTGGCCTCACTGAGCGGGGTTACTTATTTCTAATGTGTGCAGGGATTTGTGGGCGTGACCAAAGCGTCTATGCTCTGCGCCTGCAGCTCCACACAGACGGGTAAGGCAGAGTAGAGCTTCTTACAAGGTGAAGTGGGGTGTTGAGGGGCCAACTGCTGGTGTTGCTAAGGTCGAGAGGTGAGGGGAGCTTGGCTTAGGTTGTGCTGAGTGTAATTTCGAGGCTCAAACAGGAGTTTCTGCAAAATTTGGTAACATGTGGAAGTGGTGGGAGGGGGGAGAAGTGTTCAAGCAGGGAGTGTCTGAGCAATGTGGAGGTGGGAGAGCGAAGGCTAAGGCTTCTGCTCCTCTACTCCGGCTGGGGAGCTGGGGTCTCGTTGGCGTTGTTGTCGGTAATCTTATTCTCCAGCTCGTCATCGGAAAGGAGGTCCAAGGAGGTTCCCTCTACCTGCATGGGGCGTCTGCCGGTGCGACTGGAGGAGAAGCTGATGGGGCCTCCACGCCTGCAGGAGAAGAGGAGCGAAGGTGAAGCAAGTTCAGAACCAAAAATCAGTCTTTCACGAAGAGAGGATGCACAGTTTTTACATCATGCACCACCTCAGAGGATATGAGGATCTCCCAAAACCACCTTTATGACACTAACACAGTAGAAAAGACCTCCACTTTTCTATCAGGCAGAGTCCAGACAGAGGCAGGTTAGTTCCAAATTAAAATCTTATTTATTGTAGAGGCAGCTATCGTTGTAAAATTACTTTATTACCAGAACTGAGATTTAAACTTTGTCTCAAACTCCCCTGGGCACAGGCCTGTTAACCCTGAAGGAATTGACACTATTTTGCTTGTTTGAATAGGTTACGTTTGATTAGGCCTTTATGTAACACATAAAATGTTTGCTATCGCTATTTTAGCACAACCTCTGCATGATCAGACTTTTTTTTTTCACGTTAACCTACTTTATTAACATATTCAGCTAAAAATACACAAACATAAGCAAATCTGAATTGAAAAAAGTAACATTTTCAACAATAAAAACCCACAAACACCACTTATTCTGTTTAATAAAATGACAAAAATGACGAGTATACCTACAGAAATGCAGCACCTGTCCATCCCAGCTTTATGTTCATTAAATAAAAACTATCATATCTCAAGTTTTACATGGTCTATCAACGTTAAATAAAACTGATAAGAGTTTCAGATCTGAACCTTCCAGTGAAGGTGACGGCACTTTTCTTTTACGATGCTGTAGAAATGATCCGATCGTGCCGAACACAGACCCCTAAAGGACAATTTCTCTGCCCTCTCACACACAAACAATGCATCGAATGAAACTCATTTATTTGAAAATGATCTGCTTTATCTACAAAAATGGTCTATTTAAGCAAGTCTTGCAACCTTACATCCAGCCAAAAAGTCTTTTTGATCTTGTTTTGAAAGAAAAGTATTCTATTTCTTGGTTAATTAGTTATTTTACATGTTTATTAAGTTACATCTCCCTGTGATGTGAGTTTGTAGCCACATTATATTTTTTACCCAAGTACCAATTCACACACATTGTAAAAATGAGCAACCTAATATTAGGAAAAGAAGAATCAGACTATTTTAATCAAGTGAGATCATTTAAGATCTCCTGAAACAGTAAAAAAACATTAAACTCTCCAGTCAATGTTCCTTTCATGTTTCTTTCTTACTTTGAGAGAAAAATCTTAGGAAATCTAACCAGGTGTAATTATCTTACTGACTGGCAGATTATTCACTAGTTATAGTCTGAATCTTCTCAATTTAAGTCTTTAAAAAAGAAAAAAGTTTCTGTAATTTCCTCATTACGCTCTGTACAATCTGTAAATTGGTTGATAATGGAAACATTAATCGGCTGACCAGTAGAGGGAGCATGACGACCAGCTGTGTTGGAGAATCATGGCGTTAGTGGATTTTATTTGTGCACCTGAGGCGGTTCTTGAGTGTGTGAACCTCCCGACTCAGACCCTCGCTAGCCTCGGTGGCGTCATCCAGCTCCCTCTGCAGCTTCCTGCGCGAGGCGTTGGCTCTCGTGGCCTCCTCTTCAGCCTCCTCCAGCTGCCGCTTCAGCTGCTTCATACGCGAGTTGGCCTTCTCCACCTTCCCCCACAAACAGAGGAAAAAACAGCTGAAAACACGCTTTAATTATGCATCAGATGCACATGAAGACTTGTAAACCTGCAAGCTAACAAGTTAGCCAAAGACATACTTGCTCCTTAAACTGGTCGGCATGGCGACGCTCATCCTCCACCTGCATGCAGACTTCTTTTAGCTTCTTCTCGGTTCTTCTGACAATCTTGTTGGCAGCTGCTCGCTCCCTTTAGTGAGAAACAGGTGACTTTCATTGTTTGAACTGTTCCTGAAAGGCTGTAGCCGTGTTTTTCCTTCATGTTATTTCTTCTCACCTGGCCTCCTGCTCCATCTGCTCCTCCAGCTGGGCTATCTTGGCCTCCAGAGCAGTGATGGTAGCTTTGAACCTGCTCTTTACAGAACCCTCCAGCTCACCCAGCTTGGCCCGCAGCTCCTTGTTTTGACGCTCCAATTGCTGGCGAGCGTTTTCGCTCTTTTGTGCTGTGCTGCGCTCCGCACTCAACTCTGTGGTCAAGGTGTCCACCTGGGGGGGGGAGTAGAGATCTCACTGGACAGCTACACAGGAACTATCTTATAAATCATGAAATATGATTCTAACACAATAATGAGAGTAACATGCCAAAACCTCGGCCCACCTGCATGGTTGTCTTCCTGAAGCGGTCGTTGAGCAGCTCCATGTTTCCCTGCTCCTCCTCCAACTCCTCCTCCAACTGGGCGATTCGAGCCTCCAGCCTCCTCTTCTCATCCATCAGAGCAGACCTGACACACAATAAATATCCGTTACTTCCAGCTCAAATTTACAAACAGCAGGACTCCATTTTTGGACATGTGGAAAATGTTTCATGCAGGTTTCCCTGCAAGCCCAAACAGTAAAGTAGAGTAGAGTAGAGTAAAGGGAGGTTAAATTATCTCAGTCTAGTGGCACACGACTCCCTAAGCTGTCTCCAACAAGCAGCTGCTGGCACATGGCTTATCGGTACAAACTTTACTACACCAGTAGCTTTTTATTATACTGATTACTTACATTAGGAAATTAAGTTTATGCCCTGACTGCCTAAATAATAACGCCACAGAACAACCTTCAGACTCACCTGGAGGTTTTATTTCATGCACCACTCGCTCCTGAATGCACTAAAAGCATCTTAAATGAATGCTGGATGTTTTTTTTTACAGCAGGAAGCAATTTGCATTACAAGCTGTAGAAGGTGCAGCATGTAAAGAGCTACTAAACCATGAGGGCGTTCGTCATGACTCCCACATAAGAACCAGACTGCAGGCTGAACCGTTTGTACATAAAACTGCTTTTATATTATTTAAATCTCATTCATGAGCTTTAATGGTCGTTATCTGGCACATCCCTTCACCTTAGAGAGAGAAACTGGAATTCACCAAAATCAGAGATACAAACAATTTGCAGCCCATGAACACGTTCATGAATGTGACGGATGGTTTTTATAAAAAAACTTAAATTTAAGAAGACTCGCAGATTCTGAAGAAGATATTTGTGAATGGAGCTTAATGTGAGTAAAAAATCAAATCTTTAAATAAAACCTCTTGTAGGGAAGTTTGGCCGTTTAAAGGCAACAATTTTCTGCTCTTTACTAACAAATCCTGATGTCCGCTTACTTTCCAGAGGTGCTGTTTGAGATTTCATCTTGCAGCTCATCCCGTTCTTGCTCCGCGTGGCGCCGACCCCTCTCAGATGCTGCCAGGTCCTGCAGAGCAGATGAGATATTTTAGTGTTTCCTTGTGAATTATCAACACAAAAACCAGCAATCATCATCCAACGTCCGCTGACCTCGTGTAGCTGTACAATCTCCGCCTCCAGGCTCTTGAGTTTCTTCTCATTCTCCTTTGACAAGGCAAAAATATCGTCTCTGGAAGCTCGGGTGTCCTCCAGCTCCCTCTGATAGTCTTTCATCTGAGCCTGAAGGATGCATCAGAATGTTGTGAATAAATAAGGAGGAAGTGTTAAATGTAGTTTAAGCTGAATAAAATACGGACCTGAATCTTGCGCAGCTGCTTGATGGCTTCATCTCGAGCCTTGTTGGCTCCTTCTATGTGACCCTCTATGTCCTTTAAGTCCATCTCCAGCTTCTTTTTAGCAGCGACAGCCAAACCTCGCTGCTTCCTCTCATCCTCCAATTCTGCCTCCATTTCTCGAACCTGAAAGGAGGAGAACGAGTAACAGAGTTTTTTTAGAGAGGAAATAATGGAAAGGTTTAATTGAACTGAGAGGTTGAGTTTTATTCTGCACCTGCTTGACCAGCGCTCTTTTCTTCTCATCGTTCTGGTCGTCTCGGCCCTGGAGGTCCCTCTCATACTGGGCCTTCATGGCCTGCATGTTGACCTCCAGACGCAGCTTGGCGTCCTCTGTGGCCTGCAGCTCGTCCTCCAGCTCCTCCAGCTGAGTCTTCATCTCCTCCAGCTGCTGCTCCAAAGTGCGCTTGGACTTCTCCAGCTCGTGGACCTGAGAGGATGAGATGTGTGGGAGTTACAGAAGAGCAGGAAGAGAGGTGAAGACCTAAAGCATCACCACAGCAACACTTACATTCTTGCCCACGTCGTCCTTTGAGCTCATCAGATCTTCCATTTCAGCGCGGAGCTGCTTGTTGATCCTCTCCAGCTCCTCTTTGGCCTCCAGCGCCTCGTCCAGGGCTCTGGTCATGGACAGAGCTTTGGTCTCCTTCTCTCTGGCCTCAGCTTCAGCTCGGTCACGCTCCTCAGCATAGCGAGCTGAGATGCTCTTCTCCTCAGCAAGCATCTGCTCAGGAGGTAAAAATCTACTTGTTAACTGTGGCTCATATCTCACATATCACATGTCAACCTTCCAACAACAAACTAAGTCCATAAAAAGCCATCTAACCTGGTCAAACTTCTTCTGCTTCTTCTCTAGGTTAGAGACGATTTGTCTCTGATGATCCAAGTCAACGGTCAGATCGTCCAGCTCCTGCTGCAGACGTGTCTTCGTCTTCTCCATCTTCTCAAAGGCAATCGTCTTCTCCTCCAGACGCTGGCTGGCCAGCTCCAAATCCTTCTGCAGTTTCTTCTTCGTCTCCTCCAGGCCTTCGATGGTTCCAACGTCATCCTCGACCTTCTTCTTACTTTCTGAAAGCTTTGATTCACACCACATCTCCATCAGAGCAAGAACCAATTTGAACAATCTTATTTACCCTCTGTCACACGTCCTACCTGAGCCTGCAGATTCACCAGCTGTTTCTCCAGATTCTTGCGCGCCTCCTCGTCCTCCTCCTGCTGCTCCTGCACAGCGTTTTTCTCCTCCTCCAGCTGCCGAATACGACTACTCAGGTTGAGTTTTTGGCGCGTCTCTTCTTGGAGGAGTTCCTACACGAACAGAAATGAGGATACAGGGAGTTTAAACAAGAGGATTTGTTAACTTTAACGTGATTACTAACATTAAGAATTTTTTTATCACCACCTGTGTGTCCTGCAGCTGACTCTCTAAACCAGTGACATCTTTGGTCATCTTGATCCCCTTCCTCTCTGCATCTTCCAGCAGCGCAGACACGTTGTCCAACTCAGTCTGCAAGGAGAAGTTCAAACCAGGTTATTTATTGATAAAATATTCAGATGCCAATAAGCATATCTCTGCTTCTACTTATCCTCTATAAAAAAAATTACTGCAGACTCTAAAACACATGAGCTAAATTAAGCCTTGTAGGTCATTAGGGACTTCTTTGTCCGTCTAGATAATTTTCCCTCAATTTTTGACCACCATTTTCGTTACCTAATATGGGATGATTTGTTTTGTAGGAAAGTGTTTTTCTTGAAGAACTTTGTGATCCAATTCAAATTTGTCTTAAAGGTACAGGACACTGGGAAAACATTTAACACCCTTTCGGCTCATTTGGGGACAAAAAAAGTGTCCAAAAAACAGCTATAAAACATTACAGATTAATATTCTTTTCCACTTTTTCAATTTCACTCCTAAACAAAATCACAAAATATTCATATTATTTTAACCCTTTAATGTCAATTTTATCACATGATGTCACAGTTTTTTTATGAAACAATTAAAAGTTATTTTCCATATAATACATGTTAGGGAGAATAAATGTTATTACTCATTTTTGTACACTTACGACCCAACATATATTTTATACAACATATATGCCAAACGCTTTGTAGTGTTTCTTTTCTTTCTTAAAAACGGCAAAATCGTGCAATTAAATTAGCATAAATTGGAATTGGCATGGTGAAAATAATTTAGAAGTTTTAATTAGGAATGAAGTTAATTGAGGGATTTGGGAAAAGATGTGGAAAAGTGATTAATCTATCATGTTTTTATAGCAGTTTTTGTGGAAAGGAATTTTTGGCAGCCACCTAAAATCTGTTGGAAAGAAATTAACTGATGTTTTGTGTGTTTTTCTTTTTCATGTAAATGGTGACATCATGTGATCAAACAGGTATTTAAAAGGTTAAAATAATTTGAAAAATGTTCTGTCCTAAAATTTCTGGAATAAAGAGCCACAGTTTTTAATAATTATTGATTACTTATTTAAGAATAGGGACTGGGCATATTAATAATAACTAATAATTAATAAATTACCCAAATTTCCCTGAGGACTCTCCAAAGGCATTAATAAAGTATTTCTATTCTAATGTAAGTTTTCATGTAAATCTGCAAGATTATAGTCAATTGTTAATTTCCATCTTTGGTCCCTAGGCCGGTAGATGGACTTAAAAACAGTAGAACACAACGATATAATACATGGAAAACATATAATAACACAGTAGAGGGACAGAACCAAGACATGAAACATGGACAACAGCATACATTTACATCAAGTGTAATTCTTTAATGGTCAGCAGGTATAATAGCAGTTCATCTTCCTCTGTGTTGTTAACGAAAATCACGAAATGACATTATTTGGAGGTAAAACCAAAGATTTTGCTGTATGAAGCTACACAGATGAGTGCGACTGACCTGCAGCTTGTGTGTGCGGTCGGACAGTTCACCCTTGACCCTCTCGCCCTCCGTCGCCCTGGCCATAAACTCCTGCAGCTGAGCTTCCAGCTTCTTCCTCTTATGTTCCGACTCCGTCTTTGCCTGCTGGAGGGTCTTCACCTCGCTGGCCAGCTCCTTGTTGGCGCTCTCCTGGCTCTGCTTGGTTTTCTCCAGATTAGCCTTGAACTAGGTAGAAACAACAATGTTATGAAAACATAAAGTCATGCTAACTTCTCTTTGGTTCATTTGTAAAAGCTGTGAGGTTGATGATTGTGGGAAAGTCTCTTACCCTCTTGGCCTGCTCCAGCTGTTCAGAAAGCTCCTCCAGAGCAGTGCTGTGCCTCTGTCGCATCTCCTGGATCTGAGCTTCGTGGTTTTTAGTCTCCTCCTCAATGGCTTTCTTCAGCTCTGCAACCTCCTGCTCACGCTTGGTCCTACAAATGAAACAGTAACGTATGAGGTTTGCAGGAAGCCCACTGTCTAAAATAAGAGTAATAGAAGGACTACGACACCTGAGCTCCTGCTGGGCTGCAGTCGTGTCCAGGGTGTCCTCCAGTTCCGTCTTGAGGGCCTCAAGCTCTTCACTTAAGTCCCTCTTGAGTTTCTCAGCCTTGTTCCTGGCCTGCTTCTCCGACTCGAGGTCCTCCTGCAGCTCGGACAGCTGGGCCTGCAGCTCCCTGACCTGCTTCAGAGCGTTGTTCTTCTGGGTGGCCTCTTCCTCACCTCTGTTATTTAAATCAAAGGGAAGATTTTAAGCAACATTTGGTTTCTTTAGTTAGGAAGTTTTTATGAATTGGCTAATATAAAATATAATATATAAAATGAAGTGTAGATCATATAATGACTTTGTTATAATTGCATTATAATTTGACTAGAATTAACTGGACTGTATCTTTAAAAGTGCCTTGAGGGGACTTCATTGTGAATTGGTGCTAAACAAACAAAGCTGAACTTAATTTAATAAATGGCCATAAAAACTGGAAAAAAGTGCAATATTTATAAAGTCTATAAAGGCAAAATCAGAGCTTTCATACTTCTGATGAGCTTAAAATTTTTTATAAAAGTAAAGTTTGGCATGAGCAGATTTTTTGTTTTAGTTTTCAGTAATAGTTCTTCAGACTCCTTTTTTTTATATTTTCTGCCTTTTGTTCTATTTTCTGTCCAGATGATCTCACAATGCTTCAATAATGTTGGGGTCTGGGCTCTCGGGAGGATTCATTCCTCCATCAGGACCTGTTGTCGCTGATCTTTAGTCCAGTTCTTGTGTCGTTTGGCAAACCTCAGTCTTTTCCTCCCATTTCCCTTCCTTTAGCACATCTTCTTGTCCCTTCCACAGAGACCATTTCTGATGAGGCTTCAGTAAACAGATGGTCCAGAAGCATCTCTCAGATCTTGTGTCAGGTCTTTGTTGGATTTTTTCCCCTTTTTCTTAAAGACATCACTTTCAGATACTGCTCATCTGCTTTAGGTAGTTTTTTAGTCCACTTCTTTTTTCTCCTCTATTTGTCCAGTTTTTTAGATGTTTTAAGTATGTAGTGAAGTTTTCAGCTAGTACCTGTTCAGGATTATGTTCTCCATTTTTTATAGATACAACTAATAAAATATGAACAAATGATAAAATTGAAAGAAACAAAAAGAAAAACAAACAAAACACATTTTACTAAAAAGAAAATGGTTAGCGGAGGACTGGATTGTAAATAACGTCTAAAACACATATGTCAAACTGGTCCAGCAAAGGGCCGTGTGGCTGCAGGTTTTTGTTCCAACCAAGCAGCAGCACACCAGATTTGACTGATTCAATCAACTGATCTCAGTCTTCAGACAGCTGATTGGTCAAACTGTGTGCTCTTGGCTGGCTGGAACAAAAACCTGCAGCCACACGGCCCTTTGCTGGACCAGTTTGACATGCCTGGTCTAAAAGAAGACTTTAAAAGACCTTCGGAAAGCAGCGAGAAGTCTTGCTCCACACCAGGTTAACAGATTATAAGTGTGGCTCCCTAAATGTAAAAACTACAACTGCAACTTTATTTAAAACACACTTTAAAAACAACAAAAGTAAACAAAGTGTGAGACAAATGTAGGTCCTGAGAGGAAGTCATGGTAATATGTAAAGTCTCCGCTGGGTGGCAGCATCTGTTTTCTTTTTTTTACTCCAACAGGTCTAAATGAAGCTCAACAGCAAGTAAAATATCACAATTATTACAGCATAATAAAATCACTGCTGTAAACCTGTCTGGAGTCTTTCTGCTGCAACAGAACCTTCCAGACTAATGGTTGTGCGTTTTCCTTGCTTCAGTGAGGTATGAAGGCTGCTCTGTAATGCTCTAAACTCACACTGACTCAGACTGTAAAGAAGAATCTGAGTGAAACAGCGCTGAAGCTGTTAAAACCCACATTTAGCTCACACTGTTATGTAAGACTGAACTGAAGCTGAACTGCTTTCACTGCAGTGAGCGGAGGTGTTTCATCTCCTACCTGGTCTGCATCATCTGCTGCTCATCTTCCTTCTTGACCAGCTGACCTTTAAACTCTTCAATCTGGGACTGTAGCTCTGATATCTGGTCCTGGAAGTCGGATGTCTCCCCGTCCAGCTTCCTCTTCGCCTTTTCGAGCTCCTGTCGAGTTTTCTCCTCTTTTTTTAGTCTCTCTAAATGAGAAATCAAAGGACACAAAAGTTTAGTAAAAGATAACTGCAGCACGGTGAACATGTACTTGAGCTTCTTTACCCTCCAGGTCGACCATCATCATCTCCTGCTTGTTTTTGACCTTTCCCAGATTTTTGGCCTTCTCTTCTTCTTCAGTTAGCATCGATGTCACCTCATTGATTCTGTCCTCAAACAGCTTCTTCTCCTGGAGAGTGCAGAGATGCAGGCAGGTCAGCAGACAGCAAGCTCATTTTAGCTCTACTTTTTATGGCTCTACAACATACTTTTCTCCAACCATGGCTCCTTTAAAGCGTGCATCCTCTCACCTTCAGGAATTTGGAGTTCTGGTCCTCTAGTAGCAAAATGTCTTCTTCATACTTCTTCATTTTAGCTTCAGCTGTGACTTTCTCGAGCTGAAGCTTCTGCCTGGCAGCCTCCTCCTCATCCAACTGTTCTTCCAGGTCCTACAAAACACAAATTACAGCAACAACCATAGGTAGCTTGTTTTTACACAGTTTGAGATTATTATGCTCTAAAATAAAAAGCTACATGTGATTTTCAGCATCCAGTGTTTCAGTGGTATTTATACTGTTTTTTTCTTTTGTGCACACAGTGATAATATAATATACAGTGCAAGTGTAGAGGAAAGCATTGGCCAGTGAAAACTTTCAGGGCAAAATTGATCATAAAAACAACAAAAAAATGAATAATAAACCGATAATTGTGTACATATTTCTTCCAGGTTGTAGTCTGCAGTGTTTATTAGAGAGCCCCCTAACAAATAAGTAGTTGGGTCATGCCCCGGCTGATCGCCCAGTTTAAATGGAGTGAAAACTCTGCCTACCCGGCTAGTAAGACAAAAAGGAAAACAAATACATATATGAGAATAACAAAGTAAAAAAGAAGTTAAATAAATAAATAATTGTCTTATTATGTCCCTGCCCTGCCAACCTCCCAACCACAGTCTGCGAGGACGGTCCCACTAAGCAACATGAGGAAAAGCAGCAGGGGCCCAAAACGTCCCGAACACTGCAGCCACACATGCCATCAATCCAGACAGAACACCACCCGAATGCCCACCCTAATCTAGATTAATCTGTTAATATTCCTAATCTGGTGTGTGGCATGAAAAAGCAACAGCATGACATGTAACACTGACCCGGTTCTAGCTGGGAGCCTGCAGGTGGCGAAGCCCAGAGGGCTCTCAGACCACCACCCCCACGCCGACCAACCCGTGTAGACAGGTTGGAGTCAAAGCTAAGATGGTGTAATAAGGTTCATTACTCTTGGACAAACCTGGATGTGGGACTGCATCTTTTTCTTCTCGTTCTGCATGCCTTGGGTTCTCTCCTCTTCTTCCTCCAGCCTGGACTCCAGGTCATGCAGAATCTCCTCCAGCTCTTGTTTCTTGGATGCCAGACGAGCTCTCATCTCCTCTGCCTCTGCAAACAGCTCTGTCTCCGCCTGCAGCTGCTCTGCGAGGATGTTTTTCTCTTCAAGCAGCTGCACATTAATAGTGTTAATGCCTCAAATATGCAGCAAATTAATCCATCATTTAATAGGACAGTTTTTCCTGTAGCAGTGACTGACCTGCTGATGTTTCCTCTCCATCTCCACCAGTTCTCCCTCCACCTTCATCTGCTTCTCCTTGACTTTCACCAACTCTTCATCTTTGGCCTGCATCTCCTCCTCCTGCCTGGTCACCTGCAGCAGAGGCTTCACCTGCAGGGGCGAATTAAACCACTTACACACTCTACCTGCCATACTAGAGGATCCTTATACTGCTGAGGTAAAGAAACTAAACTGTGTGATCTCTAGAGATAAATCTGACCATTTCTCTTCTAGATCTAAGTTTTGGGACAGATTGTAACAGAGAACACACACCTTAGTGAAAAGTCTCCACCACTGCCAATGACGTAATTTCAAGTAGGCAGCACAGTTTCTCTGGAGGACTTTCAGGGCGCTGAGCTGCTGCTGCTTCTTAGCAAAAGCCCTGAAGCATCACAAGCAGAGAAGACAACAAACTGAGTGAGTCAGCAGTAAAATCTGATTTTTGTGATCCGATGGCATGGCTCTGACAGACAGGAGGTAGGAAATAAACTCTTACTTGCGGGCCAGATACCCTCGACAGACGGCCTGGAAGAAAATGATGATGTCAGTGATTTTCAGGTCCCTCTCTTCCTCCAAGTGGGCCAGAACTCCAGCCCTGAAGAAGATCTTACTCTGACCGATACGGAAGAGGTTTCCATCCAGCTCCAGCGCTTGAATCTACCAACGGATAGAAAACAGGAGAAGTTGAAATTATAATTTCACTAAGTGATATTTAATGCTCAGACTGCTGTTTGCAGTGATTTATATTCCTTACCATTCTCTCACAGGCCTGTTTTCCATCCATGAAGCCCTTGGGAATGGCATTGGGTGTGAGAATCTCATACCTAAACACAGAGCAGAGACAGTGGATGACTCCTTTATCTGTAATTATGTTTTTAACCTGATTGTATGAATAATGTGATGTTTTACTAAATCAGTACCTCTGTCTGAACTCCTGGAAGACGATACGGTTGGGGAATCCCTGTCTGCAGATACGAATCCCCTCCAGGACACCGTTACATCTCAGCTGGTCCAGAACCAGGTGGGGGTCTAGTTTACCAGCCTGAGAATGGAGGGAGAAGGAAAATGGCTGAATAAGCTCAACATTTAGCAGCGTGTGTCTGTGCAGCAGCAGGTGTAATAGCGAGTGCGTCCCATACAAGTACATAACACTTCATAACGCTCAGGTGTTAAGACTCACTCGTTTTTCATGGTTGGGGATGATGCAGCGGACAAAGTTGGGGTTAGTGTTTCTGAGTGTGGCCATCAGTTTCGACAGCTGCTCCTTGTACAGCTGTCCCACGGTACGGAACATGCCCTTCTTGGTCTTGTAGGCGGCACCGAATGCCGTCTCGTTCATACCTGCAACCTGGTCCAGACCCACAATCCGGTCAACTGGTGATAAAACAAAAGGCTTTAATGACATCGTTTACTCAAGAAAATTAATCTTCTTTTCTGAATTCATCATTTTAATTATGCAAAAATGAAAAAAAGCTGACAAAACAAATCTTTCATTGTCGATTAAATGACATGGATGTTGAACAGGAAATTCTGCCGATAACGACTGATACATTCAGCTGAAGAGGGTTTGCTATGTTCTAAGCATGAAGAGACGCAACATTAACGCAGGCTACGTTAGCCAACAGCTGGTTTATCTGCCCCGTGCTACAATTTATCTAACGGTGGAATCTAATTTCAGTCCACAAGTCAGGAAATGCAACCAAGAACTCAATATCGTAGATCAGAATGAAGTTTGAACTGTTTTCTTCATTTTTAATAAAAATGAATCAGAATGCAACCCAACTCCCTGTTTTAGGCGTCTCTAACGCCAACTTTTAATCTGTCTGGCCACTCACCTGCAAACTGTCCAGTAAAGACAAAAAGCAAAGAAAAATAAACACAAAAATGTCCTGTTATGTGATTTATTGTTTATAAAAATATTATATGAATCTTATGGCTCAATCACTTACACAGAATATCTTAATATGCACCTTTGGTGAAGGAAAACTGTTAAAGTCATTTACTGCATTATTTCATGGGGTTAACAGCTTATTGTTTCCAGACTGTTGTAAGAGTTTCTGCTCTAACAGCTCTCCTGTCACACAAGCAGTCCAGAGATTTTTTAAAGCCTGATTACACACTGACTGGATGTTGATCGTCTTTAAAATGTCCTAAGGATGAGACTTGAGTCCTGAGTTAGAAAAATCTCAGTTTAACCTTTTAAAAACCTGAAGTCCCCAAGTGGGGGACATTGAGACTAATCTGTTCTAAAAAATTTCTAATTTGTTCTGCTTTACTTTACTGGCCTTTGCAGAAATCATGTTCACGCTGTTTTATGATTTGTTTATGATTAGAGCATTTCATCCTCAAATTATTTGTTTTTATTTGTGTAGTGTGCCATCTTTATTTATTCTTTACTAGTAACGTACGTACTGACACACATCTCAGCAAATCAGCAAATGAAGTGTTTCTTTTTCTTAAATTGAGCTTGTGGTTGCAGAGATATACTCATTTCATCATGCAATTAGCAATTTTTAAACTCAAAGGGGTTCAAGTACTTTCTCTAAAAATAGTTTGTTTTTTTGACATTACATCACATCTTCTGAGCTAGTCTTGCTGAGATACCTAATTATCATATAACTAATTAATGAAAGTTTAGTAAACATTTTAAAATCTTTGTACTTTGCACTTCTGCAGCATATTATTTATTTATCTTTTAAAATAAAACATGATTAATGCCATAGAGTTGGATCAGATATCTGGCACGCAGAGAAATTAAGTTTTTCTGATACAAATAAATGACAGCACCAATATATAAGGAACATTTTGGAAATGGCTATTCCATCTGCTGGTGGTTCAGATGGGGCTTCTGAAAGCTAAACTCATTACACTGAGTAAGACGAGAGTATCTGAAGTGGTGACACTGGCTCTGATCATGCATTAACTAGTTAAGTGTCCTAACTGTAACCTCCACAATGTATCAGAGCCTATAAGCAGAACCTAAATGCACAATTTAAACAGATAAACATTCTGTAAACATATTTATAGTCTTATGATTTCAGCCTTTAGACAGCAGCTGTATCATTTGATTATATTATACAGTATTTCTAAAGCCTTACATGACTTGACATTTAAGCCATAGTTGCTATAACATTCACAGTGGCAGTGAGCCACTAGCATCAACAGAGGAATGAACATTTTTAGAGTCAGAGGTTTTAAATAAAACACAAGTTGGAGCCATGCAAAGCCACAGCAGAGCTTTCAGGTGGGTGCAGAGTGCAGCTGTGACAGGACAGGGAAGGACGAGAAGCAGTGTGCGACACACAGAGGTTACTATCATTCACCTGGAGCTTCATGGAGCCCAGACACATTGTCATAGAAAGAGGCTCTCTGAAACGTCTGAATGTCTACAGCAACAGAGAGAGAAGACAGGAGAGTGAGGGAGAAAAGAGAGCAGGCGTGCAAACACAAACACCCATCCTTCATCCTCCCACAGGCATAAATCTGCACTGAGAGGATGTTAGAACCAGAGGACTGAAAAGCAAATGTTAGTTCTTCAACTAAAATATGACAGTATGAGTACATCAGTGTTTTCACAGCTTCTCATATTAGTCCAGAAAATGTTACATCATCGTTTTCCTGAATATAAGCAACATACAGTTTAATATGTGATATTAATAACATCCAGCTCTGGGATATAAATGTATTGGATGAGTCCGCATGCTAAGATTACTAATTCTGTTTGTGGGGGGAGAAAGCATATTTTCTTTTATTAAACATACAATTCGCTGAGTTATTACTACTTTTGTGTAATGAAACCTGTCAGTATGATGTTCAGCTTCACAAAAAACAGCAAAAGAGACTCTCACCATCTTTCCAGAGCTCAGCCACAAATTTATCGGTGGACTGGTGAAGGAGCGTGGCGACGTTATCGTTCAGAGGATCCATGTTCTTCATGAGCCATTCATCAGCTTTGTAGTCCACCTACAGACACACAGTCACTCATGAGTGTTTTAGTAGTCAATAAATGTGCTGATGCGTTACATTCCCCTGAACACCACAACGGAACAACATGGCCATTTTGACCAATTAAAAATAATAACTTTGTCAAATAAAATCATAAAATCTTGCTGGTCTCTGGCTTTTTCTGAAACTGTCTGAATTTTCATTTAAATTATTTTTTATATTTAGTAAATAAAGAGCAGAGGAAGTATGATGATCTTAATTATTATCTATTTCATTTGGACCACACAGGATTATTTTCAGACTTCTGGGTCAGATGACATGAATATATTCAGTAAAGGGTACTACACGGAGATGCCGCACTGATATATTTTACATCATACTGAACCTTGTAGGAATAAATACAGCATTTTGATTCCCCTGTATGTCTGGTACTTATAATGAATGGACGATAAAAGTCTGTAAATGCCCACATCATCTTCAAGCACTGGCACCCAAACAGCTCAAAGAACGTTTCCACAGAAGCAGCCAGAGGAACTTTGGGTGGAGTTTATACTGGAGAAACACCAGTGAGGCAGGTGAAACAAGTGGACTGCAACACAATTCAAAGTTGTGGCAGACTCCTGAAAGGAGGCGGGGTCAGGTATGGAGAATCTGCAGTAACAATAAAACCTCTGACACCTGCAGAGGGTCCGAGGTTTTGTTGGCATGTCAGCGGTTGTGTGTCATCTGACTGGAGATTTACATCATAGCCTAAACAGTGATGGTCATATAAATATTCTTGCCTTCATATAACTCTTGTTACTGACTCGTGTTTTTCTGTGTTCTTAATTACTGTATTCCACCTGCTGATTGTTATTTGTTAAGCTACAAATATTTTTTTAGGCTACACAAATTGTTTCTATATTTTATAAAACATTATTTTAGCTATGGTTGCACAGTGGTGTGGTGTGGTGGTTAGCACCGTGGCCTCACAGCAAGAAGGTCGCTGGTTTGAGCCTCCTGTTTATCAAACAGAGGCCTTTCTGTGTGGAGTTTGCATGGAGCATGTGTGTGTTCTCTCCTGGGACTCCAGCTTCCTCCTTATGTCCACATACATGCATGCTAGGTTAACTGGTCACTCTAAATCCTCCCTAGGTGTGAGTGTGAATGGTTATTGGTCTTTCTGTGTTGGCCCTGCGATGGACTAGAGTAAGTGGTATAGAAAATAGATGGATTATTAAGCTATTATTAAACGTAACATTATCTTAGCTGTATACTTATAAAGGGAATTAACCAGGGTTTAAGTAGCTGCTTGGGCTGTTCTAGTAGTTACAGAATAGAGGCTGTTCTAGTGTTAAATTTATTAAAATTACATCAAATGGTCAGAATTAGAAATATGCTAAGGCAGGGACTCAAGTAGAAAGAAAATACCTCAGTTATGATGTGGTTACATAAGATTTGGGAAACTGACACGGAAAAAGCAAACCACAGAAAAGCTTTTTTTAATTTCCCATCCTCTTTCTTTCTCACTCTCATACCGAAGCGATGTCAACGTAAAAATCTAAATATTATCTAAATACACTGTTACAAGATTAGTCCCTGATCAGCTGCCTCTGCAAATGTCTCAAATGTCAGTTAAGATCTGCTGTTTCCAACAGCGTTTCCGCATACCACCATGCAGTGGTTTGGATTTTCTGTCGGCACCAGATGTGCAGTGTGCTACGCCAGGACCATCCAAAGAGTTGTCAGACTTTTAATAAATCTCATGAAATAGCTGCATGCAAAACTGACATTACAAATATGAAAAAGAGCTAAAGTGTGTGTTTGGTATTAACTGCTCATTGCATTTGACTGGTGGCAGTGTCAGGACCTGTGGAATGATCATGTTCACTGAAACACGGTAATGACTTGTGTGTGCTTTTCAGACATGTGATTTCCAGGGGAGAGTGTTGGATTAAGACAGAACAGAAGTGACACTTGCAGTAATCTGAGTTGAAGATCTGCATGTGGGTTTAATCAGAGTCCTGGAAAAGCAAACTCACAATGTTTACACTTATTTTCCTCTTCGGTATCACCGTCACTCAGGATTTATTTTGTGAAATTCGAATAAAACCTGGATCCAGGATCGGGAATAAACTTGCATTTTGACCTCTTTGCGGTGGTAAGGATAAAGTCCAGGACTGATTCTTTGTTTTCTGTATTTGCAAATACATGTTGTTAAGAAGAAAAGAAGACGCAGGTAAACCATAATTAAACTATCATCGCAGAGGTAATACCAGACTTATGACTGACAGGCACCTTCTCAGGAATGTTGAGGTGGATCATTTTTCCCGTTGGAGATGCCAGATCTCCACACAAAGGTGAAAGTTCAGAGCTTCAGTTATGTAACCACCAGGCATCAAAGACTCAGTCTCACCAATCTGAACCAGATGTGGGTTTACTGCAGCAGCAGAACAACAACTGGCCTTTTGTTTTTATGCTGTGACCTGGGAAACTACGCCATGAGACCAGCTTAGTTTGCACTAAAGACGAGGAAGACGCAAAGCTGCTGCGCAAAAAAGCATAACATGAAAAAACTTCAGCTCATGAAAAGTGACATCGTTAGTTTTCAAAATTACACACAGATTATTTTTAACTCCTCAATTTTTTACATCTTATCTTATCTTATCTTATCTTATCTCATCTTATCTTATAAACGTACCCTTCCTGCGTAGTGGATGATGCAGAAGTCAGCTTTGTCCTTGAGTTGTCGTGGTTTCTGAAACTTTGTGTGCGTTCCCTGCTCCTGCAGCACTTTGTCTACAAACGTCTTGTCTGTGGCCTTGGGAAACCAGCACTCCTCGTCCAGTAAAGCCAGAATTCCAGGTGGATTATTCTGGGAAGACATATTGTGTCAAAAGCTGGACATTTACAGAGAAGACGAGCAGTCGCATGTACAGACAGAGGACCACCGACCGGCCTCTCGATGAGGTCGATGCAGGGCTGCAGGTCGAGGCCAAAGTCGATGAAGCTCCACTCGATGCCCTCCCTCTGGTACTCCTCTTGCTCCAGGATGAACATGGTGTGGTTGAAGAGCTGCTGCAGCTTCTCGTTGGTGTAGTTGATGCAAAGCTGCTCAAATGAGTTCAGCTGGAAGAAAAGTGAAAAGCCAAAGTCAGACTATGATCAAATCTGCACCTAATTGGGCATATATTGACTTAATAAATAAAAAAAAAAAAAAAAAAATTAGTTTCTTATCTTTACAGACCCATGAAAGATTGTAATAAAGCATTATCACCTCAAAAATCTCAAAGCCAGCGATATCTAGTATGCCAATGAAGGAGGCCCCCTGCCGCTTGGTCCTGTCCAGGGCCTTGTTGATGCGGTGGACCAGCCAGCGGAACAGCCGCTCGTACGTCGCCTTGGCCAGGGCTTCCACTGCAAAATCAGCCTGAGGTAAGACAAAGAGCAAAGACACACAAATGTTAATAATAAATAACCCTGAGAGATAGCAGGGCAGTGTATGACTTAAAACATGGTAATGCTGTTTTATAGTCTGTAGGGACGCAGATTTGTCTCAGTAGGACATCAGACTGGCTACAAATTAGCCAGGTGCCATGAACGGCCCGTCCAAACATGTGTTATAGATTTTATGTATAGTCTAAACAGAAAGAACAGACTAAACTTCAACTTTCTCAGGTTTAACAGCTGAGAAAATGACTGCAGAATCTTAGTTTATAAACAGATGCAATAACATTTGATATGAAAGGTTTTCACTGAAAAGTGTTGAGCAGTCCCAGGTTCTGGTGTCCAGCAGTTTTATCTCATTCTATTGATCATATGACACAAGACAGAAAATATTAACCCAAGTTTTAGAAACTGTTAAGGGATATTTATCATTATTTCCTGTCTTTTTGAGGTGTAATCCAATAACTGGTTGAAGTAATTTCACCTGTAAAGTGCCTTGAGATGACTTTGTTGTTTTAATGTCGTTGCTGCTCCCTGCTGTAATGCTTTTAATGTTTTATGTAAAGCACTTCGAATTGTCTTGTACATGAAATATGCTATACAAATAAATTTGCCTTGCCTTACACAAATAAAGCTGAAGTGAACTGAATTAAATTAAAATGAATCTAGAGATGAACTGACCCACACTGACCGCTCACCTGCTCTTTAGTCTGTGCCTTCTGCACATAGTCTCGTCCCACTTTGATCCTGGGGGTGAGGATGGCTCGGGTGAACTCCATGACGTTCATCCCAAGCAGGTGGCAGAGTTTCTGTGCCGCTGAGAGAAGCAGAAAACACAAAGCACTCAGCTTACTGAACAAATACACATTTTTACCAGCAGACAGAAGATAACATTAGTTCTTATAATATTAAATTTACACTATCGTATGTCTCTACAGCTGATGTGATGATGAAATAACTGAATTAAAAATCAGATACTTCTGAAGCAGAAGGTAGATACACAACATCAGCTAATTTCCTGCTTCTGTCTTATACCCTCGCATATGAATGGTAAGATTGACCCTTATAATTTTAATTTAAACACACACTGCAAATCTATCCACAATCATGCATGGGGGGAATGCTCATTTAGCTACTCATTTAGCTAGATTTAGCAACTTTTAGACTTTAATGTAAAACATATTTTAAATTAATGAAAGATTTTATGTTTTAAACAGACTTCACACCAACAAGCAGCTAAAGAACCAAAATATGAGTGAAAAATAAAATTAAGTCATTATATTGGCTCTAAACTAATAAAAAAAGGGGTGTATTTATTACAAAGTATCTAACACCCTTCCACCCAAATAACCGCCCAATAAAATTATAACCAAACTGCTTTTTTGTTGGGTTTTTTTTAGTTTAAATTTCTTATTTTCGGCCAAGGCTTTGTTGACTATTAGGTGGAAGTGGGCTGTTCTAACAAAGGTGTGTGGTCTCACCCACACAATGCAAATCTTGGCTGGTCAGAGACCTCAGAAGGGATTTCTTTAACTAAACTCTTCTCATCGTGTTAAATGCGACAGCTAATTTAATATTACTAACTATAAAATGCATTCAACTTTTGCCTTATGTGCCAATGATGTAGCTGAGATTTTAGGAGCATCTGGTGGTGCAGACATGATCCAAACATTACAAGCATTCCTATATGAAGAGTCACATAATATATCTTCTGCATAGTCATGTTTCATCTGAAGCATATGCTCAAAGTAGAAAATAATGACGGCACGTAATACGTGCAGGCTGTTTTCTATCAGCAGGAAGGTCAGAGTCCTCTCACAGATGTGGAGTGTTTACCTGTGTTCTCAGGCATGGAGGCTTGATCCGTGTTTCTCTCCTTTTTAAAGACAACGTTGCCAAACTGAAGCACCGCCGAGACCACCTTCAACATGCCTGGCAAAGAGGGGGCAAGATGAAAGGAAGGTCATGCCAACACATAAAAAAAAGAAGAAGAAAAACAATTGTTTTATTGTGAAAGGAGGATGTGCTATGTTTCAGAGCACATCTGGAACTTGTACTCACAGACTATCTCATCATGGGAGAAACCCATGATGTGCATGGCATCCATCGTCTCCTGGAAGTTGTCCTTGTCCTGCTGACCTGGGATGGGAATGTTGCCATTGGACAGGAAGCGGTAGTTGTTGAAACCCTCGAGGAGGAGGTCCGCTGGAGAAGAAAATAAAAAAGCTTTTTAAGGATAATTAATCATCTAAAGGCATTTATATCACCACATTCTTTTTTTCTACTTATATGTGTTTTCCTACATGTTGAACTGATTTTAGTTTAGACTCTGTGTTTGTGAAGTGTATTAGCATAATTATGTCTCTTTGTTTCTAAAGCCCTGTTTACTTGTTTTCAGCATTTGTCTATTCAAGTGCTTGTGGTTTGAATTGCCGTTTATTTTCGTAAAATTGGCTTTGTTAAGCTTTAAGCTGACTCTCTCCTGGTAATGTGGATGTATAGCATCTATATATTTATACAAGCATTGCACATCAATTACTGTGCAAACACTGACAAAAAGGGGTTAAAACAATTTCAACTTGTGTTTTTTTTTTAAATACATCAAAAACATATAAATTCTTGAACAATATTTCAGAAAATATTCAGAAAATGAAGTTCTGAGGAACTGGGAAACTGATTTAGGCAGATCCTTGAATGGGATTATGTCTGTAAAACTCTTCCCATCTGGAAATCCACATTTGACTGTACAATATGGGTTAAACTAACTCAGCACTGTGAGCGAGGGTACCCTTATTCACATGGTTTGGTCATGCAGAGAAATACAAACATTCTGGGAAAATGTTCTACAGCTTTGGCTGAACTTGTTGACTATCCTCTTCATTGTGAGCTGGCTTTACACATGTTGAACTCTTTTATTGAAGGACTTTTGTCTAAAGTTCACCAGCTAATTCTAACAAGTGGAAAAAAGACTGATAGCAGTGAATTAGAAGGATGCAGATCCACTGAAAGATGGCTGCAGACCACATGGAAGGGACCCATCTAACAGAACTTTATAATAAAGAGCAGCAGCTGTGGAAAACTCTAATGCATTAAAATATCCATTATTTCCTGAATTATGAGACATAACTCTGTGGCAAAGTAAACTGGATCATTTTTCTCTACTTATTTATATATATATATATATAGATAATTTTTCAAATGTATGTTGAGCTCATCCTCCAAATTGCAACGTTACTCAGTGACACATCATTTGTAAAACATCCTCTGTTTTGTTTTTCTTTACTATTTCCATCCTTTTCTGTTCATTACAAACACAATAAAGTTTAAGTTAAAAGATTAAATAAATAACACCATAAAACAATCAAATCTTTTAAATTAAAGAGCTGTGTTTGTTGGTATCCAGGTTGTTTGTGCAGTGCACGGAGGGCTTAAGTAATACTTAATCGGTTTGCAGGGGAAATATGTTGTAATAGTTGGACCCAACTGTTCACAAAATATCTTCTGCATCATCCTGAAACAATGTGCCAGTGAGGTCAATTAAAAGCAAACCAGACAGGCAGTTTTTGCTGCACTGGTTCTAATATAAACCAGTTCTCTGAAGCTCCGTTCCTCGCCTGAAGCAAACAAGCACACAAAGGAAATCTCGCTGTCATTGCTTTGATTCTTTTGTTTATTTGCTCCTGGGACACTCACTGCGAAGATGCTCTCCAGCTCCTGCCAGCAGGCGGTAGAAAACGTGGAAGGTCCTCTCATCCTTTGCCTGTCTAATGGCCCTCGACTTCTCCAGGAGATCTGAGAGCAAAAGTTAAGGGCTGGCAGGGGAAAATGAAACTGTCATCTTATAAAAGAGAAAAGACGGTTAAGAAGCGGGGCCATTAAAAAAAAAATCTTATTAAAAATATTTCTTAAATTCCTAGATTTCCACAAAATTATGTCTACAAGCCTTATAAAAAAAAAAAAAAAATCTCAGAAGGTTTTCCGGTTATTTTCCTCACCAGGAATAATGAGCTTTAATAAAAGTGAGGAATAACAAAGAAAGCTTTGTTTCTTTACAGTTCAATGCCCTCTAGCTTCGCGTGGGGAACATGCAGAATGGAAGCTGCATTCTTAAGCCGTGGTGAGTCGCACAACCGTCCCACTGCTCTCTAAACTCAGTCTGCACTCTGGTTCAGCCCTCCTCATTGTGTTTTAAACACCAATTCATCCGTCTGCTCCTACGCTCGGCCCGGCAGTGAGGATACATGTTTCAATGTTGGCCCCGACGATGTAACCTGTGACGTCAAAGTTGATTCTGATGAACTTCCCCTGCAGGAAACAACGAACACATTTATGTTAAAAAACAGATGAGCTCAACTTAAAAGGCTGCTCTCTGCATGCTGGCATAATTGTGTGTGTGTGTGTCTGCAGCTGTCATCTATCTATTTTTCCCTCCTTTTGGGTTTTTACACACCACTTTGTGGATTCTTGCAAAGGACAGACATGCAGATAGGAAGAAAATGCCTTTATTAGGAAGTACCAGGTTAACAGGTCAGAAGGAATCTGAGGCATGTCTGTGGTTTCCTGACGGTGAATGTGTGTAAGTGTGTGGGAATATGTGCGCTCCATCTGTCTGCCGGGACCCACTGCTTCTTATCTGAAACAGCAGGAATGGTGAGGACCTGAACGCCAAGGCGCTTAATCACAGCCACGTGGTTAACTCAGTCACCAAGAAGTCTGAAAAGCTTGAAATGGTTGAAATCCTAGTAACACAGATCATATTAGATGCACGGCATCCTTTTTTTATTACTTGTATAAAATACACATGTTTTTAAAAAATATTTTATTAAATTATGTAATAAAATAACCCAAAAATGAATATCTAAGAAATAGTAAAACCTACGGTGACTATTTTTCTGTGGTCAGATTGAAGGGAAGGCTGGTACTACGTTCACTCAGAGTAAAATTTAAAAACAAGGCAAACTAAGAGCCATGGGTTGGTCTAAATGTAACTCAATCCACCTACTAAACCCTCAAAAGCTCACAAATTGACATTTTATATGAAAAACCAAGACAAAAATAACAAATTGTGGTTTACAGGAGTTATGAACCAGAATATTTCCAGGCATGGAGCAGGAACTTCCTGCTGGTTGCATGGCTAGCATTTAAAATAAAGGGAATTGATTTGTAAGCTTAAGAAGCTCTAGTAATTTATTTAATTTTTGGTCACTCTGTTAATCTGCAAAGCTATGGAAGACGTGGCTGGTGTGTCAGCTGAGCTACAGTCTATAAACATAAAAACTTATAAAAACTTTATAAAAACTATAAAATTGATTTCAATGTAAAACAAGACATCTAATGATTAAACAAGAGATCACGAACTAGCATGGAAACAGACGTTTTCTAATGATGCTCATGCAAACTGATGGTATTTCTTTGAGTTTGTGTGACATTAGAAGGCTCGCTGATAATAAAAACATGCTTCATGAGTTAGGGTAATAAATATGACTTTGTGTACATAGTTAAGAAACACATAAATCCATTTCTCGTTTAAAGAATGTAAACTCACAAAGCGAGATGAGTTGTCATTTTTCACTGTCTTGGCATTGCCAAATGATTCGAGGATGGGGTTGGCTTGCAGGAGCTGGCGCTCCAACTCACCCTGTAGAAAAAAACAAAAAACAAAACAAAGGTAAGAAGCTGTCAGACACTTATAACTCCTTGCACAAACTGGATCTTTTTCTATCACTATATCTGATTCACTTATTTATTTTTTTAAACATAAACAAGCTGGAAAGACTAAATCAATTATTTAAAACAGAGAGAGAAAAATGAAGCCAAGTCAGTATGTTAAGCCAATCTTTCAGACAGCCAGCAATTCATCATGGCTCTGTTGGCTTTGCTTGAGTCAACTGCAGTACAACGTGATTTTTGTCAAGGGAACTCGACAAGTTTGAGAGGCCAAGACAACCAAACAGTTTGATGGAGCTTGTGAAACCACAAAAGCACTAAAGTGAGTGTGTTTTGCCACATGTGCTATGGTGAGGGGGTTTTAGCTTGGACTGATGAGTGAGAGCATTCTTCTGGTCTGCACATTCCTCTGGCTGTGATCGTTTACCATATATGGTGTGTCCGAAAGGTGTACCACCAGGATGGTCGTGCAGCTGCCTCCAGAATCCTAAAACCTGAGTTAACAGGCAGATGAAGCATTCTGGAACCCAAATCGTCAGATTCTTTAACACATGACACCATTTCCTCTAACCAGGGCACCAGGAGTACAAAAATAGTCCTAACTGGCCCTTCTGGACTCTGCCAGCTCAGAGGGAACAGAGCAAGTTTTACCAGGCGGGTTGTTCCTGTAGGTTGGCCAGTTTTAGCCATCATCTAATAAGATAGACTACCTACAGGCTTTTTGAAATGTTATGCATAGAATAGCAGAAAAATAATACTGACAGAGACTGAGATAAACACCAACACTGCAACTACTGGCTGTCTGGACCCTTGCTCAGATATCCTCTCCTTTCCTTGTTGCATCTCTACTCTTCCCCACCAAAAAGCCAAAGGCACAGTCCAAATGCTTTAGATTAAAGCAGATTAGAGCAATGAAAATCAAATAAACAAAGAAAATCAGAGGCAGACGAGTACTCAAGAGCTAAACTGAATAAGCATCCCTGGATCGCCACTATTTTTTTTTTCTGAGAAAAAACAGGAATAAAATAGTAAAACTAGGAAAACAGTCAACTTGACCAGTACAACTAAATATGGAAACAAACTCCAGAAATAGAATTTTGCAAAAATGTTGAGCTCTAAATAATTTCATTTACCTCCCCAGACATATAAGTCAAGGAACACAGTGCAACAATATAAGTATTAAGAAAACTTCTTTCACTGTCTTTGTTCAGTCTGCTGTGTCTAAAAGTGTTAACGGTGTAGCTCATCAGTATAACAAAGGAGTTCATTCTCAGTGTTATCTCTCACAAAGACATGCATACACGTCTGTTTAAATGGCCCATTTGACATCCTCATTGAGAGGATTATGAAAGTCAGGTCTTTTCTAGTCTGCTTTGAGTAATTTCCACCTCCTTCCAGTCGCCTCTCCCGCACCATATATTTCTCCCTTAATCCTCGGCCCTACATTCCTCTGGCCCCTGCCCAGAGGCAGCTGTAATGCAATGCAGGGGGAAAGCGGCATTAAGGAGGTCAGCGTGGATGGTGCGCTCCGGCCAGGGAGCGCTGACGCACTGAGTGGCAGCTTCCAACTCTCAGCTGCTGAAACACAGCATATTAAACAGGTATTTGTCTGCTCAAAAATGTTGGATGATAGGACTCATAAGACTCCCTCAACTTCTGCAGTTATTAGATTTGCAGATGACAGAGAAACATCAGGGGGGAGAAGGGAAAGTAGCCAGATGAAAAAAGCCAAAAAATGTCAATTTTGTGGAGAAACAAAGAAACAAAAGATGTAGTTGTGCCAGAAGAGGCTGAGTGGTCTTACCTAAGTTAATCTGGGACAAAACATTGTGAATTAATATCAGAAAATCCATGTGAGATTATCTGAAATTCTCTACAAACATGCATCTAAAGCTTATTACTGATGGAAAACATGCATGAGTAAGGCAAAGACTAGTTTTTAAAATTTGGTTTCTAATGACAAACATTCATTTTAGTAATATGGGAAAATAAAGTGTGAGGAGAGATGTTTAGTGCGGCTGTGATCTGATCTGCACACTGCTGAATGCTACAGGCCACGCAGGCTCAGGCTCCATATGAACACATTCATAGCAGGTATTTGACTGACATGTGTTTCTAATAGAACATCTTAATTCTAATAAACCCAAACCAACTGATTAAACAAAGTGTTTTAATACCACAAGCCTGCCGGTTTCAAGGCAGATTCACTGAGTTTCAAATAACCATGTGAGAAGACTGAGCCAGCACAAACAAATACCTCATAATGAAAGAAGCTTAGATTAGTCCGTCAATATCATTATGAAAGAAGCAGAGGTTTAAAGAGAGTGGCATGCAAATGCACACAGATATCAAAATGGATCACACACTCTTCTTTTTTTTTTCAAAAGAAAGCCAGAGATACACTTGCCTGTAGCTTGAATGCTTTGGGAGATTCGGGCTGTTTGTTACGGATAAACAAATGCAAGTGTTAAAACCTGAAGCGCTTACGTCAAGACACAAGGAAACAGAATATTATCCCTCCACCCCTCCCCACCCTACCGGCTACACTGCTGCAGAAAGACACTGGATGGAATCAAGCATCTATTAGGTTAGCTATAGACTAAAACATTTTTTTAAATAAAATATTTTGGATGAAGCTTGTTTGCTTTCTGGAAGGATGTTAGATGAGAAGACGCACACACTTCTTTATATATTGCTAAGCTAAGCTAAACTAAAGCATGAAAGCGTTATCAATCTTCATTGCATTTCTTTAACAACAATGTGAAAAAGGTCATTCACAAACACACCATGTGGTTTTTCTTTGAAGGTGACATCATGGACAAGTGAGTCAATATAGTTCAAATGGGATGAGTTTTAAAAGGAGAGAAGAGAGGACAAGGAAAGAGTGGAGGCCCAGATTTGGCAGGGGGTAGAGGAGGGGAAGCGTAAGCAGTGAGGCTCACAGGAATGTTGTGGTCTTTGCGTCCTTTGTGTGAGGAGGCAACGTGGGCCAGGTACTGGATGACCTTCTTCGTGTTCTCGGTCTTGCCAGCTCCTGATTCACCTCTAAAAACAAAGGATTCGGACAGCGACGAGTGAGAAAAAATGAAAGCTTACGTCATTGATGTAAATCACATGTCACATTACAAGAGATAATCTGTGTAAGATGAAACCACAACCAAAATAATTGTTACTTATCATTATTGTGGTCTATTGTGACTGGATGAATGGTAAAGACTCCCGGAGTAAATAACCATCAGAATATCTGTTGTTGATGTTTTTTTTATATCAATCCATTTGTTAGTTTGACTGGAGAATGCTGCGGTCTGGCGGGCCAGTCTCCCAAGTTTCCAGGCCCTGCTTTTTGGGCTGTATCTAATGATAGCTGTGTTCAGGCAGGGCCTTCCACAGTTCCCACAGTCAGGTCCCAGAGCCCAGAGAGCACAGGCCAACAGCAAAACCAGTCCAGTGACACCACATCTAGCTACATACCAGTGGCTTTAGTGTAGCTGGTTATTAGCTCCTACATGCACATAGTAGACAGCAGTTTTAGATGCTACACTAGAATATGAGGGGCGAGTCCTCGAATGCAGAATTTGAGCATAGGAATATGGGTCAAACTGGGAAGCATTTCCTTCTTTGCCTGGCAGTATGTTTACAAAAATGTCTGACTGAAGATTTTAAATGATATTTTTCTTCAAATCTTTTCTGTATCAGGCAAAATGCACATCATTTAAAGATATTACAGCCAATGGGATGATTCACTTTGAGATATTCTCTCTCTCACATGTGAGATTCCTCAGATTCTCCATCCTTCAGGCAGCTATGTGTCATAATATTTGGGATTTAACATGTGAACATGACATGACACAGTGGCTCCTTTTCAGGTATGTGTTTCCAGATGTCGCTGACACTTGACAGTGAACTGCATCGTAAAATGAACTTCATTCAAAAGAGCATTTATCTGATTTCTTTTGCTTGTAATGTAAAGGACGTCTATATAAGTACATAGTCTTCCTGACTGCTTTGATTTCTCCTTCACAGCTTTTACCTAGGTAGAATCATTTATAACAGAATATTTTATTGGTAATTACAAGAACACAAACAAAAATTGACTGTTCACAATGTTAATGTGAACAGAAACTAAAATAATTTTGCAAAACCTGCCATGACGCCATGCTTTGTTGGATTTTTGCTGTATTTTATGACAGGGAAGAGTCAGACCTATGCTAGGCCAAGAGCAGACGTGCAACTTACAATTCATTGCATTAAAGATATTTTTCCTTGGATGGAGAGAGGTTGTTTCTTTAAACTACTGAGCACCTGAATCAGGTGGCAAAACTGCTTCACCATCAACAGGGCGTGTCTTTTAAAAAATTTAGGGCAGATAATGCAACTTGTCTGTTTGCTGGCAACATCAAGCCCGTGTCATGCTGAAAGAGAGTGGCACTCAATTACTTTCTGCCATGGAGGATGAGGGCAGGCCACCAAACCACACTCATAACTCCCTCAGTGTTGGGTAGAGCCGCTGTGCAACCCAGAATCCGCAAAAAAAGCTATTTGAAACTGGTCTTTAAATAACACACAGCAGGAAAATGGGCACTTGGCAAGTGACTGAGGATGAGAGAAGCATAGAGGGAAATGGAAAAAGACTTATTTTACTGAGATAAAAGAAGCAGGAAAACCACATTTAAAGGAACAGCAGGAGTCATGATTAAGGGCTCTTATTATAACTGTTTAGGACAAGAACTGATACCCTTTGATACGCCGGTTAAGGTGAGGTGATAAATCGTCTTTAGCTTGAGACAGCTTCATTTAACAGCCCACTGAACTGCTATATTACCACAAACACTTAAAAACATAAACCTCAGGAGTAGAGAAGAGAAGATGAAAGGAATTAGGAGAGTTAAGAGTTGCAGTACTCACGTGCAAAGGATAGATTGGTCCTCACGGTCTGTTAAGAGAAAAGCACAGTGAGCATTTTTTAAACTAGTTGTCCTTCAGTTTAACTAGAATAGTAACAAAAATGACCTTTTATAATTAAGCTGTTGGATGCAGACAGAATAAAAAGGAATAGACTACATAAGACTGGACAGTAAAGGGCGTTTCCACATGAAAAACTTCATGCTACTTCAAACACTGCTTCCTGTACACCAATTAGTGTGTTGAAAGTACATTTTACAGCCATTTCCAGCCTGCAGAATCCACACTACTCTGCTAAGCTAAGCTATGCAATGGCCATAAACCGACACCAAGGGTTGTAACCGAAGCTGCCACCCCTTTCATCACTGAGGAGCTTAGTCCAAGTCCAGATGACAGAGTAAGCACAGCCCACAGGAAGGGGTGACCTCAACTTTGTATGACCTTGTGCACTTTTAACAATGACAACCAGCAACAAACTGCCGTCTTTATCATTCATATGATATTAAAACCACTTTTCACTCTGCTGTGACTCAAAGCTACGCCACCATCTGTGGGTTAAAATCAGTTTGTGACATGTTTAAGCCTTACTTTTCATTTTATTTTCAAGAAATCATTATGGCAAATAATATGTTTATACGAAGAGATGATAGATGGATGTTAGGTAACACAATTAATCACATATGTGGTCACGGTTGAAGCATTTCCTCTTAAAGTTGAACTTGAGTTGCTTTGTTCGGAGTTTGGTTTTACTTCTTTAGGGTTTTTCTAATGTTTCAAACTATTTCATTTCACCCTGGTAAAGCAGAGGCAGAGCACAAACAGTAATTGTGTGGCAAAGCGTAAGTAAATCTTTGCTTTTGCCATATAACCCAGCTTAACACCTCTTCTAAAAGTACCAAATGGAACTACCAAAGTCAGTGCCTTGTTTTGTCATTTTAAAGAAAAATGTTTTGTTTAATTTGGTTCACATAAAACTAATTAGCAAAACTATTTTCCCACAAATGGACTCTAAGTAGTCAGCTGTTCACGAGAGGAGCCATCTGATATAAATTATGTCTTGTAGTAGCTGTTTATTATGGCTGCATCCTGAAGTCATGACCTAAAATTGCTAAACTCTACTCGTACGCTGCGGCAAGAATAAAACTTGACATCACATTTTTCATTAGTAAATGAACTGAAATGATCTCATCTTCTGCGAGCAACAAAGGCCTGTGGCTTAAAAACGTGTGGCGTTTAAAGTATGGACACCTCACTGCTGACTTATTAAGGGTGTCGACACCTGTGCAGACGAGCCGAGTCGAGGTTTAAACTTCCTCTCCAGAGATATGGCAGCTCGTCTAATAGCCTTCCATTCCAAAGAGATGAGGGGTTCAGCCAAAGGGCTTGCCAGAGAAATGTACTCACACCTTTGTTGATGTGTGTCAGTTTTCACATCTGGCGTAAGCCTTGAGGCGTTATCTTTCACCACAGAAATTACCTTTTGTCTGCGCACTCAAGTGTAAATTTCCTTAAGGTGACAAAAGCTGCATCTGCAGGACCTTTGCTCGTCTTTATATGAACAGTGAAAGTTTGCTTTTACACAAGGCAAAAAAAAGCCTATAATAAAATAAATGTATGCACACTTTGTGCTGGATGACAACTTTTTTTTTTTTTTTTTTTTTTTAGAGTGGATGATAAATGAGCTGCTCGTTTTATATCTTTTGATCTCCCTTGATAATGAGGCAGACTTTGGGTCAAAGTTTGATTACTCTTCCTGTTCATTTTTCTTTTTATAAAGCCAGTTCGACATCTGATGCTTATCAGATGTACATAAGGCAAATTTTCACAAGACCACAAATCCCACTGGACAAAGGCACTATAACAAACCATGAATATTAAAAGCAAACACACACTCATAGGTAAACAGCATAAAACAAAGGAGTGATGTGATAAGTGACCTCATGCTTCCGACATTCCCACCTGTTTGCAGTCTTCAAAAGATGAGAACATTGTTTAATGTTGTATTCCTGTTAAAAACCACTAGACTACAGTCAGTGAATTAAACCACGTGACAGAAAAGTCCTTCCTGAAAACAAACACAAACACCTCAGCTAGTCAGGAACTATATTTTGTCTCTTTGACAGCAGCTGTCACTAGTTTGTAAAGGCTGGGATGCAGACAGTGACTCAGCAGAGGAAAAAAATACAACAATGTGTCATTTAGGCCTGTAAAGATGTTCCTGGAAGCGTCTGCCTCTCATCGGTAGGAAAGAATAAGGTGACCTCACCACCTACTGCCGCGCCTGACCCGACATGAAATGATAGATGGGCTTTTCTGCTTCGTGTTTGTATAAAGCAAACAAAGATTAGGTGGACCTCTGAAAGTGTGCCTGAGATGTGCGAATGGGTTTATAGACAAGTTACTTGTAAACAAAACTATCTAGCTGATAGGATGGGAGAAGGGATGGGAATAACAACACATACACACTCATACACACCCATGGACATTGTTTCATTCTTTACTCATCATATATCTATTTCCCCATCATATCTCTGATGCCCTCATACTTTTTCTCTGACCCTCCATTCTTCAGTAAATATCAAACACTTTCAGTTCTTTAAACTGTCCCTTTAATCTTGCCTATGGAGGATCAGAAAAAGCTAAGATGAGCTTAACTTCTCTGGCCAAACTGTGCTTAAGCTAACTTGCAGATATTATTGTTGGATTCTTTGTAGAAATATTTATTCCAATAATGAAAATAAAAACAGAATGCGGCATAGAAAACACATCAGTTGTTGGAAGTGAGACAATTTACTATTTAATGATGAGCTCATCTTAAATGTGATAACAGGAACTAATCTTTTAAAAGATAAAAGACCACTGGAGGAACTTTGGAAGATCAAGGGATGCCCAAGATCTTTGCTTCCTCAGACAAGAACTGCGTTTAAACAGGCATGAATCGCTCATGGACATCACTGCATGCGCTGAGGAACACTTCCAGAAATAATTGTTTGTGAACACAGCTTGCTGTGCCGCCCACGTATGCAGGTTAAGCTCCAAAGAAGAAGCCAAATATGAACATAAAATAAAGTGAGGCAAAGTAGAAAACTGTTCTGTGATTGGTTAACCAAATCTCCAGTCCAGTCCGAAGACCAGAGGAACCATCCAGCTTGTTATCAGAATTTCCATAAAAAGACTGCATTATGGAACTGGCAACTTGTACATCTGGAAAGCCACCATCGATGCTGAAAGGAACGAGTGTAAAAGCAAGATGTGCTTCTATGCAGATGACGTCTTTTTCAAGGTAGATGTTGCATATGTCAGCAAGACCATGTCTGAAAACATGTCTGACTGGCCGGCTTGCAATTCAGAGCAGTTTTATGACATTTGGCAAAACATAAAAGCACAAAATACAAAAAAGCTCCAGGACTGCTGAGTAGCTAGAATCCTATATCATGCAAAAATGGGACAACATTCCTGTTTCACAGGTCCAACAGCAGGTCTCATCCCTTCCCATATGTTTACAGTGGGTTTTTAAAAATAATAAACTGGCTCTGTTTGACCTGTTTGGAGACAGTCTGCTCACATCAAATTTAAAATGAGCTAATAATTACCATAAAATAGTAAAATGTCTTACTTTCAATATCTGACATGTTTTTTAATGTTTTGTCTTTAATAAAATTTTGGATATTAAATTTTTGCAAATCATTATAGTATGTTTTTATTCATTCATTTACACAGTGTTCCACCTTATTAGAATTCAGGGTTTAATCATTCTTCTGTGAATGTTTGTGATGTGGATATATCCATCAGGTTTATGCTGCTACTGTGGGCCTCTTGGCTGCTGCTGCTTCCTATATTTCCATGGCAACTAACTACTGGGTCATATTTACCCACAGTACCATGCTGGTTTGATATAGACTGTAAGTGAACCAGTCAAACTGAACGTTCCCTTTCCCTTCCAGTAGCTCATTACTGCCTCACTAAATCTTCACCTCTTTTGTGTTTCCCTTTCCCCTCAGTTGTTCTCATTTCCTCATTCCCTCCTTCACGCACAGTAAAAGCAGGATTACTCTCACAGCAACAAACTTGTGCTTTGCAGGAGGTGAAATTCGTTTCTCCGTCAGCTACAGATGCTTTTAATTCAACCACATCGTTATGGCTTTAGTAATTTCCTTGAAAACAACTCACAGCCAATAATGAAGGTAATGAAATGGGAAGTTCTAGGTTAGGCCACATTTTATTTACAAAGACTAAATACAAATCAGGGTCTAAATCAAGGAAACATTCAATAAGCAATGTTATTGATTTGTGTAACAGCCATTTTTAGACATATTTAGAGGGTCTACAGCTGCTGTAAGCCTTACTTTAGGGGCTCAGAATACATTAAAATCATGTGTGCAGAAAATGGAAACATGCTTTTCTCAGATCATATTGGACTCCGTGTTATGTCACGCCTGATGGACATATGACACTGGAGCATATGTACAAATCTAACTTCAGGCTCTTTCAGTAGATGGTGGGCTCATTTGGCACAGTAGGATTCCCTTTTTTTTGCTGATAATTTATCCCCCATGAGGATAAAACAAACCCTCATTCTTTAAATTCCAGAGCACCCCCCATCCAATGAGAGCCCCAATCATTACCACAACCCTCTCTTATCAACCATATTTAACCTACATGGCCTTAGCCACGTAGTCTGACTCCTCGTCTGACTATGTCCCATACTTTATAGTTTTATTTTCTTTCATTTAAACCACTGTAAAATGCCTTCAACTTTTCTGCTTTGCATAAAGATCCCTCTTTTTCTTGGAAGACAAACAGCATCGACCTAAAACATTCAGCCTTAAGTGGTAAAATTATACTTGATTTGTTGTTATTGTGATAATGTTCTTAATTTGTTGTTAAATGCTATGAGTCAAGTCTGAGGTTATCTTTAACTCCTGGGCAGCTATCAGCTATACACATGAGGTGAAACAGCATTTCACACTGAAAATCTAGGCTGAAAAGATTTCAGGGTTCCTACCCACAGCCACCAAAAACATTCCCCACATCTCAAGCTGAAACCAGACCTTAGTATGCAAAAACATTCTTAGCTCGAAGATCATGATTACATCCATTTATTGACAACGGTCCTCAGCAATATGGCTGCAGCTCAAAGTCTAGCCCACACATTGTTCTCCTAATAGTTCTAAACTTTTGTTGTAGTTCTGTGGATGTGAATCCACCAGCTTTCAAACCATCCATGCTTTCATTTATACCTCTTTTCATGCATCTCTCACTGGTAAAAAGAGGAAAATCTGACACATCTTTGCCCCCTTCTGCAATATGATCTACGTTAATGCTTTTAAATCAACACTATTTATCTAATCAAAACCAAAAATAACCCAACTTCCTGATTAGAAATATGCAGCTACAAAAACTATTTAACACAAGCTGGCTCTACAACATGACATTCGGCCTTTTGAGATCTTTGCAACTGGACGCGACACATTTTTTCCACACTGAAGCTCAAACGCTCACAATTTGCTTCATAAAAGAAGTCGTAAAACGCAACAGCACACAGTGAAAATTCTAGCGTCATGGCAACCACTTCACACACATGAGAAATCCTGAGCGATAGCCAGAAGGCTGCTTTCTCATAAACTGTTACATGTTGGAGAATCACCCACACTTACACAAACGCACACTCTCATGCACAAAACAAACTCCCAAGTCACAGTAGAATAAGATGATTGCATGAGTGGTGATATAAATATGGCGCCCTGATTACTCGTAAAGATCTAGAGCTGAGGCAGAACAGGGTCCACAGCTACTTAAGATCGGAGAAACAAAGCTCAGTGGATGTGTGTGTGAGAGGCAGAGCTCATTCACATTCCCAGACAGTGGAAGTAGTGATCTGGAAAGTGTCGTGGTCTGAGGATACCTGCAGTGTATAAATGTCACATTCAAGCTTTTGGAAAACAAGACGCAGACCTCTAAGGACGAAAACGCAACATCCTCCTACAGTTGTTTGGATTTTTAATTTGTTAAACAAACATATAACTCCTCCATAACCGCAGTTATTAAGAGAATACGAGTGATCACTTCCCCTCATCTACACTGCTAAAAGAAGTGAAGAAAAAGGAGGCAGTCTTCTGTTATAAAAGAAAATGCTCGCCTCAGGATAATGGCGAGAAACCTCAGATGACATCATCCGGATTATGGTTTCAGATTCTGGAAAGCCTCGTCTAACAATGTGTTCAGTATGAAGGGAATGTAGGCCTGGTGTTGATTCGCTCAAGACAGCCAATGTATCAAATATGCAGATATAATCTGTAAGATAGGAAGGAACACATGCACCAGCGGTGTGCTTCACAAAGCAAATCTGAAGTAAACTTTTCAAAAGCTGCAAAAACAAAAGAAATATGGAGCTCATACGTTTCAGTTTTTTGGTTTGTTGAGAGTTGGTCTGGAGCACCGTGAACGAATAAAAGTAGGTAAAAACAGACAGGTCTCTGATTTTAATTAACATCAAAAGGCTTTTTAACCATCAATTAAACAGCAGAATTTACAGTATATGATATAACTATTAAATTTCAGCAGTCAGGTGCTTAAAAACTAGGAACATTCAGTGTGCTGAGATATTCAAGCTCACCTGGATACAACAATGCACATTTGTTCGCCTAGATTGTTTTTATACCAAAAGCAGTGTTCTTAAATGGGTTTGTTTCAAACACTGTCACAGGCCCATTAAAGCAACACTACAGAAGTTTCAAATCCTAACCCCTTAACACCTGGATTTATTTACAATTCTATAAAAACCAAATAAATACAGCAAGAAATAAGTAAAAAAAATAACAAAAAAGAAAAAAGACAATCAAATACAATGCCATTAAATACTAAATAACTAATAATAGCAATGGGGCTGTAGCAACAAGTGTAACGGCAAACTCAAAAGTGCAAAAGTGTAACGGCAGGTGGACCAGTTGAATGTGCAAAAAAAGAAGAAAATAAAAATAAAATAAAATAAAATAGCAATGAATATTCAATTCAAAACAACTTTATTTATCCCCAACGGACAATTTTATTTCAACTCTCAACATAAAAAAATGTAAAAAAGCATAAAAACAACAAAAAGCCCACAAGCAACATCCAAACCCATTCAGGACGTGTCGGCCACAGGTCAGAAGAAGAAAAAATGAGCAAGTTATTAACCATTAATTAACAGGAAACCACGGCATCAATAGATAGAATACTTATACATAGAAATAAATACATACATAAATAGATAATGACTTGTAAACATGGGCCACAATCTAGTTTGTTGTCAAAGGCTCTTCGAGATAAGAACTCTAGTTTACTACTTGCGTCATACATTACCACTACTACTACTATTACTACATGCCCTGACTGCATCAAATTAGTGCGTGTACCCAGGTGATATGTTCCCACTGATGCAGAGCCAAGTTAGAGTCCATTAAAACCTGCATCTAATGCAACCATTTGATATGGGACTGAATGTTGTTTAAAAACTTAAACACTGTGCTTAAAAAGCCAGAAGTTAGTGGGTATCAGGAGGAGATTTTGACCAACATACAGAGACTTTACTGTATGACCATCTGCAACTACTGAGAAGCTCCAGTAAATGGCCCAACTGTACTCATTGTTGAACCAGCTGTCTTTTGGAGAACCACTTGAACAGAAGGGCAGAAATCCCCATGGAGATGCCTGACCCTCTGCATGCACCAGTATCTACAAGGGTATGTATGTGTGCTGGAATTCGTATGGTCCTGGTTTCCCATCATTCCCAGCACAGAGGCCTCTGGGGTATGGAACAGGAGTTGGTGGCGTAAAAAAAGGTGACATTAAAGGGAAATGGAAGTTTTAAGGTTGTTTTTTGTAGTGACTGTGGTTAAGTAACATCAGTGCAGGTTAGTAACAGAGCGTCTAGAGTAGCAGGTAGCAGTGTAGTACATGTTGGAGTGATGCATCGCTTTCACACCATCTGCAAATGAACAAATGGCTGGTGAGACTACAGTAAATCCAGAGAGAATAGAGAGCGTGGTCAGGAATAGAAGGGTGTGGTGGGAAGGGACCTGATAGCAGGATGAAGGGGGGGTGGAAACAGCAGTTAGGAAGACGTCAGTGTGGCACATTTGAGTCAGGACACAAAGAAGAAAAACAGCACCGAAATAGGCGATTTGCAGCTAGAGATGTTGTCAAGTCACCCACTGACATTCCTGCAGATGAAACCTTCAGGGATGTTCCACTACTTCTGGTCCAGTTGCTGGATAGTGGCTACAACTGGCAGCTGAGATCACAGACAGAAATAGACGGTCATAACGGTTTGTGGAATGTCCCCACCCTCTCGGAAGTGACAGCAGAGTTTAAGGGACCACCTGGGAGAGTGTGTGAGGGCAAAGATAGATCCAACACACACCTACACATAAAAGCAGGCAAGACATTTTTATCACCATCTACACCTTGAACTTCCTCTTTGGGAAATTCATTCACCCTTCTCGTCTCTTTTTTCCCCTCTCAATCTGTAATAACAGAATCATTTTTCCTATTTTTAACGTAATAAAGCCTGATAACGTAATAAAAATCTCTCTTCTTCTCATGGATGTGAGAGCCAGCTCCTCCATTATTTGTTAGACAAAATCTTTATTTAAAACATTTATTATGTGCTTATATTTAAAAATTTATAATTTCATGCCAGTGTCTTAGTTTCATGCAGCATTGTCAAATAAGATAACCCGGCCTTTTCAAACATTTAATTAAAACTTCTTTCAAACATTTCTCGAGGAAATTGTTTTAATGATTCAGACCTCTTTTGAAACTCTAACTATTGAACTGACACTAAAATTTGGGACTTAACTGCAACATACAACATAGACAATAAACTTTAATTTAGAAATATAAAAAGAAAAATTAAACAAAACAAATGGCCTTGGTGACAGGTATCACACGATTGGCAGTTATTACATGATTTGTTGCTTCACACCCTCATAGCAAATGACATAAAAAACTAAGGCAATAGTGATTAAAAAAATGCAACACTGGCTTTGAACCCTCATCTAAATCTGCAGAAGTAGACTCTTCTGTGTAACATTCATGTTCTCAGGTCTGTGTGGGTTTGTGTTATACTGAGCTGGACTCTGCAGACCATTTAGGCTTCTGGAGTCTCCCCCGTTTCAAGTCCCACAAAGCACATTTTTCAAATGCTTCTCATGTAGGGATGAAACGAGAAAAGTCTGGAAGGAAAAAAAAAAGGGGGAGACGGGACAGAACGCTAGAGTGAGAGAAAACAGTGAAAAAGCATATTTCACAAGGATGGGTGCTGGACTGGGGAGGAAAAAACCTTGAGCTTATTAGAGGACTCTTTGAAATTTAAGAATTTAATATCACTGCATTGATGTACTCGATATCTGTAGTTCAGTAGATGTGTGGCAGCTGTGTGGCTGCAAAGAAAATGTATGTGGTTACAGAGGGATGGAAATTCATTACATTTTCAAGTGGGAAAGTTACAATATGTAGGTAGACTTAGTCGTACCCCCTTTACTGCATCTGATTAATGTCAAGTAGACCACCGTTTGAAGGTATTTACATCCTCTCAGGAGCTCTTGAAGTTGATTTTTGCTCACATAAATCAAACTGCCTTTTTAGAGGCTGTGGGGGAGACAAAGGACTGCACTAACCATCCCATGATTGGTCCATTTTAAGCCTAATCACACCAATACAGATGTTTGTCTTGACTTTGATTGACAGCTATCATTACAGGAGAATATAATTACAGTAGCTTTGGAAGAAATAAAGAGATGGTTTTAGATGCATTTTTAGCTCACAGGATATGTTTTATACTAAATATTCCTCATGAAAAGGCCCCAAGGCCGACATTTCTGTCCACCAGACACAGCTAGTCTCCAGAAGCTAGCAGTTAACGGCCAACAACTGCTCGCTTGGACAGATCAAATCCCAGCATCTGGAGTTGGCACCTTATTTCGCTAGCCCTTCCTAGCCTTCGGTTAACCTACTCCTGGTTTATGAGAGAACATGCAAAATAATTGTGACCAGAGCTCAAATAGATAAATTGTTCTATCAGTTTGATCGTCAGAAGACGGAAAAACTGATAAAATGATAGAATGGTCTTAAAGTTAAATAAAAGTTAAATATATGTTGAACTTGTTGATAAATATTACGTAATTTCGGTGGATGACTGCAAAACATCGTCTCAGCTACAAGTGGAGAAGCAGACTGACTACATGTGTCGGAAAATGACTGGACCTGATAAGAAGAGCAAAAGCAGGACCGAGACTGAGAACGGACCTTGAACCTTCGTCATCCCAAACTGTTAACAGCAACATTTTTTTTTACCATAGAGCTGTGTGCAGCACAACAATTCAGTCCTTCTCTCTGCATCTTTGGGGAAAGGCCCACACTTATTCACGCTACATCATCCCTTCACGTCTATAAGCAGCAGAGATAAATAAATCAATTCTGCAGAAGCAAGGATTGTTGAGTTACACCGTTTGCTACTTAAGCGCTTTTGCTGCAACATTTAGACCTTTCCACATGGTTTAAGAGCCTTTTTCTCAGGAAAGCACAAAATACAGCAACTTCAGGGTCAGACAGAAAGGAGGAAAGGCTTCCTCTACTGCTGGTGCTCTTTAATTTACGTCAATATATCTGTAAATGCATATAAATACATATGAATACAGCTACAATGCATGCCATTAAACACCACACAACTTAGTTTATTTAACACTAGGATCAATGTGAATTTATAATGAAATTAATATAATGTTTTAACCATACCACCAAGCCTTATGTCTGACGTTGCTTTTCTGAGACTGTGTTACTCTGCAGAAATCTTCAGCTATTACACTGACGGCTGCTTTTGCTCATTAAATTCCTGGTAGAACTTTAAATAAAACTATCTTATGGGCATAATTACAAGGTTTAACCTTGATTTTTAGTAGAGCAAGCAGTCTTCACAAGGAAAACAGAGATGACATACAAACAGTGGAGTACCACATGGAGAGGGGAGAGACATGGCAGCACTGAAACATAATCTACTTTTTTTGGTTCACTGAGCACAGTGGTCATGCCAGACAAAGTACCAGCAGTGTCAAAATAGCAGAAACACACACTTGTGTTCTCATTTCCCACAATAGTGGCTGAGGGTGGAGTCTATTCTCTGCGGCTGATACATCCTTGTCATCGCTCAGATCATCCTTTTATTAGCCTGGATAAATACCCTGATTTTGTGATTCGATCTTGAATCAGGATTTCAGCATTTCCACATGTCTAAACATTAAAAATAAAGTTGCAGAGAAGTGAAAGACCCAACCATGTCACCCTAGGTTCAACCCATGCCTGTGCAACATCACTGACTCCCTAACTGTTTGCTGCTGTCGCCCCTCATCACATCCATCCGCTCTGCTAGCCTGTCACTGTCAGAATAGATTACCTGTTCAGGGTACCGTGTTAATATAATTAGACATTTTCGCTGTTGCTGCGTAACAATCTTTCTCCACTGCATTGTTTTTGCCTCAATATATTAAAGACTATGTAGCTCTGGAGGTGATGTCTGAACCAAAGGTTTTACACACACAGCATTGTTCATGCTGGCAGAATGTAGCATGTAGGTGATGTTACAGAGAGTAAAATTAGCCTTGTGTTGTTGGGTGTTGCCTTTACCCCAATGAAAGGGGAGAGAAAGCTGCTGCAGGAGATGTGGCAGAAAGTATTTGGCAATGTAATCAGTTGCAGATGGTAGCCGTTGGGCGACTTGTTTGGTCCACAGCGGTTCTTTGTGATGGCTAGGCCTGCCATAATCCAACGGGACAAGGCAGTTTTCCTGTGTGTGTTATTCTGGCACCTCTAACAGTGCTAAGCCCCACAGGAATTCCAGACACACAGGGGCAGCAGGGACTCGGTGATACTACGTGACAGGGTATGACTGAATCTGATGAAACTGATGAATGATTAAATTAGCTGTGAGTCAAACTGGGTCACAAAAGCAGCAACAAGTGGACATGAAATGAACACTTAAAAATGTAGCAATAAAATATTCACATTACAGTAAGATAAAATGATCTAAAATTAAATTGTAAGTAAATTTATGTTGATCTCGGTGATAGGCATGACACATTTTACAGCCAAGTCAAAGAAAAAAACCACCCAAAATACTGAAAGGATCTACTAGTGAAATGAGGAAAGAAACAGAGAAAGAAACATAGGCGAGTGTAGCCAAAGGGAACTACAAAAGTGGATGGTGAGACTGAAACAAAACTCACATTATCTTCCCAAAGTAGTTGGAAGTTGGGAAGTAGTTGATAAAAAACCGGGCCCACTACGTCGGTAATATGGAAGTAAAAATGACGAAAAACAAATATAATGTGCAAACGGTTGATGAAGGGCAAAACATGAATCAGTTACTGTTGAAATTGACGGCCTTAACAAACTCTACATCGTGATCAAGAAATATCAATATATTATTATAACATTGCCCAGCCCTACTTTAAAGTTCGTAAATACACTCACTGGTCACTTCATTAGGCCAGTCACACCCAAACAACACAAATATCTAATCAGCCAATCAAATGGCAGCAACTCAACACACTTAGTCATGCAGACATGGTGAAGATGACTCGATGAAGTTCAAACTGAGCATCTGAATAAGGAAGAAAGAGGATTGAAGTGACATTGAAGGTGGCATGGTTGTTAGTCTGAATATTTTAGAAACTGCTGATCTACTGGTATTTTCACACCATCTCTAGGGTTTACAGAGAAGAAGAAGAAGAGAAAATATCCAGTGAGCAGCAGATGTCTGGACCAGAATGTCTTGCTGTTGTCAGAGGTCAGAGGAGAATGGGCAGACTGGTTAGAGATGATAGAAAGGCAACAGAAAGTCAAATAAACACTGGTTCCAACCAAGCTACGCAGAACAGCATCTCTGAACAGACAACACGTCCAGCCTTGAAGCAGATGGGCTACAGCAGCAGAAGACCACATCGGGTGTCACTCCTGTCACTTAATAACATAAAAGTGAGGCTACAATTCACACAGACTCACCAACACTGGACAACAGAAGATGGACAAACTTTGCCTGGTCTGCTGAGTCTCCATTTCGGCTCCACATTCAGATGGTAGGCTCAGAATTTGGTAGAAACAACATGAAAACGTGGATCTATCCTGCCTTGTATCAACAGTTCAGGCTAGTAGTGGGGGTGTAATGATGTGGGGACCCTTTAGCACCAACATGGCATGATTTAAACACCACAGCCAACATTTATTCTACATATGGAGAAAAATTTTCTAAGGAATGTTTCCAACACTGTGTTGAATATATCACACCAAGATTTAATGCAGTTCTGAAGGTAAAAGGGGACCAACCTGGTGCTAGCAAGGTCTAATCACACGGATGAGATTAAGATAGATTAAGAGTGGATGAAGTGGTCACAGCTTGTTGCTTTTTGTTCCTGGCCTTCAGTGGGTTGTCTTGGGTGCCTGGCATCAGCCAGGTAATCCTATCTGTTGTGTCGAGGCTTCAGGCATCACTGCTATGTGTTTCTCATGACAACACTATCTAAGAACGAGGGCAAACATGACAGTGACTCCACCTTAAATCATGTCCTCACAACCTCGGTTATGTCACAGACACCCACAGGTCAGAACTGGGATTTATGATGGCACAGCTGTGACAACCATCTACACGTGTCAACTCAAGCAAAGTACGCAAACATTACCTGCAACCTGAAGGCTGAGCTGACCAAGAACATTTTCAACTCTGACTGAAATGTGCTCATGTCTACAATAATAATCGATTTTTAAAAAATGGGTAAAGAAACCAAGTTTCATGGATTTCCATAAAACATCTCAGATGTCTGCATGATGAGTGACATAAAACAGCCCCTCTGATCATCATCCTATCCAGGTTTAGTAAGAGAGAGCTATAATCATAAATCAGAACTTGTGCATGACCCCCAAAGAGAAATATGATTTTATCCTGTATGAACTCTACAGCTGCTTGTCATTAAAGATGCATCTGCTCAAGTGTATTTCTGCACGATGCTGTGAGACAGTGTTCACAGCATACACATGAAGGCTCGGTGTGGGAACATGCGTCTCCATTTGTCTGAAAGATATATCCTGAACATATCAGTACAAACAGAGCAGTGAAAAGTCCCTGGCATACATTCACACACACCTGTCTTGTCACTCAGACCCTGGGTGCACCCTTCAGCAGCCCTACTCTCTAGCTCTCACTGCCCCAACAAGCGGCCTCATTTCCCAGGGAGGAACTCTGTTGCTCTAGGCCTCCGTGTCTGCACCCACACACACAGCGCCGTGGTTCCAGCCCCCTTCAGACTGCACAAAGCCCCCATTGTGAGGCACAATGCAGGCCACCCCCTCTGCCTTTCCCCTGTACCTCTATACCGTTTCCCCCATAAACTCTTTTACTTCTGCACCCCTTTTGCTCTTGCCCGTCTCGTGCTCTGCTTTTCAGTTTTGGTCATTTTTTTCCTCTGAATCCCAAACTCTTCATTCTCAGATCTTTACTAGCAATCCTCCAGATGTCTCATTTTTTTTAATCCTAGTAAGTCAACATTATCTGAAAAATGTTAACTTTCGACATTACTTCTTTCTTTTCCGTTGTTTTCATTCCACAAACTTCTCCATTTCCAAAGCATTTTCCACTCCTGATTGTTCTGTTGCTTTCTACAACCTCAAATCAGAAATAAGTTGGAAGTGATTTGGAAAATGCAAAACAAATACCCACAACAATTTACTTCAGTTTTACTGATGTCAGTATGAAGCCAAGATGCTTTTCTTTCATGAGTTATTTATTAATATACAACCATTTTTGCATTTCTGTTCTGTACCACATTCCAAAAAGTCAAGACAGTAACATTTTTACCATGAAAGTAAGGTTTTTATTCCCCCTCACAGCACCAAAAAGATGTTCTGGCTTTGAGGATGACAAGCAATTAAGTGTTTCAGGATTTATTTTGTTCCATTCATCCTGCAAACACATGAAAAAAATTGTTACAGGGTCATTGTTGGGGACACATCAGGATTGCAGACAGAACAGTCCAGTTGCTCAGACAAGTCTTTAATATGGTTTCCATGGATGTCACTGGAAAATATGTGGACTTGAAGACAGTAAAATTGCATTAAGGTTTTTAGCATTAATGCTGCCATTACTGAAGTGTAAATGATCTTTTGCTAAGAGCTCTGACACAACCTCCATCATAGAGCCTGGTTCTTGGATGACTTTTGGACAACTTTTTAGACATCTTACTGATAAAATCTGGACAGTCCTTTTCATCTTTGTTCTGGGACACAAATGATCCATTTCTTCCAGCAGGATCAAGAGTACTGACTGGTGTGACCAGAATGTGTGAAGGTCCATTGTAAACGCGTCCAAGCAGACACATTTAAATCACAACCACACAAGGTTAAGATAGGCTTGAAGTTGAATTTGTAAACGCAGCTCAAACTGAAGTACCTGACGAAGGCTTCCTACAGTTAAACATGTTAAAATGAGCTTGTTCATCTGCGATGTTCATTTTTCTGATCGTGAATTCGATTTACACAACTAATATAGATCTATGCAGAAATACTCACAGCAGAGGCCTGACAAAACTAAAAATCAAAGTATTAAAAGAAAAAGTTTAAGAAAAGAGCTATGAACGAGTGAAACTAAGTGAATCTGTTGAATCTGAAGGACTTGATAGAAAGCTTGGAACAGCAGCAACTGTTCTGGCCTTGGTGCAGAAGGCTGACTCGGTCCTTGCTTCTATCATACACGGCTACATGTTGATTTTATCTGCTGCCATGTGAACATTGAGTTTGATGCTGGATGATTTAGAGTGCTTTGATGGTCATAATAAAACAGACATATAGAGATGTGGATGAATCTCCTCTGATGTTCCAGTACTTCCTAACACTCCGTACAACATGAGGAGAATTTAAGGGAGTGATAAGAAAAGCATGAAATGAACAAGAACTTGTTCTCTTTAGGAGTGACCTGTGAACATGTGAATTGTTGAGCTGGTTTCAAATTTCTCCATACTCCTCCAACTTTTTCAGATATGGGCTTGTATGATTTTGTGTTTTTATCATTTTTGACTTCTCTGCTCTGCTGAATCGATATTTCATATGTAGGAGTATCTAGGTCACAATGCAAGATGAAAACAGTAATCTTAGTTTTCTATCTTACAAACACAAGTGAGCCTATAAGACAGATTTACGTCCAATCACAACACAAACTGAGACCACCTATAGATATGATGACGCTGAGTCAGATTTTATTCAAATATCATTGTGATCTGTGTGTATTCATACTCTATGTTAACATCAGATTTTCTTTATCCAGATACAGATCAAATGTTAATGGATTAAAAATAAATATTCCCATAAAAAAAGGTCCAAACCACAAATAATAAATTTACCTCAACCTGAACATTTTATCACTGGTCATGCTTAACACACTATTTTCGGTGAACCAATTCTACCCTGACAAAAAAAAGAGAGAAAAAAGAAAAAAATAGAAACAAACAGAGGTTTGGATTTCTCCTGTTGTCAGTTCAGAACATCTTGTGCCTACAGTGCCATCTGTGTTGCTCCAAATGTAAGGATCTGCACAGCTTTCATGGTAGAAAAAGCTAATAAAACGCACGCATTGTCAGGAGCAGCCACAAAAATATAAGCAAATCAGTGAATGAGAGCTGAACTCAGAAACAAACTGTCATGCAGACTAACTACAGCTACCCTGGCTATGACCTGACACCAAGAAGTGATGAGCAGGTGAATGTGTATCTTCAACAAAGACTTAGGAAGCAAAGCGAGCCGCCATGGAGCATCCAGCAGAGCTGTGGTTTGTCTTTTTCTTGTTAAGTGAAAAGCTGCCAAAATGTCTTTAAGGATGTGGGGAGTTTTCCTCTTCAGTGTTTTCCAAGCCAAGAAAGGGGAGAAAAAAGAGAAAAGGACTGGGAAATATGAAGTAAGAAAGGCCAGCTACTTTACTCACAGAGAGAAGAAAGCAAGCAATTATAAAACAGTAGGAGATCCCAAATAGTTTGCAAGAGCTTTGAAGCATTCAGGGACACAGTCTGTTCAGACAGTGGCCTGATTTAACAGACTGAAGGAGGCTCAAACAATAACACAAACAACAGCACCTCACTGCAGCTAGTTGAAATACACTCACCAAGTGACACCTTTGTTCAAGATCCCAGGGGAAGGTTATTTTCATCTCACGCAGATACACACATCGGTATCCACGGTGACGCATCCCTTTTAATGGGTGTCCAGAGGAGGGTAATTGGCTGCTCAGACAGCTATGACAACTTGACAATGACTCAGCTTGTAGAATTTAGCGCAGCATGGTATGGAAAGCTGGAACGGTGCTGACCTCATTCCACTGGCTGTTGTGAAGGGTCCAAAAGAATGAGCGGGAAAAGGGGGGTCAGAGAGAAGAATGGTGGCACTAGAGAGGTGTCCTATATACCCAGAACAAACACCTTGCCCAGTGATAATATGATGGTGGGATTGTGTGTCCTTTGTTCCATCCATCCTTGGTTCCATCTAAACATACATGTACAATGTGGAACACCTTGTAATAAGAATGAAAGGGGAACAAACTGAGGGAATAAATGATACTGCGTAGTTTATACTGCATGTTATAAACTGTAAAGTTGGAAGTCAAAACTATTTTGCTTCTGATCAGCGGTTTACCAAAAATAAAAAACACATGATCTAAAGATGCACTCCAGTACTTTTAATGTGTAATATCAAGTGTGGAATCCAAATTCTTGCTGGCATTCAGTTTTTTCCTAGTCAGATGTTGGATGCTCTGATTTCCCATTTGTCATTTAACTAATATACCAATACCCAACAGTTTAAAAATAAACGTGCCACCTCAGTAAATCCCCATCTATATAAGCAACAGTTTTTAAAACAAATACCAAGCAGTGGACCAACAGATAACCTACTGGTTATGGAGTCAGTAGGCTGGTGTGGTGTTTTATCTACCTGGACCATTTACTCACGACATTTGTACCTTAAAAAAAAACAAATAAACAAAAGTTTCGGTACCAACTGTCTTTCTATGTGAAAGTGCACAGACATGACAGAAATGTCAGCAGAAACATGCCATAACCAAAAGGCCGGGGTCCAACCCACCTCTGAAGCCACATTGGCCAATCAGGAGCCCGACAAAAAAAGATAAAAAAATCCGGCAAATACAAAATAGTTGCGTTGTTCTGTGTTGCATTGTCTTCATTAACGTGTTGTGATGGCAGTATAGCTAACAACTGACTCTATATCTAGAAACGTGTAAAAAGTCCAATTCACAAAATTAGTATTAGTAAAATGTATCTAGGCTACATATGCTGTTGCCACAGAAACAAGAGTTAGTCCTACAGCTTTGTTTTCAGTGCCCAAAACTGAGTTTGCATGTGGACAAAACGTGCAAAGAGAAAAATGTGATTTTATCAAAATACCTGTGTACATGTGTACATAGCCTCAGTTTGGTGAGTGGTAGTATGAGCTCAACTTACTGTGTGAGCTCTCAGGGTTTTTACTATATGCTCTGCTATATAGTAATAATTTAACATCAGGTTTATGGAGCACAACTCGCCTTAAAAAGGCAGACCCTGCTAAGAAAGAGGGGTGGAGAGGAGTGGGTGGGTCACTCCACACCTGAAAACAGGTCATTGTGATTAAAGATGTAAATTAATGATTGTTAATGATGGATGTATTTTAATCATAGACTATATAGATGTTTCATTAACTTTTCACAAAAATTGCATCATCTTGTGAGAAAAGTTTAAAATATATTGAAATCTAAAAGATCTTGAACAAAGTTTTTGATCATGGTCAGCCCTCTAGGTTCAAGGCTAGTAATGACAGGGAGCCAGTCCAGCATCAGTCAAATGCACAAACCTTGAAATTTTGCACTTTCCTGCTGGAGAATCTGTTAAAACAATACTACAAATGCTAAACAATATCAGAAAAGCAGTGCTAATTTAAATAAAGCTATTTAAAAAATAAAACAAATTGTGCACATGCAAAACAGTGTTCAGGAGAAAAAAAGGGAGGAACCAGAGCTGCTGGTCTAGTGACAGTGACTGCACACAGCCAATGGGTGAAGCTGTCTAAACACTGATAGGCTCTGATAAAGGTTCTGCTTAATACAGCGGTTCTTCTACACCAGAGATTCAAAAACGGTCAACAAAAATCAGCATCCAGTGTGGCTTAAAGTCCTGTGTCTTCTCGGTCTTGATTTAACAGTCATGCTCATATGGTGACATTTTTTTAATTCACACAGAGCAAGGTGCAGAGGGATGCAGGCCTCAATACAAATCCATCAAAACAAGCTGAATGATTCATCTCCAATAAAAACAGGTGATGGGTAATGCCTCCAGCTCTTCCATAAGCGGCTATAAGTTCAAGTATGCAGCAGCTGCATCTCAAGGCATGAGTCAGCTATGTGGTGAATGTGTAGGATGAAACCAAATCTACGGTATCACTGCAGCAGGTCCAGTTAATGATAACTTGAAGACAGAAGCTAAGAGAACTTATTTTCTCTGCCTCCCTCTGTCTTCCCCTTGTCCCTGTCCCTCTTACTTTTTCTATAAATCCCTCTGATTAAGAGCATCAGCTCTCCCCACTCACGCTACAGGAAATCCCACCTTCACAGCATGTTACTGTTATCCTGATCAAAGAAAAAGGCTTTTTTTTCCTTTTCTGCAGGGAAAATGTGTGGATTTATAAAGCAGAGACATTGCAAAAATGGTTTGCATATCTTTATGGCTAAACAATCAGGAAAAAGTCATTTGTGCTATTATAATTAAATCTCTGTAAAAGCTAAATCTGAGAGTGAAAACTGTATAAATGTTTATTAAAGAAGTGTGTATGAAGTGCTAGTAACATCAGTAAGAACTAAACTTCTGTGTTAGTTTGTGCGAGCTCGGAAAAAGGCTGCAAAGATTTTGAAAAAAAAAGTTCATGGGTTAAATAAATAATTCCACTTTGAGCCAGAACGTTACCTAAGCATACCACTGCCCAATAACACTGAGAGGCAGCTTAGTATTAACAATGCCACTGAACACTTCAGTCCTAAATTCCTTCCCCCCCCATTGTTTGCACTGTTGAAGCAGCAATGCATTCCCATAGCATACAATTAACCAACAGAAACTTAATCTGCTACCTGACCTCCTTAATGATGGCCCGCTTCTTAGAATTAGTCTGTGATGTCCTCTCTGATCTCGAGACCTTTCACACACATTACACACACTTTACACACCATCTTCGCACATTAATCGCCTGTGCCATGCAGGCAAACCCCATGCTCCTTGCAAGCAAACTGAACTCCAAGAAAGTATAGACCAGTTACTAATATGCATGAATGAATTAAACGGCCTGTTGCGTCCACATCTGTTTGTTAATGGAGGTAATGATACTCTAATAAAATAATCTGAGATATCGCACTGTCTTCTATGAATGCAAATAATATCAAACACCAAAGAGGCGAGTTAATGGTAAATTTTACCTTGAAGCATGCAGCGGTATGCCGACTCAGAGATGGCATAAATGTGTGGAGGCATCTCGTGCCTCTTCTTCCCTCTGTACATCTCAATGATGTTCTCTGAATAGATGGGCAGGTTCTTGTAGGGGTTGATGACCACACAGAAGAGGCCAGAGTAAGTCTGCAAGTTAAAAAGACAAAAAAAAATGGAAGCACACATTAAACAATAATACACACATAAGAAATATACATAAATGAGGAGGAAAAATCTGAAAATTAACTCAGCATCACAATTGTATTGATTTTAAGGAATAGAAAGTCTAAGAAGAACTTTGAGTGTATAAAGGAAGTTCATGTTTAGGTGAATTCCTCTCTTCAATAATAGCAATTGGGGTTGTATTATACATCGTTGGAAAGCCTGATTAGTCACTGTTACAATGAGGTATAACTTATAAGGAGAGTCCATTTGCAGAATGAGCAACACAGCTAAATGTGTGGACAATACTGCCAAAAAATGTGCCAAAATCCCCTGCAATATTCTGCTGTAGGTATTCCCTACTTTATTCATGTTTTATACAGGTGTTTGGACATTCCTGTCCTCATAAATCATCTGAGCTGCTCTGCATCAGTGCATCAAGACTTATCATTACACACTTCTCAGGAGCTTACATCATAACCACAGGAATGCAGCACAGTGACAGACACAGAACAGACCGTCAGACAGATTTGAGGGATAAGAGACTCAGACGCTCGTCTTTGTGAAGCAACAGAAGGCCACAAAAAAGTTGTCTGGTCCAAAACAGCACTACAAAATTTTATTTAAAAACTTGAAGAATTGCGAACTGCGTGATCTTAACCTACTTTCTGACCCATGGTGTTGCATTCAGCTCAATAATCTCTCTCCAGAGAATGTGAGAGCTTTCCAGCTATGCTGTAGACTGAAACAACAGGCAGCAAGGCAGCCAGGAATGAGCGACAGGCCCTGGTGGGGCGATGGCTCCCTATCTCTCATTCTGCAGATGCTATTGGGCCTTTGCATTCCTCCTAGAGATGATGAAAAGGTGGAGGGTTCTGTGGCCTTCATCACTGGCATGTTAGGCCCACCCTACCTTTGTATGCCTACCATAGAGGTGAGCATACAGCACATACCTACAGAACAGAAGGTCTTTTACCTCTTTTTAAATAGATCTATAGCAAAAAAACAAAGCAAAATGAACCCTTTCAAGTATGAATTTTTTAAAAAGCTGCCTGCATGGTCAATTAAATATGTCTTACAAACATGTTTGTTTGTTCCACTGCACAATTTGAATAGAACAGGTGTCAAAAATAAGAAAATTAGATCCCCATGAAGCTAATGAAGCTTAAACTCTCCTCTTCTGACTGCCAGTTGATGACTGGAGTTCACCAACAAAGTACATAAGTGCCACCTGTGATAAACGTCTGAGTCTTTTTTTTAAAAAGCTTTAATATTTCAAAAGCTATTTATTCTGTTATTGCCAATTCCACTAAATATACAGTATTATAACCAACAACGCAAGATGTAAATATTATGTTCTACACTGATCTCTTCACATCAAAGCATCAAACATCCTGGCAACTCCTTCCTAATTAAAACTGAGTGAGGCACTGGAACAAGAGTGACTCAGCAGCCATAGGTTCACAAAGGTGCCCCCAGAGAGCATACTGCATACTGTAGCTGTTACGTAACCGCACAGTTAGAGCCCTCAGTCAGCACTGGACAACTGATGCTGTACTGCTGATACAGAAAAAAGGAGTAGGTGAGGAAGAGAGGAAGAGTGGAGAAATGATCCAGCTGACAGAGCTCCCTGAGGTCCATTTGAACGGAGAGGCAGAGATGTAACCAATACTGAATGGTGGACTCAGCCTTTGTGTAAATTGCTCCCTACCTGAAGGGAGTACAGCTCAGAGAGAGACAGCAGGCTGAAATTCTAACTCTCAACTCTCCTTTTTGAGGCTAATGAAAAATTAATCCTCCCCTCAACTGCAAACTGGAACTGCTATATATAGTGTCTGTTCTGTTTTCTCTGTTGGGTTCGGCAGCGTGGAGACCTCCAGCAGCAGAAGTGGCTGCGAGCTGCATTCAGAGCTGCATTCACTGACCCTGTTGCCAACAAGAAGTGCAGAAAACTGACTCAGAACAGCCTGCCAAACAGCAATGCCTGGCCCAGTCGGGGAAAGAGAAGGTGATATTTCCACTGTGAAATCAGATCCAGGGAAGGGGATGCCGTGACCTGGTAACAGCTGAGCAACACGCAGGCAACAGAAGACACAACAGCTGAGCCCATCTGCCGCCTCTGATCAGTCAGGCAGCATGCCTACGTAGAAGGACCGAACTCTGCTTCGGAGGCTGGGAAGGCCAATCAGGGGTGCAGAGGATGCCTGGTTGCCATTGATCTGCGTGGAGCACAGAGGACTTTGGCCATCTCCCTGATAGAGCTCAACTCCACTGATTTCATAAAGCTAACAAATGCTTCACACTGGGTGTAACATGATCAGTACAGTGAGATGTAGCAGGACAACTGAATAAATCTAGAAACAACAGATCAAACTTTACATAGAACAAGGCTGGAGAAACTGAAGAAGTTAGACCAGCATATATCTTGTTATTCCTGCTAGCAGGAGGAGAGAAGCAGAGGAACTGTAGGAGAGGTAATAGAGGTGACGGAGATAGAAGAGAAGCTGGGCAGCATCAGAGCTGAAGTGGGCGGCAGGAGACAGACAGACGGACAGTCTCTCTGCTATGGAAGAATGCTGAGGCTCTCTGACAGCTGAGGCTTATCTAACAGCACAAAGGACTGCTTGTGGGCTGGCTAGTGTGCCTTGTGTGTAGCTCTGTGGCTGGACTGTGGCTCACAACCTTACAGATAAAAAACTGTAACAATAAATGAGCTGGCCCGACAAGCACACTGACTGCACACTGATTAAGCTGACAGACGGCAGAGAACCAGACGAAAAGTCAGCGTAGGTCAGAGAAATCAAGTCTAATGGGCTTACAAGCAAGCGAAAGGTGTCTGGTTGAAATCTATAAGACAGGATATTGTCGCAACTTAAAAAAATGTTAGTAATGTTAAAAATAAAGCATTTTGATTCAAGACCAAATGAGAAAAAAAGTCAGGTCTTGTCTTTATTTGGTAAAACCTAAACCAAACATGAAAGCAGAGTGTGAAAAAATACGTACACCCATTAATTCAATAGCTCGCAGAACAACCTTGACTAGCGACAACTTGAAGTAATCGTTTTCTTAATCATGTTATCAGTCTCTTATCGTAGCGGAAGAGTTTTCCACTCTTCTGTAAAGCCATTCTGTTGTACATTTGCTGCTGCGTTTGGAATCAGTGTCCTGCATGATGACCCAATTCCAGTTAGGTTTTAACTGTCAGAGATGACCTCACAACTGACTCTAGAATAAGAGTTCATGATCCACTAGATAGCTGCAAGTTGTCCAGGTCCTGTGGCTGCAAAAAAAGAAGCCCAAATCATCAGCCCTCCACCACTGTGCTTGACAGTTAGTGTGAGGAGTTTGTGCTGGTATGCTGTGTTTGGCTCTCAAATATGCTGCTGTGCTTTATGATCAAACATCTCCACTTTGGTCTCATCTGTCTGCAGGAAATTGCTCCAGAAATCTTGATGTAACTTGTTCAGTCAGTTTCTAATTATACTGTCATAGCCTTTAATATTTAATCCTTTAAGGCCCGACCCATGAAAAAAATGGTAAGAAAAGTCTTTTTTTTTTTTTTTTTTATGTGGCCCTTTAACAAAATGTAACAAAAATATTAACATTTTTTGGGGGGTATCTACCATTTATTAGCATGTGATATTTTAAAAATATTATAATATGGTTTTCTGCTTCTGGGTATCTATTAGAAGACAGAAGACAAGTATCAGATTGTGTTCAACAGGATTTTGAGCAAAGTTTATACCATAAATTGAAGCAAAATGTCTCAGAAATTGTATGTAAGAAATATGTCACGTCGGGTTCTTACGAGTTAACAAGCTAACTGAGGCCTGTAGAGTCTGAGATGTAGCTTTTGGGTTTCCTTGCAGTTTCCCTAACGGTTGCAATTCGACCTTGTTTAAGGAAACAATTATTCTCCTAGATAACTGCAGATGTCTTTTCTCCTTGGCATCATGTTAACACACATCTGAATGCTCCAGACCATCAAAATACCAACATTTCTGCTTTTGTAGAGGTGTTCGTCGTTACTGATGATCAGTTAGTCAAGTGTACTTAAGTAGCTGAACCTGGCTAATACGTATCATCTTCATCCTTGTAAAATCAGTCAGGTGTACTTGAGTTTCTACTTATTGCTTCTGAATTTTTACCAAGTTTCTGTTAAATAAGTAACAACATTGTGTAATATGCCATGTGTAATATTTATTCAGAGGCTCTAATTTTAAGATGTTCTTTTTCCATCATGTTTGAGTGACTAAAGCTTAGAATTAATGAAAGGTATGAATCATTTTCACACTATAAGTGAAATATGTGCATTTTTTTTCCTTCATGGTCACCTTTTATCAAGTGAATGATACAAGGGACAATAAACAAGTTGCTAGAAAAGTTAGCTGGCGTGCAATTGCAAAATCCTAAGTGTCATGAACTGGTTTTATTTGGAAAACGGTTTCTTGTTAAAATCCCCCAAACCACCCATATCTCTTTAAAAATCTGGTTGTTATTTGTTCTAATCACAACAGACCAAATAGCACAAGGTCCTATTATAAAATCTGAAAGTGAGCGAGCGATGGACAAGCAAGGCCAGTAGAGCCAAACCTATAAAAAGATTTTATAGCTTTACAGCAACAACAACAACTTTAAGTAGATTCTTCCATATTTCCACGGTGATCACCAAAGATTCAGCAGTATAACTCTTCCCAATAACCTTAACTTAGAGCACAGCCTGCGGGGGCCGTTATATTATGTCTGCAGTGGACGTTGTAGAGCTCTGGGGGGGTTGGTTAAACGTAATGAAAAAAGTTTAGAAAGTAGGGGGGTTTCATCTTCTAAGAGTGAGCTGAAAAGGAAAAAATTCTCTTCTTGATAGAAAACCAACACAGTCCAACACATGTTTTTAATTTCTTACAGGCAAGGGGACAATTAACAAGCTCCAAAGCCAATTCTGAACCAAAAAAGTAAAAAACCATGACACTACAGCATTACAGAGAAATGTAGGAGAAAAATACTGAGCTGGTGAAATGAGATTAGATCTCCAGCCATATGGGAAAATGCTGAAACTTCTGTCTTGGCATTGACAAATTATAATATATTACCATAATAATTTTCATAAGTTAACGCAGCAGAAACATACAAGTTATCGCCTCTTTCAGAGTCCATGGTGACGTTTTAGCATAACTTGTGGAAGAACAATAGATAAGCTCAACAATTTGCTCTGCAGTCCCTGAACCAGAGTCTCTCAGGTGATAACCCATATTCTATTCCTGGAAAACATGCCACTAAATGGGTCGAGATCACAAGAAGAACATCACAAAGCAGCTTCATTGCTGGTTAAATTAGATTACAGGGACAAAACCAAAGCAGTGAAATAAACCACAAAACTATGGCCATGACTTCACCCAAGTAAATCTAAAGGTAATAAAACGTTATCCTGGGACAAAGCTTCACATGTAGATATCTGTATTTCCAGTTTATTCGTGTATACCGTAGCATTAGACAAGAAAAATGTTCTTGTTTTCGCCTCCATTTTTTGTCAAATATGTCTAGTTTTATGCAGGATTGCTGACGAGGGGGGTCATGTCATCCCTGTGATCAAATAAGCTCCACCAGTAGGAGCACAGAACAAAATAAACAAACTGAAACCAGCAGTGTTTGTGGAAAAGGCCTGCCTGTACCAGAGGTGAGACACAAGCCATGGGGGAGGTAACAATATGTAACCAGGAGGCACTAAGAAGAGCAAGTCTGGAAATGGTTAAAAAAACAAGAGAGGTCTGTCAGTCATTCTGTGTGCAAATATGTGTGTGTGTGTGTGTGTGTGGTCAAGAGGCATTCACAAGGGCTAACAGCTCAATGCCCTCCCTCTCCCCAAGCAAAGACTGATTAATATCAGATCTTACAGAGGAATGCAAAAGGCAGATGGCTAAAAAATGAGAAATCTGGACGCATGCAAGCACAAAACCTGTCCATCATGTTGAGATGAGAACAGGATGGACAATTAAATTAGCAGTGCAGACCAACGGAGTTCTGAGCTTTCAGGTTCAAGAAGCTAAAACAGCTCTAAAAACAAGCCGTTTTTAAAAGGCTCCAAGTAAAATACTCACATATATGAGTCCAGAGTAGTAGCGGTCCTTCAGGTTGTGCAGCACTGATGCCTCATTCAGGCAGGTGAGCTCAGCCATGTCTTCCACCTTGCTGAACTTGGGTGGGTTCATTTTCTGGATGTCATCCTTGTTGATCACCACCTTCTTACCATTCTCTGCCAGCTCCACAAGCACTTCCTCACCGCGCTCTTCACGAATACTGGCCGCCTCAAAGCCGTGGCGCTCTGAGGGGACCCATACCAACTTCTTGGCCGTCCAGTCGGCCTGTGTGGCCGGGTTGTAAACGACAGCACGGTCTACAAACAGGTACCGCTCCGGGTCCTCTTGCCCACTCCGATGAGACATCTTATCTGGGATTTATCAGCGCAATGTGGCCACCTAGAATAGGGGACAGGTATTAATACGGTAATAGACTTAATAAAGGTACACAATAAGGACATGTGTCTGTATTATAATTCCTCAAACCTTAAAAAAAAACATGTCTATAGACAAATAAAAACAAAGTTTCTCTGGGTATGTCTATGCTGGAAAAAAATGCATTCACATGTGAAATGTCACTATAGAGGTAATTCATTTAATATAATTCAGGGCATTATTGTTTTTAGATTAGTTTTTGTTGTTTTGACATATTTTTAAGCCATTCTATGTCTTTCTGTCAGTTTGTGTATCCTTTTGCTCATTTTGCATCTGTTTACAGCAATCCCTTGCTTATTTTGATGTCATTTAAAGTTTCCTCGTTATGTTTAATTTCTTTTAGCTCTGTTTTGTTTCTCGTGTTTGTTGTCTCATGACTGTACATATATTTTTATTGATTATTTGTGTGTGTTATTGTTTGATATCACCTGTGTGTTGCTTACTGCACCTGTACTGTTGCAACAATCCAATTTCCCCATTGAGAGACTAATAAAGGTTCTTTCTGGGGTAGGCCACAGCCCCCTTGAATTCTTAAATTTAGGGTTAGGATCCGATAGCCCCATTCTGTAATCTGTCCATTACTAATGAAAAAATAAATTAATTAATACAATAACCGTCTTTTCATTCTGTTTGATGACATTATCCAAAATTCGGAAGAAACTGTGATGCAGGAAAACCACATCGTTCAAAGCCTGTTTAATAAGTTAAAAATAGGCAACATTTTAGCAAATGTTTCAGTCTCACATAAATATATAACTTATAATTACAGTGTTGGCTGGTCAGTGAACTGGTCTGTTGAACAGTAATGCGCATAGTGCGCAGGCTGCACGCTCTTGCAGCAGATCAAACGGGACAGTGACGTCGTGAATGGCTCATTTATAAAGCCCCTCTTCTCCTCCGGGAGACCTTGCTACACAGAAAATAACCCCCGTCCCATACTGCAGTCGTTGGACTCGAATAAAACTCGCTGCTGAGGGTCCGCTTATATATATTTGGGGTAATATCATCAGAAATAAACCTGTGCGTCTGACATAGCTAGCCAATTGTAAAGTGGGTGCCAAGAATGTGCGATTACACGGCGAATAAAAGGGGAACGTGGTTAAAAAAAAGGTCAACCGTTAGGACAAAAACAGCAAAAATTAGCTTAAACTATGTATTTTTATATGTTTAACCCAAATATACAAGAAACATAAAGCTAGCATACAACAAGCAAACCACTACTCGTTTGACTTATTAGTTTGTTACCTCTGATAGTTATGCAGAAAGACACACGACACGGACGTCAAATACATGAAAAGGTTGGCAGTGAACTCAACACCAACATATACATAAAAAAGGGGGGTGAACAGTTAAACTAAGTTTCCGTAGCAACCGTCAATCCTCTCTCCTGGAAACCTGTCCGTCCACACAGTGATGGTCTGTTCACCACGCGCTCCATCATTGCATTCCTCGCGCATCATGTTAACAAACTTACCTGGTGTTTTCAGCAAACCAGCAGTTGGATCCTATTCACCGAGCACTCCGATCTCCCCCTGATGCGTCCCCTGAATGCAACGAGATGCTACACGCAACTGAGACGCAAGCATGTATTTGTGCTTCGGTGTGCACCGCAGGCACGGAGTGCTGCCTCTCTAAAGTGGGGCCCCTCCTAAACCGAGCAAACTTGACCACTGCTGCTCCCGCCTACGACGGACTGTACGCACGTAGATACTGATCACGCAGATCAATACGCCACTCTGTTGTGGCTCTCAAGGGAACAAATAGAACCATATATGTTTCGGAGCCAACCAGTCTGATTTGGTCTATAAACAAGGAATTTGATACAAAAAAAATGTTGGCACACTTTGCCGTGCTGGTCGTCTCTTTTTAAACCTATCACAAAAATATCTATGCATTGCCCACACCCACTAGAAGCAGCCTAAAAACAATTGGGCGCCCAGTTTGCGGTCTCTGCTCATCCATCATTGGCTGGGATAAACAAACCCCTCAATTTGTTGCAAGCCAAAAAATAACACGTTGCAACCGTTGCTTTGTTAGAACTCACACATAACACTTTTCCTCTAAAAAATACAGATAAAGTTGCTTTTTTCTTATAATGATGTGCATGCATTTAATTATCTAAATATCTGCTGCAAAAAGAAAATCATGAATCATGTAATCACAGCTTTGGGATTTACACTTTAGTTTTATTTAAAATGGAAACAACTTTTACATGTTGGGGAAAAAAAGCACTTTTTTCTGTAATTAAATAGTTGTTAGGCTCTATATTGAAGAGTGGAAAACAAGCTGTCATGTTACTAAAGTTTTACATCAAAAACAGGAAAGGCATTGTGTGTTGTGGTTATGTACATTTCTATTAGTGGTGGATTTCTTCACCGTCCTCCTCTCCAAGCTCCTCCACCCCTCTTCTTCCCTCCTCCTCCTCCTGATCCTCCTTTAACTTTCTTCCTCACTCCACTTGCTTGTTCTGTGTCATCTTCATCTCCATCTCTTCCTTTCGGCCTCTTCCTTTTTTCACCTTCTTCCTTCATTTCCTGAAAAAGAAATTTCTTGTTTTATTAATGTTTATTGATTAATAGGGATCAGAATAAAAAAATGTATGTACATCCTATCATATAGTTTGTTCTTTGTTCTAAATGTTCTTAATCAAATTAATATAAAACTGAGTGAATGTTTGCATCAGTATTTAGTGGCACTATTTAGTTGCAACGTTTGCTTTTAAAGCTACACTACTGAAATAAACAGATTTTTGTACATTGGTGCCCCCTAACGGCAGCTAATTCAGCATAAAGCAAAGATGACTTACCAGCCTGGCAAATCTCTGCGCCTCGCTCACCCTCTCCACCAGCATCATTACTTCCTCCTCTTGAGTAGGAAAAGCTGGAAGTTTCTTCCCAATCAAGCTTTCGATTCGCTGGAAAAGCTCCACATCATACCTTAGACAACAGAGATGTGTTAACTTGGCCGTCAGCTTTAAAAAAAAAAAATGCTGGATGTGTTTCTTACTGTGTGACAAATGTGATAGATTTCCCAGACCTCCCGGCTCTGGCTGTTCGGCCAACTCGATGAATGTAATCCTGCGGAGGGCAGATAGAGCCAGAGATGAAATCACACATCAGTCAAACAGATCCTGAAGATAACACGATGATAAAGCATATTCTCTGTGTTACCTTTGAGTGAGTGGGGATGTCGTAATTGATGACACAGTCAACATGAGGGATGTCCAGTCCTCTGGAGGCCACGTCGGTCGCCAGCAGCACAGACCGAGACTTGGATTTGAACTTGTTTAGAGCTCCAAGACGTTTATTCTGACCAGCAAACGGAAAGAGAGACAGATACTTATCACATATTTCATATTTACAATAAACAAGAAGAGTTGTTTCTTCTAATATGGATTCATAAGTTTGTATTAAATATAAAACCATAACTGATTGTGAAAATAAATAATACATTTCTAGGCCCAAAACTCCAGCTGATCAATAACATCATCCTACACCAAGTTCTAAAACAGTCAGCACATCTTCAAAACTGTACCTGGCTCATCTGTCCATGAAGTGGGATGGCAGTGATGCCCAGGTTCCTAAGCAACAGCGCCACCCGCTGGGCATTGTTGCATGTGCTGCAGAAGATGATGAAAGAGTTTCCGGCCAGCTCATTCAGGATGGACACCAAGTAACAGTCCTGCCACCAAACAAGCAGTGGATCAGAACAGTGCTTCAGATTCAGCCATCATCTCTACAAACAGTACAAAGACCGTCTGCATCTGAAACAAGTACCTTGTACTTGGATGGTATGAAGATGTAATACTGCTGCAGCTTGTCGACTGTAGAGTATTTAGTTGAGACTGCGCACTTTACAGGATCTTTCAGAGCAGCTCTCTGCAGTTTCTGGACCTGTTAGCCAACGAGAGAACATTAATGCTAGAATATGCAAACAGACCCTTCAACAATGTCTCCTGTGGATCATTTTGGGTCTGTAAACACTGAGGTCACATGTTGCATTCACTTGAGTTAAAATACTGAAAAGTCATCAGCTACCTTTTTGGTCATGGTTGCAGAGAACAAGAAGGTGTGTCTTTCTCTGGGAATCACCTTCAAGATTTTATCCACCTGATAAAAATATTTAGAAATATACATCATACACACATTGTGACATATAATTTTATAGGAATTTAGCTGAACTGAGCAGAAAAGTGTCCTTTTTGCCCTTGACTTTTTGAACCCTGACACAGGCGGCTCTGGATGAATTCAAAACTGCAGAGTTAAGCAAGTTTGATTTTTATAGCTTTAGGTTAGGTTAGGTTTCCAGCAGTTGCAGGTCTACCATGTCCTGTAAGTGATGTGGTTTTGTCTGCCCAACTGTAAAAGTTACGCTAGGTCATCAGTAGCTCCTTTCACATGTCAGTCCCACCATGGCTGCAACGGTCAGCCCCTGTTCAGATGTTACCCAAACAAGCTGGCTTATCCCACCAGCTGTGTCCTAAAACAAATCATTAAGGTGTTGAGGGATTAGAAGAAGCATCTCAACATCCCACTCTCATGCTGCAGTGATGATTTGATGTGAAAAAGCTCGCAGGAGGAAAATCTGTACTGCATCAGATCTTTAGGAAATCATAACGAAGGCGCATCAGCCTCGATTTGAAAAGCCGGTTTTAGCTCGAGTAAAACCGAACCTTTAAACATAAATGTAAACACATCAGTCCATCTTATAACACACTAAAAGAAATTTTCTCAAAGTCAGACTAAACTGAAATGCTGATGCATGTATAAATGTAACTGGACTCAAATTAGTCTAGGAGCTCTGTGCATGCTCAACGGTTCCTTTCCCAGGCTTTGACCTGAGTAGCTGAAGAAGCTAGTACAGAAAAAAATTGTTTAAACTGAATTACTGCAAGGACAGCGAGCATTTGATTAGTAAAAAATAAAAACTAATCTAGCACATAAAAAGCTTGACATTAACAGCCAATACACTGAATCCCTTCACGTACGTTCATCCAGGGATAAAGACAGCGGTCCAATTAAAAGGGCCAGTCCAGCTGTAAATATAACTCGGACTAAGTGTGCATTAAATGTTCCGACTATTTTACTGGAATATAATTACTACCTTGTATAACTTCTACTCCTTAAAACTCAATATTTTTCATGCTTTCTTTTCTGCTGCTGTTCCCATTAAAAGGATCCATGGTGTCATGCAGCAGCTCCATCACTGACAGATTGACTTCAGGTAAGCCAATGTAGGGATTTCTTATAAAGGATTGCATGTGTGAGCAAACTGGACATACAATGTTGTTTCTTGACACTTTCGAGGTGTTCCAGCTGAAGCATTGCACCCAGGATGACACACAGCTGGACCTAAAGGCATCAACTCATCACTGTTTGGCACCTTAAACAAACAAACAAAAAAATCATTCTAGTACCCACCTCAGTCTCAAAGTCCATGTTCAGAATCCTGTCTGCTTCATCCATGACCAGGAACTTTAGCGCTCGGAGGGAGAAGCCCTTTGTGTTTTCCATGTGATCAATTAACCGACCAGGTGTGGCTGAAAACACAGTCGATTGACAGCTTAAAATTCAAAGCATATGAAAAATATATCTGGATATTTAATGGTTGGTTTACATGTAAAAATCTTGCAAATACAGCTGATTTCTTGATGCTCTTACCAATAACAACATGTGGTTTTTTAGCTAACACCAAGGACTGGGACATCATATCGATCCCACCAACTATCACAGCTGCAACAAAAGGTGAGACCAGTTCAATTTAGAGAAACGGAGAAAGTGTTCTTCATCCGCTACAGATCAGCTGCTTATCAGCACGTACCACACTTAACGCCGATGCTGGATCCCAGAGCCTCGAACTGCTCAGAAATCTGAAACGCCAACTCTCTGGTGGGGGTGAGGACGAGCGTATGAAGCCTCTGAGGTGTAGCCAGAAGTGACTGGAGGATGGGGAGAGCAAAAGCACCGGTCTTTCCTGAACCAGTCTCTGCCAGGCCAATAACATCTTTGCCTGCAGTTCAAGGAAAGAGTCCAAGCAGAAGACAGGAGTTAGTCATGATAGGCAGCAGCAGCAGAACATACGGTCATGTAAAAAAAAAACTTTTCAATCGTAAGGTTTAATATGTCAGGATAAATAAAATAATAAAAAAAAAAAATTATGTATTATCAGATCTTAAAAAAGTTAAAGTCAACCTCAGATTAACAACACGACATATTACACCAGTTCATTTATTTAACAAAAAAGAAGCCAAACTGCAACACCAGCATTTATTAATCAGTTATTATTTGAGGTAATGATCACTTTACAAAGTTGCTTCAGTTCCGCTCTATGACTACGTTCACACTGCAGGTCTTATCCTTAAATCCAAGTTTTTTGTGGCTGTTCACGTCATCCTTTTGCAACCTCCATCACACTGCAATGTGAACTTTACACGGCTCTAAAGTGCCAGAAGTTCTTCCAGAAGTCTTTTGGTTTGTTCAAATGCGTCCTTTTCAGGCCTAAGCTGTGTTGCCATGTTCTTTTTTTTATATAGAAAATTGGCTTTCTCCTCCAACCCTTCTAAACAAGTCATGCTTGTTCAGTGTTTTCCTAATTGTACTGTTAAATAGTTAAACATTTAATGTGCTAACTGAGGCGTGTCGAGTCTGCGATGTGTATTTCTGGTCGTTTTCCATGTTTTGTGAGCACTGAACAGTCTGATTTTATTTTGAACTTTCTGGGACGGCCACTCCTGGGAAGATTAGAAACAGCTTTGAAAGTTTTCCATTTGTAAATAATCATTCTTATTTTGGAATAATGGACTACAAATTATTTAGAAATGACCCAATAACCCTTCCCAGACTGATAAGTTACAATAATTTCATATCTAAGATCATTGATGATATATTCAATCCATTGGCATTGTGGTAACCCACTTCTGAATGCTCCATACCAGAAAACTAACAAAACATCTACTTTTGTGGAGGTGCTAACACTGATAATGATCGATTAGTTAAGCCCATTTAATCAGCAGCATCTGGCTGCCACTTATTTTTCCAGTTCCTAAGGAAGATATAGGAATGGTCCTAGTTTTATCACACACTGTTTCTACATTTGGGCTTAGTTATTATGAAATATGATGACAATGTTGTATATTTTGTCATGTGTTCGTCATCGAAAATTAAATTCAGAAAAGTTTAGAACCTGTTAAAGTCCAATTCATAAAAAAAAAAAGGATATTTAAATTAAAATACATAAAACCAAAGAACTGAAATGTAGTGTCCTTTCTTTTTACTGTAATTGATAATTTTGTTTCAAGAATAGTTTTAGATGCAGAACACAGGATTAGGAATTCACGTTAAAGTCATCAACACATTATTGCAAATCTAGGAATTCTCATTGATTATTCCCGATAATGCTCATGGTTGCAAGTAATCTATACAATGTTTTTGTATATCTATAGGCATATAGATATATAAGATTTCATATATATCTATATGTGAGACGCAAGTTTATTTTAAAATTTACCACCATTTTAAAATGGTGATCGAGTAAAGATGATAATAAATTAGCACTCATGCAGTGTATAAAAATGTAACATGTGGCAGACATTTTACTTGTTGTGAGTGCTTATACACTGACATTACTATTTTTAGCTCTGTAAAACTAGCATAGATTCTTGGTGTAAGCAGATATGAACACAAAGTGGAACTAGGGGCATCTTTACTAAGAGAAAGCTGTAATCCATCACCTTGCAGAGCGACTGGTATGGCTTCCACCTGAATCTTTGTTGGGCTCTTCCATCCCAGCTGATCACAAGCTTCACAGAGCACCTCAGTAACACCCTGTCAGGGAAAAACACGGAAACAAACTTTTCTAACATGGGCTTAATGTTCTACAACGCATTTACAACCGTTTTTCAAACACTGACTGACAGCAGCCATGTTTAATTTCTTAAAACTGATTACACGAGACTAAGCTTAGTTTAGCTAACAAACAGCTTTATTGCTGCGTGATAATGTTGCTAAAATACGATGTTAAATTCTCCGGGAAACAAACCTACCAAATCCTTGAAAGTCTTTAGAGCCTCCCCGTTTTCTCCGTTATTAAGCTGTTCGTTATCATCATTACTAGAACCTTCAAGAACCACTTCTGCGTGTTCCTTCACGTTTTCCCGGCTGTCGTCCGCCATGCTTTTCGTCCCAGCGTGTCATCAATCTGCACTGCGCAGACGCGGAAAAGAGGTTTGAGTTTGGACCGCAATGGATGATGGATATTGGAGTTTTCAAAATGATTACCTGTGTCTGCATAGCCCATAATTTCAGAATCAGAATCAGAAAAGCTTTATTGCCAGGTAAAGGGCATTTACAGTACAACGAATTTGTTGTGGTGTCAGGTGCAAAAACAAAGCAAAAAGTGCAAACAAACAGAAAAGGCTATTTAAAAATACCCGTTTTTCAAATATGTACACACACACACACACACACACACACACACACACACACGCACACACAAATAATCATAAAATTAAACTTGGGGGGAGTTGGGACACTGTTCAGCAGACTGACAGCTGCAGGGAAAAACTGTTCTGGTGGTATGGTCTGATGGAGCAGTATCTTTTGCCAGCGGGTAGGGACTGAAAAGTCTGTGTCCAGGAGAGGGATCGACTGCAATCCCGGCTGCACGTTTCTGTGTCCAGGAAGTATGAAGTTGCTGGAGTTGGGAGGTTGCAGCCGATCACCTTCTCAGCAGAATGGCTGATGCAGCTTGGCCTTTTCTCTGGCTGTGGCTGCAGTAAACCAGACTATAATTAAGGAAGGATTCAGTGATGGCCATGTAGAAGTTCACCATCAGCTTAACTGGCAGGTGAAACTTCTTTAGCTGCCAAAGAAAGTACAGCCTCAGTCCAGCCTTCTTGGTGAGGGAGTTGATTTTCTGCTCCCATTTGAGCTCCTGGGTGATGAAGCGGAAAGACTCAACAGATGACACCGGAGTGCTGCAGACATCAGGGAAGCGGCTGGGTCCTTCCGAAAATCCACTATCATCTCCACTGTCTTGTGAGCATTGAGCTCCAGGTTGTTCAAGCTGCACCAAGGAACCAGCCAGTTCGTCTCACTCCTGTAGGCTGACTTGTCCCCATCAGAGATGAGGCGAATGAAGGTGTTATCATCAGAATACTTCAGGAGTTTGACAGAGTGATGTGTAGCTGTAGGTGTACAGAGAGAATAAGAGAGGAGAAAGGACAAGGACCTGGAGGGGATCTGGTACTGTAAACGGGAATCAGAGACACGCTGGTCCAGCCTCACAAAATCCCGTCTGTCAGGAAGTCTGTAACCCTCCTGCAACTGGACTCCAGTACATTCAGCTGGAAGAGCTGGTTTCGGAGAAGAGCTGGGATGATTGTGTTGAAGGCATTACTGTAGTCCACTACTACCTGTCCTACTGACATAAGATCCTGGTGAGTCCAGAAGCTGGAGGATGAAGCAAAGGGCCACGTTTACTGCGCTGCCTACAGATCTGTTAGCTCTGTAGATGAATGGTAGGGGATCCAGCAGAGGGTCTGTGGTGGCTTTGAGGTGGGTCAAGACAAGTGGTTTTCAATGTCAACAAAGACTGAAGGGGTTAAAAAATGGTAATAAATGACATTGCCACATACTAAACGTGTTTTTGTTAATGTGCTGTTTATAGCCTTTTAGGCAGTCACAGTGAAACATGAAGTTACAAGTTTTTGACCATTTATTAAGTTGCAGACCAACATTTGAAAACATGGATTTTGCCAGTGCTAGACAAAATTTCTACATTTCTGTTTGCAAACATACAAAACTGCCTTTCATGGACAACTGACAAATAGCTGAGTAGAAGTAAAACACAGTTGTGGGGTAAAAAACAAAACATACTTCAGAACAATGCGATTCTGTTCAGAGCAGTGTTCAGTCTAAATGCTTTAACTTCACACCAATGTATGTTTAAATGTTTTATTCTTGTCAAATTATTTCATTCTGTTCACATTTACTTTGATAACACAAATAGTCTGGATCTAGTGATTATGAGCCTGCTGAATCCAGTACTCATGGTGTAGCAGTCTGTCCTTGTTAAAGAGAAACTGATCTAGTTAAATGCTCTGAAAACAGGAACCTCCATTAATTCCACAAAGAAAACATCATAAACACACTTGCTGTTCAGAGAACCCATGAAACCTAATTTTTATGAATACTCTTGAGTCTCAAAGAAGTCCCTCCATCTCCCTCATAAAGGCTTCATAAACCTGGTCTTTAGTCTTCATGTTGGGCTGAGACATGGCCGCCATTTGGGTTGGGTTAGCTGATCCCGTTGGAGCCACTGTCACCTGCTGTTTCTGCCACTGGCCTATTCCCAAACCTTCATCTCCCCTCCTTCCTCCAGCACCACCCCCCACTTTCTCAAGTGGCCCAGCCGCCGCCCCCAGCATTACCCCACTCTTGTCCCTACGCACCCTCAGTGCTGTGGGCACAAAGCGGGTGACCTCCGCTTTGGGGTTGATAATCTGCGGTTTGGCGGAGATGGTGGCGCCACCAGAGCCGCCTCCTGCTGCCAGGCCACCTCCAGCAGCTGCAACAGAGGTGATGTTGGCGCGTTTTTCGATGGTGGCAGGATTTGCCCCTGCAGATGCAGCAGCTGTCCCAGGAGGAGGGGGCATCTGCATGACACCCGGCCGCATAGGCATGGCAGGGGGGGGCAGGTTGCTCTGTGAGCCGTCCTGACTGGATCCTGGAGCTTTTTGCCTCTGGACAATGTTGGGAGGAGCACTGAGCACATTGGAGTTGAGAGGTGGAGGAAATAGGGAGAGTGGTGGTGCTAGAGGACGTGGGGGCCCTCCCGCTCTTGGGGGAGGAGGTGGGATACCTGTATGAATCACAAAAGAGATGTGTTATTTTGACTCAGTGTACCTTCTTGTATTAAAACTCTTGTAGATCTGTGCCTACCTGGTGGTGCTGGGGGTGGTAATCTGGGAGGAGGTCCACGCGGTGGAGGTCCTGGTGGGAGACCAGGAGGGGGGCCTGGTGGTGGACCAGGTGGCCTTCCTGGTGGAGGACCAGGAGGCAGGAGACGAGGCATCAGACCCCTTATTCCGCCAGGCATACCAGGAGGCCTCAAGAATGGAGGAGCACCTAAAGAGCATAAACGAGATAAACAGGATGAATCCACCACAGACTACAGCTGGAACCATGTTTGGTCCAATTAGTGTAACAAACCTGGTGGGGGGCCAGGAGGTGGGCCAGAGGGAGGACCAGGGGGCCTCATCGGTGGAGCTGGAGGTGGACCCAGTGGTGGAGGCCCTGTCATTGGCGGGCCTTGCATGGGTGGAGGTCCTTGCTGTCCCACTGCCACAGCAGGAGGAGGCATATGCTGACTGGTCATAATGTGAGCCTGACTGTCCCCTGGTGGTCCTCTGTCCTCTGTGTCAGAGGTGTCTGACTCATCTGTGTATTCCTCCTCTACCTCCTCTTCTTCCTCATCCTCAGGAATAGACTGACCTGAAGTTTAAAAGTATATATCATAAACATGCAGCGTGAACAGCTACGCTGAAGCGTTCAAACACTCCGCAGTACCTGCCATCCTCAACATCATGGCTTGCAGAGGTGTGATGGCCTTGGTCTTCTTCACCAGTCTCTTTTTCTTTCTTTTTCCATCACGAGGTGCCTCTGGGAGTATATCTGCAAAACGTACACTGCGTCCTGCAGGAGACAGGAAATATATTAGAGTAAGAGTAAGATGCCTGTCACATAAGCTGCTTCAAGCTGTAAGACTGCCAACATTTTCTGCCAGAAATAAGGACAAAATAGTCTTAATATCAATAAAATGATAAAAAAACAAGAGAACGACCAAGCTAGTGTAGAAAAAAGAATTAGAGACAATGTATACTAATACAAGTAGATATCAATAGTGCATAAAATAAAGGCAACTCTTAAGTCATGAAGTTGTGTGTAAATATGCTGCAGATGCTCACCAGCATGTCGTTCGTTTCTGTTTCCGTCCCTGTCGTCATCGTGCTGGTCCACTCGCGCTCTTTGCTCACCGCCTCCCGCTTCGTGTCTCTCTTCTTCGCTGTCCTCTTCAGAATCACTGTTGTCGTCATCCAAGTCGTCTCTATCGCTATCGCTACCACTGTCCCGATCTCTTCCCAAATCCATAGCCGAGTCCTTGTCCAAACCAGGAATGGAGGGTTCTGTTCAGGAAAATAAAATAAAGGGAAATGTGGTCTGTTGTAAACAACGGGGTGAGAGCAAATAAAAAATTTAGGACCCTCTCAGAATCTGATTGCACCTCACCTGTGTCTGTGCCATACGTTCGTCGAGCTGGAATTCCATACAGTGCCAGGACTTGTGGAGGTGGAGGGCCGGGTGGAGGCCCAGGAGGCTTCCTGCCTGGAGGTAAACGTGGGACACCTGGCACCGTTACTACTGCTGGTCCAGTGGAGGATGAGAGCTGCCCTTTACTAAAAGACAGAAACATGTTGCAGTGATGCGGTAATACTCTGCAGCTTCATATGCTGAGTTCAAATGCAGATTAAAAGCCTACCCAAACGTGGAGGTCTTCTTTAGTATTGAAGGCGGCTGAGCCCCCGGTAATGGGATGTCCTGGATGTGGATATTGGATGGAGCGTGTGGCATGTCTGGTAAAGGGATACTGTCAACCTCCACTAACTCTGCATTCTGAAAAGGAGTACATATCCTATGTTAGAGTAAAACACACAAGACATGGGCTAAATAATGTGATCAATTATAATAATAGACTTAAACGTTCCTGCTCCAATAACTGATTCCCAACATTATATGATAACGTTTCAATTCAGCTGGTCAAGACTGATAAGACCTTAATGAAAATTTACATTTACACATCAAGCCAGTTTCTGAAAATATTTAGTACTGTGCTAAAAAACTTAAACCAGCCCTCGTTTCTTTATATGAAGTAATTCAAGGAAAACAAGAAAGAGGTAGAGTAATATTTTTGTTTTTTAAACATAAGTGAACATAAATTAAAATAGGACTAAAAAATGGGGTTTGTATAATTTAAACCAGCTAAACATCAGCATTTGATATGACCACCTTTATTCTTTAACACAGTCTGAACCTCTTAGACAAACTTTTTTGTAATTCCTTTAAGAAATCTTCATGAATAGTTCTCCAGGCTTCTTGAAGGACTTTCTAAAGCTCTACTTTGGATCTGTTCTCTGTCCCGATAATCCCAAACTGCTTCAGTAATGCTGCGGTCCCGGCTCTAGGTAGGAGTCATCATTCCATCAGACCTGTTGCCACTGATTATCAGTCCTGTTTGTGGACCACCTATTTGATCCCTCTACTGACATTTTTCCAAATCTCTTTTATGACATACTACACGGAAAGCTGAAATATGGCAAGGTTTTGACTACTGGTTCTTCTGGCAGACATTCACTTTAGAGCACAACACCTGGGAAAAAAAAACTTGTATTTTTGAGAGCGCGAACTGCTGCCGGGGTCTCCTTCGTGGAGTCACAGAACTTTTTTGCCACTAGTTGCATACACCAGCTTCTTCGAGCACAACACAGAAACAAGTAGGCCTACCTGGCTCTCTTAGTTTTTGGCACCAGCTCCCAAAAAGCTTGCCGTCTCCACCCCTTCTTCTATCCATGCCCAGCGCCATTTGGCTCTAAAGCCACTGTCAATTAGGACGTCTTTCCCTGGCTTCATCAATTTACTCTCCATTTTTTTTAAATCTGATTTCGGTGAAACAACCATCAGCTTGGATGCTGCGTTCAAGTCCACTCGGAGATAACCTTCACACTACAGGTTAACTCGGCAGAGAAAACGAAGTGTGATATATTGTCACTATTTGCTGAAAACTGAAAACATATGCAGATGAATATGTGTAGTTTCCGACTTTAACATTGTTCAATTCATTTTCTACAATTCAGAGCCAGTTCAGAATCTCAACCACTATAACCCCATAATTAACAGTTTTTTTTCTCTGAATCATTGTGAAAAGCCGGAGATCCGTCACGGTGCCGGAATACTTTAAGCCCCGTGTTACTATGTAACGTTTCATTAGGCTGTAATAAACCACGCATCAATTCTTAATAAGGGAGCAACTGATGAACACTAATCAAATTAATTTTTTTTTCTTTTTCTATACTGCTTAGTTCAATTCCAATGAACAATAATAATCTTTTTCTATACATCTTCTTCCAGTTCATAGTTGAGAAGCTGGAACTTATCCCAGTAATTAGCAGGCGAGAGGAAGGGTACACTCTGGACAGGTCGCCAGTCTGTCGCAGGACCAACATAGAAAGACAAACCATTCACACTCACATTCACTCCTCAGGAGAATTTAGAGTGACAAATTAACATGTCTTTGGCCGGTGGGATGAAGCTGGAGTACCTGGAGAGAACCTGCGCATGCACAGGGAGAACATGCAAACTCTGCACAGAAAGGCCACTGTTCAAACCTTCCAGAGCAAAGGCTCAAACCAGCTATCTTCATGCTGTGAGTAGTTATAATTTAGCAGTAACAACTGATTTTTTAATATGTAAGGTACATAATCTATCAAAAATACTAGGAACACTAGATAGTCTGACAGCGCTGCACACAGATTGTGGTCTGCAGTATCGGCTCAGAGGACTTGTTTCTGCCGAAGGGGACTTCTGATTGTAGAAGCTGCTCTTCAATCTGGCCAGAACGTCTTCATGGAGCCTATTGGCAAGAAGTTTTAGTTCAGTTTGAAGATCCTACAAACAGGACTGTCTTAGTTGCGAATGTTTAAAAAGCTCCAGTTTTACGTGCATTAGTGGGTGTGGCTCAGTGGGTAGAGCGGTCGCCTTGTAGCCTGAGGGTTGCCGGTTTGATCCTCGGCCTGTCGAGTTCAAGTTGAGATGTCCCTGAGCAAGACACCGAACCCCAAATTGCTCCTGATGGATCGTGGCTGAGCGCCTTGCATGGCGGCTCCCGCCATCAGCGTGTGTGAATAGGTGAATGTGATGTATGATATAAAGCGCTTTGGGTAAAAGCGCTATATAAATACTGACCATGTACTATTTTAGTGAAAGCGTTGCTAACGCGGCACTGTGAAATAAACCCATCATGTTAAACAAGATGCAGCTATGAGCAAAACAACCCAAGCTGGAGATTCCCATGTCTTCTTTCACCTTCTTCATGTGAATTGCACTGCCATGCATGATTATAGCATTTTAGCTAGCAGACTGTTCCAGAGTTTTTCTTGACAAATACAGACTGATTGGCCAGAATGATGAAATAGATAAACCTATCTCTGGGCTAATCCCGTCAGCTTTCATTTTGTCTGCTTTGAGTTTACTGCTCTGCTGCACTATTTTCTCTTCCCTTCTTAGCTGAACAAATCTTTAACTTAGAAACCTGAAACCTTGACTTTACACATGTTTCAAGTTGCTGTCTTGCTTTTTATTATGTTTCCAGGCTAAAATATATGCAGATTACTGAAATACTAAAGTAGCAAAAACAGGTAATTCCCCATCAGGCACAGACACACACATGCAAGTTCTAATGGATATATTTCATAAACAGATTCAGCATTAACATGTGTTGATATGATTAAGCTTCCATAATTCTTAGCCCGATATCTGGCCTGGGAATCAGGTTAATGTTGGAGCCTGACACCGATATTGGATAACTATCTAAAATGGTCCAGTACAAGGACTGGATTAAAAGTGAATGAAAAAGGCAGCCACATAAAAAGAAAAAATTCTAAAAGACCCTCAGAAAGTCTGGCCAACTTTTGCTCAAAACCATTTTAGAAGATTATAATGAAGTCTAGCTATTTGCAAGCAAAATATAAAGAAATGAGGGGTGACTCAATACTTTTGCAAAGTACTGTACATGCTATACATGTATCACTGAAACAAATACACACACACACAAGTATAAGAAATAAAACCAAACAATGGCTTCAACCACAACACCCAAACGTACCTTGACTGAGTCAAAATAAAGAGACAGCTGTCCTCGTTTAGTCTCATAATCCAGTTCCAGTTTGCGCAGCTCCTTGTAGGTATCAGGATTTTCTCTCTCATACAGACGAACAATGCGTTCAAATGTCTCACGCAACTTCTTCCTTTTGTCTCTCAACACCTTCTCATTCAGTAAGGGCTGCTGGACTGGGTTAAACTCTGCAGAGAAGGGAACATATATATTTTATAATGAAAAATTGTTAAAAAAAAATCCAAAAGCCTTTAAACTTGAGAAAAAATATTACATGAAATATTATAAAACCGTAAAACATACATAAACTGCACAGATTTCACCCCTCACCCATCTCATCCAGCTTCTCCATGTCTCTGATGATCTGTCTGGGGTCCTTCATCTTCAGCACTGCTGCTCTCACCATCATCCTTTGCTTCTTGTTCTAAAAACAAAATCCCCAAATTAAACATAATGAAAACTATCACATACATGAACTTTGAATTAAGACCAGCCATACCTTTTTTAACTCCCTTTTCCTGGCCTCTTTTCCTGTAAAGTTGACATTAAGCATACATTAGTCATGATGCTTGCATCTGATAAATGTTGTCCAACAGATCAATTCCAAGTGAACCAGCTTTCTTGAGAGATCTGTACTTACTGGCCTGGTCGGTGGGGTTCATAAACTTCCCACTCTTGGTGGAAGAGGTTGACCGTCGCCCCATTGTTGCGGGACGTTTTTTCTACCCTGTCAAATGGCCAGTAACGACACAAATAAAATCACATAACTTTAACAATCCAGGTATAACAGAAATCGATGATCATTTTAAGCCATCATCTGACTTATAAAATCCGTACAAGGATGTTCTTAGCATGTTTCATATAATGGCATGGGGGATTGTCATCATTTTGTGTATTTACACAATAACTATATGAATAAACCAATCACCATCAACATTTTACTAACCTTTTTGGTTATTCTGTAGCAATCACAATGAAACTATACCAGTGCACCGTTTAGTACATTTCAGCTTACCACAGTTAGCTGACAGGTTAACAAAGTTGATGCCGAATGAAGCATTATTACTCAAGCTAACATGTGAAACTAAAAACATTCAGAGAACAAATAAAATGTTTCAAATACCGTTTAAAGCAGATTAGCTAGCACCGTTAGCATGCACTTATAGCTAGGCCCGCGTTAGCACCAGGGCAGAGGCTGTAGATTCCTTTACCTTTTATTCAAGAAAGATGTGAAGGGAGCTGCAAACTTTACATGCAGCTCTGGATACCCAAAAACAAATGAAATCGTATTTGATTTTAGCCGTAAAAGCAAATACAGAGCTCCCAGGACTGAGTGCACACAACGACTCCGCTAGCCGTTCGCCATGTTTACTGCTGCGAGGCAAGAGTGGAAAGGCGGCTTTGACGTCATCAAAATGCGTCTGCGAGAAAAAATCAAAATTTTATTTAATATATTTTATAATTATATAGAGATATATAAGTATATATATGTATTGCTGTTTAATTCTCTATATAGTATGTGTTGATATCCATAGACTGCATATAAATATGTACCACATATCTTCTTCATGCAGTTTATATTCTTATCATAATTATGCAGGCTAGTTATTCTGCCCTCTGGTGGTCACTGTGCACAACTACAAGATTTTTCAGTAAATTTAAAACTGAAAATGATACGTAAAATAGTATTTTTGTTGTATAGTTATAAAAGTCAGCCATGCTCATATAATGACAAGTAGTGAGTAGCTGTACTTGCCTGGTCATAAACATTAGAGTCAGTCCACTCTATAAAGTGCAATGGGGTGATAACGTTGTCTTTATCAGACTACTTAAGTATTTTTGGTACAATTTTAGGCAAATATACATAACTTGAGAATTTTTGTTTTTACAGTCATTAATATTTTCAAATTACTACATTTGCATGTACATTTACGATAAAGTTTCTTCTCCTCATGTTTCATTGTTTCCAGCAGTCAGGAAACAGGGTGGCTTAAAAAGTCACATGTTCATATAATCCAAATTCTGTTTGTGGTAAAACCAAAAAGCACAGTGTAAGGAGAAATCTGAGGGAGGAGGCATAGTATGGAGATTCCTTGCTACTTGCATGTGAACCAAGATGTGATGGTGAAATCAGAGGTGGGATGTAGAGACTGCAGATCCTGGATTAATTACATTAGTGAAACATGAAACTTACATTAGATATCTTACTTTTGAATCATTTATTATTAAGAATGTTAACCACTGTATCAGTTACAGTTATTATTTTTGCCATTAATTGTCTGCAGCAGAGTTTCTGTATTTTTTTCTTTGTTTTTTTACTGGGTGATGGTCCAAGTTTTGGTTCCTCCTGTTCAATGTGGACAAGTCTATCTTTATTTTGGATTATGTCATCACAGGATGATTCAGTGATTCCCAGAGTTTCTGCTTCATGGGTATTCCAAGATTCAAACTACATATAAAGATCAATTGAACCTCTTGTTCGTGTGAAGACTACAGGACACAGAGATTAAATCATCCTAAAACATTTATGTTAAAGTTACTAACTTTGATGTGATGTGATGAATGTAATGAAGAAGTTTGACTTTCTCCACTGATGGTGAGTTTTTGTTTTTAAATTCTTGTAAAGTAGCAAGACGCCCTCAGCAGATCACAAAAATTGTCAAGTGAAATTAAGGGATATGAATGCACGGTGAGTGAGTGCAAACAAGCAACCTCAGTGCCACACATCTTTTCAGCCACAACTCAACACCCAACTTCAGGTGACTGAGGTCGGGTCGGCCGTGCATCAAAATGTGCAGCATCATCAGTTAAATCTCAACTTTTATTAAAAGATGTTTGTTATATGTTTGGATTTTGAGAAAACTTCAGGTCTGCTGAAATTCTCAGCTGTTTCTATCAAAACAACTGCTAATTCCTGAAACTGTAACTTTTATTTCTTGTATTTTATCTTATTCTATTTTAACTTTCTCCTTTTTTTTATTTAATTTCCTTTTTAAAGTTTGTTTTTAATGTACTTTTCAATAATTCTTCTGCCCCCCCACCATAATGATTTAAATGTTTTTATGTGAAGCACTTTGAATTGTCTTGTTAATGAAATCTGATGTACAAAAATAATAATAAAAAACGTCTTGACTTGATTTTGAAACATTTTAAAGTCTGTAAGATGACTCCAGCTCAGTCTCAGCTGTCAGATTAATATGTAAATGAGTTTATGAGACAGAAATCAATTCAAGCAGCATAAATATGTAGGCTGACAACCATGACAAATAATCTTTTTGATGTTTTGCTTAATTTTTTGATATTTGCAGAAGAAATATCTTTTAATAGAAAAAATGATTAAATACAACAAGCAGTTTTGCTTCTACTGTATCAGTCAAGAATAGTATTTAAATCAACTGATATCACGTATAAGCTTTATTTGGTATATCTTTACGGAATAATACAAATATTCCTTGTGCAGTACCTAATGCTTGCCAGCAGATGTCACCATTTTCACTTGCAAAATATCTTGTTCTTCAACTCTGAACTTTAGTTGCAACGATTAAGGTAATAGGTGGGAGGTTTTACACCCACCCAGCATCCATCCATCCACTTTCTATATGCATTTATTCCAATGCAGGGGGGTCTGTTCCAACAGTACACCCTGGACAGGTCACCAGACCTTTGCAGGGCCAACACAGAGAGAAAAAACAAAAATGCTTGCTCACTCCTAAGGAAGAATTTAGAGACACCAATCAACCTAGCATGCATGTTTTTGGACTGTTCAAGCTTGATTACGCAAAGGGAACATGCAATCATCAGAGAAAGGTCCAAACCAGGAACCTTTATGCTGCAAGGTGCTAACTACTGCTCCACGGTGCAACCCTGCCAGCCAAAAGAGATCAGCCTCCAATCTCATCATGTTAGAGCAGTGGTTCCCAAGTTGGGGTCCCTGATCCCCCCTAATAGGTCCCCAAACAGCAAAGGGGTCTGCAAGGTTTTAACTGTTCAGAGCCTGCATGATTGTTAAAATGAAGGTAATGTCCACTCAGTGACAAGTTGAAGTGAATGTTTGTAATCATTCAGATGTTTCTTCATATGGAGTGGGAACTGAAAACTCAAACTTTTGAAACAAAGTTGTAAAGTGAATAAATGGAGGTAATCATAATATGCTATACAACAATATTTTAGAACATGCATCCAAAAACCTGCTTAGGCCACGCCTTGTGTTTATTTGTGTGTCCAGATGTGTGGTTTACTGAGGTCAGTGGAGCTAGTTCAAGCCTATCCTGGTAACTTTTAGCTCTGAACCATTTCATTAATGAAATATGTCTGAAAAACACCACATTGTTGATAATACGTCCCATATCAAAACAGAAATAATAACAAGGCCGTGAAGTCCTTAAGAACAATAGATTGGGGACCACTGGCTTAGAGAAAAAGGTGCGGATGCTAAACTAAACAACAAACAGCATTTTGCTTTCCACATCTGATTTCTCATGCTGGCTTGTTTTAGATCCTTTCAGTGTGTTCTTCATGTAAAACAGCAGCAGTGCAGTCTGATGGAAAGCTGGAAAAGTTTCAAACATGGGGCATCTGCTCAGTGGAGCTAGCAGAGTATGCTTCTAAAGATAGTCTGAATACAAAACAGGCATCTTCCAGGATCAGTTGTTTTTATCTAATACAATTAAACAATAGTTTAGACACAGATGAACAATGGGTGTGCTGGGCTCTATGCATGAAAATAGGTTGAATTTCCTTGTTCCTTCTGGGAAGAAGACAAACCGGTGTGGCCAGTAATTCTTCTCAAGATTTGTTGTTGTTGCCTCTTGTTTCGAGAACCACTGCTGGCTGCCCTACTTATAGTTTTTGGGAATTACCTACATAAATTTGTCAGTATCCAATGCTGATGACAAAGGTAACATAGCCTCACCCTTCTTCTTTTAGAATCCAGTAGTCTAATTACATAAAACACCTTAATCCAGTGTTGATAGCAAACTGATTTATTTGACCATATGGGGTTAAATGGGCGGCGCGGCTCGGCAAGCTAGAGCGGTTGGCTTGTAACCTGAGGGTTGCCTGTTTGATCCTCGGCCAAGTCAAGTTTATGTAACCTTGACACCGAACCCTGCTCCTGATGGGTCGTGGTTCGGCACCTTGCATGGCAGCTTCCACCATCAGTGCGTGAATGAATGGGTGAATGTGATGTATGATGTAAAGCGTTATATAAATACAGACCATTTACCATTTATATCATTTCTATTGGATTTGAATCAAAGGAAAGCACCTGCTGCTCCAAATCTCAGCTGTAACAGTTGCACAAACATATGTAATAAATTCCACAGTACTGACATTTAAACTTGCAAGTTATCTGTGCACAGAGTAACTCATGTTATGTCAACTCAAGTCGTGCATCCTGTCAGATGCAGAAATTTTCTGATGATACTGCCTTGTTGGGCCTGATTTCTCAGGATGATAATCTGGTCTACAGGGAAGAAATTGACTCTTTTGTTGGTTGGTGTGAGGCCAATTTCTTACAGCTAAATGTAGACAAAAGGCAAGAGTTAATTATTGATTTCAGGAAAAAAAAAAGGGGGAACAGTCTCTCCAGTGGTCATCAAAGGCCAGGCTATTGAAATAGTTGAAAGTTATAAGTCTCTTGGAGTTTATCTGGACCATAAATTGAACTGGAGGAGGAACAGTGAAGCTGTCTTCAGAAAGGCCCAGTCCAGACTGTTCTTTCTGAGAAAGCTTCATTCTTTTGATGTAAGCAGGAGGCTCCTGTCTGTCTTTTATCGTGGCCAGTGTCTTGTTTTATGCTGTACTTTGTTGGGGTGGGAGCATCACCTCGGAAGACAAAACTCAGATGAACAAACTGATTAAAAAGGCCAGCTCAGTGGTGGGGCTGAGCTTGGACTCTGTGGACATTATTGTGGACAAGAGGATGAGAACCAGACTAAGAACTGTTCTGTCTTTCACAGACCATCCTCTCCACAGTGTTCTAAGTGAACTTAAAAGCCCTTTTAGTGGGCGAATGGTGATGCCTCGGTGCTCAACTGAACGTTTAAGGAAATCTTTTGTTCCTGCTGCTGTGTGCTTTTATAATAAGCACCTTTTATGATTTTCATTGTATTTGTATGTTTTAATGGTTGTGTTCTGTGTTGCAGTTATGTTGTAATGGTTTGTAGCAGAGTCTATTAATGTAGTGTTGATGTTGTATGTTTTTGTGTTAAACGTCCTTGGCAATGTAGTTTCCCCCCTCGGGATTAATAAAGTTATCTTATCTTATCTAACTGGAAGAAAACGATAACTTGTTAATTATCTAAACACAAGGCTCTGTGTATGTGTCTGACAGTAGCAATGAAGATTACATTAGTTTAAGGAAGCCTCATGATTACAGAGAGGGTTTTGGGTCTGCAGGACCTGGGCTGGCAACAGAGGTGAACCACCATGTTTGATTACCCCCCTGAGCCCCTAATCCCCCAACTGCTCCCCTGGCACCAAAATATGGCAGCCTGCTGCTTTCTAGTACATCTATAGGCACAGGTTAAATGCAGAGCGTAAAAAAAAACTATTTTTATTAAAAGCTCACTTTTTTTTTCTTTGTCTTGTGCTCAACAGTTCAGAGCCTCTTTTGTTATATTTTTTAGTCTCATGATTAAAAAATAATTCAGGGTTACTCAATTCGGTTCTATGAGGGCCGCAGTCCTGCAGGTTTCAGATGTTTCCCTGCTCCAACACACCTGATTTAAATGAAATGAATCTCCTGAACAGCTTGCTGTCAAATTCTTCCCAAGCCTGTTAATGACTCATTAATCTGAATCAGGTGTGTTGAAGCAGAAAACAAATAACCTGCTGGTCAGCAGCACACGAGGACTGGAACTGGACCTCCCTGTCTCAGGAGAAAAAGAAGTAATAAAAAAAAAAAAAAACTTCTTTGTAATGGCATATATTCTTACAAGTAACCACAATGTGCACTAATGTATCCCCCAAAGCATCATGGATGCCTATATATATCACAAGCTGGACGATCCCTCTGCTCTTTGGACTAAAACATCCATCATTGGGGCAGCGTGTAGCTCAACCCCGTGTACAGAAGCTACAGCTCCTCGGTGCAGCCGGCCCAGGTCCAAGTCCTGGCCTGGGATCCTTTGCTGCAATTCATATCTCTCTCTGACCCTCTTTCCTCTCAAGCTACTGCTCAAATAAAGAGCACTAAAGGCTCATAATACTTTAAAAAAACAAAAAAATCATCCATAATTGAAATAAGTATATAAATACATGAAAAACTTCATCAGGTCTAGAGAGGACAGCATGTGGCTGCAGTAATGAGCTGTGGTTCTAGGCTGTGATTTTTATTACAGAAACACGTCTGGTGTTAATCCAGTTCTTTCTGAGGGTCTGTATTGTCTCCTTTCCTGCACAATTTCCAACCCTGAACAGTCTTTGTCTTAGACCGAGTGGCTGTTGTGTGCTGTCTTGAAAGTAGACGCTGATTTGTTGTCAGAGGCTCAAATAATAAATGTTAGCAAAACGCAACATTCTTTAGTCAAAGTCAAAGTCAGCTTTATTGTCATTTCTGTAGCATGTACAGGACAAACAGAGAATTGAAGTTATGGTTCTCTCAAACCTTGGTACATGATATACCAATAAACAAAACAAGTACTATCACTTAGTTAATAAAACACAATAATAAATAGACGAGGCAAATTTCAGTCAGTGCAATGTATGTTTATGGTTACAGTGCAGCTCATGGTCTGGTTAAAGGGATTAAAGGGGTTGTGTTCTTGTTCCTGAGGGTGTAAAAAGTTCAAGTGTTGACGGGGGATGTCAGAGTCCAGGGTGTGTGTGTGGAAGTGGTGCAGAGCAGGGAGAGGGTTCAGCATCCTGACAGCCTGGTGGACGAAGATGTCCCTTAGTCTGCTGGTCTTGGCCCTCAGGCTCCTTCCTGAGTGCAGCAGGCTGAAGAAGCTGATTGTCCACAACAATCTCCTTTGTCTTCCTCCTAGTTCAGAGAGAGATTCTTGTGTTCACACTACAAGGCCAGACGTTTCAGACTGTAGTCTGTCTCACAGTCGTTGCTGATGAGAGCCATCACAGACATGTCATATGCAAACTTGATGACAGGTTGGAGCTGTACAACAGTGTGCAGTCATGGGTCAACAGAGTGAAGATGAGGGGGCTCAGCACAGATCCTTGAGGGGCCCCCGTATTCAGTGTGGCGATGCTGGATGTGTACCTGCCGACCTGCACTGCCTGTGGTTTCCTGGTCATGAAGTCCAGCAGCTAGTTGCACAATGAGGTGGTCCAGTTTTAAAATGTGCTGTTGGGGGATGACTGTGTTAAATGCCGAACTGAAGTCTATGAACAGCAATCTGATGTAAGAATCTTTTGTGTCCAGGTGTGTGAGGGCTGTGTGGAGGGCAGTGGAGATGGCATCATCGGTTGAGTGATATGACTTTATGTATTTTAACACTAGCCGTTTGAAGCACTTCATAAGAGGGCTACGGGATGGTGATTGTTGAAACAGGAGGATTCTTTGGGACAGGGATGATGGTTGTGGTTTTGAGGCATGTGGGGACAACAGCCTGGCTCAGTGAGATGTTTAAGATGTCTGTAAAGACCTCTGTGAGCTTCCTGGCATAGTCCCTCAGCACACGACCAGGTATGTTATCAGAACAAGAAGCTTTGCAAGCATCAATTCTGCAGAGCGAACTCCTCACACTGTCCGGGGACAGCATCAACACCGGTTCACCCGGGGGGTACAAGAACAAGAAGTACAGTACAAGAAATAAGTTTTTTGTACTTTTTTTCCCCCTGTATAGGGTTTAAAAGCATTATCATATAAATTGTTTTTACCTTTCACACATTTCTTTTGCAATTTTTTAAGAACTTATTAAAAAAAGCTATTTTAATGTCCAATGCATGACTCACTGACATTATAAAACCTCCACCATGCTGCTCCAACTCACCTGGCCTTAAATAAATGTGTCATCATGATGCATCTCCAGAAACTGAAGACCGGCCATTAGGGTGACTCATTCATATGAATTAGGGATGTTGGAGCAGGAAGTCATTAAAAGCACTGCTTTAACAAAAAGCAACTTACACAGCCCAACAACATGTTGTAGTTTGGGCTCATTATGTAAAAAAATCCCAAATGTTAAGATTATGACAGCAAGTCTTTGATTTATGACATGAAAAGTAAGAATGGTGCATAATAAGATACTCAAGACCAAACATAGATTCTTTACCAACTCTTTAATGTTTTTTTTTTCATGTAGCAGCAAAATGACAGATAAAAGGTGCAAATACTTGTTCACATGTAAACAATGACTGGAAGGAAATGAACATTTCGGGTATCAATATTCACAGAAAGAAGTTCCATCAGAAAAGTAGGCTAGTGTCAAAATCTGAGACAAAAACAGACAAAAATATACATTTCACAATACAAATCATATTTAATCTCAAGGACGTTTTGACTTTTGTAAACATCTTCCTTTTACAGCTCTTACAGTGCAGTTCTCTTGTTTTTCTACCTGTCCTAATCTCCTCCCTCCAAACAAACATAGACATACGAAAGTGCTTCAAACAAGTTAAAAATAGGTCCCCGCTGACAGGTGTCAAACCCCACCCTGCTGGAAGATGTTTAACTCCACTGCATACCTCACCTGAATGGCTGGTGTCATATGTCATATCATGGACTACATTTCCCACCCAGATGTCGTGCAGAAGTCTGGACTCCACTCGGATCGTTTAGATTACAACATTCTGATTAGATATTTTAGTCTTAATTATTCATTAATTGTCAGTGTGTTTTTATGCCCTTTCAGGTGTGCAATCAGCAGCTGGGATTATGGCTCTACACCTCCATATCATCACTAAATTCATCCTCATCCTCTACGCTATTCTTCCCAGTGCTGTCCCCCCTCTGGCGAACTATCTCCTCTTCACTAGTCAGCTGGTGGCACCTCTTGCATATCCTCAGCTGCTTGGTGGGGTGAATGTGATCTATGACTCCTTTCAGCTTGGAGCACTGGTGGCACACCACAAAGCCACACTTTCTGCAGTGGTGCCGACGGCTGGTGTTGGAGAACTTGACAAAGCAGCGCATGCACTTTTGGGCAGCTTGGTCAGGAATCCAGGAAACGGCAAAGCTGGAGCTTGGTTGGTAGCTGCCGGCCTGCAGCAGCTTGCGCTGGCAGCTGTCGATGTGCTTCATCCAGCCCTGCTTCTCCTCGTATGACATGGCGGACACAAAAAAAGACTTGCGAGGAGTGCAGATGAGCCACTGGTGCTTGAAGTACTCAGAGTCCTCCATATCTTCCAGCTTAATAGTCTCTGAAATTACATTAAGATTATTTTAAATCAGCTGACAAAGATGTGTTTATGGTGGAAAATATTCAGTCTTAAAAGTGCTTAACATCAGAATTTCTGTTTTTTATGCTATTCATATCTTTGATAATTGATGTGCAAATCTTCGTCTACCCCTATGTTAGCCTATTTCCTAAAAATATAAAATCATGTTTGAAACAAGACATTCACATCCGTGATGAAAAGTGACTGAAAGTTAGGCAAAGATTTATTAACCAATTAAACTCTACATCTACTACAAAACTAAAGCACCTTGATAGTGATGCAGTTCAGCATCTTGTCAGATGGATCCTTGTCTCTCTTTTTAAAGCATATTTTCTCCTGAATTAAAGAATCATTAGGCAGCAGGGAAGACAGAACAGTTCCTCACCTAAAGGGATGATCTTCTGGTTTTTGTACCAGCGACCTTTCAGCAGGATGCTGCCGTACACCAGAATATCGTTGAAGAGGAAGAACATCTTCGGCTCCCATCCCTTACGACCCTGCTTCATCAGACAGCCCTCTCCAACCAGAATCCGATCCGGGCTGTCCAGCGGTGCCCCCAATGAACCAAAAGCATTCTGCACCTCTTGGATACGCTTATGGTTTTCCTTCTCAAATGATAGCTGATCCATCTCGGTGGCCTAATCTCGGTTCCTGGTGCACAGTTTGTACTGCAGCTGCAGGAGGAGTGAAACCTTTTATAAAGCCCTGCTTCCTGCTGACGTAGAGGGACTTTTCAGGTTCAGACTGAGAGGAAATGTGTTGTATAAGGAAAGACAAATAACACAGAGCAGCAGGGCAACATTTGCATACTTATTTATGTTGGATAACTAGTTTTTTGTTATGCAAGATTTTGATGATTGAAACTTACGGTAAAAGTTGACATGATATCATACTCAAAGGAATGTGGATCAGTGGAGAAAGGTTGGCTGAGTTAACCATCTCAGTTATGACGAGCAGCCTTTTCTTTAAAACTAAATAAATAAAATAAATAAATAAAAATAAAAATGATTTTGTACCTTTGGATGTAAAATGATTCATTCATCTTTTTGGAGTAATTATTGTCGATCAAAGTACGAGACAAATCTAAATTTAGTCTCAAAGGTGATGAAAACAACTAACCAAATAGAAAATAATCATATAAAGAACTCAAATGTGCATGATTTGTTTTATTAAATGTAAGTATTAGCTGTTTTAATATTGAATTAAAACAAAGTCCAGCTCTCAGTCATAGAAACTCTTTATGTGGGAGCTGAGATATTTCATTTTCTGACAGGTTATTCTCTATGCAGCTATAAGCCTGAAATTTGATTTGATTTGAATTATTTCACACAAACTGTGCCAAACACAATACACACACCAACACAATAAGAAAACAATATTTAACACAGAATTGAAACTATGTGTACATATATACATATGCATGAAATATACATGTAGTCTATGAATTAAATCTGTACCCACCTTGCATACACCCGTCTTTATGCATATTTACATACTTATAGACATACCCCTACACATACACTCACACAGCAACACACATAACACATACAAATGCATCCACTAAACATGTCTGAAAGGGGGTAGGAAGAAGCAAAACTTATTTGATCTTACTAAATGTTAGTTTTACTCCACTTTCCTCCTATTTCAGACTAATTATATTATTCATTTTGAGGACAAGCTTTAAGAGTGTGTAAAAATGGAGGAACAATCAATAAAAAGATGTGAATTTTCTGAAGAGTTAATGAAGGCGGACTAGAAAAGAGTTAATGTTTCCAGATCAGAGAATGTAGCAGAAATGCTAAAGTCAGACTCCTTCATGCTTTCTTTTTGCATTGTGAAATATTTATTAAAATACATCCTGATGTGGGTTTGGCACTGAGCTGCAGCTGTTTTTCTGTAACTGCGGAAATGAATCAGACACTAACAAAAGGATTCCAGTTAGCAAATCAAATCCTCTCCTCTAGAGGTAATCATTTTACCGTATAAATCTGCACCACAAGTTTCCCTGGAAAACCTAAAGTGACAGAAAGTTTTTTTCTCTTTCTGATCAGGAAACAGTTTTATAACTTCAGCCATGCAGGTAACAGTAATGTTAAAACTCAAGACAGAGAGGCTTCACCTCCATCACACTGCCATGCAGCCCACACCTGCCAAGAGTTTGTCAGCACCTTGAATTTATTGAAGGCGCATTAATCTACCTTTAAGGTGATGATTCTACAAATAAGAAAATAAAAAAAGGGCCCGGTACCTCCAACAAGTCCTCCAATCAATAAGATCACACAGGCATGTGAATAAACTATGAAAAAACCAAAAAATAAATAAATAAACTGTGTTTATTTAAATATTTTATTTGTAGTTCTTTCTTAAAAACAACAACAAAAAAAAACCAATATGACATATGAATATTTATCAACTTCTTCAAATATGCTTGTAAAATCTGATTAAAACTAAGAAGTCCATTTCAGGCGCATCCCCACATTTATTCCCACACAGAATCTCACACAGGTTTACCACACCAGGTGCAGATCAGCTCATTTAGTTTGCCGAGACTGAACGAGTTGCCTCAAAAAACAAGATAGTAGCAGATCTTTAAAAAGATCTCAAAATAATCTGAACTCAGCCATTGCACTGTCTGGAAAAACCACAAAACACCTGCTGACATGCTCCAGTCTGGCTGTCCGATCAAGCTGACCCAGAGAGAAGACTGCAAGATGGGGAAAGAAGTCGCCAAAAACCCTACAATCTCATCACGGGACTGATCCTATTTTTGGGTTTTTATGGTAAATAAACACAGTTAGGGATAAAATATAACCTTTAAACTCCTCTTAACATATGACACATTTTTCTGAGGAGGATGCTAAGATTTTACACACTGGATTTCTAGAGTTACTTTTGTACTTTTTTTAAATGTTGGCTTTAAGTTATTTATTTTTTTAATTCAATTAATCTCTAAGGCTAATGTAGCTACGTTCGACATGAATCAGAGTTAAAGGAATTAGTTTTATTGCTTGAACAATGATTTATCTCAATGCCTGGCAAACTGTTTGTGTGCAGGACTGAGACAAATGCTCCCGTTTTTCTTCTTGTCTCATTATTTTTATTTATGTGCTGTTTCCAAGCATCTTATTTCAGTCGCTCTCTGTTATCTTTGCCACAAAATTTAATCTTTTTGCAGAAATAGACAAACAGTAAACAACAGCTGAAAAAAACTGGACCATTAGAATGTGGTACAACGAGGAGTATTTACACGATAAACTTGTTGGACTGAATACTCAGAGCTCAATCGGGGTCAGAAAAGCACAGAGCCACGCTTCAGAAGTCCTTTTAGAAATTCTTTTCAGCTGTGTAATGCGCAGTATTTATCAGTTCCTTACTGTAAAAGTTTTTATGTGTCCAACCAGATACTTCGAGTACCGCAAGCATCTTGAGCTAACCGTCATTATCTCATTTACTGGCCGTAAAACTGAAAATATGTGCAGGGATTTACAGAAACACATCCAAACATAAATGGAAATTAAATAAATGAAAAAACACTGAATGCAAGAACAGTTAATTAAAAATCATTTCTGATGAGGCTTCAGGGAACAGTAGATGAATCAGCTAATAGTCAAGATGCATTTCTGTGGACTTGTGTCAGGTGCTTTTTTGTAAAATTTGTTCCTATTTCTTCAGGACGTCACTTTTAGATAATGTTGATCTGCTGTGAATACGTTTTAGGCCACCTATCATTTGTTCCTCCACTTGTCCAGTTTTACTTAATTTATGTAAGGACTCACTGCACATCATGCTGAGTTATCCCAGCTTTGTTTTTTTTTAACTAATAGCTCTTTAAATGATCTTGTTGGTGCATAAATACAATTTTGTCTGTGAAATGCTGTCATATTTGTCATTTTGATAAATACAAAAAAAGAAATGGAAACAAAAGTGTGGCTGCTGAAAAGTTTAAATCCTCTTCTTCATCTCTTGATTATGGTGTTCCACAGGGATCTGTTGTGGGGCCTTTATTGTTTATTTTATATTTGCTGCCTCTGCGGCACATTATAGGCTCTTTTAAAGATATTTCTTACCATTGTTATGCTGATGATATTCAGCTATTTATTTCTTTTAAACCTCAGGATGTATTTAAGATTCAGATCTTTCTGGGTGGTGGGATGCTGTCAGGAGCTGGATGAATGATAACTTTCTTCAACTTAATGATGCAAAAACTGAGGTTCCTTTTTGTGCCTCTGATAGATTTTTCCCAAAGATAGCTGAGAGTTTTGGTCCACTTGCCTCATTTATTAAGCCCTCGGTTAGAAACATTGGTCTTCAGATGCTCATATAAAATCACGTGTTTTTATCATCTCAAAAACATTACTAAGCTGAGTTCAATTGTTTCACGTGATGTTTCTCTAATGTGACACTAATCCATCTCTTGTTCGAGGAGTTTTTCTATGCTTGAGTAATGCACAGTTCAGCGCTTCCTGACTTGAACAAGTAAACACATTACTTTATTAAAGTCAGCAATCAGGAAGAAGGACAGAACTGAAAATGCATGAAAGAAAAACACATATGGAAGTTTTAAACCATTACAAGAAGATTTTTTCATTACAATTTTAAGATGTGAAGAAAGTGCCCCGCTGTGTGACATACACTCACAAGCTGACATTTTGTTTTAGGTCACATTTGCACCTGGATAGTCAGGGGGACTTTGTTGGTGGGGTGGGGGAATTGGAAAATCTTCACACCTTTGGTTTAGTTTGCTTTCACACTGCATTTTACCCAAGTGAACTAAACTTATGTTAGTGATTAGGATGTTTTAAGACTTACCAACAGAACTTTTGTAATGTTTCTAGTGAAGGTCCCCCCATCAGTGACTAATCCAGCATCCATTTTATATCCTATCTGTACTGTGAGCTCTCTTCAGCCAGCAAAAGCCTATTGCATATTGTTTTCTAGACATGGAAGACATGGAAACAGAAAACAACCATATGTTGTGCCCGTTTAGTCCCTTTCCCACTTTCTTTTCTCTCTCTTACTCTGATAATGTCTTCTTGCATTTCTTTGATGAATCAGCTATGACACATGTTCAAAAACGGCCGATGTGTTTGTATCAGTTTGCTAGCGTGTGAAGTGAAACATGCAACGTCCTGCAAGAACAAGTGCATAGTGTGTTTAGTGTAATTTCTCAGCCTCAGGACGCTGCTGGGCAACGATGGCTCAGAAATTGGTTGGAAATTTACGTAGTGCACCTGTAACTTCTATGCTGTGAGACTACAGCATTTTTGTTTAGAAGTTTGGGCCTCATTTCATAATGTTACATTTCACCTCAAGGCATGTTACAACTCACCCTGACCATGGAGTCAGTTGTAACATTTCATTCCTTGTGTTTGAGATCAAGCCATGCATTTTTCTGTTTGTGCTGCACAGGCACTTTCCATGCCATTTATTAGCAGACACTTGAAGCTAGTTTGCATAGCTGTTTGAACACACTGGGTTAAAAGAGCTCGAAGTAAGAGACAGAAATGTCAAAATTGTTACAACTGTCTCCCCTAGCCATCAATGATGCTACACTGCGATCATAAAGGGATGGACATGGTCAGCAACAGTACTGCTGTGTTGTTTAAATGATGCTCAGTTGGTATTCAGGGTTTCATTTACACCTGATTCTGACCCTGCTGTCTGAATGTTGCAGCTGAAATGGATAGTCATCAGACCTGTTTACACTTTTCCATCTTGTGTTGTCCAGGTTGTTGTCCTGATCTCTGACACCAGCAAAGCATTTTCTTCCAAACAACTGCTGCTCACTGGATGTTTTCTCTTTTTCAGGCCATTCTCTGTAAGGCCGTGTATGAAAATTCCAGCAGATCAGCAGTTTCTGACATAAGCAAAAACAATGCTCAATCTCTTGTAAATCCTCTTTCTTCCTCATTCTGATGCTCAGTTTGAATTTGGGTGAGTCATCTTACCCATGTCTACACGACTAAACGCACTGAGTTGCTACCAGGTGTATTTAATAAAGTGACCAGTGAGAGTTTTTATGGTGCTATAAGTCCACATGGACTGAATGCAGCAGTTTGTTTTTTATTTATTTAAAAAGAAAGTAGATATGATGAGTACGCAAACTGTAGCTACTGTGTGCACAGGTCCAACCAGAGCCTGGCATGTTGCCATTTTTAATGACTTACTTTTGTTTAGCAGAGCCCTCTAGTGGTCAGAACATGTAAAAGCAGCTGGATTGGATTAATCCTTTATCGAGGACTCGTTGAAATACATTGAAATTAAAATTTTCAACCATAGAAAAGAGAATTTAAAACTTGGATACTTTTTCTAAAATAACAAAAGCTATGCAGTAGTAAGTGGTCAGTACCAACTAACAATTTTTTCTCATTTTTATCTTGCAGACTGGTCTCAGTGAAGTAGCTGGGATGTAGCCTGGTCTTTCAGGGTTGGTGTGGAGAACTCAGTGTGGTTCTATGATTTCATGGACAAGCATGCAGAGGCATTTTGTATGTTCAGTGAAGTCTACAAATATGGTCTTTTGCCCAATAAAGGGTTAAGGATGTGGAGCTCATTGATCCATTAATGACAGATGAGGCTCATAAAAGAGATCACACAGCAGAGATTTATTTTCTTTTATTTGCTTTCATCACACTACTGAGATACAACTTTTGCAAGTCTGTGCAGGAAAGACTACGATCTCATTCCGCTTGCAGAAAAGGTTCAGCTCAAAAGCAAATCTGCAGATGAAAAAGAAGATAAGAAAAAAGGCAGCTTTGCTGAGCTGTAAAGTTTTGGTCTTGCTTCTAATATGGGATTGGCCCGTAGTAGGCGGTGTAGGCGGCAATGATGCCATTTGTGTCCATCATGTGCTCACAAGCCATGTTGGCCTCACAGACTTCTCTCAGGCTGCAGAGGAGAGAAGCACAGAGGCGACACAGATTGTTATTCAAGATAAAATGTAATCTAATCTAACCCTTCATCTCCTCTGGAACCTGACTGGATGATGCTGAATAAATATAAAACATACAGATTTGCAGTTGTGAGCATGTTTGCCTGCAGTTCTTTCTAGATGATGAGAAAATTGTATAGAAGTACCTCTCCAGCTGAGTCAGGGATAACTGCCCGGCATTTCTCTTCTGTCTCACCACCGTGGAGGCCTGCTCCCTCTCCACAAACAATCCTGCATGTCACGCACATTCAACATGGCACTGTGTTATCAACAGCTTCTATCACCAAGAAGTGAGAATCTGAACACAATTTAACCATCAAGCAGATTCAAATACATCTGTAGAGAAAAAAAATCCACTTTTATTATAATATGTCAGTTTACTTTGGTAAAACTTGGCTGATGTTAATTAAACTACCTGATTTCCATTTAACTGTCCCACCACAACATAACGTTTTATTTCCCTCCCACTTACATTCTTTTGTCCAAAGCTTTCTTTAATCTTTCTTATTTCATGGCTGGTACTGTTTAGTATTCTAGACTTTTATGAGTTTTATATTCATGTAATTAGAGGTAACTTTTCTTTTCATAATAATTAAGTTGATATTTAATTTACATCTTTTCTATGAGGGGAGGTGCAATTTAGATTTTAAGCATGAATGCGTTGCATAAATGTATGTGAGTAAATGTGATTTATTATTAATCTGATCTGAATTTTTTATCATTTGTCAAGGTTTGAATATTATCAATATTAGCAGTGTATCATGCATTTTTAAACAACCCCCTTCCTTTCTTCTTTTCATCCCCCCATTGTATTTAGATATGTATAACATTACAAATATTACAGTTAACATGAAACAAAAGGCATCAATTTTTTTATTTTTGTGAAATTAATAGAACTTTATGTAAAAGATTTAACATCACAGCACAACAACAACAACAATAATAATAATTTATAAAAAACCAAACAGCTTTGTGCAGATGTCTCCAGTGAGATGTGGATAGTTACAGATTTTATTTAGTAATAAAGGAAAATAAAAGGCTGTAATAAATATTACTTTTATGAAGTAAAATATCAGACTAATTCTCCTTTTTGGGCAGACAAGCTGAGTTACATTTATGAAGTATTAGACTCCAGCCACCATTTTCTTCCATGAAATATGAATGATTTTCTGTTCCTTGTTGCTTTATTTATTTATTTATTTATTTTTATTTTACCAACCCTGTCTTTTTGACAAATTAAATGATTTCTATGTGAAACACATTGTTGGAAAATGTAGCTACCACGCCCTCAGACGATGCTCTAAATGCCCGACGGGAGACTTGTTCCTGGAGTTTTTATGGCTGGACACATATGTTTGGCAATTTTCACAATGATATCAAAGCTTTATTTAAAAAATATAACAAAACAAAACAAATTTACATCAGAATCTATTAACATACATTTAATTTATATAATTTAACTGACAACACATACACGCATGTGTAAGTTAAAATTTTGATGCAAACATGGATTTTTTTTTTTTTTTTACTGTGACGTAATTATGATTTTAAGAAAAAGATGTAAATCCATCATAAAACTGCAGCACTGAAATTTTTCGTGAAAACGTACCTTATTCAATTATTTTATAAAGCGGGGGATAAATATTACACCATAAGTAATTAAATAGTAGGGATTGGTCTTTTTCATACCCTCATCAGCTGGTTTGTCATCTGCAGGCTGGGGTCCGGTGGCGGCACCTGTCAAACATGAAGGAAAATAATGCAAATAAAGATAAGCTGAACAGTTTTATATAATTATTTTCCACCCATTGGCAGGTTTTTAAACATTGTTTAATATTAAGAAAAATTAGAGGAATCACACAGTAATAAAGCTCTTTTAAAAATAGCTTTTCTTGCATGTCTTGCTTAATAGATCTTACCTGAAGTCACACAGATGACTGCCACGGAGCACAGAGCCAGGATGAGCAAAGTCTTCATCTTTTTGCTTCTTTCTTTCAACCTTCCAAGAGTTTGACCTGAGACTTGAGCAGCTGTATCTCTCTCTTTCCTCTCTTTCTGCCCGTCTTCCTCTCACAGGAACATACTTAAACACAATGTCAGTTTATAGATGTGGCCCTCGTTGTGACATGGGTGTGTGCTTGGCTGAGGGATTGTATATCACACACACCCACACAGCTGCAGAAATACACACCTCTGCAAAAATCATAGATATAAAACGTTTTTATATGTGTTTGCATAAAAGGAGGGAAAGACTCAGAGGTAAATACATAACTCTAAATACATAAACATAGTGAGAACTCTGCTGCTCAAGTCCTCACTAACACCAAGAAAGTGGATCAGATCAGTCCAGCTCTGAGGTCTGAGGTCTGAGAATAGACTTTAAAGTTCTGCTGCTTGCATTTTGTCTATTTTATTTTAGCTTTTCATTCTGTTTTTATTTAATTAATTTTACGTCATTAATATTTGTTTTTTATGCACTTGTATTGCTTTCTGCACCCTGCTGTAATGTTTTATGTAAAACACTTTGAATTGTCTTGTACATGAAATGTGCTTTACAAATAAATTTGTCTTGCCAAATGAAGAGAGTGATGCAGACAGTGAAAGATGTATTATACAAGGTAGGGGATGAGTAGACGTGTGTCAGGTGCATATATCCATCCCTGGCAGGGATATTTAAATAAAGCAGAAGTTAATGATCAGTTTAAATAACAACATAAAGATGAACAGAATAATTTCAACTTGCATTAAAAGGTACACACAGTAACTCCTGCTGTCCAATTCAAACATTTCAAGAAATCTGCAAAAAACCGTGGCAGCTGGCCTCCTGGAGAGATTTTTCCAGCTACCACAAACTTTTACATTTAGGTCACTAAGTGCATGTTGTGAGGAGAAGCACGTAAAACTAAACTGATGAAGAAAAACCGCTGTCTCTCATGATGTGACATGATTTTAATCAGAGGGGCCTGGTTTTTATAGCAAACCGCAGAGACTTCCTACACAAAGAAGGCAACAATTACAAGCAACCCTTGTTTGTTTAGGAAATATGCAAAGCTATTTTTACCATAACACATTTGTGGTTTGGTAATTAAACTGCAGGAAGCAACAATGGTACATTTTTAGAACCCAGCTTTCCACAAAAAGCACATTCCTGTATTTTTATTATTATTATTATTTTATGAAACTTAATATTGATGCTTTATTGACAGCTGCATCTGTTACAGATAAAAACCCCAATTTTAAAAAGTTAGTAAAATAAAAACAGAATGTAGTGACTTGTAAATCTTATAACCTGTATTTCATTCCCAACAGAACATTAACAACAAATCACACAGTGAAGCTGAGACATTTCGCCATTTCATGGAAAATATTAGCTTATTTTAAATCTGATAGCAGCAACACATCTCTAAAACGTTGGAATAGGGGCAACAAAAGGCTAGAGCGGTAGTGGACAGAAATAAAAAAACTAGTGGAGGAGCATTTGACAGCTAATTATGTTAACTAGCAACAGGACAGTACTGGGTATTAAACGAGCATTTCAGAGAGGAAGAGCCTCTCATGTGTAAAGATGGGCAGAGGTTCACCAATCTCAGACAAGCTGAGTCTAAAAATTGTGGAACAAATTCAGAAAAATGTTCATTAATACAAAATTGTTAGGAAAGATTCAGTGAATTGGGAGGAATCTCTGTGTGCACAGGACAAGACCAATACTTGTGATATTCAGGTGCTCACAGCATTAAAACAGACATGATTCTTTACTGGAAATCTCTGCAGGGGCTCAGGAAGACTTCCAGAAATCACTGTCTGTGAACACATGTTCACCCTGAAATCCACAAATGCAGGTTGAAGCTCTTTCATTTGAAGAAGACATCACAAATTTACACGGTCTTCTCCGGACCAAAGTTCATTTAAAATGGTCTGAGGCAAAGTTTAGAACTGCTTTGTAGTCTGATGGATCAAAATGTGAAATTTTTTTGGGAAACCATGGACGCTGTGTCCTGCAGACTAAAGAGGAGATGGACCATCCAGCTTGTTATCAGCCGACAGTTGATAGCCTGCATCTCTGATGGGATGGGTTTAGATTAGAGGCTTTGGCGTGAGCAGCTTCCACATCATTAAAATGTGAAAAGCATTGCATTCTGTTTTTATTTATATTTCACACAGCATCCCAACTTTTTTTTTTTTGGAATTAGGGTTGTACAAACTGTTTAATTTCCAAAAGCCAGCACTTTAAAACATACTATGAAAGATGTGTTTGGTTTATTTTTCTTCCTTCTTTTCTTGTCTCAGTGGACACGTAGATTTTGGACCGGCCATGGCAGTGCTATATGTAGGGTGTAATTTCCCTGTCTGGGTCAGTGCTGCTGCCTTTTGTCTCCTTTCAGGGACAAACTTTAAGAATTCAAACAAGATAACTTTCGTTATGCACACAAGTGGCAACGTGGCAACACAGACAAATGCAGTATAAAAACATTTTTAAGTGTGTGGCATGCTGGCAAGGACAGTCATGCACAGAAGCGGACTGCACAGATTCCCCCCACAGTTTTGCATATACATATATATATATATATATATAACTGATTAGTTTATTAGAAAATATCTCTGGATGCCACATGGAATAATTCTTGTTCAGAGCATGGCACTAGAAAAGGTGGCTGTCGACAATGTTTTGTTTACATTTCAGAATGAAGGCTTAAACAAGAGCTTCATGAAGTGAAGTGAAAGCAGGGCAAGGCAAAGCTTGAAAAGTAGAATAAACATTGGTAGGACTTTTCCCAAGAAGAAAAACACTGATGAAGATCAAGTGTTTTTAGAGTGATGCCAAAGGTGCTTGTTTTTCCTGCACAGGTAATTTAGCTTGTGTGTTAACAGATGGGCTGCTGTGTGAAATGTCACAAGTCCATCCATCATTTTCTATGCCTGCGTATCCAGATCAGGGTAGCAGGGGGAGGTGCGGTCCGTCCAGATTTTCAAAGCTCATAAACCCATATCTTATTCTATATAGAAAACAAAAACATCATCTAAATGTTGAAAGTGAAACATTTCATTATTTTATGATCAAATATGACCTCTTCTTTAATTTGATAGCAGAGAAACATCTAAAAACAGTTGGAATAGTGGAAAAAAAAAGTAAAAAAAAGTAAATGGTACTAAAAAGCAAACAACTGGAAGAACATTTTGTTACTAATTAGGTTAATCGGCAACATGTCAGTAAGATGAGCACCAAAGAGAGGCAGAGTCTGTTTGTTGTGGCACAATCTCAGAAATTTATTCTTCAATGTTAAATTGCAAATACATTAAATATTTCATTATCTGCAGTACATAGAATCAGAACATTTTAAGAATTTTGAGACTTTTCTTTGCATGAGTGACATGCAAGTGGTAAAAATTCAAATTTGGACACTTTGGGACCCCCAGGTAAAACTGCTTTAAAAACCAGAGATGATTGGGTTGTGGATATCAATATGTGGGCTCAGGAAAACTTATGGAAATCCTTCACACAGTTCATTATGCATCTATACATGCAGGTTAAGCTGCAACTATTGGTGAACGTGATGCAGAAATGCTCCATCTTCACAGGGCAACAGCTTGTTTATAATGGACTGAGGCGAAGTGGAAAGCTGTTTGTTTCTGTATTAATACCCCCCCCCCCCCCTTCAAATATCTTTATTATTCTGCATTTCAGAAGGATTTATTGTTCTTTATCACTCATAATTACTCACTCTTTGATAAAGAGTGGTAAAGATAAAACCATTTGCTGAACTTGGAAAAAATGTTCATGCAATTTTATTTAAAAAAAAATTTTAATTTAAAAAAAGTATTAAATAAAAAGTGATGTTAATAAATCATCTGAGCCCTGTGCCTATTTTTTTAGACCCATAATTAAACAAACATATTTGCAATCGCAATGTCTGTTTGAATACTTTTGCAGTCATAGTAAAGAGAAGACTTGTGATATATTAAGCTGTGTAAATATCAATATATATGTTACTGGTGATGAATAAATGAGGATGGCACATGGCACAAAGATTTAGTTGGGCCTAAAAGAAAATAAAAAACAAAACAAACATTTTCAGGATAAATATCAATATTTCCTTTTGGAACAACGCCGCTGCAGCTTCACACCTCGATCAAATCATAATATGTGAAGATTAACTCAGCAAAAGCCAATTATGATAAAAAAATTAAGCACAACAGTATTTGAGACAGTTGAGCTGGGGTTTTCAAAATGGTCATTTAGACACAGCTGGGTGACCTTAGGTTTTAAAACTTTAATTAAACTAAACTAAAACTTTAGCTGTTATTGTTTGAGCCTTTAAAATACATGTAGCTGTACAACCGCATCGGTTTCTTGCAAACTGAGTTCAAGATGTGATTCAACCCTTCGGAAACCCAGACAAATGGTTAAAAACAGCTTAAGGACCAAACCCATGGAAAGGAATTTTATTTACATTTTTTTAATACAATGGAAATCATCACTGACAGCAGAGCTTGGATAAGTATTGGATAACATAGACGAGTTAATGCACAGTGAGAAAAACAGTTAATTCAAACACATCCCGTAAAGCTCATAAATGGTGGGAAGGTGTGATAATTGTAGATAAAAGAAATCCATAGAGATGAACTGTAGATTTCTACATGAGTATAATGATGGGTTGTTGAGCCCCCCCCTTAATGCCTCTGCAATTTTTTAGCTTGCATCCCAAAGCCGAAAGTGACACCAAATACCACAACATATATGATATGAAACATGATAAAAACATGGAGTAAATGGATCAGATGAAAAGGATGATTTTCTGTTTATGTTTCACTTTAGATGCGGCGAGTCCCAACTGCTCTTGGGGGCTGTTGGGGTTGATTTTGAGCTCCAAAGTATCTCTGGTAGGCTTGCTGGACACCGTAGCGATTGGCGTAGAAGCGGCAGGGAAAGTAGTCCTCACAGGTCTCTGCACGTCTCTCAGCTGGAGACTTTCTTTTCCTAGAGGACGATGAAGGGAAGCGTTATTTAATTCAAACTGTTGTTATTATGGATGTTTTACGTATGTTTAGGTATTTAACAGTCTATCTGGGCTTGACTATGATGTGGCATGTGTGTAGTGGTTTTGAATCTACTTGTGTGGTTTGTGTGCATGCCTGTGGGTGTGTGTTTCACCTCATGAAGTTGTATTGCGTGGATGGGTTCCCTCTGGATGGGCTGTATACGTTGCCCCTCTGTGGCGGGATGAATGAGTTGGCTCGAGTTCGAGGCACAAACAACTCTAAAACCACAAAACGTTACTGAACAAAAAAGCTAATCTTAACATGACCGGCATGCCCGCCTTACAGCTGTTCTGCATCAGGAGAAATAACGACTGGGGTGATGTTAGTAAAGGGTAAACTAAGGATTAAAATCTTTATGCTGTGCAGCAGGCTTTGTTAGAATTGCATGCATGTTTTTCCAGGACTGAGATACAACATTTAATCACCTTCAAAGGATTCTGAGCTTTCATGAGAATCTATGGGAAAAACATGGAATTGGTTAATCATAAATGATGAGTTCCTGTTTAAATGTGAAACATTATAAGGTAAAAATAACTAATTGCAAAATGAGGGCGTCTGGGAGGATTTGTACCATAGCAAACACAGACAGAGACTGCTGCGAAGAGTGCCAGAAACTGAAGAAGGCTCCTCATCCTGGGGCGCTTAATCTAAGCTGGAAGAGAGTAGAGAGGAGTCAGATCAGTGAAGTGAGAGTAAAAAAGGAAAACAAAGGAGAGAAAGAGGAAAGAAAGATCATATGATAAAACTATGGGTAAACAGAAGAGAACCACAAACTGGGACAGATGGCTAAAAATGGCAAAGTTTCTATATCTGTGCCTGTGGTTTATTTTCTGCTGGAGGCTGAGAAGCAGACATATAAACAAGCAGTATATGTTGTGTTATATGTGACATATTGCTGCAGAATGTATGTGTGGCGCAAATGCATGCCAATGAAACGGTGTATTCATTTAGCCAGACTGAAGAATCAGTGTTTTAAGTAAAAGTCAAGGCCAATCTACAGCACCCTGCTCAAACTTCAGTGTGTCAAGATGAGCCATGAAAGAATAGCTGTGGCTGAGAAAAGAAGCCAACTAATTAAATCCAAACTCACTCAGCTTTGCTTAACAGACTGTATTTGTAAGCTGTGTGTGTTCTGAGCAGCTCAGCACACTTATACTGCAGATATCGACATGCATCTGCTCAGTCACGTGTATAGATGACCACAGCAGAGCAGATATGACACCTGTACAAATACTAAGTCTGAGCGTGCACACCCAAACACATGCAGATGTACTTGCACGCTTTTGCTGCAGAAAAGCTTTCATCCCCATCTTCTGTTTGTAGGATTTGGAAGGAATTTTGTTTCAGAAGCCCTCCTTTTCGCCATCAATAGCAGCTTTCATTATACACGAGTACGCATGCATAAAACTCACTGACGTGGGCTTACACACAAACATGCACTCACAGCATCTACCGCAGAGGCATATTTTGGCTTCAGATGTACCCAGATGCACAGCGGGCAGAGGGTGAGCCAGTCTGGACCCCTGAGTTCACAGAGCAGCTTCTAAAGACTGGCATGGACAGCGAGACGAGTGTGCATGTGTGTAAGTGTGTTTGTGGGCATCAGCTGCTGACAACAGTGTCTGCAGAGTTTTATGTCTGTCTGAGTCTTAGTAGGGGTTTTCCCCCCCTGGAGGCAAAATTTGCCCACCTCATTGGAAAAAGCCCCTGGCACAATGTTAGTTGTGCAAAGAGCCAACCCGAGACACCATATTAAGTTCTGCTTCCACAGAAAAGAGGCCTACTGTACTCTGAGAGTTACATGTTTTAGTTTAGAAAAATCTCATAGAAACTACAAGATTGGACGTCAGCTAATACAGAAATTTATCATTTCAAAGACTGTTTGCCTTTTTAAAATGTGAAAAAAAGCTTTCTAAGTTTCACCTGGAACAGATTTTAATAGACCATTTGCTTTAAGGCACTTACCGTAAAAGATAAGTATGGAGTTAGAAGAATTGGGAAATATCTCTGTGTTTTCTCCTGAAGAATATGTCCTAATTCTTCACAGCAAAGCTTTTATACTCATCCCACCCCCCCATCCCTGCATCTACTACCTACTGACTACCTCACCCCACCTCCCTTTAGCGCTCTCTCCTCCTCTCTCATGCTATCAGCCCTCTTTTCCAACACTTAATCAGACTGGAGTATTAGCTCACTCTCTCCTCAACTTCCACGCCCTCACCGAACAGCACAGGACTGGCTGGAAAGGCCATGAAGAACAGAGAAAAACAAGCAGGAGACAAACACAGAGAAAAGGGTCGGGGCAAGCTGGCACAGGGACGTATAACTTGCCTTATAGCAGGTACACGATAATATTCACCTCTGTTTGCCAGCATGGCAGCATGACATGAAAAGATTCCCCATGTGGACACAACATGGACCGGCTCCACTTACTGGCCCACATATATTTGTGAGACAATGGAAAATTGTTCTGCACAGCTGACATTCAGGGAAAAATTTTACTTTAAAATTCCCTGCTGGTGTTAATTCAACAATTTTATCCTCTTGCCACAAATGAGAGCTGCAGTACAGACAAATAACAAATGACAGCATAGTAAAGCAATATCAAACAAATTGTGTCCTTAGAAGAAATTTTAGGAGATAAGAAGTGTACACTCAATGTCTATTTATCTTTATAGAACAAAATAATTCTTTGCGTGTCTCTCAGAGGAAAAATATTCATTACTGAGGCAGCAAAGGATACCCTATATGTCTTACCCAAATGAACAGTCCATAAAAATACAAATAAGCATATAAATTTAAATTAAAAACTAAAAACTGTTTGGTCTTCCCTGGTCTAGCATATTACTTCCAAATCTGCTGCCTTCTTCAGCATCATGATTCTAACTTTCCATACATGCCATCACCCTCACTTTCGATGATCTGTTAGGAACCCCATTCAATTCTAAATGACTTACTTCAAGAATAAATGACTGTATAACCTCTTATAAGGCATAAGAGTGGAGTGGGTGGATGAGTTAACGGAGAAACTGAAATTAGAAGACAACATCTGGGACAATGCTCTTCTAAGAGTATGTAAACAGCAGCACCCCCTGAAATTAAGCATAATACAACATTCTGCATTGCATCCACAACTCCAAAGCAACACTAACTAGAATATATCCAAACCCAGATGCTCGCTGTGACAGGTGCTGAAATAATGCCGACTATGTCCAACTCTGACAACCTACTGGTCTGTGGCTTTGATAGAGGCTCTTAATATTAATCACCAACCCAATGCTGCATTAACCATATTCAGTGCCACAGACAGAAGACACTCTACAATAAAGAAGTTATAAAGACATTATTTCTTTTACAAATTGCTTGCATGCAGAAGGATATCATTACATTGGAAGTCAAATAATCCAGCTGGTGTCATCACCTGGTTTTTTCAAGCATCTACTGTCCTCTTTAAATATTTTTTTGGAAACTTATTAAACAAAAACAAAATCAAACATAGAGCTTTTTCTGACCCTTTGCTCATACCACAACTTTGTCTTGTGAGAGTTCATGCAAGCTTTAGACTGTTAATGAGGTGCAGTGCAGAGTCGGAAGGGGGGCTGGCCCAGTGCATGCACAGTGCTTCAGAGTCCAAAACATTTTAGTGATAACAAACAGTTTAGTGACGGCGAGCGAACCTGACCGAGCAGCAGCTTACGGAATTCAGCCATATATGTTTGAACCAGACTCCGAGCCTGAGAGTGAAAACACAGAGATGGTGGAAGAAGCATGTTTACAACAAAACGTTTACAAAAATGTACGTGTCAGGTCACTTCACCCCACTTATAAAAAAAGAAAACACAGGGCTCATTTGTGCATTACAGGGGGTTAAGCTTCTAGGCTTGTCCCTTAGCATTGGCATTAGCTGTGTAAGCAGTAAAGCATGACTTTATATCATTATATTATTCCATGCCTAAAGCGTGACTTTAGGCGTGGAAGAGGGGCTGACTTATTCAAATAGCCTCCTGTGATGATGAAATCCCAGGGGCAAATTAAAATGTACCCTTGTTGGTGGTTCTGCTGTGATCAAAGGGCCCAAACGAAAAACTCAACCGTCTTTAAAAGAAAGGCTTTCAGGGAAGTTACGGTCCAACACCAATACACATTTTAACTTGAAAAAGTGCAATTTCAGGGTGATGACTCTTTTAACTGTCTCAATGGTTTTATGACCTAATTCAACATATGCAGCTAAAGAAGATAAAAAATACTCTCCGGGGACCCAGAGACAATTTTTGTACCATCTGGGACCCAGTACTGTCACACTTTGTACACTTAAAAGTGTATCCATTTAGTACCATTTAGCAGCTCCTCTGGCATATGCATTTTTACTTGTGATATTCTCACAACTAAACACTTAGGACACAGTCGGTCTTTCTGCTCAGTTTAGTAGTCTCTTCCTCTCAGCAGCTCAGGTGTTGCTCCAACAAGATAGCTAATGCCACAAGTTGAAAAAGGGTCTTCAGGAGGACCTCCTGAAAAAAAAAACAAACCAACAAACAAAAAAGCAAACAAACAAAAGTTTGTTTCCAGTCTCTTTGGACCTTCCCACAAAAGGCAGCGACCAGATACTTGTACAAGTCTACTATCTTGATGTCCATTTTCTGGACATTTAGCTGTATCACAAGGAGTGTTTGCCTCAATTACGGATGTCCCTTTCACTGTTATCAATAATGACAATGGCAGCGTGGTCAGAAAACTTTTGAAGGTGATATCTTCTTGGATGAAAAATCTCTTTACAACAATATTCCAGAGAGATATCAAGGGTGTAGCTTTATATATATATATATATATATCACTTTACATTTACATTTAGTCACAAGCCCTGGTATGAGCATTAAGTTCATTTAAAGCAAAGTAAGTAGAAAGGGTACAAAAATATAAAATAACTGCAAATAAGGCATGTTAGAGGTGTTAGGATAAGAGATTTTCTCTGAAAACAATGTATTTAATTGGTTAATGAGGTTAGAATGGGATGCCACTGGTCTGAAAACATTTGAAGGCTCATTGTACCATTGTGGTACTGAGGTGAAAACTGTTTGTACAGAACCTGCCTTGTGTGTAGGGATGGTAGCATCAGGCGATCGCTGACGGTCAAGAATGAGCATAAACATAAATGAACTCACACAGCTTGGCGCACAACCTGAAGTCACTCGATAAGTAAACATTAGTGACTTGAATTTTATTGAGACAGCTTGTGGATTTCAGAGATTAATGAAGTGCTATGTTCCTTTTTTGGTTGACTGGATACCAGATGTACCTTCGTGCTCCAGACTACCAGGAGTTTTATTGAGCTTGTTGTAAAGCCTGCTGGAAGATCGTTATAGTAGTCAAGGCAAGACGCTGGAGAAGGATAGCGGGTCATCAACCCTGACACCAAGGTTTCTCACAGCTTTGGTGAGGGAGATAGACGGATTAACTCCAATGATCAATAGTCATTGAAGTTTAGTTGAACTTGGTGCTCCTTCATCCTCCTTCACTGTCCTTATTTTCTTCTAAGAGAGACATTAGGGTCCTTTAGCAAGAATGACAGCTATCACTGGGTATCTTGTTCATCGTTGTAATTCAATAAGCCATACAAGCTGAAGGAGGTGGTGTATGCTGCAAAAAGAAGGTGTCCAGTACTAAACATTGCAACAATGCTGTGAAGAGCCGATAGAATATTAATGTTTGTTGTTGCATTTTAACAACATAGATAGAAGGAATTCATGGCCATGTTAAAAACTGCTGATAAGTCTAGTCTTTAAGTAACTAACTATGGAGCCTCTCTCTTAAAGCAGCAGGTCTACACTTGGGACATGGGGGATCAAACTGCCAGCATGAGGTCAGTGTACCAGCTCAGAAACCACAATCATGTTGGCTTAGTGCGCTATTACAAGAGCCCAGCCTCACTCCCACCTCCTCACACAATGATGCTTTTCAGGACCCCTTTATGACTCTTTTACCAAAGGCACACTGCATAATGTTGGCCTAACCAAGTAGTTTTGGTTGTTTAACCGAAAACAAAACATGGGACTTAAACATGAATAAAAGAGATGTATTCCACAGCTAACGTAAAACATGCTTTAGTCCTACCTGCATATTATTTAATAAAAGTAGCATTGAATAGCCAACTACAATTCTGTTTATCATTTTTATTTATGTATGTGCACAATTACATTTTGATTTTTTTTATTTATGTTTGTTAATGTGCAAATGTGCAAAAAATTCAATGAACTCATTTAACTTCTATTCACTCCCCTACTCCACATAAGTCCATTTAACTCACAATATAAAGTAGGAGCAGGGGTGAAGTTACTTGATGCCAAAACATAAAGTTAAGTACTCGTACAGCAGCTGCAGCTTTTTCAGTAAGTCTTCAGAGCGCCTGCATTAATGTTAACATGCATGAACAATGTCCCATGGAGTTATGTAATTCTATGCTACAGTTGCACCAGCGCTCTGCAAATAGCTCAGCGAGAGCAGACCCTCGCCGGTAAACAAACCAGAATAGAGAACATGCCAGGATTCAACAGGACTCAGACAGACAGATAAACATTTAGTCAGACATAAATATTGAGATAAAATTCAGTAACAGATAAGAAAGGAGAAAAGGGAACACAAAAGCACAGAGGAGCAGAGGTAAATGGAGTCATAACGAGGGATGGAAAGCACATGTAGTAGTTGGATGTTTTTAGCTTTGTGGTTCGGTGATGTAGTCATTATCAGCACTGTGGAACCACTGAGCTGCAGTTTGGTCTTTTTACATATATTCAATGTCCACTTTACACAGATGTTGACACAAAGGTGCAAATAAAAATTAAAGGGAGATATTTAGATTTCAGAGTTAAGCACTCTTTCACTTGGTACATGTGGTTAGGCTTAGTGGGTAGCGAAAGATAAGCTTAGAAAAAAGGGTTCATGAATGAAAAACAATAGAACTTTGTTTTACGTTTCCCCCAATATTTGTTTAGATGTGCACCTATACAACCATACTGTACTTTTCATATGTCTCCTCTCTCTTGACTTGTAGGTAATTTCTGTGTTTTAGCTTTCATTTACTCCCTCTTGTGCAACTTATGTCTTGTTCTGAGCAGTCACTTCCTCAGTCAACCATGGCAAGATAAAAGATAAACGAGAAACAGAGGGAAGGAAGAAACAGGATAGGAATCAGTTGGCAAGGACGTGTGTGAGGGTTGTGACTAATGAAACACACCTGTACAGCACATCTGCACATGAACTGGGATTTGGGGCTATCAAAAGTTATCTTAAGGAAATTAGGTAGGAGAGAGAGACACACTCTGTAAGACCTTGGAAAGGGAAAATTACTGAATAACACTCTGTTGACTGTGAACATAAGAGGCGTGCAGGAAGTGGGTGGAGGAAGCTGTGAGAAAGGAAAGAATGAGCATTTGGCAAAAAGAGCATCAAGAAATGAGCATGCACTTCATTACGAAGCCTTGACCACAAATGTGTAAACTATCCAAGTAATGTCTGCAAAAACACATTTTCTAATCTGTTTGGACAGACTTGTATTTCCCTCAGCGGTGTGCAGGTGGACCTCAGACTATTTTGTGGCGCAGTCAGTCAGAATGGACAAAACACAGGCAAACACAGGCAAAATGTGAGCTCTGGTAATTTTCCTATTTTTGTATCTGATGTTATTAATAGTCATTGCTCTGATTCAATTTTACATGTGGACACTTTAAGGAGTGTGTGACTCACACAGAGTCCATAAAAACATCATGTGATGTAAACATGCTGCTCTGCCCTGTCCGTGGAATGACAGGGAATCCGGCCAGACTGGATAAAGGACAGACATTACTCAAGACCGTCCTCCTCAGACGATTCTCTTACCCTGCGGCTGTGATTTTTGCCATGTGAATGTGAACAAAACTTCATGCAGATTTATGTGCTTTTGGATGTTGGAGAAAAGTGCAGAACCTTCAGAACTTCAATTCGGATTTTCATGAGTGACATATTTTGAAACCTAACATATTGAATTGGGCATATACAGAATACTTATATAAAAGAGTCATTTATTTGTGGAGTTTATTTGCCTTTAGGATTCTTTTCCAGGGATCAAATTAACATAATTCCAAAACTTATGAACTAACAAACTTACACTGAATACTGGAAATACTGAATACTGGAAATTTTTCTATACTCCAAACCTACCCTTCTACCCTCTACCTGCCTTTATATGCCCTGAATATTCCTTTAAGCCTTTAAGTTTTGATTATGATTAAAATATAGCTACCGTCTGTCATAACATACACCCTATACCAATACAGTAAAATCAAACATTTACATTTCAGAAATTTTCAGAATCTATTGTGACTCTGCTAAAAAGTTTATGTGGACAAATGTATGTATTTTGTTTTCTTGTAAAACTGGACTGAAACTAATTTAGTTGCAGTTTCTGGTATGCACACTGTTTATTACTAGTCAGTTTTGTACCCTAAAAAGCTTCCATTTGGGGAAATATCTTTGTACTCTGAAGAATTGGGAAAACTATCACTGTTGACAATAGAAGGGAATATATTATATATGTTGCGTGTAAGACTTGCGTGTAATGTGCTCATGGGCTTAAATTTAAGGCCCAATCCTGTTTCTGTTTTTTTTAACCAAGCAGCAACCTCCACCCGTAAAATGTGAAGCCTATGCGGAAGTGAAAAATCACTCATCACTCACTCATCCTCTAGGGGCTGGCTCCAAAACAGAGCAAATCCTTATAGACTCCCATGTTAAAAAGACTAACTTCACTCCAGAATTAAACATGTTTAAATCCTGGCGCAAAAAAGACATTTTAGGACTAATAGGTCAAGTTTACCTTCATGACAACTGTTAGGGGGTGAATTTTTTTCTAACTCATCAGTTTGGATGCTATTTAATTTTGAAATTCTGCATAATTAGGGGCGTGTCCTTTTGATTGACAGTTATCCAATATCTGCCGCAAGAAGGGAGAGTGCAGCACAACCGTGGTTTTTAGCCGGTGTTCTGTCAGTTTAGCATAGGCATCAGAGTAGCATACATTAGTTAATGTGTGTTAGGGTTAGGTGCAGTCGTCAGTTTGCACGATGCGTATGCTGATCGGACAATGTATGGTAAACTGACAGAACAGCGGCTAACAGCGCACCTTAGCTTTAGCCTGCCTGCCTCTGTTACCTGGTTAGCTACCGTTAGCTCTGGGTTAGCTCGGTTAGCTCTTAGCTACAGGCAGCTCGGAGTTTGATGGGTGGCAATCATCCACCAAGATGGAACACAATTTTAAATTTTTTGCATTCTTATTGATGCTGAATATACATTTATGGGTGTTCTGACTTCCTTCTGTGTCCATCATTGCAGATGCATCCGGTGTATTGTGGGAAATTTTTGAAGCATGGTCCGAGGCTGCCTTTGTTTGGGGTGTGGCCCTCAACCTTAGGCCTTCCCCTTCATCCAAAAGAGAATCGAGATAGCCCTTACCCTAACGCGCAAAACAGAGGAAGGTTAAGGGGTAGAAATTGGATTCAGCCTTAGGGCTGGGATATACTTCCTGTGAACGCAGCTTACATGTCAACGTTCTGCTACGTTTCTGTATATACTTGCTGCAAACGATGGAAGAACAGTGTGGCCAAAACATAGTGAAAAAGTCAATCTACAGGTCACATTGTATTTCTGTGGCATCAAACCCCAAAATGCTTCCAGTCTGTTACCAACTGTTCAGGTACAGAGTACAGAGTGTTTGTCACTGTACAATGAGGAGAGAAAAATCATACAGATGCTTGTGGACAAAGTCCAAGAGATGGTCTTCAAAACTATCCACTATTGTGTTTACATCTGACCTGTTGTGTTCATGCTCTTGTTTGCATGAGCACCTCTAGCATTCAAGTCAATATTGCAACTCGCACACATGACACTTTACCTTGTGTCAGTGCAAGTGTCTTATGTGACAAATGAATACTAGGAACGTGTGACAGCCATGATACGTACATGGACATGTTGCTAACAGCAAGGACTGTATATCCCAGCCTGGATTTACTCGGGTGGCGTCTTCATCACTCCGATAGGGTCTGCGTAGCTCCTCAGAGTCCCAACCAAGTGGCAACCCCTGCCGGTAAAATGTGAAGCCTATGCAGAAGTGCCAAAAAATTGCAGTTCACCCCTCATCCCCAAAACACAGCAAATCCCCATAGACTCCTATGTTAAAAAGACAAACTTCACAGCAGAAATAAACATGTTTGCAAAAATCTATTTTAGGATTAATAGGTCAAGTTTCATGACAACTCTGAGGAGGGTGAATTTTTTTCTAAATCATCTGTTTGGATGTTATTTAATCTTGAAATTCGGCATAATTAGGGGTGTGTCCTTTTGATTGATGTGTATCCAATATCCGTGGAAATAAGGGAGAGTGCAGCACAACCGTGGTTTTTAGCCGGCTAAAAGCACGCCTTAGCTTTAGCCTGCCTACCTCCGTTAGCTGGTTAGCTACCATTGCTCGGGGTTAGCTTGGTTAGCTCTTAGCTACAGGAGTTTGATGGTTGTCAATCATCCACCCCCACGCTCACAGCCCCCCTCTCAGCTTGACCTCTTTGCCCATTTTTGGACAAAAATGGTGACGGTGGGAACGCCCAACGAGTTCCACTTTTGCGCTTCAGAAACGAGCTGAGGTACGGGTGACGTCATGGAGGCTCCGTCCATCTTTTATATACTATGGTCCCGACACACAGCTCTTTCCAGACCTGACGTGCACCCTTGCTACACAGACGGTTACGCAGAGGGACTCCTTTATGATTGGTCAATTGTGATTACGATTTTCCGGATTTCTGAATTGTCTCGCTGAATTTGTGTAGTAACCACCATTTTTAAAAACAACACCCAAGTTAATAAGAGGCTGATCAAATTGTTTCTTTGTTTTCTTCCTCAAGCTAATAAAGACACTGAACCATACTGGATGCCATTGTTGTTTTAAAACAGAAAATACGTACCAGGACTTAAGAGAACCTCAGAAAGAACCCTGACCTAGTGACCTTACCGGTCGATACCACCTCTGCTGCCACCATTCAGATTAAAGGGAGAAACTGCAACACGATACCAAAACGACACGTGCCCCCTATGTTCGAGTGCGAGAGCAAATTCACTAGCATCGGCTACGCCATAATCGACTGCACGCAGACGCCGCGTGAGTATAAATCCACCTTTAAAAGTCAGATCCTCACCACTCAGCCATACTTCATATTAATTTAGCACAAAAAGTAAGTAAGTCTGCTGGACTATTTTTATGTTGTAACAATGCTTCTTGGCAATATTAATCAAATCAAATCAAACTTAATTTATAAAGTGTTTTTCATGCTGAAGGCAACACAAAGTGCTTAACATGATTAAAAAAAACAATTCATGCATATTAAAATTAAAACAAGACTTTATACACATCAAAATAGATTACATAACAATTAATAAAAAACACTCATTAAAGTCTTTCATAAAGTCACACGCACACACGTATACACACACAAAGGACAAACATGACTCCCTAATTTCTATCTCTAAACTAAAAAAGTATAAAATACTAAAAATGATAAACATCTGGCTTGATCCTGCTGTGAAGAAACAATATCATGGATCCATCCACACCAGGAGTCAGTCCAACCATGTCCACAGAGGCCGCTGTCATGGCAACCACCCCAATCAGGGCCTACACAACACCCACAGCATATTATGATAGAGTATTATGGCCACATTTAGAAAAATATTTTTCACGGGTGTCTGAAACGCTAAGATTTTTGGAAAAATGTCAACTCCATTATCGAAATAATCCTGGACAATCAAATACTTTTAAAACTATGTACCTTGGCAATACTAAAACATGTGTTGTGAATTAATGATATGTATTTGACCAAAATCTTATTGATTGCTGCCAAGAAAGCTATCACAAGAAACTGGCTTAGACTGGATCCACCGACTATAACAGAACGGATGAACATTACTAATGAAACTTACACAACGGAAAAAATGACCTATGCTCTCAGACTGAAAGAAGACATTTTTATAGTGGGAAAACTGGACACTATATGACAACAAAGAAACAGTTTGAATATGTTCATATCCATGGACTATATACTGGACAGCCACAACCAAAAATATCTCAACCTTTCTGCTTTATTTTGAAGTTTCCTGTTTCTGTTTTGCAGATTGAATCTAAGTATGTGTTTGTTTTTCTCTTGGTTTTACTTTTACTATTCTTTTGTATGTTTTTGTCTGTCTGTATGTTTTTGTTTTTCTGTCTGGTTTTTAATTCTTGGACATAGCACCTTGAGTTTTATTTTGACATGAATATGGATTTGAAGCAAAGGGTGAGGGAGCATGAAAACTGTAATAAAAAATTATAGTGTAAAAAAAAAAAGAAATAGTTGGTACAGTGTCCCGTATCTACCTGGAGTAGCTTCATTCAGGACACTAAAAGATTTAGTGATAGATGCTGAATTCCAAGGGTACAGAAAGTAGGATCTATGGATAACACAGCTTGAGTAAGATCATCTTGGGAAAATTATCTTACATTTATCATGTCTGATGAGGAGTGGAGTACAATTTGGAGATGATAAGTATATTACCTAACCACTAAAAGCCTCCTGACTACCAGAAAAAAAATTGTTTAATCAATATTTTTTCTTTATTCCACCGACTGTTTGAAGGGTAATGAGAAAACTCTGACAATTAAACTCGTTCTCCTTAACTGAAAAATACAGAACAAAATTCAGGAAATAGCTACAAATGTCCACTACAGAAGACAATTCTCAAACTCTTAAATGTTGTGGTAAAATGTTGTTATATTCATTTAGAAAATGGTTTAATGTGTTCTCAAGAGATATCATAAAGAAATATTACAATAATACTTCAGGACTACATTTGCACAAAAAGAAGTTATGCACTTACTTTTCCTCTTCTTATGAAATGTGATTGTGGTAATGAATGCCATTTTCCTTAAAGAAAAACAGGATGTTCCCAAAGCCCCACCCCTATAAATGTGGTACCATTCAAAAGCCCTGGATGTCCTTTTTAGAGAACAAAATGAGTGGGTTTAATAGCGTGCAGGGGGATGGAGATATTCAGGTTTACAAATGTCCTCCACAGAGGACAAATTTATACTACTGGTAGTCAGGAGGATAGAGCAAGAGAACTACAATTTAAAATTATGCACCGACTCCAAATTTCCCCTGCAACATGTAATGAATTCAACTCTACATTTTTAAAATAAATGTAAAGTCTATGAAGGTTCTAATTTACATTGGATTTTTTCTTGGACACTTACTACTGTCTTTTGGCACAAGATATGTGAGGAAATAGACAAAAAAAATAAAATTATGAAAATAAAATAAAAATTTATCCTTAGTGGAGCATTTTGTGAAGTTGTACTTCAGCACAGGTTTCACAAACCAGGAGAAACTCAGTCCACATTGTCATTAGCATTACGACTTTGAAAAGAATCTGCAAGAAAATAAATCTATTCTGCGGAAAGAAGCAGTCGGACTTGGAGGAAATTGCTGCTTTTGTGGAAGGAGAAATGGCTGGAACTGGTACAATTCTGACTTTATTCTCATAAAATTATGACATTATTCTTGTAAAATTAAATGGACTTGTACTTATAGCACTTTTCCAGTCAGCTTGACCACTCAGAGCCCTTTCACATTCACCCATACTCATATCCCGATAGACATATTGGGAGGCAATGCAGGGTTCAGGGTCTAACCCAGAGCCTGGAATCGAGCCCATGATCTTCCGGTTGGAAGACAACTGCTCTTCCTCCTGAGCTACAGCCATCTTTATTTTCATAAAACTCCAACTTTATTCATGTAATATTCCAACATTTTTTCTCGTAATATTATGACTTTTTAAAAATAAAATTATATCTTTATTCCTATAATATTACTTTATTCTTGAAGCCTGTGAAAAAAGTGTTTTTCTTAATGTGACCCTAATACTCCATTGTCCCATAAATCATGTACCATTGGGAAGTCTTTTAATTTCTCTTTAAAATTGTGCGACATTTGTAAGTAAAATATTTTTGTGGGATCAGCAGCAGTTGGGAATTTGGGTTGTGAGCACGGATCCTGCTAGAGGTGTCAGTTGGATCATAGTGTCAAGTGTGGAGAAGATACAGAGAACAATAACATTGCTGATCGTGGCACAGATAGGGGTTCAGTTGGAAGCAGTGTGATGGTGTGGCATCATCCTTACTGGAAAAACAAGGTTTGTCATCCTTGGAGGTGATCTAACTGCAGAGATATACAGAGATAAAATCCTGTAACCAGTAGCAATTCCATATCTCAAAAGTCTGGAACTGAACTCTGTCCTCCAAATGAAAAAGCTCATTCCCTCAGAGGGCGATCCAACACTACCTCCACAATTTGGGGCTTCAGTAGATGGGATGGTCTGTCTTTAAGCCTGACCTCAACCCTAGTGAACACCTGTGGGGGTGCTATGTGTGCCAGAGTGACCAACACATGCCCAGCTTGAGGTGGAGGTACCAGGCTGTTCTGGCTTTGTATGGTTCTTCCATGTGAGGGACCGAGGCCAAGGATGAAGAGAGCGCAGAAGGTTTGTTTAAGAAAAAGTCTTTTGACATTTAAACTTACAAACTTACAAAGGAAATGGTAACTACCGCTACAGAAACGGTAACTGCTGTTGTAGCGAGAGTGGCTGGCCTGGATCTTAGCATCTCTCTCTCTCTCTCCCCGCCGCCACCCTCCCCTCGCCCTCCCTCTGCTTGTAGCTGTTGAGAACAACTGCACAAAACTGACGTTACTCCAGCTGCGATCGACTAGTTTTGCCTCACGTCAGGTCCCGGATGTGTGGCACAAAAGTTTGAATTTCAGATCTGAATTTGAATTTCAGATCTGAATTTGAATTTCAGATCTGAATTTGAATTTCAGATCTGAATTTGAATTTCAGATCTGAATTTGAATGGAGAGAACTGAAACTGAACTATGAAAATGAATTAGGGAATGAATTTTTTCAAATACGAAAGGTTCAAAGTTACCAATATACACATTCAAAAAACAAAGATTCAATATCAAATATGGTAATTTGGATTCAGTTTTTTAAAGCAATTATTCAAACAGGCATATTCAGATTCAAATTGAATTATTCAAATTCAAATATAAAGAATTCAGATTCGCTCCCCAGTGGCACAAAATTTATCCTATAGTTAGTCAACCACCCTGCCAAACTTGCTAATAAAAAAATGTGAAATATAAAAGAAATATTAAGTATTACAAAGTGTGTATTAAATTAATGGAAATAAAGAAAAGGGTTACATGACCAGACTCACTGTGTGTGGCTGCCGAGGCGGCCATCACATTCCACATCCTATTGAGGCAACTGTTCACTAAATGAGTACATAAATTGTTATGTCTTGTTTCTGCACACTTCAGACTCCACTCCAATAAACAACACCAAACAAGAGTCAATCGCAGAATAAGCTGTTTGTACTGGCCGAGAAGATTTTAATGGGCACAGCCCACATAATCAACTCTGCTGCTTATTCCGGCAATTTCCTTATAAATGTGGCTCCATTTAAAAGGAAAACAAAGCAGACTTTTCAATAAGATTTATTGCCAAGAAGCATTGTTACAACAAATAATCAACCAAACATTAATTTTCTTTTGTTTGTACAATCCCTGATTAGCTTATCATAAAGGGTGAAAGGAGGATAAGCTAGCCTAGCAACAAAATTCTACCAGCCCCCAAAAAAGTTCTCAGATGGCACTGAGATTAGTACATTAAATGAACCTCTCTTGGCAGCGGTGAAAGAAAAAAAAATCTATTTCCTTGTGACACAGAAAACAGGCTGAGAGCCTTTTTATGCTAAACTGAGATAAGCTATTATAAACTAAGCTAAGCTAATCTAAGCTAACCAGCTACAAACTCCAGCTTGCTTCACATGAGAACAGTGCCAATGTTCTCATAAAAGTTTTCCCAGTTGCACAAATTACATTTCCTTTGCACACTTAGTTCAACAATGAACCTTATTTTTTAAATTTTATTTTAAATAACATTTATAATTAATGTCATGTATTCTAATAACAGAACAGTCTCCACTCTGGTGATTATTTAAGAAAACCTGTTTCTGTTACATGATTGATTGACTCAGCCTGAGCAATTAAATGTCATATTCAATGTCGAGAGTTGGTTTTCAGATCTTGAACCGCATAGTAGTCATAATATTTATATACTCTTGCTATTGCAGAAAAGCCTTGATCCTTAAGAAAAGATTGTGATTTTGCTCACTGAGAAAAGTCCTGTTTATTTAAATTCAAACTGCCTGGTGCTGTAGATAAGAGAAAACGATTGCTGAGTGTTTTTAAATGACTTGTGGTCACTTACCTCTTCTGTAATCTCCCACTTCTGCAACCAACCAGTTATTACAGAGTGTTTACATTGGTACATGTAACTCCAATTAAGAAACTGTGTGCCTCTGTAAAAGATGGTGGCATTATTTGAGTTGGTTATAATTTAGCTTTAATCTTAAGGGAAAGCAGATTTCACAACATTTGTTTCACAAGACATGTAAGTTTCCATTATATTTGCGTGTGTTGGGTTTAAAACTATTTTTAAATATCTGTGTTTTAAAGTAGAAGTTCTAATATTGTAAAGTAACCAGGATTTGACTGAAGAGGTGCTTAGCTTTGACATATGAGCTATATCTTAATTGCTGAGTAAACTATTTAACTAGCCTTCAATGTAGTAATAAATGAGGTTAAATGGGAGATTTACTACACTTTTTAGTGAATCACACAGATGTGTGTATGTGTCTGTTCATGTTTTTGTTGCTGCAGATTTACCTGCTTCTATTTCTCATAAGGGTTCTATCCAACATTTTTCGTTTTATGTGCTATTTACTTTAGCCCCCCTACTGCTCTTCAGGTGCCAAATATAACAAACAGACCTGCAGGGCATGCAACCTAACCCATGAGGAATTTTTCTTGCACTCTTTCATAAATGCACAGAATCAGATAACGTGTGCAAACAGACAACACAAACAAGTGATCACAGAGAGTGGTTGTGTTTATAAAAGGCTGGCGTGTGCCGCGATGATGTGAGAGTACAGGATGGAAAGACTCAGCCATGTGCAGTCTGCCACTGAGGAATTTCCTCAGCCGAGATCTGACTATGGTTGTTATGCATGACCACAAACAGACTTACTGCAACAATCTGCACTGCATCTGTAAATCAGTCAGATATCCAACTCTTGCCTCTGGTTTTTGTCTATTTTTTTCTCTCCCTCTACCCTTAGGTAACCTGTAAACCCCCTCTATGTATTATCTTCCACTCTCTGCTCCCATTCCCAACATTAAAAGAAACAACAAACAAAGATGTCCCATTCTCTGCTGCTGGTCTGCAACATTTTCTCTTGGCTCTGTGTTCCTGCTAATTATCCAAAGCCAGAGTCCAAGTCCTGGACTGTATTTGCACTTTTTGGGATTCTAAACTTAAACTTTACAGCTGTACTTCAAGCTGTCCACAACCTAAAAATAAAACATATAAACATGCAAATATTATTGTTAACACTAGATATTCATGCAAAGGGGTTCATAAATGGGTAAGAAATGATGACCTGTCAAGTGCATTTCACCCTCTGTTTGTCTATTTTCTTTTTCAGACATCGCCCCGACACTTCATCTTTTCATATACCCCTTTGTGGTTGTCACAAGCAGTTGGCATAATGATATGTATGCACAACATAACAGGCTAAGCTGAGAAACAACAAATCGCCCATAAGTAGCTTGTGACACGCAGACAGCTGGTTGCAAACAGTGATGAGAAGCCCCAAGATGCCACAGTTGCACCCGACAACCCTTCAGTTTCTTCCTGGCCCACATTCTCCTGGCATCAAGAGCATCAAGTGTCAAGTTTTACCCAGTGTAAAAGAACAAGGTCTGAGGTTGAAGTCTTTCAGCAGTACAACAATATAAAGCAGACCTACAGCAGCATAAAGGACTGAGTGTGCAGGGAAAGTTGGTCTGCACTGACATGTGACCTAAGTACCAGAGGTTTTGATGTTGGCAATAAGAAGCATTGAGAGGATGTTCGGCCATGAAGGACTACAACCTGGTGTGGCTGAACATGGCTATAAAAGTGGCTTCAGCTATTGAACCAAACCTGGTTTCTGACTCTAAGCAATGTCAGACTTTAGAGAGAAACTTTCAGAGAAAACACTATTTGTTTAGATGTTACACTAGTTGAAAAACATTACCTTCATGAACCTTGTGAAGTTGCAGTGATTTTTCTTTTAGTCGTGTCTCTCAGCTAAAGGTTACATAGTGACCCAGTAATAGACTGTACGGATGAACATATTATGATTTATTTGTGCATAAATCACAGGCGCTATGCTCCCACTGGGATACCACATAAATTAGAGGTTTCTACAATGTGATATTATGTAATAATATGTCCTAATGTATTATGATTGTCCATAAGTAATCAATTAGTCCTAAGCTCAGGCCTTAACAGACAAGTCTCTCCAGTTCATTATGAGGCTAGATAATGGTGTGCAGTGGAATGCAAGTCCACACTGCCAGCAAAACCTCTGACTTTATTCATAGCTGACTCTGGTATGCATGAAGTGTCTGTAATGCTGACCTGTGGTCAGATACAGCAGTGTGGAACCTCAGTAATCTGCCCTCTCTAACCCTTTTGGCCAGACTGGCTGACAAAAAAGTGAAAGGAAGATTTTTCTCTTTCTCCATGTAGAGGCTCTGTTAAGTGGGACTCATGCACCTCCTAGTGGTGAGAAATGATAACTACAAGTGGAAATAAGACTTGTATGGAATAAACCGGTTTTTGTACTACTGTATATAAATAAAAATGTGATAGAAAGTAAACATACACCATAGATTTTGAGGTGTGAGCTTAAATGCTTGTTATATACATTTCTTTGGCTCTATTGGCCTTGTCCTGTCTCTTTTGATTTTTGGTCTAGATCCACATATTAGACAAGCTTAATTTCCTCTGTAATACATCAAATCCCCTTTTCTTTCAGCAAATTAAATGTCACACATTTCCCTTATAATAAATGAGACAACATAAAAAGTATGTGTTTGGACATTTTTTGGCCTTATCTAATTGTCCCATCATGGATGTGAGCTTTAAAGAAAAGATCAGTTCCCACACATAGAAAAGTTTCTCCATTTCTTCCTCTGAGACCATTCATCAGAGTCTTTCAGAGTCTTTGGACTTAAAGCTATTAAGCTCGATAAGAGCCATCTCTCTGGAGCTTTTTTGACCTCTTCCTGACTGCCTGAGAGCTGCTGGCTAAGACTTCTAATGAGATATTAGACCTAATGGTGGTACCTGGGGAGGAGTGTAAAGTGTTATTCCTTCCTTTCTTCTTCCCTGTTCCTTCTTCTCTTGGAACCCCACTTCAAGACTTCTCTATTTAACTGGGAGATGAAACATCTCCCCATCAATCACTTTGTTCTGTTGACCTTTCTCTTGATGTTTTGTTCCGTCTTTCTACCACAGCCTGTCATTCCTTTGTCTTTGATTTTCTGTGGGACCTCACTGTCATACAATCTGTCTTTTCTATTATATGTCTGCATATTGCTGCAGTGTGAGTGGTTGATGGACTGAAGAAAAACTTCCACTTTTTTCCTCATATGCCCACAGCTGAGATTTAAATGCAGAGGAAGCTTTCAAAGTTCATTGAGGTACAGGAAACAAGATATACCGCAGCAGAGCTGTATCCTTATGAATAAATGCCCCCATGAACGGATCAATCTGGAAATGTTGTTGCTGTCTCAAAGAAGAAATCCAATTCAGGATGAATGGTTAGTAAAAATTAATTGCTATCGGGTAGTGCAACATTTTTATCTTAAAAAGACATAAGGACTTTAGAGAATGAGTGGGCAGAGGAATGATAAATACCCAAGATAAATGCCCATTCTCAAAAGGATATATTTAACAGCTTGTCTCTGTCTGTTTTATGAGAAGCATCCATGGGACAATGGTGCATGAATATTAAAATGGAAAAATACTAACCATGTGTTAACTATAGAAGCCAAGAGCAATCCTTCCTGTAATTACTGTGTTTATTTTTTATGCCATTATCCAGCGATCAAGAGTTAATTATTCCATTCCAATTATTTCATTATTTCATTATTTGAAGTTTTCATAAATTAAATTTTCTCATTATATCAAGAAACTGGTCTTTTCTTAAAATAACCACATACTGTAACTGGTTATTACAAAACAACAAGTTTTCTCCAGATCATGAGATGATTAAAATAACCTAAAAAATTAGTTGTTAGCACCTAATTTAATCGGTAATTGTTGAAAATGATCACAATCTACAACAGTACATTAAGGCAACTATGTGATATTCTATGTGCTTCCTTAAACAAAGACATCTTTTTGCTTTATTTCCTTTTTTAAAATTAAAATCAAGTATAAAGAGTGCTAAGCATTAAGAGCAAACAGAGTGATATTTCAAGATAACATAAATAATTCTGTAATCTCGAGGAAACAGTTGTTGTTATCTAAAGATAATGGGATACTTAAATCATTATCTCAAGATAACAATGTTAAAAACAGGCTGTTTCTGAAGTTAACATCTAAACTTACGTACGTATAAATTCCAACACTGACCATGTAAAATGAACTCTTAACCCTAACTATTTAGGAGTGAGAGTGAAGCAGAAAAGTTAAGTGACTTTTGAAAACATTGTGTCGGACAGGTTTTACGAACATGATCTTTAGAAACTGTGTCTGAATATCATCCTCCACCTCCTCTACATGAACAAATACAAAGTGTGTAACTGTTGTCGTGTTTTAATCCACAGTACACAATAGATGACCGACTCCCTATTCTCCTGTTTCCTGCTCAGAAGATGTCAGCTGAGGGGACATCCATTAAAAAAAAAAAAAAAAAAAAAAACATCAACCTGAAACCAAACACTCTTTCAAACACTCTTTCCATGTTGCATGCTCGTCATTCAATCACCTGAAACACCTGTTACTGCTGCTGTAGCAATTTTAGCACCAGAGGCTATCAATTCCACAGTTAAGCTAGCCAAACCAAAGTTAGCTTAGCTTACTAGATTTTAGTCAGCAATAGCTTGTTTGTCAAAGACATTAGATCATTTTAGCATTTTGTTCTTTTGAGCTAACTTAACAATAACTTAGCTATAATAACAACAAGAGCTTAGGTTAATTGCTAAACTGTTTTACAAGCTTTTGCTATTTTTGTTTCTAACTTGGAACTCGAGCAGGCCACAATAACAAGGCAATCTTGCTGTTCCACTTAAACTGAGCAGTTCGTTCCCACTTATTTTAGATAAAACTGAGTATCTCCATTTCCTTTGGTATGAAATGTTTAAACACTGCTGTCCAAACAGAAAGCAACTGGAAAATCAGAGCATACTCAGTGTGTTATGTAGCAGGAATATTGCAGTTGAAGAACATTATGAAACATCGATTTGTAGTAATAGCATGTGGATATTTGACCAGGTCTTAGTTATTTAAAAATCTGCCATAGCTTCTTTTTGTGGTTGCCTCCTGTCACAGTAGATCCACAAATATAATACACATAATAATATGATTAAGTGATTAATTTACCTGTTATATTTAGATGCAGAGAAAAAACTTTTGAAAACAAAATTTTATGTCCCAAACTGTAATAAGGAGAAAAAACTCAGCAGAATAAGTTTTTGATTAAATTTCATTGGCTCATACTTATTATTAAACATTCATATTCACCAACTTTCTATGTCAGAGTCTAACTTTGGCTGTTAGACTTTCCAATAAGAAATATTTAGAGCTTTTGAAGCTTTGTGCTGACTGAGGGAGACACCATCGTGGCCTTTTAAGCTGTATTTATCGGGTTCAAGGGGTTTGTTTCACTGTCATTTTAAAATGCTCAGTGTGGCATTGTTTTTATTATCTCACAGCTGCTCAAAACTTATAGGATTCATAATGTGTATTCCTCAGCCTCCTGCGCATTTTAATAAGTGCCCTGAAAGCTAAAATCCCTGCATTGCAAAGTTATAGCCTTTGTGAAGTATTAATGAGTATATTACTGCACTGTGAGCTGGAAATGGGATGTTTAGATCGCTGAGGGCAAATCCGGTCTTGCATTCATGTGGGACTGAATAATGAAGCCGAACAGATTTTGAATTTGTGGGCTACAACTGCAGACATAAACATATAAATAGGCTTTAATCTTGTTCATTAGTACTGCCATCCAAACATGTGTGTGTATTTGTGTGTGACTGAGAAAAAGAGAGGTGGAGGGAGACAGTTATGAGAATGCTGTTATGGCTTCAACATTATTAAAACTCAGACTCGGAACGATAGCTTACTTGATGCATAAAATCTGCACGGTGACTTTTAACTTATCTTGTTTTTAAGTATTTGAATTTTTGCTTTTATTATAATTTTTTGGTGATTTTTGCTTTTTGTTGCTTCCTTTACTACTTTTAATGATTTTGTTGCACCATCTGTATTGCTTGTGTTTTATTGTACATGACATGTGCTATACAAATAAACTTGCCTTGCCTTATTTTTTTTTTTCATACCTTTTTTTCTATATCTAATGTAGTTGTCATAATCAATCTTTTCATTCCATTCGTTTTGTCAAAGCCCAACAACACATGCAGAATTTATCAGGTCTAGAGGCAGTGAGGAAATGCAGTAAATGTGAACGATGCTAAATGAAAGACAAAAAGGTGCAGATGAGCTGGAGGAAAGCTCTTTAACTTGTGTGATAAACAGCAAAATGATAACAGAGTCACCCTTATAGTGTGCAAACCCTCTCAGCACACTGAATAACCTTTTGTTTTCTTATTTCTCCTCCATTCAGCTCTATCTATAATCTGTCACCACACTTTGCTGCATTCAAACACAGGCAACACACACTCTGTCTTTTATGTCCCCTTTTTTTTCCTCTCTTGGTTGCTTTTTGTAGGAGCCTGGTAAATTGATTTTCAGGCAACGCTGAGCTTCAACGAGAGATCTCTGTGAAATGTAGGTAGTGAAAAATCTAATTACAGCGCAAGCATTCATGATCCACACGTGTTGTGCATTCCAACACAGTGAGATACATTCACCCCCGAGTGTGCTGCTAATATTTCTGCCTCGGCAGGACATGCGACCTGGAAGAGCGCAGTATATGTCTGCACTTTACTACAATACAGTTTGTGTTTCTGGCTTTTTTTAGGCATCATTACCCTCTGATAATTACTTTGAATACTGTTTCTGGCTCTTTCCAGGCTCCAGGAACGCTACCACCTACACTATCCTGTCTTGTGTCATGACAACGTCAAGCTCTTTCACTTAGTGATATCCAATTAGTCTCACCCTCTGAGGAAAACACACTACAATCTAATGAGTGTCCTTAAAGCTTAAAGCCTTGATTACAGCCACGTTACTATGTTGCAGCTTCGCCCATCAGCCCTTTTGCTTTGTAATCTTTTGTATTTCAGTTTCGCTTTTCTTTTAAATCTCTCTGACCACAGTGAGGAGCTTGCTCGACTGCAAACGCTACGTGGGCATCTCAAAGCATGAAGGGTTATTTGGGGCATCTGCAGGTCAAGTTTACTCTCAGTGCATGTGCATCACTCTTCCTGCAAGACTCACACATAATTTAGAGATTTTCTCTTATGTGTGAGAAGCAGGTCTACCTCAGCTTTACACACTAATGGGTTTATGTTTCTCTCTGCAGCTGAGCAGCTCTGCTGTCTCTATGGGGAGCCATTCATTTAATGCAAGTGATAAGGAATGAAAACTACATTTCCAGCTGTTACAAAGGGGTTAAAGCTACGAGAAAATGCACATGAGGTCGGAAACATTTGATGAAGATAAATATAATGTGCTTGCTTCAACATCTGGTCCACACAGAGCAAGAACTCTTGTTTTTCTTTGTTTTCTGAGGACTTCAGATTCATGCTGAGGAGCTGCTTGCTCCAGTAGTTCAGAACTTACAGGAAACTTCTGCTGCTGTCTTTGCTCACCCTCTCAGATGAGTGATTCTCTGCAGTCTCATGTTTTTGTAAATCTGCTTTGCAGTTTGTGGCCGGCTGGTTGCTTTATGTCTTTTTTCATGTTTCACATTTGTTTTAGGATTCTGCTCTTGGCCAGCAGATTGTGTCCTGCTCTGAGGAGCTTATTGATCTCTTGAGATTCCCTATGCAAGCACAAATGTCTCCTAGTTCTTCAAAAAGGAAGTCCAGCGGTGTGCAGCTCAGCAGGAGAAAACATTTTATATTTTACTGTATCATCATTATATGGGAAGAGCCTACATCATGCAGGCTAATACAGTAGCTTCCTCCAGCATTTTTAGTGTTATTTTACAAAGAGAATTATTAGCTCAGCTGTGATATCTGCTGCAGCTTTTAAACATATGGCATAGCACATGTCATATGGACAAATGATTTATGCTTGTAAATGAAAGTATGTGTGTTTGGATTAGATTGTGGTTGGTGATGAGCATGAGTTATTCATTTATGCTGCATCAACTATTCAGCTGTTATATTATTAAAATTTAAGTCTTTTCATAACATTTAAACCTTTCATTAAGTATAGATCTAATGTGTTTACTTCACCTTCATTAGATAAAATCAAATAATCAAGGACAAAAACTGATCGTGAATTATTTAGTTCTTGCTTCCATTTCTTTTTCATAGAAAGTCAAGGCTGCAGCAACTCACTGTGCTCAGCATGTTTTATGGAAGAAAATCTCAGTGTTTATTCATCTATTTTATATTCTGACATGTTGGCTGCAGGGCAGCCAAGTTGTTGGCCTGATGTCTCTCCTCAGCACACTGTTGCCTCAAATGAAATATGGAAAACAAATGATTGCACACCCACTTGCTTGCTGCTCTGCATGCAGCTCAGCTCAGCCTGAGAGGCAAAGGAAAAATAGGATTTTATGACAGAAAGAGAACTTGCTGTGATCAGAAAGATGATTTATTTATACACAGTAAGTTTATGTTTTCCCTCTTAAACACTGAAAAATTGGAGAGGAAAAAATGCAAATATGAGCACCAAATAAAAACAAAACAACTACTTTCTACATATGATTTCTTTAATAGAAAAAGAAGACAATGGTTTTGTTTGTTTACTTAAGCAGCGGCAGCTTTTAGATAACGGGAGGAGGAGGAACAAAAGGCTTTCTAAAAATGTCCACAGAAAGGCTGCGTGACGATAAACGATGTAAGCCTGTGAAATGAGATTCAGGTCAATCTGCCCTTCGGAGAATTGTTTCCTCTGTTCAATTAGTTCAGCATGCTGACTTCTTAAGGTCTTACATAACACTGACACACAAAGGAAAATTGGCATCACCTCCGAAAGAATGCCAAAATTAGAAAAGCTTTGGCCATTAACAAAAGTATAAATGATCTGTTTTGTGCAGCAATAAATAGGCTAAGAAAGAAGAAGAAGAAGAAAAGATTTACTTTCCCCTCCTGAAAACACACAAGTTACTAAAACCAAGGAGTCAACAGGTTGACAAGCAGGAAAGACTGCTTCCCAGAAACTGAAACAGATGTCAACAAAACAGCTAATTCACTAAAAAAATAAATTAATTACTTCTGGAATGTGCTGGTTGCCATTAAAGCCAAAGATTTGCTCTAAAACTGACGGGACTTTGCACCTAAAAGCTTAAATGAGCACGGCAGAGAAAATGGAAATGTGTCATGCATTTGCATTTCAAGTGAATTTCTGTAAAGCCAAGCTTTGGAATTTAATTTCATGGCTAAAAAGTAATGAGTTGTGTAAAATTCAAAGCACAGGATGCAAAAATCCACACAACAGAAACAACAATAACCACTTTGTGAGGTTTACAAGTCTGTCCCCTTTTAAAGCAGATGCATGGGATCCCCAAAATTTTGAACACTGAGTAAAATGTGAATTTAAACAGAATGCAGTATGGTATATTAGTATATGTACAGCAAAGCAAGTCAAGTAAAGCAAAACCTTCACAACTCTTTGTTCCAGGAGGTGAAACATTGCTTTAATTGATTGATAAAGTGTAATTCTAGACATTTTCCTTTTAATTTATCCCCTTTTCTCAATATTTAATTGCTCAAACAAACTTGTGTAGAGATGATGGGGTGGTTGAACATTAATAGGGACACATGAAGAATATTTTGAGAAAACTCTTTCATTTAATTTGAGAAAAAGTCTCATTCAGTAAGTTGTTCAATATTTGGCAACATCACAGGCTTAACATCTGAGTAAAGTTCTACATCTGTGGTTGCTGTCCCTTTGAAGTGGAAATTCAAGACTTTATTTTCCTCTTTTTTGCTTTGCAAATTACAGCAAATTCATCAGATCATAAATATCAGAAGATAAAATCAAAAGAACTTTTAGTGCTTCACCGATATTTTGTTCAACAGAAATAAAAAAAGTTTCCTACCAGGAGATTAGAACCACTCATGTAAACCCAATCCAATGCGATAATTTTAGATGTTGATGCATGTTAATATAGACTCATTCAGTAGATGTGTTAAATAATTTCAAACTGATGGTACATGGCAGATCTTTTTGTGTGCATATGTTATTTTATTGCAGCTTGGAAGGATGAATGTTGGATTTTTTATATTTCTTATTACTCATTTAGCAAAACCTTTCAAACGACGAGCAGCATTAAGCTTCCATGCAGTAGGAAACCCTGTGGTAAGCTTTAAGTACCAGATCTATTTAAAGGATAGAGTACAAGCAGAAAAGAGTAAAGAAGTGTAAGTGCATGTTAGAGGTGTTCCTGCAAGACTCCTGCCTTGTTAGCAAAGCATCGAACATGAAATGAGAATATAATAAGCTTTGATCACTTTGATTAAACAGTTGTATATTTTATGCTTTCTATATCATCTAAATGAAATTTAGCAAGTGTTGCCATGTACATTAGATAAAACAGTTAATTACTTATTATCAGTTATCAGTTACTGAGATATTTCTGCCTGGTCTCATACAGGCTGCTATTGCAAATCAGGTGTAAAACTGTGTTATTTGTGGTTCTCAGTTCCATTTCATGTTGTAAAAAGATAACACCATTCCCTGTTATTTTACCCTAACTCTAGTTATTTGGTATGTTATTTTAGCTTGAAAAATTATTATTACATGTAAAAAAGGTCCAAAGTGGTGTGTAATTCGCATGCACTGCCATGACATGTTGGGTATTTTTCATGAAAAATATCCAACATGATGATTTTAAAGGTAAATATTTACCTTTAAAAGATCAGCTAAATGATGTTGTTGATGATGATTGGCATTTTTAAAGCATAAAATTAGAAGAAAAGTACTTTAAATTAATATATTTCTGAGACAGACCTAAAGCGGTTTTAGGTCCTGTGTACAAGCAAAAATTTGCTAGTTGGTTTTTGCACAGACTGTATATGTAAAGAGGACCTCACCATTCCAACATCACTGGTCTGTGAACTACCATTTTGAACTCTACAAACCAGCATACTGGTCAATTTAGAATGATGTACCTACAGTATATTTTAGGACGAATATTTAATGGATAATCAGAGACTAATTGGGTTCAAAGGACACAGATTTAAAGACACCAGGGTTTTTTTCAGGAAGCTAAAAGACCTTTACAAAGACTGGGTCCTTTTGTATGATGTCTAAGGTTTAAAGTCGAATTCACTCAGCAAGATATTAAGCCTTTTTTTTTTTTTTTGTCCAGCATCCTAACATACAGAACGGTGGTCTGCGTGCCATATTTTGCTTAACAAATTTGCTCTACCAAGGGAGACATGTTATATACATGGCTGCCTTTGATATTTTTATTATTTTTATTGTAATTTTATTTTCTTTAGTTTTTATATGTCAGTACCGAACCTGACAGGGAGATAGAGGAAGAGTGAAGAAAAAAAAAAAAGGGGGGGGGGGGGGGGGGGGGGACAGGATTAAAATGTGTAAATAACAGTTGTCTAGGCTGCCTAAAATACACCACAAAAAAACCCCTAAACAAAACAATATAAACTACCACAGTACTACATGATACATAAAGAAAATAGGATAATGATGATGTGAAAAAGTACAGTAGTCATCAAACGTACCTGCAGAGAAACGTACCAACACACAAACATCAGCAACATCTAGTCAGAAGCGGATGGGGAGACGAGCACGTTTGTGAGCATGCACGTGTGCACGTGCGTGTGTGGCCATGCAACAAGGAAGAAATGTGTGCTTGCAAGGGGGCCATGATCATGCCACACCTCGAAGCATCAGTGGGGGACGGGGGGAGCCCGAGGCCCCAAAGGCCCAGCAGGTGCACAGAGCACCAAGCCCATGACGGCCAAAGCAGACAGAGCAGCGGCCCACTTAGACCAGAGCAGAGGGGACCCCAGACTGGAGCTTTATTCTAATATCTGACAAAATGTTGGCAGCTCTAGACAAGAAGTCCAGTTGTACAGAGCCGATTAACAAAGATGTCCTTGTGTTTTAGTGTTTTATTTCCACTTTTAGGCAGCAATCAGAAATTACAGCCAAAAGCTTGAAATTGTTTTAAATGACATGAAAAAGGTGCCTGAATCGACGCGCTATTTGCATGGACGGCCTTGAGATCATATAAAATAAACTATGTGGAATAATCGGAGCCTTGAGCTGCTTGTGGTTGTGTGTTTGCTGTTGGTCCTTTAGCTGTACTCTGCCATGAAAACAGTAATATTGTATTAGATTTCTGTAGTGTTTTTATTGCACCCAAAACTCATACCAGTGAATCCATTGTTCATTCACCAGTCAATCCTCAACAATCACCATTACACAATCATACACCAGTGATGCCAACAAGGAGGATGAGGCATCTCGTCCAAGGATAAAATGACTGGAACTGAACCACCAACCTTCTGCTTCCACAACCTGCTCTACCACCTGAGCCACCCCACACCAGACCATAAAGTAGATCAGCTGTGTTGGTGTAAAAGATTTACACAATGACTATTTACAGACAGAGCTGTAGTCTCAGCTTTTTTTTTTTTTTTTTGCTATCTAACATTTTTGGAACTGCTGTGAAAGTATTTAAAATCAACCTAAGTCGGCCCCTTCTGGCTCAAACCAATCTTCAGCCATCAGCATCAAACCACTGTAGTCAACACTGACAGTTATGTGCTGTTAGGTTTTTGGAGGACTGCTACAGAGATTCAGATTCTTAATTGTCATTGTATGATATCACAAAATTAAAAAAAAAAAAAAGTGTCTCTGTGTCTATGTGGGCTGAGGACTGCTGCCTCTGTGAAAGTATAAAATAACTAAAAAAACACCTTTTCTTGACCGCAGCCCCTTTTGAAGCTAAAATATCTCACCTAAAAATGTGTTTGCCTCTCAGTTCTCACACTGGAAACGCAGTCGTCTAAAAAAAGTAAATATTTGCTTCTGCCACTAAAAAGATAAATGATCAACTTAAGAGTAAAACCCAATGAAATAATATAAAATCTTGATTAAAAACAGTTTTGAGTTTAGAGGCCAACACTGCTGCCTAAAAATGGAAGATATCAGGTGAGAACGGAACGTGTTGCATGTTTAAAGTAGGCTCTGTAGGTCTGTGACCTGCTCTATAACTTAACACTAATACCTCCATCTGACCTCATATCCACCAAACCAGACAGTCTGAGCTCTCTGCCCCTGTTCATACATGTTATGACATGTGTAGATGGATGTAGTTCAAACAGGAGACTATTACTTGTCAAGGTAGTTAAATTTTCTTCGTAGAAGTTTCCTTACTGGAGCGACGGTCCAGATCATGGCTGCTGACAGTCCAGAGTGACACCACGTATGGTGGTTTATTCCTGTCTAGACATATTTTTTAAATGTGTTTTTATTAGTTAAGAATAACCACTCGTGCTTTCTTTGAGCTTTATGTGTAGCAGGGAGCAAATGTCCATTCATCGCTCTGATCGTATGTCATGCACACATGAAGAGTTTACTGTGCTGCTTAGTTCAGGCAGACACCCAGAAACCCACAACGAGGAGCATGTTTGTTTAAGTCATATTTAGCTTACGTGTACAGAAATTTGACAAGCTTTAAATGTTCCCTTCCAGGCCAAATATATGACGCACACAAAAACACACACTGCACAGTGCAGCTCTAAAGTCTTGCCTCCGTTTTCTGTCCCGATGCCATGTATTAATGCTGTGTCCCTTCCTTAATCTAATTAGTAGAATAAGTATTAGTGAGTTTTACAGACAGAAGCTGCGAAAGGTGACACACTGACCTGTAAATGAGTTTGTCATTATTATTTATTATTAAATAAATGGGTAAAAAAATGCTAAAAATCCATAAAGATCAGGGATATTTCAGCTTTCTTATTATTATTTTCATTATTATCTTGTTTTCACATAATTATCACAAGAATTATTATCAGTCATTACCGATATTATTTTTATTATTGCTTAGTATTTATTTTTCTTTTATTTCTTTCATGTTAAAGATGGCCACTTTACAGTGTGTGCTCGTTTTCACTGACACTAATATAAACACAGTCAGATGGTAGATTCTTACTGTAATGGCCCAAATTAAACCATTACATTACAGTGTGTGTTGTACATATGCAGTGTGTGTATTAAAGAGGCCAGGTCCTGCCAGTCTTCCGTCTGTTGTTAAAGAGGCTTATTCATTCTCCTGGCCTCCTTTAGATCCAGGAGCCCATTAACGGCCTTTAAAGCCTCAGCTGACACATGCACAGGATATGACCAAGCCTAAACCCACATCAGTTCAAATAATCTGGCTCGGTTTGTTCCTTTTCTTGAAAGGAAATGAAACTGAAATGGTTTAATAATGTGAATAATGCAGCTCTGAATATGTCAGTACATCTGTTGCTTATTCTATAACCCATTTGAAGGTTCGCTTATGGCATCCCAGGTCATCACCTCACCACTTTAGTTCAAACTCAAATGACTCCATGACTTCTTCAGTCAGGCCTTAGGATAAATTGTGTAGCTGTAATGTAATGAAAATTCCCATTACATCTAAAATGTATGCATATGCAGTAAAAACTAATTCCTGTATTTGTGACCTCTAGACTATTGCAACTATTGGAACAGACAAAAGGAATCTTAATTCTCCCACATTAGCTTCTCTTCAATGGCTCCCTGTGAGAATCTAGATGAGAATCTTATATTTTATATCCATAAAGACATCATAGCTTCGCTTTATCCCAGCAGGCAGAGCGCTTTGCTCCCAGGCTGCAGGTTTACTCCTGTTTTCTAAATGTAGAGAGTAGCAGAGCCTTCAGCAATCCTTTGCTGTAGAACCACCTTCCAGTTTGGCTTCAGGAGGGACACATCCTCTGTACTGTACGTTCAAGCTTAGGCTTAAAACTTTCCTTTTTGATCAAGCTTACCAGGTGCCTCTGAGCCATAGTTGTTCTGCCAGCGGACCTCCCATTGTTACTGTGAATGCTTCTCCTCTGTTCTAGTCTCTTTAAAAGTTGCATTTAGGCCATTTTCATGCAATGAAATACAAAGATTTTCATTAAGCAGACAGAATGAAGAAATACTGATTGATTATTAAGAAGCATGAGGTTAAAGGTAAACATGCCCTTTCTTTTGTCTTAAGGCGTCTCCATGCAGCAACCAGCTGCTTTTCTGAGTCTTCTTGACAAGCACCAGGTGTTAATGACTGTTTTATCATTCTACCATCGGTCCTGCCAGCATGGATGCCTGTTTCTCATAACAAGTGTGCAAAAACCCCAAATCATGAAGTCTAAACAGACATAAAACACATACTAAGTTATTCAAAATACCTGGAAAATTATATGTGAATGAAGACAAAACAAAAAAAGTTGAGTCTGATTTTTCGAGGTCTCAGTCTGGTCATAAAAAGAAAGGCATGTTTTTGTTAATTTTTTACTCCTTAAATAAAATAATGTCTAAAAGGGTTAGCTTAAAATGTAAATATCAGCATATAACAATTTGTAATTTTTGATTAAATCTTGTCATTTCTACAAGGTAAGCTGGACTTTTGTTTGTTGCATTAAAAAAAAGCCCCAACAACAGCTCACATGTGAACACAGCATCTCACATGGACATGAAACGCGAGCGGTAGATTGTCTCCGAACAGTACAGCTAAATGCAGGAGTGCTGGGGTTTAGAGGGATAAGCCGGTTAAAATCTTTCCAGAGTGATCTCTGACATAGTCTAATGGGTCGCCTGCTCTCCTTCTGTAACATGGCTCGGCGGGAGGGCAACGGTGGGATAATGATAACAAGGGCACTGACGAGAGGGGAGGGAGGCAGAGGAAGCTGGTTTGGCTGACCTTTACCAGTGACCATGTGACTGGAAAAGAAGAGGACGTGGGGATTAGAGATGGAGGTATAAAAGCAGAATGTGGGCAAGCTGAAGGAGAAGACACAAGGAGCTCTAAGGAGAAGCCTCGCAGAAAACTCTAACAGGTAGGAACCAACGCTTCTGCTGACTTGACTAGCACTGACTCAAGAAGTCTGACTTTTCATCTATTACTAGCTTCTGTTAAACTAGCCTATGTTTACAGTGGTGTATAGATCAGGAACAGTGATAGCTGCTTTGGATTAATTCCAAAATAATACAAAGAATTTGGGTAAGGGTGGTTTTTGTTCAGCAACTGTGTGTGTTTAACTACAACTGTTAAAACCAAAATTACACACCAGGGGTCACCAGCTCTGGACCTCTTGGGCCACTATTCAACAGGTTTTAGAGAATTACCTAATGCAACAAACCTGATTCAAATCAAAGGGTTCTCCAGCAGCTTGTTGTCAAGTTCTACACAAGGCTTTTGAAGACCCATTAATTTTAGTCAGGTGTGTTGCAGCAGGAAAACATCTAAAACTTGCATGATGTTGGCCCAAGATGTCCATAGTTGTTAATTTCTGCTATACACTAATGCAAGGAAGAACTTTATGAATGAATGAGGGACAAAAACAGTCTGTCCATTAACTTAAAAAATAAAAAAAGCCTCTGTAGAAAAGAAAAAAGGAGTTAGGGAATTATAACAGTATCATTAAACTAGCATCTCATGAGAAGGAGGCAATGATCTGGAATCAAGAATAAAACCTTAGCTAATGAGGAAATGCAAATGCAAAAAGACATTGCTAAAAAGCCAAAGACAGGGCACATGTGCATGGATTTTCCAGTGCTTAGAGAAAAGCCGATTGACTGTGGGAGCAACAGTCATGGCAGACAGATGGCTAATAACCTGTTGGACAGCATCACTTCAGTGCAGCCTGCCAGAGGAATCATGTACTCAGGAAAAAACTCTAGTGGCCCAGATCTGCTGCTGCTGATGCAGGAGGTGCATATGTTTACGAGTTACATAATGGGCCAAAGCAGTGTTTTTCACAAAGTAGCCTAACAGGATTAGCAGTGTCAGCAGTCAGCGGAACAGGGGTGAGATGTAGGCTTAGGCAGGACACTGCTTAAGATCTGGTTTAAGGTGATAAGTGGAACAGACAGGGATTATTTTTTTGTTTTTCTAGAGATTGGCAGTGGCATACATTAACACTTACTGACAGTTGTAGCCTCAGTTGATTAGCAAGAGACTAACAATGACTAATCAAACCCCCCCCCCCCAAAAAAAAGTAGATTTAACTGATCAACTGACCTCAGTCCTGAATAATCCAGTCAATTTAAAGTTTGGTATCCTAGCTGCATACATATCCACCCCCCGGTTGGAGCTGGAGAGCTGATGGAAAAGTTTGAGGTCAAGAATGAAGGTTGTTTTCTTGCTGCACATGTGAAAGGGCAATTAGTCAGTCGAGGATTGCAATGGGATTAGAGCTAATCTGGCTGTTTAACCTAATCTGCATAATCTCCACTGATTGGCATTAAGAGCTGGATGAAAGCAGGATTAAAGCAGCAAAGCAGAAGGCAGAAGAAGCCACAGGAGGAGAAGAGGGCACGTTTTCTTAAATTTCTTCTCTTTTTCACAGCAGAAACTCAGTAGAAATGAACGCAAGTCCACCTGCAGGAAGCGCCCTGGCCCCCGGTGGCGCCACTGGCCCCACAACACCCAAGAAGGGACCACCCAAGTTCAAGCAGAGGCAGACTCGTACATTCAAAAGCAAGGCCCCCAAACCAGGCCAGAAGGGGTAAAAATCCCATTTACAATTCTGTTTCTGTTTATCTCTTCGATGCACACAGTCAAATCAGACTGCAGCCTCTGATGTCTGTGTTCCCTCTTCTTCCAGCTTCGGTGACGATATCCCTGGCATGGAGGGTCTTGGCACAGACATCACAGTGGTGTGCCCATGGGAAGCCTTCGGCGACATGGAGCTCAGCGACTTGGCCAAATACGGCATCATTTAAACTGCCTGCCTTCCTTGCCTGCCTGCACCTTTCCTCTGTCTGATCCTCTCCTCCCTGCCTTCTGTTCGTCCCAGCTCGGCACTCCGTCATAAGCCTGCCGGCAAACTCCCTAATGTCCTCTCGTCTATCTACCTCATGCCTAACTCCACTAAGTGGACAATGTTATTTTTATATTATTATGATAATAATATGATACTGTTTACAGTATGTATATATACTTGAAATAAGAAGACGAGAAAAAATCTCCACTTACCTTTTTCCCTTACCCATCCACCTAAACTATTACAGATGAACTTTCCTCTCTTCCTCTGGACTTTCCTCTCTTCCTCTCTGTGTCCCTTCTCACCCATGGCAACGGATGCAAGCCAAATGCTAGCACAACACTAGCTTGTATTTGCTTCTACATGTCTGTTAAAATGTAAATATATGTTCTCAGAGCTGTACCTTTTTACCTTGTCTTCCATCTCACCTTTTGTACTTCCCTCTTTTGTTTCACATTGTATTTTCTACTCCTTCTGGCCGATGCTATTGTAAACACCAGGGGATGCCAGGAGAGTGTGCAACATGCATTAAAAGGTGAAAGCTACAATGCACTTTCAAATGATCATGGAGGAGGAACTCCCTTTTATCTGCTCCGTCTCCCTCTCTCCCTGCTGCTATCTGAACCCAGGTCCCTCCTAAGAGAAAATAAAGACATATACTGTATGTGTTTTGTGTGTGTAAGCACAATACTACAGAAAATGTACTGTGAACTGGTATTTACTGTAGCTGCAGTAAAGTGTGTCTATTTTCAGTACTCATGGTGTCCCTCTCTTTTTTATTTATCTGATACACAAAATGCAAACAACAAAAACAAAAATAAAACATGGTGGGGTAAAGGTATTAAATAGCTTGTTTTTAGATTAATTTTTCTATGAATGTAAGGTTTAAAAACTTTTTCCATTCATGTCTCTTAGCTCATTTAGCATCCGATTGGCCAGTCTTTATTAAATCACGATAGCCATAACAAGTCATGCTCATTCAAATGATATTGTAACACATAGTACGTAACCATGTTTATATAAATATATATCTGGGAAGGTTAATTTGATTTGCAAAAATGCATGAAGTAATATAAGCAAGACAACAGCTGCAACAAAGTCTGAGTTTGTTGTTTGACAGAAGATGAAAATATGAACTCAAGTCGTTATTTTCAGCCTGAACTAGGTGCTGCGCTGGCAGGAAAACCAACAAACTTGATGATCAAACAAACTAGAAACAACACCAGAGAAACTCACAAAACAAGTATACACAGCAAGCTATAATGAGGACCTGCCAAACTTTCAGGACGGGGATGAGTAATTAGGTGGATGGATGCAGGTGGCTGATAAGCAACAAGAGACAGGTGGTGATACTGGGATCCAAAGAGTAGATGAAGATAACTGAGAGCATCTAGAGGCAATGCCAGGTAAACTCAAACTCACACGCAACATGACAAACTAAAGAACAAAACCACTAACAATACAAAGCAACAAGAAACAGAACAAAAACAAGAAGCTTCAAACTGAAAACCCCAAAACAAAGTCCAAAGAAACAAGCTAACACCCAACAGCACAACAACCAGGAGGGTTTCAGCACTGAAAAAGATTATGTAGGCAAATAGTTATTTAAGAAAACATGTTTCTCAATGTAAATTTACAAGTATTATGGCGTTTTCATTATAAACTGAGTGTATTAACATTAAAGGGATATTTTGTCTTTGAAGTGAAGTTGTCTTTTTCTTAACGCTATGCTAACTGCTACTCCGAACCACACAAGCAAATTTTCACTGTATAAAACTATTCAAACCTGAAAGGTCTCAGAGCTTTGGGTGGCTGCTGTGTAAAGGGGTTTTTACTTTTGGATCTTACTGTTTTTTAATCTGTCTCTATTTTTTTAACCCTAAAATATTCCTGTGTTTTTTCAAACTTGTTGGGGATTATTTTTGCTAATTTGTTTGCGCTCTTCTGGGCTTTTCATTCATTTTTACTGTCTTCCACATCAAGGTTAAACTCAGAGATACTTGTTTAAAAAAAAAAAAAGGTTTCCTGTGAAATGTGTGTGTCACACAAAACCACTGAAGACGTTGCGGTATATGTGTCCTGTTAGCGCTGCTACACAAATACACCAAAAACAGAGAGTAAGACATGGAGCAGGTGCATAAACTAATATGATGAGAATGAACATACAAAGAAGAAGATGGCAGAAATATTACCCAAAAAGACAAAATTTGTGTGGATTTTTCTTTCACTGATTTTACTTTACAAGCCATTTCATGCTCAGTAGCTTTTGTAGCCCAAACACAGCAATGCAATCCACTGTTGCACCTGTGCATGGATTGTAAACAAAATGGTTAGGTTTTCAGAATTATTCACTTCGGGATCCGGTGTCGTAAGTTTGTGTTTTTGGGCTTTCAAAAAGCTGGTTCCATGTAGACGAAATGTCCAACTTTAGCAGATTAACCTAAACTTGTCTTAATGAGGACATGCCTTTAAGAATCAGCCGGCAAAACTTTGTCACAGTTGATCAGGTTGTAGAAAACCTTGAGCTGTTACAGTGATGTGGAGCATCTGACAGTTTTCAGTTAAGAAGGTAAAATAAATGTATATAAAATATATAAATATATATGTAAATATATATATATATATTTAGAGATATATTTAAAAATTCAGATCTGAATTGGTATAAAACTCTTAAAATTTGCTGCTGTGTGGCCCCCTTCTATTTAACTCTTAACTTGGCTCCTCATCAAAGATCCCTCTGACTGCTGTCCTGTTCAAAAGTGCTTTATAGACTAATCCAGGCAAATACTTGAAGTATAAAAAGTATAAAAAGTTGTCAATCTGACACTAAATTCTGGGTTTCCATGGTGCTGTCAAGCCTAACATGTCGCAACAAGTCATGCTTATTATGCTAGTTAATGCTAATGGACTAAGAGACAAAGGGCTGGTCTGCTTCTGAGAGTAAATAATTTAGGAGATGACATGTTACTGAGCCTAGACCGTCCACACAAGGACAAAAATGTTTGGACTTCAGCTCTAGTCTCATAGATTATTGTAAAAGCGTGGAATTTGCATGACACATTCAGATAAATGTATGTTTTTGTGTTTAAAAGAGGAAATATGCATAGAGCAGATCAGAAAAATGTCTCATTTACTAAACCTGATGAAGTTGTATTTCATTCTGGGCTGAGACAAGGAGAGATTCTGCTGTTACACTTTGCAATGATCATGTTGACGTTGGACCCTTAAATCAGACACGCTGGGAACTTTATTCTCGCTGCTGTTTATGTAAATAATTTTATTGTAGTTTTCAGAAGACTATGAAATTGGCCTAACCACTGGTACATTTTAATCCAGGTAAACAAACACACAGACGCATCGTTTCACCGCATGCAGGCAGGTGACGCTCCCAGTCGCTCATAACTGTCCCTTTATGAGAGACCTGGAGTTTGCATTTTGTTGCTTATCACAAGCTAGGTGATCGATGAAATAATCTTAAAATACTGATGAAAAAAAACCCCAGATATTTAATTTATTAGGATCATTGGTCTGCAGTGATTGAGTACAACTAATTACTCTAGCTAGTGCAGTATTACTACAGTACTTAAACTGAAATGGGGAGGAATGTCGAGTGGAATTTTTTATTCCCCGTGTTTCTCTTTTCTTTATTGTGGTTGTTGTTTTAACCAATAACTAACAGACACAAAAAAAACAAAACAACTCATTGGCTCACCTGCCCTGCTTTAACAGACATCCCGTTCTTAATCAAATGAGTTCAATATGACGTTAGCCCACCCTTTACAGCTATAACAGTTTCAGCTCTTCTGGGAAGGCTTTCTACAAGGTTTAGGGGTGTTTATAAGTATTTTCGACCAGTCTTCCAGAAGCACATTTTTGAGGTCAGACACTGATGTTGGATGAGAAGGCCTGGCTCTCAGCCTCCGTTCTAATTCATTCCAAAGGTGTTGTATCGGGTTGAGGTCAGGACTCTGTGCAGGTCAGTCAAGTTTATCCACACCAAACTCGCCCATCCATGTCTTTATGGACCTACTTTATGCACTGGTGCACAGTCATGTTGGAACATGAGAGGGTCATTTTCAAAATGTTCCCACAAAAATAAAATTCCAGGGAACTCCTTTCCCTGGAACTAAGGGGCCAAGTCCAGCTCCTGAAAAACAACCCCAAACCATAATGCCCCCTCCACCAAACTTCACACTTGACACAATGCAGTCAGACATATACTGTTCTCCTGGCAACCGCCATACTCAGACTCTTCCATCAGATTGCCAGATGGTGATTCGTCACTCCAGAGAACGCATCTCCACTGCATCCAACGCTTTGCATTGCTTTTGGTGATGTATGGCTTGGATGCAGCTGCTGCTCGGTCGTGGAAACCCAATCCATGAAGCTCTCTTCAAAAACTGTTCTTGAGCTGATCTGAAAGCCACATGAAGTTTGAAGGTTTGTAGCTATCATTCACAAAGGTTTGTAGAAACAGTATGCATGCCTCGGTGCTTGATTTTTATACACCTGTGGCCATGGAAGTGATTGCAACACTTGATTTCAATTATTTTAATAGATGAGTGATTAATTTAGGCAAAATACTGCACATTCATCAGTAACTGCGGACCACTGCCTAATGTTGCCAGTCTAGATATTCATTCTGCTGTCAGTGTTGGCAGACAGCAGCTGGTACCAGGTTGCCAACACAAAAATGGCAGAACAGACAAAAAAAGCTGTCGGATTTGTATTGTATGGATAAATCTATGGATGTAATGGACATGACAGACAGCCAAATTTAAAGGACTGATCAGCATGCCAGACATGATTGTGTAGTTTATTTTTAGATTATCCATTAGTGCTGCATATGTGGAGGTTTTAAACAATATGCTGCTGTAGATTTCCAGAATATATGTCCCATTCAACTGGTGCTTTGTTTGGGATGAGATTTGGTGACTGAGTAGGCCATCATATATTCAGCTTACAGTCATTTATAAAAGAAACTGATATGCTCATTGATAGATTTAATGTTATTATGCTGAAACAAACCAGCCGAAAAAGGGCACAATCTGGTCATGAAAGGATGGATAGACAGCAACGATACTCAGGTTGGGACCAGGATTTAAATAATGCTCAAAACATATGCAAACCCCATTTTCAAAAAAGTTGGGAAACATTATGCAATGCAATAAAATCTATCATTTGTTCAAACCTTTATACATTTATTTAACAAGTTCAAATTTCAGTTTATTCACTAAACTTGTGGATGTTTTCTGACTGAGTTTGCAAGTGGTGAGACACGCCGCATCCTTACCATGAAAGACGAGCCTGTGGTGGATGGTCCTTTTATACCCAATCCTGACACCCTCACCAGCGAACATTTAATTTAACTGTAGCATCATTGAAAAAGCCAATATTTGGATATTTCATAAATATTTGTGACTTTTATGGGTTTGTTTTGAAAGAATTAGTAAATTGCTGCTCTTTGTTTTGAAAACTTAACAAATTTTCCAGAAACTGTGGTTGTAGAACTGGAACACAGTTCTTAAAGTGAGCAGGGATGGATTCATGCTTTCAAGTTGTTTGTCGAACCCTAAGCCATTTTATAAGGACTTAACAAAAATCCATTGCTATTTTTGGCTTTTTATTATCAAGGGATTATACACTTCCCAGTAAATCCTAGTGTTGGTTGTGTATATAACTAGTTTTTACAAAGCTTAAACAACCTGTTGAACATCAGTTACCTAATCATGAGCAAAGTCTTATAAATGTTTGGCTCAAACTACAAATTGTCTCATGCTTACACTGACTGTTGGGTAAGTGGAAAAGTCCTGGAAAAGTATATTACCTGAGACTTAAGGCAGCCTATTGGTGCTTTTGAAATATTAAGTAGATATTGATGTAACCGCTTACCCATGTATGTGCATCTGTTCTGCTGTGGCAACAAAAAAGCTTGAAAAAAACAAAAACAAATAAAGGTCCGTCTCTCCAGGATTTGTGAAACTGGTGTATTTAGAGGCGAAGTATGATTTCAGATTAAACTAAACACACCCTGTGAACACTTGTACAGACATGAGCTGGAGTGTTTTGTAGCGACTTGCAAAAAGCAACAGTCAAAGCATTCTCTAGTCCTGATCTCGCTCCCCCCAGGGCCAACTACCAAATTTCAAATGCTGTTGCTATGCTCCTGTTTTGTATGACGGTGACACCGGGATGAGTCAGTTGGACTCACCTTAACACCTTACCTCAGAACATTATGACACAGTTGCTTCAGACACAGATACAGTATCTACCTTATTAACCAATGGGATGCAAATTCCTATGGGAATTTCAGAACCATGGAGGTGGGACTTTGCTGCCATCATTACTTCCAGGTGTATGAGCCCCACCTATATTCTCAGGGAGGGACCTGGGCAAACAGAAAGGAGGGGTTTAGGAAGGAAGAGTGACTCGGGGTGCAGGTTTCAGTTGATGCGAGGTCAAAAAAATCCTTTCTTCTAGTGACTTCTTCTTCATCTTGTAACTTTTCTGTTGTTTGGACTTGAAAGAGATAGCAGCGCTTCATCATGCTAAGAGGTGTAATGAATGCACAATGCGAGATATTTAAAGTCAAACTTTAGATTTAGAGTTGTAGAGTCTAAATTCACTTCTGAAAGGATAAAAGGTAAGTGACTTTTTTTAAAAAAAGTTCTTCCTTTTATAATTATGCTTTACTTTGTCTCAACTTTTAACTGGCAACTCATCAGGAAAATGCTTTGTGCTTCATATTCAAATCAGTAAATCTCTGTGATCTTATAGTGATTTGGAAACATTTTTTAAACACATTCACAAAAAGCAGGTCAGAGTCGGTGTAGAGATCATATTTGTTCAGTATTAAATCTACCAAAAGGTCATCTTTAAATCTTTGACAAGGGAACAAAGCCTCCACTGTAGGCTGCAGGAAGTAACAATCATCTATCAGGAGTGAATATCTCTGTCCGTCTCTAACCTCCAGTCTGACCTGTACAGCGTATAATAAACTCGATGTGTGAGAGATCTTTCTGTCTTCTTATTATTCTTGCTCTGCCTCAGCCTCTCCTTTTGTGCAGCTTTTATTTTCTCTCCATGGCTTTCACCCCGATCACTCACTTCTCTGCTTTGTTCTGGCATGTTACACTCCCTGCTAAACCTCTCTCCCTTTTAGCTTTTCCACACTGAGGTGTGTTATTTCATGTTAAAGCTGAAGAATCAGACTTATTTTCATTGATAGGGACTAACATAGTGTCTATTTTTTTGTCACAGGAATAACAACCGGCTGTATTAAAGGAGATTTAGAAAGGAAGACTGAATCCTGAATGATGGCTTTTTCATCCAAAAAGCACAAATCTGTTTTCCCGCTCCTCTTCCTCCTCTATGCCCCTCTCACTTGTCTATCCCAGTCAACCAACAGCAGCTCCAACAGCAGCTCAGTCAGTCCCACCAGTTCCTCTGATATCACCACCCCGCAGAATGTGCGAGGCTGCGGCACAGGACTGGATCCAGTATACAGGTATCTGTGTGACCGCCGGGCAGCATGGGGGATTGTGTTAGAGACCCTGGCCTCTACAGGCTTCCTCTTCAGCATGGGTCTCCTGTTGGGCCTGCTGCTGTGGTCCTTGTGCACTTGCATATCATCCCGGCACCAACGCAGCAGCATCGGGGGCGTGGTGCTCTGCATGTGCATGTTCCTGCTGGCCACAGCTGGGATCTTTGCCATCACCTTTTCCTTCATCATCAGCCTCACCCCTCAGACCTGCCCCACCAGGATCTTCCTGTTCAGCGTGCTCTTTTCTCTGGCCTTCTCCTGCCTGCTGGCTCGCTGCCTCGCTCTGCTGGGCTTTGCAGCTGTCCGTGGCTGGGGTGAGCCCGCTGTGGCCCTGGGGCTCTTCATCGTGCAGGTCATTATCTCAGCCCAGTGGCTTATCATCGTGCTGGTCCGGGACAAGAAACCCTGCGAGTACAGCCAGGAGGAGTTTGTCATGCTCCAGATCTACGTGCTGTGCCTTCTGGCTATCGGTTTGATCCTTTCCCTGCAGGTCTTGTGTCGCTCCTGCCTCACGTACAGCTACAGCTACACAGGGCCCACCAACCAGCAGTGGAGGGTCCAGGCCATGCTGCTCTGCCTCACGCTGTTTGTCTGCACCTGCATCTGGGTGGTGTGGATCACTATGCTGGTCAAGGGGAACTATGAGATGGGCCGCCGGCCGACTTGGGATGACCCACTAGTGAGCATTGCCTTGGTGGCTAATGGCTGGGTATTGCTGCTGGGGCATGGGTTGGCCCAGATCACCTTCTTTTGCAGAGGGGAGGCCACATCTAAGGATCTCCCTCTGAGCTTTGAAGGCTGGACCAGCCCTAATGCTGATGTCCCCGGACTGGGAAGCCAGAAAGAGGGAAGAGAAAATGGAAGCTTTGAGAGTGACGGTGAAAACAGGAGAGGTGAGTTGCCGCAAGTTGATAAGGGGAAGCACTTCAGAGATATCAGAAAAGGGACTGTAGGTGCTTTCATGGCTGAGAGATGGTCCAAAAGGGACTTGACTTCCTGTTTTCCACCAGGAGGAGAGTAAAACTGTTTTTGCACAAATGTAAACAGTCAGATTTGATTGTTTTTGTTCAGGATTAGATTGCAAATTATTTCTCCCATTAAATAAACAAATTGCTTCAGCCAACAATCTAAGCGCTGATATTATTCAAGATACCATCAAATTAACAATTAAAACAAATGTGTTTACCAAAGTAGCTGCCAAGTCATTATCTGACAATTAGCTGATTAACTGGATGATTAGTTCAGCTGCTCTCCTATGAACAGTTGGATAGTTAATCAAACAACACCTTAGATTTCATTAGGTTTGTGTGCAAACACCTTAATGTTTAAATTAAGCAGAAAAGCTGTAAGATACATAAGTAAAATGTTTCTAAGTTAAATGCTTTGGAGAACTCAAACAGAGCACCTAAGTAACTGTTTAATTAACTAGTAAAGACACTTTAATGATGATAATCCAGATTTAACAGGGATATTACTCTCTCTGGTAGATTTAGTGGCAAGATCAAGATTTTAAAGCAGGATTATCTAATGGTCTATAAATAGTAGCCGCCTTACATGGAAGCTGCACAACTTCAGTTTCAAACTTAGTATGTGGGCGGGTTTTACTTGTGTTTATAACATTTCACCTGTAGGAGAGTCACAGATTTCTTCTTAAACAAAGTCTTGTCTTAAAGTCCTAAAAGGATTTGATTCTACCCAAATCTTAAAGTAACAAAAACAGCATGTTTGGGTGTTAAATCCAGGTTAATTGAATGCAATAACATCAGGTCTTGTTGTCCATCTTTGTGATGAACTATGATGAGCTGATTATTAGCTCACTGTATCTCGTCTCCTTTCAGGCAAGCGAACTGAGCCGAAGCTACGATCGCCCTATGAGTCTGCATTCTCCATGAAGGCGAGTATTAAAGCAAACTGATTAAACGCGCTCTGTAATTACACTCTGAGCAAGGCTACTGAAAGCAGTTTATTGTGGTTAGTAACTGTCATGACTTGATAGATGTATGATTTTGTGTTTCAGGAGATCGACCCTGACAAAGATTACAGCATTCCTCGTCCTCAGACCACCAACTACAGTGAACCGTATGATGACTATTATGGACAGGATTAAAATGACAGCTATTGTCATGATTGTTCACAAACATAAAGTCTACAGCAAAGCCAAAGGAATAAAGACGGCCAAGTTGTGCACTTTTAAATATGCAAATGTAAATATTTATGTGTTTGATGTAAAATGTTCTGCTGAGGTTTGTTGCCAAGACAGAATGGGAAATCTACATTATGTGGAAGTGAGTCTGCTTTGGGTCTGGGTTGTGTCTTACTCAGAGATAGTGTATATAAAGGCCCTAAGGTGATAAAGAAGGTGTGAGGCTGTCGGTCTGCGGGTGCCAAACTGCTGAGCAGAGCAGTGATGCCATGAACGGGGGCAGAGCAGGGCAGAGAGGACAGAAAACAAGAGGAGAGAGAGGAGGTGAGATTGGAGAGGAAGACATTTTGGATGAGATGAGACAAGACAGAAAGGAGGACAGGAGACTTGTCAGCACTGTGGGACAGCTCATGCCATCACTGATTAACATCCTCACATTCAAAGTCACAGCTTGAGGGATCTACTGGTGTTCCTGAATGAAAAGTTATTTTTTTTATTTGGACATTTGCTGCTTTTTTCACTCATTTTCTATCCAGTCCTTGTACCGGTCCATTTTAAGGGTTAATTAAACCATTTAACACTGACCTATGAGTCATTCAAGGATTAAATAAGGCACCTCACTCCAAAGAAAGAACCAGTTTTGTGTTTACAAAAAACTTTATAGGCCACTTAAAGAACTAACTTTAAATGGTCTCTTAAGGAACTTTACCACCAGCCTGCTGCACATAATTTATCTCCATAGTTGCATCTATTAAAACATGACAAAACATTCTGATAGATGCAAAAATACTGTTTTTGCAACAAGGTGATTCCCAAAGAGCTATTAAAGCGTGTCCTTCAAATAGTGGAGGAAGAAGAGCAAAGAAGGAGAGGCCTAAAAAGTCAACAGCATCTGAAAGTGATGTCCTAACAAAACAGAGGGAAAAAAATCCAGCAAAGACCTGAAACAGGACCACAGAGATGCATCTTGATATATCTACTGTTCACTGAAGCCTCATCTGAAATGGTCTCCATGGAAGGGTGGCTGTCAGGAAGCCATGCTTAAAAAGGGGAGTGGGGAGAAAAGGCTGAGGTTTGCCAAATGACACAAGAACTGGACTGAAAACCAGTGGCAACAGGTCTGAGGATGTGATAAATCCTCCCCAGAGTCCAGACCTCATCATTTATTGCAGCAGTTTGGGAACATCTGGGTAGATAACAGAAGAAAAAGTAGAAAACATCCAAAAGGAGAGCTTTGGAAAGGCGCTTGTCTAAGAGCGATCAGACGGTGTTAGAGACCAAATATTCACTTTCAAGTTGGTAAAAATGGTAAAACATCTGTTTTGCATCATGTGCTGCATTTCCATTTGTTTGCACTCTTCCATTTTTTCCTGCTAATGAAGGATAGCACGAAGCTCGTGCATTGGGCTGGATGAGGGATACATGTCTCTTTACCACAACACTTGCAGAATATTTTACAAATAAAAAGTTGTTTAAAAAAATATAACTGTTTTCTTTTTCTGCCCACAAGCTGCACCTATGGAACATTTTTGGTCGATTAACCTCAGGCACCCACTCATCCACACATGGAACTCAGTTGCAGTGTCATAGCTTCACCACCAGGTGGCAACATTTGTGCACTTCAAGAATTATAGAAGTACTCCAGCAGTAGTTATCAGATCAGAGGCAATGTCATCACAAACCTTAGCAAGTTGATGGCATTTCTCTACATTTGTTCATGCTTTCCTACCATGACCTCATGTGATCTACCATCCACAAAGGTCAGCTCCCGACACCAGGCACAACCTCTTACACTCACTCCTTTTATCACACAGCCCTCAATCTATTCTTCCAATTAGCCAACTTCAATTACTCAAAAAGAGCATGCCATCAAATTGGCAATTGGCCTCTTGTGCATTAGAGCAATTAGTAGGGATATGAGGTTTCCTGCCACATCCAACCCATTTACAGCCATTAACTGCACATGCAATTAAAGCTTGTTCCAGATTGTTTCCCCCCATGGCTGTTATGAGAAAGTTTTGGAGGCAGCGGAGGAGCTTATCGCAGCAGAGGATTTGCTTTTTCTGGAGGGATAAAAGTCAAAAGTGGACACCAACCCAGCGTTATTAGTCGGGCTGCCTCCATCAATCATTTGATTCGCATGAGCTAATGCAGAGATGAGGAGGGTTTTTTGGGGGACGATCCGAGATGTGATTCAACAGTCAGTTTTACATTCCTGTCCTGTTTAATCTGAACTGGTTCTCCAGCTCATGTTGCCCTAACTGGAATCCTTCATGGCACTCAGCCTGGACAGAAAACGATAAAGCCATATCTGGAAAAGAAAAGAATTAAAACTTTTACGCAAGCACCTGACCCTGCAATCCTGTGAACAAAGAATTGAAAGACCAGAATAAAAACCAAACAGTTTATTTATTATATACATTCAATAATAATGGAGAATAAACAGAAGGCAGACACAAGGATGGCAAAATAACAGTGAGAAAATACATGTCACTTATTGAAGAAAAAAAAATTAAATGAGCTTTTAACAGCATGTGACCCAATAAAAATACAAAAAAAACAAAACCAAAAACCCTCCACATGCAATCAAAACCCATTTATTAAACACATAAATCCCACTGGGTCGACTCGAGCACAGCGCAGGGAGGACTTTTGCTTCTGTGGCTGTCCAGCACACCTCTGTGGTGAGTTCACGGCCTTCCAAATAAGATTTGCTCCAATTAGCAGAGATGACAACAAGCTAACACAAACAACACTGCAGAGTGAGGTGGAGATGCTGCCGTGTGAGCATCTCCATCCCTTAAAAGATCACCATCATTATCGTTTGGAGCTTCATTATCACCATAAAAGCAAACCACAGGGGTCCAGACAAAGCAAATTAAACCTAAACCATCTGATATGACTTGTGATTACCATGACGACCACAGAGGCACAGAGCAGAGATAACCTAGATTATTGCAGGAGGCTGACTCAGGTATCATAGAGCTGCTGTGGGCCACTTGAGTCTCTTATTCAGATGCTTCACACTGGACTTTCCTCATCACACCTCACCATCCTCCTCCAGCACTATGATTTGAAGTCATGCACAAAAGAAAGACTGACACTGTTCTACTCTCCCAAAAGCATGCATAGCAACACTTCTGATAATACTTGCAAGGAACGAAAAGAAAAAAAGAAAAAAAAAGAAAGGGAGGTAATGCTCATCAAAAATATTCATTGGACTTACTGCACAGTTTCACAATCATACAAAACGACATACCCCTCGTCACGCTGTCCGCTCCACCCTGAGCGCGCCGTACCCCCTTAAAAGAGACAGCGGGGGACGTTGTTATCCTGTCAGCTAATGATTAACGGCTCAGCTTCTCACCTCCACCTCCAGCAAAACGCCCACACGTTGTTCCATTGTTCAAAAAGGTTGCCACTGCTGGGCCGCGGGGGCCTTTTTTTTTTTTATCCCACATTGTGCGACCGGCCCTTCGGTATTTTGGCCCTGCTGAGAAAAGCGATTCTAAATATCCTCTCGTGTCTACACGTCTGTCTTTCAGCGAATCCCTCATGTCTCCATCTGTCTGCAGCAAATACCTCCAAAACAATCTGTGTTCACATGAAAGCAGAAAAAAAAGCACCAATAAATTAAGAGTGACTCTAATTTTAAGTGTTTGCAGGTCAGAAAATCTGAGTTGCTGCAACTTTTAAACATTTATTTTGTTGTCTTTTCTCTTGAAGATGCTGCTTTAATAACATTTCCTAGCTGCTACATCTCCGTACTGTAAAAAAAAAAAAAAAATACAGCTTCAACCCACACTGTCAAATATTGCAAATAAAAAAAAAAGAAAAAAAAAAAAGGCAAAAGTAACGGCAAGACACAATCACAGAAAAAGATACATCAGAACAAAAATGTGCTTTCTTCTTAAAAATCTTTGGAACCAAAAAAAAAATAATAATAATAAGGCAAACAATAGCAGTAACAAGTTTGCGAGCAGGTGGAGATGAAGTAGGACAGGTGTAGCTGGTAGTTTGGTTTACCAAGTCCTTTCACTGATGCCTTCAGATGCACCGGTAAGGACAAAAATGTAAAAGTATTCAGAAAAAGGAATTCCTTACAGGGCTTAAAACTACATATGCATGTGGATAAATGAATTTAAATATGACGAAATCCCCCCCCCCCCCCCCTACGTCATTACATCAGCTGCAATGTGCTTCACTGTTTTCTAATCTGGGCTTTTCTGTTGGGATCTCCTGTTCTGCTGAGCTGGGATCAGACACAGTTTCTGTCCTGGAGCCTGTAAAAGCTCTGGTTCCCATTTCACCGCCTGGCAGATGATTAGCTTCTCGCCGCTTCTGCTAAATCTTCTTTTTGTTTGTGTTCTTTTGTCCCATCTGATCCGTTCGCTCGCTGCTATCGCCGCTGCAGCTGGAATGTCTTGACGGTTTAGGAGTCAGAAATGTACAAAGTCCTTATTTGGAAGAAGCGCTAGCGGATCAAGGACGAGCCACAGAGGGTGGGGGTGGGGGGGGTGAAAGTGTTTCAAAACGAACACGCGTGTGGAGGTCAGTTCACAGCTGAAATGAGCAGAGGCAAATTTTCCTTCTTAGTGCTGAAATCACTGAAATGTATTAAGGTGAGAAATAAAAGGACGAAAAAAAATCTGATGCAGAAAAAAACAAAATGCATTGATTTTTTTTTTTTTCATTTTTCTTTTTTAAACTTATTAATGGCAACAAAAAAAAACACAGATGAAAGAAAAGCTGAGGTACTGCAGAAAAAACATTACTTGTTTTTCCTTGTCATGTTCACATATAAGCATGTTTGTAATTTATTGGATTTCCTTTTATACTTTAGAAGTTGTAAAACTTTTGAAAATGACAAAAAAGAAAATCATTCATGGTTGTTGTCAGAGATAACAGTGGTTGCTGTCAGTCAGATTCTTCTATGTTCCCTTCAGATTAATCTTCAGTATTCTAGTTAAAATAAAAAGAAATAATTCCTATATCTTCTGTATCAAACACTCCATTTGATTTATCTTTTTATTATAATATAATGACAAACCAGAGGGTTGATGGTAGTGGGTCGTAGTTATGTGTCTATGTAGTGTTTAAAAACATGGGTACCTTTTTACAGTAGCGCTGTGGCAGCTCTATCATTCGCTTCAATAAATGGAGAGAAAACGTGTACTTGTTGCTTAAAGTAAATGTGTGTATACAGGTCAGATTACAGGGCAGTGGATACACCGTAGAGTTCAGCCACTTTTAGGAAAAAAAAAGGGGGTTTGTAGTGTGTCGGATCACACAGGAACAGCCGTCTCTCTCCTTCCGGGTCCCATAGTGTTTTTAAAAACATCCCAAAAATCCTCCTCTGTGACTCCAAGTAGCAGCTCCAGCTTTTTTTTTCTTTTCTTTCTTTCTTTTAGAAGTGGGAGATGCTCCTGGAAGTTTTTTCATTGATTCCATGTCAGCGACAGACAGAAGAGTACAGAGTTTGACTTGATGATGTGGCAATGACCCATCCCGCCACAAAGGGAAATAACAAAAAAAAAAACAAAGTGTGAGTTGTCACTATAGTCTGCCTGCAGAAAAATGGAGGGGAGCTCCTGCCAAACAGAGCTTGAGAAAAGGGATTTTTGGAGCAAAGTGAAATTCCTTGTGGTTTTTAGTAAGGAGCAAACCTACTGTATCCTGCTCGGTATAAACTGGCCTGAAAGACAAACAGACAAAGTTGTGAAATAAAAACTTTGAACATCTGTTGTAGTAAGTCTATCCATGAAATGCTGTAAAATACACAAATCATTTATTGTACAACACAATTTCAAGAAAGTTGGAATACTGTTTGCATTGTAAGTAAAATAAAATTCTAAAATTCGAGACGCAGTTTGTCTCAGATTGGTAAACCTCTGCTCATTTTTACATCTGAGAGACTCTGCCTCTCTGAAATGCTCCTTTTATACCCAGTCATGTTACTGACCTGTTGCCAGATAACCTAACAAGTTGTCACATGCTCCACCAGTTGTTTTTGATTTGTACCAATTACTTTTCCAGCCTTTTGTTGCCCCTATTCCAACTTTTTAAAAAAATGTGTTGCTACCATCAGATGCCCGTTTCCACCAGCAGGGCCGTGTCGGTTTGGTTGGGTAAATCCTGATCTCTGTTCCACAGCCAACCGTACCTTTATCTGGTATCTATCTGGCATCTATTGCCATTTCAGCCGAATAGCAATAGATGCGCCAGCTACGTACAGCATGACATTATAGCAGCACAACGTCTTCTTTGAGTTATGAGGAAGAATGCGATCCAGAAACAAAGGAGGAGAATGGTGGACATCCAGAGGATTGTAATCTTCTCTTTTTTTAATGAGTTTATTTATCAGGGACAATTCAAACATAAGACATATGGAACCACTGATTTTGCATAGAGAGTATAAAGCATTAAGCTAATTCGTAACTCTTGTCCTGAATGGAAAATGGAAAGTTTTCTAGTTTTGTGGCTTTAATGAACAAAAAATTCAGTTTATTCAAACACAGTGCTGTCGCTGCTTTACTTTGTCGGACAGGAAGTGATGACTCTTTCGACCAATCAACAGAACGCAGTCTGTCAAGCTCCACCCTTTTGGGTTAGATTGGTAAAATTGGGACCCTGATGGGGTCGGATATTCTGGTGCTCTTCCCAGTTTTTGTCTGCAGAAATGCAAAAAAATACGCACCAACCCGTCCTGTACTGAACCGGTCCCCGTTGGTGGAAACGTGGCTAAAATGAGCCTGGTTAAAAATGAAAAATAGCTAAAATTTTTCCATAAAATGGTAAAATGTCTCAAGGTTCAACACCTGATATATTTTTCTGTACTATTGGGATTCAAATCTGGGTTCATGAGATTTGCTAATCACTGCGTTCTCTTTAAATCTAACAGCACCCCATCTTGTGGAATCAGGGTGGTAAATGTACTAACATCAATACAGCATATGCTTAAAACAAAGCACTTTAAAAACAAAAAACAATGTCATGTAGTTTTTTACTCACCATGGCTCCCACTCCGTAAGCAGCAGCAGCTGGAGCTAAAGCGTGGTAAGGGTCTGTAGTGTACACCCGACCATAACTACAAATACAAGCAGAAAACAGAGTATTTTAGCTAAAACATGGACTTTTCTGAGGTTTTTTTAAAGCTATTTTCAGACATTAATATATATGTTGGCAACTTTTGATGCACAATGAGGTAATGTGAGTCTTTTGAAGTGACTTATGAAAACATGATTAATATATTCTGTTACTGTTGCTCTGATGCAAACCTTAACTAATATTTTTTTAAGAGAGATGAGGATTTCTCTTGCAACTCTTCCAAAAAAAGACATTTTTATTCTGGCTTTTTTGAATTATACTTTTTTAAATTTATCACGCCTATAGAGTCTGAGATGCATCTCATGGGTCAGTTTTTTTTTTTTTTTTTTTTTTCAGTATTTTAAGGTTTACAGAATCTGATTTTGTTCTGTCAAAGCCATATTCTCAAGAGTAAAACCCACTAAGTAGCTTGTTCTGCTGGTTTCTACTGTCCTCTTTGCCTAGTTTGGAACAGCTTCTCATTTCATCCCTTTCTCACAGTCCATGTAAAGTAGCGGGCCAGCCCAACGCATCGGGTAGACGGGCTGGTTCCTCGAACTTTCTACGAGATACATGAGACTGTCTGACCTTGACCTGTCTGACCTAGGTGGAACTCGGATGGTTGATTTGGCTCTTTATGTCCCGTAAACGGGGCTCTAAATCAACTCTTTGATCACCTGCTGATGTGGCTCCTATATTTCTAAATTTAAAGCCAGGATATGAATACAACTGGGTGCAATTAATAATATGTTCTTTCAATATTTTTTTCCCAGCAAGGAACAAAGCAACTTTAGCTCTGAACCCATCTGAAATGATCAACTTTACACTATATCTTAGTAGATTATTTTACATTACGTAATAACCATTAGCTGCTCAAGGCTTGGGAATATTTAATTAGAAGTCAAAGATGTATTAAAGTAAAAACACAATCATCTTAACTAAATAATCCTAAACAGTAATCTGAGTAAAAAATGCCTTCAGAGCCCCCCTCTAAATCTCTGACCTGCATGAAAGCAAAATATCCAGATCTCAGTGGCTCTTACCAACATTTTGTCATCAGCATGCTCCTCTACCTCCTTTCTTTTCCTGTCACCAGCATCAATCTTTGCACAGTCCAACCACTAGCCAACATCACTTACTTTCTTTAAATTTCACTCCTCATTCAGCTGCACTTTGTTCAGGCAGTACTGTGTAAACTATGCTACACATGCTAAAATAAGCAGCCAGCCAATGGATGTGTGACTCTGGTAGAAAATTGTTCATAGGAAGTGTAGTAAAAGCACTGCCGCTTGGCTCTAACCACAGGGGCTCTTATTTCTACTCATGGTACTACAGATGTAGCCACAGTTTAGATTTTTCCAGCATATACCAGCAAAATAAAGGAAGATCCAGCTAATAACTAGACTAATAAAAAGCACACAAAGAACTATGCATGAGCCTGACCCCCTTATTGCACATGACACAGGATGAAGCAGGTACAGCTGACAGAAAATGACCACAAGTTCACTATGTCTGATAGGTGAAAGATATCAGATACAAAGATCCAGATCCTGAGACTCCTGATTCTTCTCTGTGCATCATGTCTGTACCTTGGAAGCGAACCATACAGAAAGGTGTGTTTATCTTGTCAGCGAGTGTCCTGGGCTGACCTCACCTGTCACTGTAGGCAGCAGCTGCAGCGGTTGCTCCGGTTACAGCAGCAGGTTGGGCGTAGCGATAGGCGGCAGCAGCGGCAGCAGCAGCAGGGTACCCTCCCTACGGACGGACACACACACACACACACACATACATAACAATACTAAGTCGTAAGCATCCAAGGAAGCTGCAGCTATGATGTCTAAATGAGGGGAGATGCAATTAACTGACATTTGCATGAGTTAAGTATTAAATACTGGTATGTAATAAACACATACATGCAAAATTAGGACTAGTGAATGGTTAATTCAAGATGGAATTGAAATAATTTAATTTAAACATGTTTATGTACCACATAAACAGTGCAAAATATGTTTCCGTGTGCTCTGAAAATGTAAAGCTTCAACGTGTGTGAGTATTTGTGTACTGCATTTATGTATAAGGAGAGAAGGAGGTGTGTGGTGCTGGCGTGGAACAAAGAGCACTCTATCAGTGAGAGAGAAGGGGAAATTGGACTGCCAAAGTTATTGTATTACCACTACAAGAGAGAGGGGCAGTGAAAACAGTGGGAGGAGAAAATGTTCACACACCTCAGGCCACATAAAAGCCTCACTGTCTTTAAAGGACACAAGTAATGAGGAGATGCATCAAACAAAATCCTACAGACTGAAGACACTAATGGATGCCAGTGTTTATGGCACATTTGTTACTATTATCTGTTCTTTCACATGAATTAAGGTAAAATAAAAACAGAAAAATGGAAAACAAAGTCACACACAGACCCCACACAATCCTGCACCGACTCTCAAATCATCTCCTTGTGCTGAAGCTCTGCATGCAAGACCCAGTGCTACAATTCAGACCCTTAAACATAATTTAAATAAAAATAACCTCTTTCTCACACACACACACATGTACATGCAACACCCCACTGCATTTGGACTTGATCAGAATAAAGATCAGCAAAGCACAACAGAAACACCGAAGCATTATCTGAGACGCCTGCAGGACACGGAGCAGAGGCGAAGGGTTGAGGAAGAAAAAGAAAAATAGGAGAAAAAGGGTTATAAAGGGGAAAGAACGAGGCTCTGAGAAAGTCTGCATGCAGCAGCTGATCAGCACATGCTTTAATTATTATCCTGGGAGGGGCAGTTAATTCAGGAAGAGAGCATGTTCTCCATTTCAACTTCAGCCCCTTAAGGCAGAAGCTTCTCACTCCGCTGACCGGAGCTTATTGTTAAACCAGACCCTCTGGATTTAAAGGAATAATGCAGGAAACCTTTTGCAAAAACACTCATCATTACATCCAATTTAAAAGCAAAATGTATTTTTTTTATTTATACTTAAATAAAGATTACAGTTAAAAGTTTACATACACTTGTAGAGGGAATAATAATTCTTTCTGCTGTTGTTTTTGGGACAAAAGCAACATATCTGAAGGATTAAACTTTCCATTCTATATATATAAAAACTCAATGGAAAAAAAAGGATATGAACAGACTTATGTATACACACACACTGGTCACTTTATAAGGTACTCATGCACAGTTGCTCGTTAACACAAATACTTAATTAAATAAATTCAGTCATGTAGACATGGGAAGTTCAAACTGAGCATCACAACACGAGAGAAAAGGGATTTAAGTGAGTTTGAACGTGGCATGGCTGCTGGTGGAGAATGGGTTAAGATGAAAGAAAGGCAACTGGAAGTCATATAAGCATCTAACTAACAACACGTCCAGCCTTGAAGCAGATGGGCTGCAGCAGCAGAGGACCACACCGAGTGCCTCCCGTCAGCTAAGAACAGAAAACTGAGGCTATAAATGTGGAACTGCCCCCCCCCGCCTTCATATTTAGACCTCAGCAACTGTGGACATTTTTAAATCTTCTTTAAAGACTTAGTTTTACAATCTTGCTTTTAAACCACTCTGAGCTTTGGCATTTTTATTTATTCATTACCTTTTTTGCTGATTATTTGTTTCATATCCATTTTATTATTATTATTTTTTTTTTTTTTTAAAAAACATACTTAAAAATAAAGTTGACTTGACTATAATTCACACAGAGTCACAAAAACTGGACAACAGAAGATGTTGTCTGGTCTAATGAGTCTCCATTTCTGCAGCTACATTCAGATGGTAGAGTCAGAATTCGGTAGAAACATAAAAACATGGATCCGTCCTGCCTTGTAATGGTTCAGTTGGCTTTGGGATGTGGTGGAACGGGAGATTGTCATTGTGGATGTGCAGCAACTTTGTGATGCTCTCAGGTCAATATGGAGCAAACTCTCTCAGGAATGCTTGTTCACCTTGTTGAATTTATGCTATGAAGAATTAAGAGGGTTCTAAAAGGGCATCTGACCTGGTACTAGCTAGGTGGGTCTAATAAAGTGGCTGATCAGTGTGTAGAATATGTTCTTTTAGACAACATATCACAAAGCTTGAACACAACCCTCGCTACCATCTGATAGACATCACTGCCAGTTCTCCAAAACTTATTCCCATCCCCATCTACAAAACTCCCCTGATGTAATAAAGTTCAGGGTAAAAACAGACTCATAAATATTCTTTTATTAACTTCCCAAGCCTGTTTTATCTTGTCCAGGGTTTCAGAGAAGCTGCACCCAATCACAGCTGACACAGAACGAACAGGCCTGTCACGATGAATTAAGTTGTATAATCACAATTATTTGAGATAATGGTGATGTCTGTATAATCACCAAAATCATCTTTATTCTAAAGTCTAAAAGGCAAAAAGATAAAGACGTATAAAAGTGTTTATATGCATGTTTTTATATAAACTTTCAATAAATTATTGATAAAAGAGTTTAAAGCAAAGCATTGACTTCAAACTGAAGAAAGACACAATTATGTTTATGATAAATAATCTGGAGTGGTGCACAGTCGCCCTGCGATGGACTGGCTCCCTGTCCAGGGTGTACCCAGCCTCTCACCTCCTAATGGTTGGGATAGGTTCCAGCTTCCCTGTGACCCTGAATTTAACTAAGCGGTGTAGAAATGGGTGGATGGATTCATAAACTATCAGCACACAAACACTTAAAGTCAATTTAGAATCACAACAGAAAAAATCCCTCAGGTACTGGGAGAAGACCAGTGTGACCATAAATAATCGGATAGTGATTCATAAGTTTGTGTGTTAATCAGCCCCTCCAGGATTTTGTGGTGTTTTTGTGATTAATGTGACCTGAAATGCTCGATTTTGCAGCAGCTTTTTGTGAAATGTTGACAGAAGTTTCAGTATTTTATTTAAAGTTCCAGAAATTAATTTAAACAATTATTTATGAAGTTCCAACATTATTTATTAAAATAAGTACACCTGGAGCGTATTTCAGCCGAATGCTTGTAAAGCTGCAAATTATTGTTAAAAGAAAGAACAAAATAAATAAAATCTGTTATCACATTTCAGATAGTCTCCTGCAGCGTTCAGAAGTAGAAAAGTGTTTGTTTTTCACTAAAATACTGCACGAGGTACAAAATAGCTTTCGTCCATGATTCCAGTCTACACGGGGAATGCAGTTTCAGGCTCTGAGTCTTTATTTGAGCATTGATTAACAGGAAAGCAAGCGAGAAATAGAAGAGGTAGCATGCAGCAACAGGCCCCAGACCGGGATTCAGACCTGAGCCGACGGCTTTGAGGAGCTGCTGCCTCTGTTTGCGAGACAGCTGCTCAACCAGTTGAGCTAAACTCCTCCCTGAAGGTTGCGGAGATGTCATGCACGGTGCTGCGCTGTGATTTTAGATGGTAGTTAAGACACATTTCTCCCACACACGTCTGCACGTTAATCAGAAACAACTTGTTACTCATGTTTTTCTCAGCTTGTCTTCTTGTCGGTGCTCCTGATGATTGTCCGCTTTGTTTTCATACAGTTATATTTCTTTACAGGTATATCAGGTAACATAGACGAGCGCTGAGATTTGTCAAGTTGCAGCAATTGGACAAAATTGTGCAGAATTTGTGAGTATTGGCTGAATTTGTGTAAATAGTTGAGATTGCGACATTGCACATCTCTGGAGGGACTGGTTAAAAGTGGAGGGACAGCTGAAGCTTGTGTGTGTGACAGAGAGAACAGTGAGCTACATGCAGCTCTGCATAATAAAATAAAAAAATAAAAAAAAGTGGCCAGCTTAGAATTATGGTTTTTTCTTTTTTTTTTTTATAAAAGGTAACTTCCAAAATGTCACAAAAACACCAGCAGAAAGCTTTAAACTGTCATAATAAAAGTGACTGATAAGAGTATGTAAACATGTGTTCATAACTGCAGGCATATTGGTATTTTTTGCCAGCAGGAAAACCAAATAAATCCAAAAAAACTAGCCAACCAGACAAAAGATCAGGTTCTCTTTTGAACAGACTGGAAAGAAAAATATACACTCAGTACGATTTAGTAGTTTAGTCGGCAAACAAACACCTTCCTTAACCACAAGTAAACAAACTGCATGTTTAAGTGAGTTAGTAGAAAAATAAGTCAGAATTCAAAGCAGCTGTCATTTTCTTTCTTTCTTTAAAACAACTAAAAGACAACATGGTCCAAATCAGATCAAAGGATGATTTATAAGTTCAGAGAAGGTAGTAAAAGTCAAACAATGCACACTGTTGGGTTTGATGTTGATGTTGACCCTACCTGAGGCAATCTGGGACTAAGGACTGAGTCCTGAAACACTAGTCTATAGAGAAAACAGAAACAACTGTTGTCAACCTGGATTCAGTCACTCACACACACACACACACACACTTCACACACTCATACACTGATCCACGCTGCCGCATCCGCCTACAGAGCAGCCTTTGTACTGGTGTTTAAAATCCTCCATCCTATCATTAACATGTCACAGTTCTTGTTGATATTTTCTTAAAAACTGGTACAAAAGAAAAAAACTAAAAATAAACAACCACAAGCAAAAATCACTTTATATGATAATAGTAAATTGGTGGCATTTTGTGTTACTATCCACTTCTGGGTCATGAATTCACCATTATGCAGGCAGCTCTGTGCAGCGCATGACTGGATGCACATGCAGAATCACCCTCAGAGGAAAAACAAATAATAAAATTTAAAAAAAAGAGCAGGAGGAAGCCGTGTGGGGAGGGAAAGAGATGTTGTGTTGGCTGGAAGTGAATTTACTTACATACAAGTCTGCAGCTCCGTAAAACCCATCCTGATACACCACGCTGAGAAGAGGAGAACATAGCAGAGAGGAGGAGGAGGAAGTGTGGGCAGGTAACGGGAGGGGGAGGGGGTGCAAATGGAGTGGTGCACAGTCCCAAAACCCAGGGTGGATGAGGATCACGACACAGCAAAAACAAAGAGAGAGAACAGGAAGAGAGAGGAGAGAAGAGAAAGTAAAAGTGGTTATTTCACACCCATGCAGCATGCAGAGGAAATACAACTTCCATTTAAGCTCCACAAGTGCAACTAAAAGCATTAGACAATGCACTCGTGGGGCTAATATATTAAGCTCATTGAACTGAAATGAGACCATAAACTGCTATTGTTCCCCAGCTTTAAGAAAATTAAGGCGATAAAGGCCATTTGGATTGGGTCATTTTACAGGAAATGATGCCTGGGAGGTGTAGTTTTCAGTGGAGCAGATTTGGAGAGTGTATTTCCTGCATCCACCCCCCCCACTCAATAATCTCATTTTGTTTAGCTTAGCTTAATCATATCACCATTAACTAACCGCCAGCCAATAAATCAGTCAACTCAGCTTTGATCAGAACAGTTGTGAACCCATTAGACAATTGTCACACCACAACATGCACAGCACACACAGTGAGGGGACACACACACACACACACACACACACACACACATAAAAAGAACATGGTAAAAGTGAGTCATTTGTAGCAAATCTGTGAACAAGGTGACAGCATTTGTATAATGACTGAGTGTGGTCTGTGTGTGCTTATGTAAATCTGCTGACAGTGGTATCTCTGTGTTTATTCAAATGAACCTTCAGTGGTGCAATCCCATCAGTTCGTCACACTCCACTGAGCAGCTTATGAACTGACTAACACTGCCAAGTGGACTGCTGAAAAGAGTGAAGTGTGAGTAATGTTTGAGAGGCGAATGAGCACAGCTGTGCCACACAGACCTGGTCAAATAGAATTTGGAAAGCAGTTCATGAAGAGTTGCTCAATAGATTTACATAAGCACTCCACTAAACAGGTTTTTGACTCTTCTAGTTTCTAAAATGTGCAATGTAAAACCGGCAGATCTGGGGCAGCTACATGTGAAGTCAACAGATGTTGTTTATAAAGAGGCAGATTTTGTTTACCCAGGGTAGGCAGGGATGGCAGGCTGCGGCACAGCAGCCCGCACGGCGCTGTAAACGGGCCGGCCCCGGCCCCTGAGGTGGGCGCCGCGAAACGCTGCTGCTGCTGCTGCTGTCGTGGCTGCTGCTGCTGCTGAAGGGTAGGGGAAGCCAGGGACTGCAGGGGAGAGGTGGTGGACAGAAAGACAGTGACAAATTTAGTGAAAAAAGTGACCATGTGACTGAAAACGTAGGGGTTTTGTAGGGGTACAAATGCATCTTTAACCTTTAGCTGTTTAAACGAGCTTCACCATCTTGGACAACTGGAAAGCTGTTGTGGATTTGCGTTATATGAGCCATCATGTTGCAACTCACCCTTTGATCCAGGTCAACAAAAATATTTTGTTGTTGAGATGCACTCTAAATATCAAAATAATGTAAACTGTTTAATGTAGTGGATCCAAAACTTTTTGAGCTGCGACCCCCAAGATAACAATCATTGATGTTCTCGGCCCTCTATTATTTATTAACCTCATAATTACTTTGTTTCTGGAATCACAGAAAAGATTTAAATTAATCCCACATCAAAATTTACAGTGTTGCCCAACACCCAAAAAAACAGACCAAAATATCCTTTTAGTAGGCCAGAGCCTGAGAGCAGTAACGGTGTCAGTAAGAGAAGAGCTTGGTAAGCAGAACTTCATTATATCATCATAATAATGATATTATTCAGGCGGGAATGTGACAAACGTAAACATGGCAGTAGATCTCTGCAGTAGGTGGACAGATGCAGGACTGACTTACCTGCGTAGATCTCTGGTCCGTACACGGCCCCCACCATAGGACTCAATTTCCACCCTGCTGATAGTTACAGAGAGGAAAAGAGGAAAAAATGAACAGGAGCTGTTTAAGAAGAGTACAAAATACTACAACCCTGCTGGATTTGAACATGCATATATACTACATATGTAAACGTTCGTCCTGCAGCTCGGCTGGTGATCTTTGTTTCTTGGTAAAGAGACTTTGTTTTTATGTGACAGACTCACTGCAGCACACTTTGTACAGGGATGTGTGTGTCTGAACTTGCAGAAATGAGCTGGGAACATATGTATTTATCTCTGCTTGCCTCTCCCTGTGTACCAATGCTGTCTGGGTTATTAGGCCAGCTAGGCTTCATTGTTAGTGTGCGTCATTGTGGCTGTTACCATAGGGCAGCGTGCTGAGAGCCTCTCCGTTAGGGTAGGGGCTAACCATTTTCTTGTTAGTCATCACCCTGGCGGTGGCGTTATTCACCTGGGGATGGAGGAGCAGACAGTCAAGCACAGACACAACAGCTCAACACAGGAAAGAAAACAGCACACAAAGTCAAATGTAGGCCAAGGCTGATGTATGTGTTTGCTCTTATAACATTATAATGAACACGCCTGCTGCTACCGTGAAGCATTATGACTGTCTCCATTCTCTGCAAATTTCTGAGTTTGACAGTTGTAATTTCTCGAGATGATTTATAGCTGCAGGCTTGTTAATAATGAACACTGCAGTCATTTAGAGCAATGGACAATTTAGCTGCGTAAACATCTCATTTGCAGTTTCAATCATTCGGTTCTATGTAATTAGTGTTTTTGTCATCAACGATAACATGAGAGTGGACTTAAACTTAGCTGTAGCCCACCAACATAATGTGATGTGAGTGGTTTCTATGGTGCTGAATTCATCGTCTCGCATTTGACTTCTGGAGTTAAGAGTTGGTACACACTCGTAGGGGGGCATGTACCTCTACAGAATAGCAAGAGGCAACATCACTGGCTAGAATATAAAAGTCAATGTTGCTGTACTTTACCAGTGACATGGCTGCTAACTCTTTATGGCTCTCTGTATATGCTGGTGTGAACATCTATGTTTGTGCAAAAGTGGATGGAGATTGTTATGGCAATTTTCAGCCATGCAATAAAAAGCAAGCTGTGCAGCAGAGATTTAATGATTCACTATGGAGGGATGTAAAAGGTGGCACGGCAAATGAGCTGTGCTGTTTAGTTTTTTTTCCCCAGCATGCACAGGTAAAACTGTTGTGAATCTTTTAGGTGTGTGTGCATGCTCGCTGACATTTCTGACTAATGCTTAGGCATTTTCAATTCAAGATGGCCGATAATCTTCTCTATGAGCATCAAAGGCTCCCACTCCAGTCCCTTGATCTATCCACATCTCCCTTTGATGGGTTTTAAGAGAGGGAGACTGTAGCTCTGCGTAATAACCCGCACTGTTCACGCGTGCTGTCGAAGTTGCATATTCGACTGTGTGCCGAGCTAAAGATTAATGACCTTTTTGGTGAGATGAGCAAAGAGTGTGTGCGACAAAAGAAAGGGGGGAGAGTGAGGAATGAGAGTGCTCATGTGTGCATGCACGCTGTGCTACCATTTAGAGGGCCATTAAAGCCTCGACTGCTGCTCGCATTGCCTCTCTCTGTGAGTCATGTTCTTTATCTGCAGCATTTCATTCGAATGGAAATGAGGTTTACCCCATTTTTCCCTCATTGCAGATGACAAGGTCAGTGGCAAATGATTCAATTAGCCTAGCCTGGCTAGCTGTCTGACACAACTGTCCATGCACTGAGGAATGAAAGCATTCTGAAATGTAAATCAAGTTAACAAATCCACATAATGTAAACAGTTTTGCAAGGGAATGAGATTTTGTTCACACCTGTTCAGGTTGTGTGTTGACAAGTTATGTGAGTCTGTGTGTATATATGTGTGTTTGAGTCATGCGTAATTAAAGAAACTGGGTCGACAGGAACACATGCAAAAATTCAACAGAGACCAATATGGAAGGCAAATTGCAAAATGTAAATGATTTATAAGACATCTTTCTCATCCTACTTTTGCTTTTCCCAGTCCAGTTGGGACAATAAACCCAGAAAAAAAGGAAATCACATTTCCATATGAAACCAAACTTGTGGGGTTTACATACCTAAAATAATGTAAATAGAAATAAAAATAAGAAGATATATTTAAATGAAATACAAAAAGAGAGGGAGAGAAAGAGGGGGGTGCAAAATTTCGTTTGACAAAATTAATCATATTACACAGAAATTACACGCAGCCATATATGGGCGCATCACATGACCAAGAGTGAGTAACAAACTAAAAAAATAAACAAAATAAATTCAGCCAATCAGCAAGCGTCGGATGCAGCGTAGAGACCAATCAAAACAACCGCAGCACTCCCACGTCAAACACATACGAGACACGGATGGGACAGGAACGTTAAGAAGGGATGCAGGTGAGAGGTAAAGAGACAGAGCCAATACTTATTCATAAAACAAGAACGTAAGGATGGAGTGAAGGAGTAAAAAAAAAAAAAGAGAAAGATTCACATGAGCAACACAAAACAACTGAGAACAATTACCGTTGAAAATAAAAACGTATATACCAAGGTGCATCATTCAAATAAAGCAATTAGATTTGGTGACCATTCTCCTGAAAAACCTCATCATATTTGGTGGGTTGAGAAACAGAGCACCAAAGGATGGAGGGAACAGAGAGACAGAAAGATACAGAGAGGGAGAGAGAGAGAGAGATACAGAGAGATAGAGAGAGAGAGCAGTCCTCATTCCCAAAAAAGGAAAGAAATAAAAATCAACATGAGACACTATGCCAGGCATTAAAACTGTGTGTCACAAAGTAAGACTAGTACAGTACGACTACAACTACAACTACTGATACACAGACAATCCACTACAAGAAAACCAAACCAAAAGGAAAAACAAAAAATAATAAAAGGCAGCATAATAGAGACCCAAAAACAGCGAGGTAAACCCCATATCGGTTTAGAGATGCATATGGTTGCGCAAAACTGGCCGATTTGTTGAGTGATCAGAAGCCAGTTGCACCAGCTGTTCATTGTTGGATTGTTTGGTGTGTTTAATGATTCGAGTTGCTTTAAAAAGGGATTGTAACATTCAACTCACTGCTTAACTAGATATAAATACTAAGGATTATACAAAAAGATGGACGTTATTTTACAAATTAGCAATGCTAGTTTACAAATAATGTGATCAAAGTGCACCAGGTTGCTGTTATACAGATGAACAAATAGCTAAAACTAGCATTAGCTATCTGATTTATGATCTTGTTTAGAGTCCACATATAAGCTAAACATGCTCCTTCTTGTAGAAAACTGCAGGGCGTTGAAGCCTATGCCAACTAAAGCTAGGTGAAAGGAGGATAGATGTACATCCCTACAGCAAATTTAGTCACCAATAAATCAAACGTGTCTGTATTTGGACTGTGGAAGGGTATGAAATCCACACAGGTAAAGGGTAAATACTGAGGTTTCATTCACCAGTGAAGTAAATCTGAAGCTATCATCTGAGAAATCTTGATAAGAAACTGAGTTTGAAATGTTTGAGTAGAATTTGAAGCCAGTGAACTAGGGTCACATCCACACAGAGACGAAATGATTTAGCTTTTAATAAAAAGTTTTCCGTACAAATGGAAGTTTCTCCCAGAAGTAAACATCAACAGCTTGTCGTTTTTTTCCTGAAAGTTGATGGTTCAGTTTTCAGGCTCCATTATAGCCTACAGTTTCCCAAAAATAAACAAAAGGCTATATTGAGATAACAGTGAATTTCATGAGATGCTAGGATGTGAATAAATCTGAGGAGGAGGTTCTTGGCTGTCTTCTTCAGTTGTAGTGATCGAAGCTGGAAAGAAGGACATGTAATACCACATCCAGCGCCACTGTGGCTGTTTTCTGTTGTATTCCTTCTTCACTCTCTGATGCTCATTGATTTTTTGGTCTGATATCCATAATGATAAACAACTGTAGCAACATCACATAAACTCGTCTCTGTGTGGAGGATGTGTAGTGTCGCTAGAGGGTGGCAGCATAGTTAGCTGGTAGTTGCACTTGAAGCACTGGGCCTAACTGGAAGCTAGAGCTCCTACTTGGTGGAGAAACAAAAAAACATTGACAAAGGAAAATGGGTAGAGAGACCATCACCAAGAATTTCTTTCATCTCTGGAAATACGTGAGATATTTTAGGAAGGTGCTGGTCAGTCATGAGTTTATCGTTTGCAACCTCAGACAGGAAATGAGTCATTTTAATCTCTGCCAGGTCAAAGTCTTATTCCTTTTTCCCATTTCTCCAAACTGCCCATCATGACCTCTTTGGAAAAAGACAAAAACTACATTAAATGAGCACCTGAACTTTTTGGGGATTAGTTGAAATTTTTCACCCAACAACAACAAAAGAAACCAGTCTAGCGTCAACTAGTGCATGAGTTTGATTATCTCTGTAACTTCTACAGGTGTTTGACATATTTGGAAAATGGAAAAAATGTTTCTTAAATCTGCTGTTAGAAAATATATGATGGATTCATGAAAAACTGGTGCAACCAAGCTTAGATCTGAAGTAGTGTAGTGTCCAAATATAGTGTAGTATCAATGAAACAGATTCTGATTTACAAAGTTCCAATTTGCTTAAGTGAAATAAAACTGTGTGCTTGTGTGATTGTTTAATGTTTTCGCTGACAAGCAAGGCTGAGGGGAGTTTGGGGGGTCTTGACCTGTTTTGCAGCATGGTGTGTAGAGGTGCGGGCTGACACTAACTTGCTTCCAAAATTCAAGCCTGCATGAAATTATGTATGAAAACTTTTCCTAGATGTGTGGTGTCTTGATTTCTGAAAAACACAACATGTCCAATTTTAGATATGTATGCCAACAGCAGGCAGGTCAATAAAATAAAAAAGTAAATAAATAAGTAGTGCAGCCTCATTTGCCCTGCAGCTCTACATTCAATTAAAGCAATCACAGGCAGCAAAAGGGGGGCAAAGCTTTGCATTATTTCTGCTGATTTATATTAATCAAGAAGATGAAAGGGACATAAACTGAGCCCGATGGAGAACTGATGTGTGGCTGCATCAAGGAGGGTGATTACTAGTGAGGTGTTAATGACGTGGTGGAGTGGGGGGCATGTGGATTAAAAATATTACTGCCTAAATTAAACTTCATGAGCCCATTACATTAAAATCACCTGAGATGTGGAGAAGTTTAAACTACTGTAACCTCACATCAGATTATACATGAGACTGTGTCAAATGCCCCTTTCAAGGGTGGATAGCAAGGGATCAGACCAGTGATGGATGTTTGTACACAACTTACCGTTGCCGTAGAAACAGCGAGTGGTTACCGTGGAGACTGACAACAACACACAGAAGTCGTCAGGGAAACAGAAAAAAATATAATAAATGAAGGAACAAATAATCCTAGAAACAAAAGAAACCTAAAAATGCTCCCTCCCCCCTTCCTTGCCCATGTGGGGAAAAAAAAACAAAAAAACAAACAAACAAAAAAAAAGCTAATAGCAGCAGTGTTACGGCTCAGGACAGACTGAGAGGAGGAAGAAGAGAGAGAGGAAGAGGAAGAGGGAAAGGGAAGGCTAGCTTTTAATAATCTGACCGTCATTACATCAGTGTGACCGGTAGCAGAAGGGTGTTTGGTGCTCTAAAGATGGTAGAGATGGATGGAGATGTGGGTAAACTTTGCCTGATTCCTTCAAGAAATAGAAAATAAAAATAAAAAACCCTTCAAATAGCTATGCCAAAAAATGGAATACCTCAAAGGAAAAGCAGGAGGAGAATAGAAATTCATCAAAGAATAAAAAAAGGTTGGTTTATTGCTGTCTAGCTGTGTTCCGGTCAGAAAGATACAGGATTTTTTTTCTTTAGCTTAGATTTTGCAAAATATAACTCATTCTTGGTGGTAAAAATTACACCACAAAGACATGAGTGTGTGTTTAGACACTGGGCATGGGTTAGGGCTGGGCAATATATCGCGATTTTAAAATATATCGAGACTTTATCAGATGCAATATAGAAGGAGGGAATATCGTTTATACTGAGATAGCTTGTTTTGAGTTAAAAGCAATTTTCTTTTGCATTTTGCACAGCTGTATTTTTGTTATGATCATTAAAAATTATTTTTAATTTGTTTTGTTTTAGGAGCATTTAATTAATATAAAGGTATTGAAGTTCAGTCAGCTGTTTTAAAGCACATGTGGTGCTGATCTTTAATAAAAGTATATTTAGCACTGAAGGCTGTATATTACAACTGTCTCTTTGGTTACTTGACAAAAAATATATAAATATAGAGATATATATCGTATATCGTGATTCAGGTAAAAACATATCGAGATATAAGGTTTGGTTCATATCGCCCAGCCCTAGCATGGGTAGAGTATAATTTCCAGTATTTAACCAGTCACCACAAAAAAAAAAGAAGCAAAAAACAAACAAACAAACAAAAAAAACTATGAAGTAAAATAAGACAGAGATGACAGGAAAACAGAAATGTTAAAAATACTGCAATAATTTTAAATAAATTCACAATGACAAAGACAAAAACCTGAGGAAGGTAAAGGTTTAACAAAAAGAGAAAGAATGAGCCAACACACAGAAAGACAACGGGTTGAAAAGGGAAAAGTCCAAGCTCTCCTTCACCCTTTCTTTCAACCTTTTTTGACGTTTTCACACACAATCAAAGCAAACGCACGTTGATCAGCTTGAGTTTCATTCATTAATCTTGCAGTAACAAATCATGCAGTAACAGAAACGTTCTGATGGCAAAACAGAATTCATCAAAACCCAAAGACTGTGCAGGGAGGGAGGTCATCTACAGAAATGGGACAAAAGAAAAACAGGTAAGCCTTAAACTCAGGCCATCATCAATTAGGTAACTCACAACTTTCTTAATAATCAACCTAGACAGATAAAAACAGAAACACTGGACTTGAGGCCAGAGTGAGCTTAAGGCCGATGGGTCCCATTGAGGATTGTGTGGCGGCAGCTTCAGGTTGGTGAGGACACACATGATCATGCATGCAAAACCACAGGCACAACTTCATCTCATCCTTTTTACCACACACATCCATGCAGTGATGATGACACGCCGTACTTACAAGTCTCCCCAAAAACACCCTCATCGCTTTGCATGCATGGCTGCAGCACTTTTTGGCACATAAACACAACTCGACTAATCTGCACCATCGTGTCGCAATATCTGACTAAAACTCTGCGCTGCGGAGGAGCCGTCACTTCCCAGCTCAACACAGCTCAACCACAAACACGTCCTCTCTGGGGTAAGACTCTGGGATTCAGCTGGGTCTCAGTGCATCATGTCTTCTGTGGATGTGTAAATGGATCCACAGCAAGCACCTGGATGATCAATATTAGAGACCTTGCTAAATTATTCTATGTAGTGCAGGTTTTTGGTGCTGACTGAACTGAAAATACTGCGATAACAGCAGTTTATATAGTTGAAATGGAAAAAAAAACAAAACTGATTTACAGCGGATTTTTTCACAGACCAAACATCTGCAGGAGGAGTCTCCACACACGTGGACCGCAATGTCTGTGCACAACACACTAGACCTGGGACAAAAATGAAGGAACCTTGGTGCAATTTGATGATTGTTCTACCAAAGCAGTTATCATGCTGGTTAGGAGCCAGAGCCCACCTTAGGAGCAGTTCTTTGAGTTTCAACAACCGAAGCTCAGACTAAATCGGAACACACTCTTTGCTGGGACAGCAGAGACGTACTTATATCAGGGGCAAAGGGCGGGGCTACAAAAACCATCAAGCTTAGCTAAAATGTAAGGCTGTAATGACGCCTCACTGTAATCGATTACCTTAGATTACATCATTTTACCATAACTTCTCATGTTGAACCCCAATTATGGCAGCTACCGCTTCTGGGTGTGTAGAAAATTAAACTGTTTTTAAATCATCAATTATGTCTTTGGAACTGAACCCAAATAAAATGATGGTCTGCACTTTTTGAAATATTATGACAAAAATCTATTTAAAAAAAAAAAAAAAAACATGATAGAGATTCTCCATCCTCAAAATGAGTCAGCAGCATAAATATTTATTACAGATTGATTATGGATTAGCTGATTGTTGGTGCCAGTGCCTGACAGTTGACATTGTTTTGATTACTGTGTATAAAACTAACCCAACAATAAAGGTACAGTGTGTAAGAATTACTGAAATCTAGTGGTAAAGATGGACATAGAGATTACTTTGAATGCAAGGCACAGTTGTGAATGGACGGTGGCTGTCGTAGCCAAAATTCTTCCAGACATATGTGTTGTCATCTGTGAGTGGATCCAGTGGCCTCAGGTGCAGCGATGACTGCACGACAGGTAACTACTTCAATGTTCTGTACATGTGTAGTGTCTTCTTCTATGGTCCTTTTAAAGGTGCTACATATCCCAAATGGTGCTATAGCACCAATCAAACAAAACCGGTACTGTAGCTTTTAAAGCTCAGAGGGTTCTCACATCACACACAGTAGGTTGTCCATTCAGAGACACCGTAGTAAAAATGGTGGCACTAATTTGGCACCTGCCATGCCAGTGGACACATGGCAAATAGACATAAATGGCTCATTCTAAAAGAATAAAAAAACTGCTATTTTAGTTAAGTGATTAGATACCAATAGAAACAGTTTTTAATGATATAGAATTTGTTGGGTCATAAACCTTTAATTTTGCACATGCTGCACCTTTAAGTAAAACTTTGTACAAATGCAAGTGGCTACTACTTTTAATCATGTTTGCTAGTTGTAGACAGTTTGTTTGTGTACATATATGCAGACCAAGATCAAATAACTGAATTTTTTTTCATCTAAAGCTATGACCTGCCACAACAATTAAAACAAGGTAGCGTGAAGTAAAATACTGCCTTCTCAGGTAAAATGTTGAGGCTGCTGCATTAAACACCTTCACTGTAGCATCTGATCTGGTTAATTCAGATAAAAACCAAGCTTCAACATCATTGTGAAATCAAAGTAGCAGTAGATGAACACAGCCTGATGCACCATGTAGAGCAACATTCACACATTGCTTTTTGGAATTTTATTTTCATTGTGTGTTTTAATATTGTTAGCTGGAAAATAAAGATCCTCCATGGTAATTTTGTGATATATCAAATATGTCATCCTGCGGCCATCCTCTAAATATAAGGCTTGAAACCTTTAAGAAACTTCATAAATAAGAAGGCTTTGTTATTTTAAGAGCTGTAATCAAGCACCCATATGCTGAAAATCAGTTTCTCTCACAGAGATAATGCCAAATTTAGATTTTTAACATGGGATGAGTAATAATTGTTTTCTTTGTTGTTAACTTTACATATTAATTAATTACTTGCATTAACATGTTCAAAATTATTTAATAAATGTAGGCTTTTTTTTTTAACCCTGAAATTGGGACACCTGTGGAGGCTGGTCTACAGAAATTAAGAATAAAGTAAAGATATTTTAAAGGATGTAATAAAGTGGTTCTGTAGGAAAAGCAAACCAGATATTACAACCAGCCTTGAACCGGCACTGGAACTGCTCTGGTCTTGCCTCATACAAGTGAAACATGTGACTACAGATCTGCACGAACGGTTTATCTTTCATTGTTTTTGCCAAAATATCACAGATCAGTGATAACCACAGTTTTCCTGCACATAGCATAGATTCTACCGTATGATGAGAGAGGGCTGTTTTATGTTAGGACATACACACAATCACAAAGACATTGGGGAGGGTGAAGATGCATGAAGTGTGTATGACTCTGATTGCATACTAAGATACACACCGTCTCACCTATATATAGGGCTGTATGACTCTATATATATATATATATATATATATATATATATATATATATATATATAGTGAAAGAGATGATGAATGGATGAATAAGAAGCAGATAGACAAAGTGAACTGTAGTTGGGCCACTTACATGGACACATTGGAAGCGTACAGGAAACTGACTTCTTCAAAGCGCAGAGTTTTATCCCAGACAAAGAAAAGTACAGTGTAACTTTAACAACAATTCTCTTTCTATTCTTGTTCATACAAGCTACAAACATGCACACTATGGGCAGTTACTATGAACATAACGATGAACCAACTTCCATTATCATGCACCGAGGAAAAAAAAGAAAAAAAAGAAATTAAGAGCATTCCTTTACAAATCATTCAGTGAAAACTTATTCAGCTGTTTAGCTTTTTTCCAAGTGAAACAAGACCATGAGGCACTGAGGTGCAACTGATTTCATGCTAACTGAACAAGTAAATTTAATGGCCCATCACCAAAAACAACTCATTAAAACAGCCATACAGAAGAAACATGCATCTGTCTACACTACAGCCTCAGTTAGACTACAGATAGCCCGCTTTAAATATCAACCATGCACACCAAGGTTTCATCAGCTAAACCCATGCCAGTGGATAAAAGTAAACTGTAGTTACACAGCAATAATAGAAATTCAGATACAATAGGCCTATATTTCAGAGCTTCTGAATTGTAATGTAGTATTTTTGTCTTCTTTGTTTCTGAAAACACACTTCAACAAACTCTGAAATCATATGACCAAATAAAAGCAGGAGTCACTGCAACATCTGCAAGATTAGAGAACTGCCAGAGAGCATCGCCTCAAATAGACACCTCCCTTTCTCCTCAGTTGAAAGAATGTATAAACACAGATCCACGTTTTGTCCTGTGCCAGCCTTTTTTTTGTCTCTTCAAGCTCATGCACCATAAACACACAGAAAAGAGACACACTCTACGGATTCTCGCTGCTGGCCCACCATGCTGCTTGATGCTTGACTCGCTATAATACCATCACTACTACTGGAGTACGGCAGAATATACATGCAAAGTGACAGCTGAAAACAAAGACAAACCTCTCACTGCTTGATAAGTGACTGATGTCATGCACAACTTGAGGGAAACACAGAATTGGGTTAAAGCAATGCCAGGGGACAACACGGGCTGTTGACTCAGGAGACTGATGGAGGGGAAGTTGGCTCCATCAGTATCCACTCAGCTTGCTGACTGACTGAAGGTGGAGGTGGCGGAAGGGAGTGTGTTGTACCAGTGGATGCAGGTGGCTGTCTTTCATTCTCAACCACACTGCAGCAGAATTGAGACGACATAACTAAAAAGCATCCTGCCTCATCCATCATGCAGGAACTGACACACACACACACACACACACACACACACACACACACACACACCCACACACCACAAGGAAATTTACCACAATAAGCCCATGCAGAAAACCTGGCTTAAAGTGGATCAAGTCAAGTGATCAAATATAAGGAACTGGCTGAAAACCCAAATTAAACTAAAGAAAACCTGGTTTTAAAATCTCAGCACATGCTTCAGTTAAAGATAAAAAAAAACATAATATTTACAGAAAATAAACAACCTTAAAGCAAACAAACATCAAAACTCAACGGTTCATTGGAAAGAACTAGACTTCCATAAAGTGAGCATGCGTCAGTACTGCTGTGATTCCCAGCATGCTACTGCTGCACCAGGAGCCATTAGCTGTCACAACCGCACAGCCACAGCACCGGGGAGGGCAGCGAGGGGGTGGGGTAGGAGGGGGCACAAAGGGATTTCCACACTAGGGAAGAAAATAAGAGCAACTGACAGCAATCTGCCATGCATCATCCTTTCACTGCGTTCCTCTCGTGCCCGCCGGTGCCAGCTACACAAACATCATTCCAGTTGTTGCATGAGAAGTTGTAACATCAGTGTGGCTACGAGTTGTGCATCAGTGGAAAAAAACAAAAATAAATAATAGGTGAGACAATAGGTTAATGTGAAAACAATGCTGCAGAGGAAAAATAACAAGCATGCTTTAATCTTGTGTTCTTGCACCCCGCTCCATCATTCCCACCACAAAAACAAAAACCATTACACAAAATCAGGAAATAAGTCTCTGGATTAAAAAGAGAAACATATTGCAAAAGACCGGGGGAGTGGGATACCAGTGGGCTGCATCAGAGCATATCACGTAAGGGAGGATGGGAGCTAGCTGGCAGTCAGTGATCAAGCAGAATTATGATGGGAGCACAGAGAGAAGACAGAAGAACGGGAGAAAGGAAAATTACCTCTATCTTACGACCTTCCACCAGCGTGCCGTGGAGCTTTTCTCTGGCTTTCTCTGCGTCTGCGCTGTTTTCAAATGTCACAAAGCCAAAACCCTACGGTACACAGCAGAGGTTAAAGAGGGTGGATGAAGAGTGAGGAGGGCATTGTGAGGGGGTTTGCTGAGGGAAGACAATTAATCTCTGGACATACAGTTGTTTTTCAGCACCAACTGTACTTTCAGGAAAAGTCATATAAAGTCACATAATGTGCTGATGCCACATTAAAACGAGCCGTTCAATGTTATTTCAGATTTAGATGGTTGTTGGGCACTTACCTTTGAACCCCTTTCATTGAAAATAATCTCTACATCAAGAATCTTCCCAAATTGCTGCAAAAGAAGGAGAAACTAATTAAATATCAGTAAATAAGTGAGTAATTCACATTTAAAGCCCTTAGGAATCTCATTGGTATTACAGCTACTGAACACAAGGGGTCACTATTACACAAAAGACAACTAACAGTCCTAACATGGTGTGTGTTTTTTTTATTACTAAGAATTACACTCTGCTTTGTTCCATTTTTCTTTCCACTTTGTCACTCATGCTAACACACTGACACACATAGCCAGTTGGCCCTTCAAGCAATAACAAGACCCCCATGAGTGTATTTTCTTTGTGCTTGTTTAACTCTTGTCAGCCACTACACCCCACCCATGTAGAGGCAACCCCTCTGTGGAGCACCCAAGGCTGTCTAGACTGATTTATTGATCCAGCTAAGGAAAAATGAGGCCCCTCAACATTCCAGGATTCTTACCCCAAACATCTGCCTGAGGTCCGGGTCCCGAAAGCGGAAGGGGATGTTTGAGACGTGGAGGCGTTTGGGGGTCCCTTTGGCCTCTGCGGAGTCTCCTGCAGAGCCTCCAGCTCCTGTCCCTCCTGCACCGCACTGTACGCCCGCCTCACCCTGAGACGTCTCTTCTGCTTTTATCTGTTTTGATTGTTCAGGAAAGGAAGGTAAAACAAGTGGAATAAAGGTAAACAAAGGTTTATCTTTTAAGATTTTTTTCTTTCTGGATTCAAGATATTCTTGATTTCTGTTCATTTAAGCAGCAAAACTTAAACCAAATTTAAGTATATGAGAAAAATTTTGTTGAAAAGTTTCTACAGTGCAGTTCCTGCAAAATGCTGAGTTCACTTTGAGTGTGTGCAGTGCAAATGAAACGTAACGTGGCACATATACGCAGCTGGACAGACTGAAACTGTGTGCATGGCCAAAGTTTTGATCTTTAAGTCCCAAACGTGAGGTTTTGTGAAGAACCACATCTTTGAGCTATTTGCTAATGTCAGCATGTTGATATGCTCAGGAGTTCCATGCAGACATATTGTTGTTTATCAAGTGTAACCTAAACTGTTTTCACCACATTAGTGTAATTAGCTGTTAGCATGCTACAAATCATACAACAAAGCTGCAGCTGTTGGGAATAGTTACTCAAGTGCAGATCTTTTGGCTATAAAAATAAGAAATAGTGGCTGTTATTATAAGTCTGCTTGAGAGGAGGGGATCTGCATCACATTATTAAGGCACTTCATGCAAAAATTTTGGCATTAATGGCAAATCAGCTAATAAAGTTATTTCATTTTCTATAAAATGTAAAATACAAACTGCTGAGTGCCTAACACGGCCATAAAAAGAGCAGTGAGGAACTATTTATCCCAAAAACATCAACTACTAACAAAGGTGTACTAAACACAAAGTGCTTACATTGTTGTTGTTGGTTGTAGCTGTGGCTTCATTAACGCCAGCCCCTACCTCTGCTGTACCTTGGCCCCCAGCACCAAACATGGCCCCTGGGCCAAACTCTGTTCCCGGTAGGCCGTTTTGAGGAGGAGGTGGAGGAGGGAAAGCTGTAAAGGGTGGGGCCACCAAACCCTCCTGTCCTCCGGTCGAATCCTGAGAGCCCTGTGGGAGGGAGGATGGGGAGGAGAGGGGAGGAGGAAGGGGGGTTAGGAAAGAAGAGTCAGATGTAAATGAGCATATATATATATTCTCAGTGAGTCTTGTGCGGCATCGTAATGCAGCTCCAATGGGAGGGGGTCAAAACTCCTACTATCAAATTTCACTCTCTCGCTTAGTCACTCCCCAATTCCCTGCATATTAACCCCACCCCCCTCCTCGCTCTACCTCCATATCTCTGACAGGCATGTGTTTTCAGTCAGCCGACCATGAAATATTTACAGCAAACACATCTATTATTAAGAGTCACAAAATTTGATACACAGTTTGTGATACTAAGATGCTTTTGGGATGGATGGACGTGTGGGAGTTTATTACCATGATGCGTTTACAGCTACGGCTGCATTGTGTGAAAACTCATTTCTGCATTTTTAGGTTGCTTTAAAGAAAACAAAATACGCTCAATGCCTCAGGTCTTTTTTTCTTATCTGCAGTGTTACATCTGTATCACCAGCTGGATCGTCTACAGATTCTTTATAGCAGCCTTTCTTCTTGTGTGCTTGTGTATGTGGTGACTCTGCACTATTGCTTGCTTCAATTACTTGACACACTCAAGGGCATCTTGGAGTAAGTTGGGAAAAAAAAAAAAGAGTAAAAGAAAAGCAAAGGTGCACGACATATAGGAGGTGGAAAGAGTAGAAGGGATGAAAAATCTAACTAGACTGAGGATGTGAAAATATGGTTTCATTCAATACAGTTTGATGTTGTGTTACATAAGCTCCAGTGATAAATCTAGCAACTTTAGAGACAAACGTTGGCAGGTTTCCACAGAAAAATCGACAGCATTGCCCCATGAGCGTACTTTTCTCCCCACCTCCCTGCTCAGTGTGGCAGCAGATTCACTCCATGACACTGCAGCGAGTTGCACTTTAAATCTACATTTAGGTCTGCGTGTTGATTTCAGGATTACATATAAATATGACCGGTGTAAACTGAACTTAATTAGACAATAGTGCAGTTTTAATATGCTCTTATTGGGCTTTATTTGGTATTTCATTGTTTGCTACGAGAAAGATTAAAAATGTAAATAAGAAAGGCTTTAATAAGTCCATCAGTACCACCTTAAGCTGAAAACAGCTCATGAGAGTGGCCTAAAACAGACATGGTGTACGGTATAGTTCTGGTAGCTGGTCAATTTATTATTACCCTGGATCCAAATTCAACTTGTGCTTCCTGAAGACTGAAGATAAAAAAAAAAAAAACCCTTTAAGACTGCAAATGCCAAACACAGCCCACCAAAACCAGTCACAGGTGTTAGTTAGAGACTGGGTTACTGAGTATGTGACTCATGCCAGAGCTGTCAAACTATTCATTAAGACTTTGTGCTCTATTTTTAGTAGTATTAACTTTTGGTATTCACTCAATCATTTTATTCTTCTCTTACCTTTGATAGGAGCTGGGTTGGACCTTTTTTAAGCCTCAATAATTACCAGCATCCAAAGATAGATCTCTAAGCCCTCTGTAGATGCTGTAGATAAAAGGTCTGCACTTCTGTAGTGGCGTCTAGCTTCATCTCTACATAGAGATGTAAGTCTTCTCATTCACACACTTACAAAAACTCCTATTCTATCATGATACTCATTAATATCATTAGTGCAGACCCTGTATTGCAGGGGTGGTGAGGTGGCGTCAGGACGAAGATGAATCAACCCAAGAATCTCTGCAGTGCATGCAGCCATGTTTTATTTGATTTATTTGTTCATTTTTTGTGTTTTGGTAAGGATGTCTTCGCCAGCTTGTGTCATTACTGCAGGGTTTGATTTTGATCCTTTTTTAGAAGATTCTCAGAAGAGGGAAACTAGCCAATACAGTTTTAAATCAGCATCTCAGGTTTCCTCTCATTTTAGTTTGCACAAGACTTCAAAGATTCCTCACAAACCAACCGGCAGCAGGGAGGAAGAGGAGCAAAGGAAGCATCAAGGTAAAGAGAGCTTAATGAAAAGGTCCTGCTGAACTGTTTTTTTTTTTTTTGTATTGATATTATTTTACAAGCAGGTGCAAACAAAACCAAATAAAGCATTATCATTGGTCCAGTTCTTCTATTACTTATGGGTCTAATCAGGTTACTCGCTGGCGTGAAGAAGGTGTCTACAGCTTTTCTTTTTAATTATTTTTTTATTTATTCATTGTTTGCATATTTCAGTGTAATGACTTGTACCAGAGTAGTTAAAAGTCAAAATGCATGCCTGCTACACACACTGTCTGGTCTGCAGCTGTAACAACACACAGTGTGATTTGAATTTAATAGTAGGAGAGAAACAAACAATGAAGTTTTGATGCTGGGTTAAAGCTAAATGATGATTTATCATATAATATTACAATTCTAAGGGCAGAAAAATATATATATTTTTTTGTCTATACTTGCTCATCCCTAATAGAAACCATTAACCACTGGTTTGCTTTCTGCTATGGGCCATGTCTGAGCTGGGTGACGCCTAGAGACACGCTGTCTCCAGACAGCCTTTTTAATTAGACAAAGTAACTAAGATGCCGCAAAGCAAGCAGACTTGCTCCCTTTCTCTAATCCTATAGCCGGACAGCTGACCAGTCTTCTGCATTGATGTGCACACTCGCTGTAAATGGGCAGGTTAAGAGGCCCATCTGCAGCACAGATAGACTCTGGGTCCTGAGCCCGACAGATAGGAGAAGACTGCAGAATCCCAAAATAGGATGAGAAAAACAAAATCTGGGAATCTCACTGAATGCATGTCAAGGGAGTTAGTATAAGCAGCAGTCTTGTCACCTGGTGACAAGAGTTAAAGAGAGAGCATCAAAAGCCTGTTCAAAGAGATAATACACCAATAAACTCTAATCTGTGTGCACTGGTTAAGACATGTGGGCTTATAAACATGCAGTAGCCTGTGTTAAGCCACTAAAGGGTGTGTCCTGCAGGCACATCCCAACTCAAGGCTGAGTCACACAAACTGTACACACTCAACTTGTGGGGCAAACTGAAACAAGTGAATGAAATACAGTTGCAAATGAGAAAGGAGTTCAAGGCTGAACATGAGCACACAGACGAGCACAGAGATACTAATCCATCACATTAAAACAGATGCTACTTATAAGCAATGATGAGCTGGTATTTTTCTGAGACTGATTTAGGACACCAGAGAAGCAGCTTGTGGTTTATTAAACCCAAGTTACAACTTTGTTTATTCTGTGTTTGATGGTTTCTGAAAACCTGGACCATCTGTGCTATTACGCAATGTTCCTTTACAATTACTCATGTCGGAAAAAAATAGAGAAAAAAACCTACCAAGGTGTTGTAATATTAAAGCTGTTGTAGACATTTAGAGACAACAAACAAAAGAAGATTACTAAATAAAATGATAGACTGATAACCACGGGAGAGGGATGAAAGTTGTCAATGGATTTAGACCGTGCACACTTAGAAGTCAGCACAGACATTCCTGACCTGCTGACTAAGGAGCTGCACTCCCCTAAATGGCAACATCATATAGTCAGAGAGGGGGAGAAAGGAAAGAAGAAATGACGGAAAAATAAAAGGAGGGTGGGGGGGGGGGAAGAGAAGTGAGACCGTAGGAAATAATGAGGTGCTCCATTTCAGTTAAATCTGGTCTTAAGGCAAACTTTCCAGACTAAATTTTGACATTGAGAGCTATGATTTAAACAGGCAGAGCTTCATAAAAACGACATGAAAAGCACTCTGAGTATTAGCTCGACCGAGCTGTTTTTTTCTAGCCACCGGTTATTACAAATAAAAGAAAGCGTCATCTGGAAGATGCTCTGAATTCATGCATGCATACAGAAATACACAGCAGCTGAGTTACCTGTGACACCATATGTTTTTCCATACACAGAGAGGATGAGGGGGGAGGAGAGGCCTTTTCGCGTCAAGCCTTTTAAGAGAGCGCCTGTCAGCGTGCCAACTTCAGCCTCTGGAGCGTACAGCCACGTGGTGATGCTGCTGAAGCTCATCAATCACACAAATTCATGACAATTTGTCTACAGGAACTATCTGCTGTCTGAAAACTTGTCTGGCTGCAGACACAAATTCGCTACTGTACTTACAGATTCCTTTCGCTCTGCAATCCATCTCTTTCCCTGTGGTTCCAGTAAGTAGTGCTTGCATTTATCTCTCCCCCCTTTCTACTCTTTTCCCCTTCCCCCTCTCTTCATCCTCGCCTGCCACGCTTGATGAAAGCCAGAGGGCGATTTTTTTCCCCCCCTTTTAAAACCACCAGCACTCATCCTTCAAGTCACTCAAAGCTTCTTCTACACTGTGATGTCCATCAAATTACAGACCACAGCCCATCTCCTTATATGGTTGTGTCTGTGTAGAGGCTCCTGTCTGTCCTTCCTGACTCTTGGCCAGTCGAAAAAGGCCATCATTTTAGGTGCAGCAATGGTTCACTGGCACACGGTGAGCCAAGCTGACTTGCCTCAGACTTTATGCTTGCATACGGACAACAGCGAGGCACCACAGCTCCATTGTTTTCACTGCAGTGTTCGCCTGGAGGACCGGGTCGTGTGTGTGCAAACCTAACAGCATCCACAGAAAGGGCTACCACAAGTATGCATGGTCAAAACAAATCTGAGGTTATGCAAGTCTCATTTAGTCAACCTCAACTTGAGCATAACACCTTATGACAGCTTCATGACGACCCCATAGGACTCCTACATACATCATACATACATGACTAATCTCTGAATTTCTGTACTGCCAGCTCAAAAGTGCAAAAAACCCAACGTTGTGTCAGTGTCAGTAACTCTGTGGCCCCGCTGAGATCTGTGACATGCAGCCTGTCGGTTATTGACAGCTCTGATCATCATCACCGTCAGTATCATTATCATAATCACACCGGCAGCCCTTGCTTGAACTTGCGCGCTCACTTAAGGCAACGTGTCCTAAAAATAAAAACCTCTGCACTGTTCAGATGTTGATTTTCCCCTTTTCCCCACAAATACAACACACAAAATAACAATGCAGACAATAAATCATTAAAAAACAAAAACAATGGTAATTTAATAGCTCCACTCGAAAGGTTGCAAATGTTTCTCTGGTTTCAGTAGATGTGAAAGCGTACAGCATCATTAGAGATGCACTGATAAGCCAATTACCAGGTTGTATCATTGACAACCTTCTTGTAATCAAATATTTTCTTGCTTGTGTTTTATTAGACCAAATTAGAAAAAAAAAATAAAGGATTGGTTTGATTAAAATTTGTTTGATCATTCCTATAAAATGGGATCATTTGATGCATTTAATTAAAAAGAACTTGTACTGTGATAAATTAAATGTTTTTTTTTTCCATTAATTTCTGAAGAATGAATTAATAAATAATAAAATCATCCATAGCTAACAAATGTAAAGTGTCGTCCACTGTGTCTATGTACATGCCCTGTACCACCGGTGCTTAATTTAAAAAAAAAAAGAAAGAAATTTCATATATGTTTGTGTGTGTATATATATATATATATATATATATATATATATATATATATATATATATATATATGTGTGTGTGTGTGTATTGAGAGAGAGAGAGAGCGACATCTTATCCACTCCAGCTCTAAACATTGCCACTTAATGGATTTGGTGATCTTCAATTTAATTGTACACTTCAGATATATAAAAAAGAAAATCAAAGAAATCCATCTTTTGAGAACAATTTTCAGGCATTGTTTTGTATTTATCAACATAAATCTGTTAATATCTTGGTAAAGAAGAAACTCAGAGACTCCAACGTTGCCAGAGGCAGGTTGGAAGAGATGTGCATTAAAACAGTTACCTAGCTGTATATTAAATTAAATTATATGAACGAACAAGTGGAATTTCCAATGTTCAAGTTTATAATCCTAACTGAAAAAATACAAGTGAAGCTAAAACAGGATTATTCTACATGATGCCAAAAACAAAAAAGGCTAACTTTGTCTAAATATTTAAGTCTGACGTCCTCTTTAGGTATGTGACTGTTTGATAAATAATAATTATTTCTAGAACATCACTACATAATAGAATCATTCAGGCTTCTTTCTCATCACTGACTAACATTTGAAATATGTAAATTGATATGAATGAAAATCTGCAAATCAAACGAGTGAAGAAATGAAAAGTTTTAATGTGTTTATGCTCTGCTGCTCCCTGCAGTTAAATAAAATACTACGCTATTACTTCTGATTAGCTGCTGCAAGATGGGTTGTTTGCACTCTGTCAGAAGGATTTGGAATAAAACAACCCACCAGCGCAGAGTTACTGCTGCAGTGTGAGCTGAGGCAGCGTGCAGAGGCACAGCGTTGCTCTGCAGGAGTAGGTAACCTAGGAGATGCAGGAGTGCATACATTTAGGGCTCTACTGCACCACATCTGTGTTTTACATCGTTTGCAATCTGCCTCTCTTTGTGCATGTATGTGCACCATGAGGTGACATGTGGAGTGCTTTCACACCTCGTCCTACTGCATACAGCCTCAGAGCCCGAGGCAAATAGCAGTTAGAGCAGTATTAGTGTCGGACTATATCATTGTAGCTTTATAGACAGTGGGAAAGCAGTTAACCCTGAGGTGGAGTAGTTTTACACGGTGCATTAGGCCACCAGTGCTGAGGACTTGGTGGCAACAGGCTTCGTGTTCCTGTTTTTGTGAGACAGAAAGTCATTATTATCCCTCACATTCGAATTGAAGAGGGGAAAAACACAAACAAATACTATTAATCTAACAAGCCCAAGTATGCAATTACTTGATTAAACTAAGTACTTGTATTTCTGTAAACTGGTAGTTTGAGTGTATTGGTGGCAATATTATACATGCAGCAAATATTAACACTAAAACATGTGGAAATGCAAAAGTACCAACTAGACCAGAGATTCAGTAACACAGGAGCTCGTGGTCCAGCGTCCTGCAGGTTTTGGATGTTTCCCTGCTGCAACACACCTGTCTCAAATTAATGAGTCATCATGAGGCTTGTGTAGAGTTTGACCAAAAAAAAAAAAAAAAAAAAACTCTAGGAGAGGAGCCATTTCATTCGAATCAGGTGTGTTGCAAGCAGGGAAACAGCCAAAACTTGCGGGACCTTAACCTAACAAGTCCAGAATTGGTGATCCTTGCTCTAGACAATTAAAAAGACGCCATTCTCTTGATTGGCTCTTATGGGGCCAAGCATCCTGACTGTCCACCTCCACTGAGACAGGGTCTGAGCCGTTCTGTGACTCTGTCCAGCGTGGAGCATTATTTGGCTCCGCATTAAGTGTTGCTAATTAAATGCCCGACTAAGCTGCTGTGCACTGAAATGTGCATTACGGCGGGAAGTAAAAAGAAAAAAAAAAGCTTTAAGCTCCTAAAGCAGCTGGCACTAAACTCCAACACAGTTGGGTAAGTTGCAAGGCTGTCATTACCATCAAACATATTTTGAAAAGACAAGCTCAGATGCTAATAGACAGTCAGTACCAAGACAGACATCCAGATGTTCCATATTTCATCTGCTATCTGTTTACGGCAGCCTGATATCTGCAGACAGGTGGAAAGCTAGCTTTCACTAGCCAGCAGGTGAAGACAGACTGCACAGAGCTGTATCCACATACAGCTCGGCTAAGTATACAGATGTACTGACTGACTGACTGACTGGTTATCAGAGTAGTACGATTTTTAATTGGACATTATGTAACATGTTCTGTTGTTAACTGGCCAAAATCGATGCCTGCATCATATATATGTGTTATCATTGGTGTATTATGTCCTCTGCCTATAATATGACACATGCCCACATTCTCATTAGAGAAGAATTTTGGATTTGTTCATACATGTGACAGGTAAGCACCATGGAAGGGAAGCGCCATGACTGTCTGCCATCTTGAAACTATGGCAAGGAACCAGAAATCGCCAAATAGCACCAACTATGCGTTTTTTCCTGTGAGCCAGCTCACACTGAAATGTGGGAGAAGATAAACGAGAGCGGCTTACTAACCTGGCAAGTTGGAAAATCTGCATTCACGAAATGCAGAACCATGCCTATGCAGCAGCAGCAGCATGGGAGCCGTTTTCATCGTCACCAAGAAAGCGAAAAAGGGGACTTTAAAGGCAGCGAAACCAGACGATACAAAAAGGAGGATCAACATTGTGCTAGGCTAGTCTTCCCCAGGTAAAAGGAGCTGAAGACGGAGAAAGGTTTTTAAAGGGATGCTTAAGTTGAAGCTTTCTCCTCGACAAGTAAGTCAACAGTGCTGCCTAAATGAGCCTAAAGCTAACTTTTCTTATTCGGTTTTGTTAGACGGTGTTGCTCGTTACCATGAGCAGCATAACAGTAGCTTCAGCTAAAACACACCAGCCTTGTTGGTATAGAAGTGTATGTTTACATGTTTACATGAGTTGCTTTCATATATTCGTTGACACACTTCTATTTTGTCTTAAAGTTTTTGACCCTGACAAACCGTGCCACTTGTAATACCTATAGGATAAAAAAAAACGATATTTAGACTGGATGGAAATGTGGCAAAAGAAAGAACAGAGATCTTTTTTTTTTTTTTTTTAAGAAAAATAACTTGTCAATGTTTACAGCAGAGGTGTCAAACATACGGCCCAGGGGGCCACAACTGGCCCACCAGAGGGTCCAATCTGAACCTCGGGAATGAATCTGGTAAATATGAAAATGACATAAAAAGACATTACAACATAAAGGACACCGTATACACTATAACCGTTAAATAAAAGTAACTGCAGTTCCTAATTTATCCATGTGAGGTTGCATTTTTTTGTTCTGTTTGTTTAAATAAAAAACATTTACAAGGATTACAACACATGCGGAAATGTACATGTATGTACATTTAAAAAACTCCTACCTTTTGAAAAGTTACTCTAATCATAATATGAAATACTGTATTTGTCAGTTCCAGATACCTCTGATTAAATGTTTAGTGATTTTATAGATGCATTGTGATCTATAAGATTTAATGCATGTGTAAATGATAAAATAAGGCAAAATATTAAATAGGCAATTTTAGGTTGCTTTTCATATGTTTTCTAAAAAGACAAAAATGTAAACTTATTGATAATGTACTTGTATTTTTTTTCTACAAGAAAACAAAAGGGAATGTTTATCATTTTTATTATTTATAGGTTATAATGCTATTGCTTCACTGGTCCTGCATATTTGAGATCAATGTGGCTCCTAAATTAAAATGAGGGTGACGCCCCTGTTTTGAAGGGTTGCACTGGACCTAAAAGTTGTAACACTCGTGTTTCTTTTCTGAATTTCTATTTCGAGAGAGAAGTCCTGCAGTTTGGAGCAGCTTTGAAAAATTTTTTAAAGTTGTTTATTGTCATTATTCTTTACAACTAAATGTTCAATATAAAATAAAAGCGTTCACATCCGTTGATCATAGTTCTTAGAGAAAACAGAAAAAAAAATCAATGTGCTTGGGTTTAGCAGATTTGGAATTTAGCACCATCGGCACAGCAGCGTTGCAAATTATTAAATGACACACAGAGAGACCTGCATTTACTTCTTAACACCAAGTTACGCTTATCCACAATATTCTATAGAGATGTGTCAGCCAAAATAGAGCGCAGTGCCATAAATTTTACAGAGGTGAGATGTGACTGGTTGAGTGTCACCTTCACAGTGAATTCCCACATGGAACTGCCCCGCTACCCTTGGCCTCACACCCTCCTCGCTACTACCCTTATCCCCCATTTGGTGTCATTCCCTCTAAAAACAAGTAATGTGTTTAGCTTACAGCTCCTTGTTCTAGTAGAGGGAGGAGTGCTGAAGAGAAAATACAGGACAGAGAAAATTTTGGTATTTAGGAAGTCTGAAAGGGAAGAGAATTATGATCAAAATATTACCAGCATTACATCATATGTGCATATGTGCATAGAGATATAGTATAGGCCACTCCTAGTGACTATAAATGCATGTGTGTTATATAAAACAATAAGACCTGTAGCTTTATAACAGAATGTGTCCTCTCAGTCTCAGAGCTGTTCAAGTAAATATGAAGTTTGCTAAATTTGATGAACCAAATAACAAAAAACATTCAACACATGAATCCTTACTGTAAAAAAAACTGCTGTGACAACTCCAGTTAAAGCTGTTCACATTTATTCTGTGAATATACAATGAAGAAGTTACTTAAGAAGTTATGTTCATGTGTGCATTTGTGTGTACGCACACAAGCTTGCCCAGAAACAACTGCGCCTTGGCACCTGTCTCCCTCAATCCAAGGGACAGATGAAGTTTAAACCGCATGGACAGCTTGGATGACAACGTTGAATCGCTTGACAAAGCCATCCCCTCCATCCTCCGTGCACATGACATGACACACGCATACGTATGAAATATAACGTGACACTGTGTGCAGTCAGCATGACAGGGAGCTTGCAAGTGTAAACGTGCATGTCAACACAGGCGGTCTCTGCAGCAGTCTCTACCTCGTGTATGTGTGCGCTCTCCTCTTTGCTATCTCCACACCCCCCTCCAAAAAAACAAAACAAAAAAAAAAAAAATCCCAACACCAACCCTTAGGCCCAATGGAACCCACAACCAGAGAGCAGGACATGCTAGAACAGAGCCAAAGAGTAGCTCTCATCCTCGGGCTGTCTCTCAGCTAAAGTAGCACAGATACGCCCACCATATGTTAAGACCAGCCTTGCACATCAACTGCATTGCAATTCATGCTGTAAAGTATTTGCATATGATAACATTTTTGTTCTGCACTGTAAACGTCTCTGCTCTGGTGAAAACAACAAAATGATCTAAAATGAAAAAGCAAAGATGATTATCTTCAAAACAATCACAGATAAATGGGTGCAGAGCATTAAAAAAGTGAAAGGAGCAAGAGCTGCAGGGACAAGCCCTGCTGTTGGTCTGAAACTCTGCCAACTATCTGTCAAAGGCCTCACCTGGGCCAAGACACAGCAGAGGCACCGGCTATACCATAAACAGCACACCAATTACTGCTCAATGAAGCCTAACTAAACTTATGAAAAATAATCGGTGCTTTGCTTGTTTAATAAAAGAAGCTCTAGTGATGAAGTGAACTTACCGGGAGCATAGCTGGGTAGTACAGCCCCATCATTGTCTGATCTAGAGGAACAACAGCTGACCAGCTCTCCAGTATCCCGTTCCTTCTCCCCTCTCCTTCCCTCTGTGTCTCTCGTTCTCCTCCTATCCCTCCTCCCCTGTGTCTGCGCTCTAGGACCATGAGCTGATGATGGCTTCAGTCCACGTCTGTCTCACACGTTCAAATTCTCCCTCGTTCAGTCCCCCCTTTCCCTTCGCTGGCGTCGCTTCTTCTAGTTCTCCAGCACGCTAGCCTCGTCCGCCTGTCACTCTCAACCACTCTTTTCTCCGTCTCCGCGGCCCAGTCGCTCTGATCCCCCTTGGGCCTTTTAGTCTCTCTCCTCCTGCCAGCCTGAGTCTTTTCTCTCCTCCTCTCTCTTCTCTTTGCTCTGCGTCTGTCATTCACACACTTGCGTTACGCGTCCTGCTGCTCCCCCTGCTTCCTCTTGTTCCCGCCCCTCTTTTAAAACTTTCCCTCCCTTTCAGCCTCAATCCCTCCTATCCATCAAAGCATCCATCCTTGCATGTAGCCATCTAACCCTGTCTCTGGATGGAGTCAGAAAGCTGCTGTTGCTGTCTCTTCAAGCCCCTGGAGAGAGACCAGAGACAGGGAAGGAAGGAAGATGCTGTCTTCTATCCACACACTGGCTGCCTGAGAGTACAGAACAGGAAAGCGACCCCCACTGCATTGCAGCTTTTTTTTTGATGATTTATTTATTGCGTGGCAGCCTGTCAGCTCCAAAAAAGCAGTGGTAGGTAGGCCAGCCGGTAGACAGCAAGGTAGCTAGCTGCGTGGGTAGGCTCCTAGATCACCATCTCTCTGCTGCAGTTGTCTTCGTCAGACGGATGGAAGGATCTTAAAACTGATGGAGGGCCGGCCCCAGTTCCAGCACCTTAAAGCTCAACCTGAACATGAATCTTTATTTCACTGCATTGCGCCTTTTTCCTCTGGCTCAGTTCCGTCGCTTTCCAACACTGCATTGTTAGTAGACGCTTAATTTGCAGAGATGAGAGTGCAGTTCCTTGAGTTGCATTTTCATATGGGAGGGACTGAACTCTGCGGAAAAAAAGCCCTGATGCCAAGCATTCAGACATCTGCTGAGGCTGGCTAGAACTGGGTCCAGAGGGATGGAGAGAGGGAAAGATAAGTGGTGCTGGAGGGGGGAGGGACAAGAGGAGCTGGACTGGAATTGTGGTGGGGGGAGCAGGGACAGAGGGCCAGTGGATGTGAGCAAGAGATAACAGGATAGGGAGATAAATGGATAAAGGACCGGGCTGAAAAAAAAAAGAGTGAGGGATGACAGGATTAGGGCTGTAAGTGAGGAGGATGAGAGGATGAATAGGGGATGATCTCTGGATTAAGTACACAGACTGAACAGAGTGATAAACACACATGCAATCACACACAAACATATGCAAATAGAGTACACACAGATGTGCTGCGATTACATTCATGCTGATGCACCCTGGCTGGCAAACACACATGGACTCAAACAAAGGGCTACAGCCATCCAACACTCATCAGCTAATCCAAGCAAAGGATGCTTTCTTCAAAGACAGCATCTACCAATAATCCATAGCTCCTCTAGTAATAACCCAGTAACCGGTCTGATGTTAAGGCTTGCTATGAGACTTCCACCACAGCTAAAAATGACCGAACATTCCACTATGTACAGCCACTATAACCACATGCGTGTGTTTTTATGTGTGTTGCCAACCCTGATCGTTTCTGTGATCTAAACAGCAGTAGACTGACATGTCAGAATAGCCATGGACACACCCACGTAAAATTATTCCCACTCCACCCACACGGTCCAGCAGCAAGAACCAACAGGAGCCTGTCACTGTCACACTCACATTGGCACAGGCAGACCTACGGGCAGTTCAAACATGCATAAATAATATACGACAGGAGCGTTACCAAGACAAATGTACTGCAGCACAGAACGAGCCAATCTGGCTAAGCTAGGCTTGGCTAACTCTATTTGCATGATAACCAGCACCCAGTGTACTGGAGAGGCCTAATACATGTGCCCAAGGGCAGAATATATGAGAAAAAAAATACTTTTAAATCATTCATGGAAACAATTCAGAGGTGTATGTTGGCTGTGAATTTAACAGATGACTGGAGGGGTTCAGATATACCGCGGATCAGTTGTGCTCATCTTGCAAGCAGATGAACTCAAGCAGGTGAGATGAGTACAAGCCTGTATGAGTTTATCCCCTGCAGGCAAGCCACCTTAAATAACTTATTTCTGCATCTGTTCCAACTTAGCTTCACTCTTCTTCCCCATTTTCCTTTAATCACTCGGTCAAGCTCATTATTGTCCCATGAGAAGAAACTGTAATCTAAATAAAATGAACTCCAAGCCTTAAAGCTCAATTCTTGCAGCGCCTCCCTTTCACACCCTGCCAGGGCTGTATTCCCAAGAAAGGATGTACCAGAGGTAGAGCAGGAGCGAAGAGTCAAGCAGAGTATATGATGGGAAAATAAATGCATGAGAGAGATGAGGTCTAAGAGAATCACCCATCTTGCAATGAAGAGGAGGGAGGCTGGGGGCGCTCAAGCTCACAGGCCAACACTCCCCTCCTGTGGTACTGTCAGAGAGCTGCACATCCCAATCGCAGAATACACATACCAAGACAAAGATACACACATGTGAGCAGTAAAAAAGGAGAAAAAAAACTAATATGGTTTAAACGCACGCGCACATACACACACACACACATACACACTGGTCCTGAGCTGGTTTGAGCTGATCAGTGTGCTCTGCTGCTTGGAAGGAGATAACAAAATAGACAGCTACCCCGCCGCTGCAGCACACACATAAGGCACTCATTACTGAGAGCAATATGCATGGAGAGACACTTAGAATGAGAGAAAAGAGAGAGAAATGGAGAAACAGAGGGAGGGATAAAGGGAGAGAAAGTGTGAAAGGATATGAACTGTCTTGTGAAAAAGCCCCTGCATGAGGAGCGTGCGCAGAGCTTAGCTCGAAGCAGGTGATAGCATAATTTCTCTCATATTCCAAGGATAAAGTCTTTGAAAGGGAGGCTTAGTCACTAGCAACTCTCTCTTCCAGAGACATCACTTAAGAGCTACCAAAAAGCTGCAAGAGAGCAACATCATAACTCTTTATATTGATCCTGCAGCTGGAGTTCACCAGGCCGATGAATTATAAAGAAACTGCTTCTAAAAATATGCATTTTACTTCAAAAATGTTTCATTTTTGTCACATGAAACAAGATTAAATCTATCCTCTGTGATTCATTGACATTCTGAACATGTTTTTTTCATCTTGTGAACAAACAGCATTTGATTGGCTGCTCTTTAAAGTCTGTTTCAGCTTTTACAGTTTCTCTAGAGTAGACTGAAAACTAACATCTGTCGAGAGTCAAGGATTCTGATTTTTATTTATTGCTATAGTGATTTGCAAAGGAACGCTAATCTTACCTGACTGTGAGGTGGGTATCCATGGAAACCGGGGTTTAAAGGCTCATTGTTCTGCAAAGAGACAACAGGAGTGATGAGAGCAGTGTAAGTGGCTGTGCTTTTTCAAAAATGAGTGCCTGTATTGTTATGGCCCCAAAACTTGGACATTTCAATTCATACTTGCTTGACGACATTTGTCAGCTTGAGATTGCAAATATCTAAAATAGACTGAGTAAATATAACTGAATTTTTTCAACATTTTGATAATATTATTGGTGCATGCTGCTTCTATAATATCCAAGATGATGCACCAAATGATAGAAACATAATGACATCCCTTAACAGAGCATAGTTCATTTAAAGATGGAAGATCCTTCCATGAAGGAAAATGTGAATGATGTGACTGCTGACCCATAACCGAAGCTTACCAAACATTCATCCAACCGTACTAACCAATGAAAACCCAGCAGCAGCCCCCGTTCCTCATCAGCCCTGCCCCGAAACCACTGTTGTGGTTAATTGCTCTGTAATTACTTTTAATTAGATTATTTCTGTCTCTCTCACTCTTTTCTCTGTGACTATTATTTTCTCTGTCATTTTTGCCGCGGCAAGGGGAACCATTGTTTGCGGTACTACTACAGTAGAAGGCGGCAAAAAGAAAAAAAGAGAGATAAAGAGGGGGGGAGAAAGAGAAAGCGGGAGGAGGTCTGGAATAATGGAGAAAGTTAAACTAAACGATGATATTTTGACAGCAGCGATGCGTCCGGCACAGTCTAGCTTGCTGGCATGCCTTGCAGAGAAAACATGACCGCCTGGTGAGATTCATGCCTCTGCTCTCGATAAAGATCTCAGGCATAAGTCTTATTATAAGAAATGGGGGTGAGGGAGGAGGAGAAGAAGGGTGACAGTTAAGAGGAAGGTCTAAAAGGGTAATGGAAAGAAATGTGTGTCTGCGTGCATAACCAAATCATGGACAGGGTGACTTTGTGGTCTTTAGAAGTGCTGTTTTAATTCCATTTTATCAGGAAATATTTCAACTCTGTAAGCTTCCCTTTGGCCTAAATCCTGTCCTCCATTCAGCCAGCAGCTTTGGTGTGGGTGGTGCGACGCTGCAGCAACGAGAAAGGCAGATTTGGCTTCTGAAGAGTGTCAGCGGAGTTAACCTCCCAGCCCTGACCTCAAGCTGCGTGCTGCGGGAATCACTTCCTAATAGCATTCATCCAGCCAATCAAGGGCATGTGTGAGAGACCGAGGGCAGCAGTGACAGCAAACTGACACAAGTGTGTATAAACAGACAAACAAAGGGTCCATTAATCCAGCACTAGCTTATTTAGTTCAACTCTTTGTGACAGCGAAGCTTAGAGAGGTGGGCTAAGACCAAATACAGATGTGGGTCATGAAGGCAGTAAAGAAAGGAAAGGAAGTGTCTAGACAGAGTGGGCTACAGGGAATCCATGGGGGGGATGGAAGAAAGATGGAAAGGAAAAAAAATGTTAAGAATAGAAAAGAGAAACTTTTGACTTTGGGTGTGTATGTGGGTCCAGACTTGGGGCCCGTCCTCCCTTTTCCCTGTCTCAAACAGCCCTTTCTTTGTCTTCCCTCTCCACTTCCTGTTTCATCTGGAACCAATTTCCCCCTCGTGCCTCGTCCCTAGGGGGAATGCTCTCCTTGGTGCGCCGCATTTTCAGGGGAATGGACAGGCTTATATTGAAGTAGCAGACCGGCTGTAGAAAACTGCTGGTGCTCAACACAGAACAGATGGAAATGCAGCATAAGGGGGCTGTTCAGAGGTAAATCTCACATCTACCGAGCCAAGGGCAATGTCGACAAGAATGAGAAAAGTCTTCCTTTATCAAATATAAAGAGGAGCAATACCAAGGCTGTGCTGCATTTCAAACATGACTGAATTGGTATTGTGGATTCAGAGCACCAAAAACCAGAGTTAGCAAATTCATATAATTTAGGAGACTTGAATGTTGATAGTTTGTGTTCTGCACAGTGAAGATAAGGGCGTATTTGCTGCGCGAAAGTGGAACTCCAGTCACATGTAAACCAAAATTATCCCAGACTGTCAAATTGTAGAGTCATGGTTGGTTTTATGGAGTGGAAAAAAGAAGAAAGAGGAGGAAGAGTTTACAGAGAAGAACACAAGATGGGAGAGAGGGGGGAAGTTTAGCAACATCTGGAATCAATCTGTCTGCAGGAGAAGTGGGAGGGAGTTGGATAGAGATGGAGGGGGAAGGACAGACAAAAAAGAAGAAAAAAAAAACAAGATGAAAATGAGAGCTGAGACAGACACACAGAGAAGGAGGAGGAGGAATGTGGGTAAGAATACGGCCAAACCAAAGAAAGGGGAGAGAAATAAAACATTTGCAAAATGGAGACAATGAGTCATAAGAGAAGAATGCCATGTGATTTATATTTTCTTAAGAGGTGGGGGAAGGGATTGGGGCTCTGAACTTGAGCCCTAGTTTATTAAAGCTTTGTTAGCCCACGCTAAAACTCAATATACACTACACTTTTTTTCCATATAGTTTTGTTTTTAAGTATTTTAAATGTCTGTAAGACTTGTAAAATTATGGAAAGTGGTCTCACATTTGTGCCTGCCATGTTGGGTTAGATAAAGGAAAAAATTGTGCTGCATCCTGCAGGATTTATGTTGTGTTTTCATGCTGCACTTTTCCAAGTTTCCATAAAGTTAATTCTATATAGTTTGCGAGCAGGGAGGAGCCTTTTGAAGGCGCCGGGTGGTTGACTGCAAGGATTTAAGCCTGCACTGGCGTGGATCAGCAAAAGCACAGAATAAAAAAAAGAAAAAAAGAAAAAAAGTCACAGTTATAAACACTCTGTCTGCAGAGGGCAAAACTAAAGGGCGTCTCTCTCTTGTTTATTTTCGCCCTCTCTAACTTGCTATTTTAGGAGAAGGGAAGAAGTTGGGGAGTTACTGAAGCAAAAGGGTAGGAGCGGGGGAAGAAAAAGGAGCAGCAGTGGTGAAGGAAGGCAAAATGACATGAGGTCAACAGATGGTGAGAGGGGTGGAGGCAGAAGGAGGGAAGTGAGAGGGGTAATTAGGCAGGCTGCTGCAGGCCTCCAGTGGTCCCTAAAAGAACAGCCTGAGGAAGAGAACTCCATCAGTATGGCTTCATGGTGTCAGATATAAATATTAGAAAATCCCACCTGCTGTGGCCAAAAAATCATTACACAAAAGATGGCGCCTAAAACTCTGAAAGATTATTTGTTGTTTTAACAAAAGCACCAGCTGTAGAGCTGCTGGGTGGGAGACATTTAGGTGGACATTTAAAGCCCCCACTATGCAGAGCTGGTTATCAGGCGAGCATAATGTCATCTCCACCAACACTTGAAGCACGCTGGACTGACTGCATATTTCATCCTGAACAGTAGGTGGCGCTGCTGAGACAAGCACTACATCACAGGAATAGCAAGAGAAGTCGTACAGGAAGTTTTATGTATTAAAGATTATTTAAAAGTGATGTCTTGTTTTGTTTTTTTGTTGTTGTTGTTTCCCAGGCCAGGATTCAAACCATTTTTCGTCGTCTTGCCATCTGGTCTTTTTGCTCTTGAAGCACATTTACAAGACGGTTTACCAAGTGAGACCTCATTGTGCCGTGGTAAGCTAGGCTCACCCCGCTTAATGTGCGTTTGTTGTCCAGTTGAGTACAATACTGACATGCTTCCCTTTGTTTTGTTGCCAACGTCTGCTTCAGTCTGCTGTTTCTGCTATAGGTGCAAAGTTCTGCAGAAACACTGTTGTAAACATTAGTTCCACATTTCTGCGTAGTGAAACTCTCCTCCTGTCCTCTTATCCTTTAAAACTCCACTAGATGGCTGGCGCCCTTGAGCGCTGTCGCTTCTATTGCCAACAATCTCTCAGGAAGGGTGGTGTGCAACTCTATGGTGTAAACTGTGATGGATAGCTTACCCTTTAGGTGAACTATATAGGTTTTTCAGGTACTTATATCCCATCCAGTAAGTTTACAATCCAGCCACAAAATGTAGTTTATTCAGACTATATGATAAACCCACAATGAGTAAACCATGATAACACTATCATTCATAACAATTTTGTGACAAAAAAAAAAAATTACTACTATGTTGATTAAAATGAAACTCAAATAAGAAATGGAGTTAAATGCTGAGATCACATTTAAAATGGGTTTTGATTGGTAAGATTGTTGGTGTTTGAGACAAAACCAGTGCAATCAATGCAGTAACCAGAGGGCGCCAGCAGGGGGAGTTTGGGACCACTGAGCCGTGTAGGAAGGCCCCCCGTTTCCTCACTCCAGTTAATACACACAGGAGCCGAGGAACACTGGTGTCCTTGTGTTACTTAACTTATTCTCCCCCTTACCAGGTATGAACACTCTCATAATGACTATCTATGCCCGCAAGTGAGTAAATAAGTATTAAACCTACCAAGGGTTACTTTTGTAGCTTGATATGACTGTGTCTTTTAACGTGATAAACTAAGTTGTGCATCTGTGATGAACCACGTGTCGAGTTAGCATAATTAGCTTGAAGCTAACGGCGTTCTGTGCTAACCGAACCACCGTCTGTTGAGTTGCTGTAGTTAGTAAGACCCATGGATTATCTGAGTACCTGTACTGCCATGTATGTATGTATCCACTGTGTTCTGTGTTTCATTTCTGTACTGCTAAAATAAGAGTGCTGTTAATTCTGTTGTGACGTATGGGTTAGCGGCCTGATACCTCTAGAAACGAGCCGAGTCACAGTATGTTCATTCTGGTTGCTATATGATATTTTAGTATGTTCATTCTGCTGAAAGGTTTATAAATGTTGGCATTATAGTTGTATTTAGGGTAAAATCTGTGTCTACAGTTATTTGCAATGTATTTAATGCATTGACTCGAGTTAATACACACAGGAGCCGAGGAACGCTGGTATCCTTGTGTTACTTAACTTATTCTCCCCGTTACCAGGGCGTTTACAATAAGAGACTTTTTTTTTTTCCAATGAAGTTATATGTCTGTGTGAAAAGAACAAAAATAACGGCACCCATGTGTTTGTTTAATTGCCATTATTTTTTTCCACTGAAAGCCAAGACATGCAGATGAGAAAAGGCTTGGTCATTGTTTATCTGTGTGCTATTTCTACAAAGAACTGCTTGGTCTATGTGGTGTTCTTTTTATTTATACATTCATTTCACATAATTTATAGCTTCATAATGTGACAACTGAAGCTGTCCTGAAAAAGATTATGGTCTGTACATTGGCTGTGCTTATAAAGGTTGAGTTTCTATATGCACGTTTACATTAAAAAAAGAGGTGACCAAAATGGCCAAAAAATGGCTTGGAGTTTTAAGGTTAATGAATAGTAATAGACTATGTTCACCGTTTTGACTAATCAACTAATCGATTACTCATATTTATGCCTAATATGAATACACAAGCAGAACTGCTACAGAACTCAAGAACAATGAACACAAACTTTGCTCGATTGTCAACTGAATAAATGTAATTAAACTTTATAACAATGAAATTGTACATTTACACCGTTTAAAACAAATAGAAGTAGTAAGTATAAAAAATAAGCAATAAACTTGCAACTGTAGTCATCCATCTAAGTTTGACTAATTCTGTGGTGGACCAACAGATGGCCTGACAAAAAAAAAAAAAACAACACCTATAAATTCCTGGATTTGCCTTTTTCATTTGGGTTCTAATCGAATTGTGAGACGTTATACAAAAGATCCTCATTCAAGCATAGTAGCCTGAATACTTGGAGTCAAGCGCCTCAGGTTAAAGATTTGATGGCACTAATTTTCCACTCGGGTGCCACTGACCCACACCAGAGGAACAGGGGACGCAATAGTTTGAAAATGCTGGAAAACGACACATGGACGAACCAGTTGGCACAACGTAGAGCAGCGGAGCTCGGATTACACACACACAGATGCACACACACATGCACACAGGGAGACTGCTTTCTCTGGTAAGAACTTTATTGATCTACAAGAGCTTCACAAAACAAATACTGCTGTGTTAAAATGAAAAACACTGCATACTCAACCTTTATAATCAAGCTAAATATTAAAGCCACTTCTGCTTGATTCAGATTTCACATTTTCATCATTCATCAAAGGATATCACCAGGTGATAATTAGCAGCAACTTCAAACTCTATGAAGTCAAAATCTAAGAACTGAGGAGAAAAAAAGAAGGAAATAAATGGCACAGCCTAAGAAGACGACATAGCGACGACATTTGCGTCAGGAACTGGAGGAGAGGGAATTAACACGGCAGGCCATGCATACGAGGGCTGATGACAGAAAGTGATGTGATTGATGCTCCATCCTCGAAAAAGGCCCGGCAAAACTAATGGATGAAGCAGAAAATGATGGATGCACTAGAGACAGCTGACATGAAAGAACAGAGAAACAAGGCAACAAAACTGCCAGAACTGGGCTCCCTGGTGGATCTGCACTCAATGGCATAGCTTATTTTACTGCTCTTATAGCAGATATTTAGTCTGTTTAAAGGTTGCTTGCACAGCAGATGTACATTTATTAAGCAAGAGGTTTTTTTTTTCCTCAATCTTTTTTTTTTTATATTTATTCCCCTCCTTGTTTTTCCAGCAAATGCTCATTGGGTGCTCTTTTAAAATACAGTTGTGTGGACTCGCACTGCCAGTCACATAAGACCCTTGCATACATACTGTGATGATTACATTTTCTTTTGAACTTGTACTGAAACTATAACAGAGGAAAAGTGGTAAGCAGGAATGAACTAGCTCGTTCCAGCTCTGAAAGATTACTCATGACAGCACTTTTTCCCTCAACCTTGAACAATAAGAGTGAGTCTACACAGTGAGTCGGCTGCAGCGAAATATGTTTCCGTATTTTAAGTTTTACTTAATGCATTTTCTAAAAGAGTGGGAGTCTTAGACATGTCTGACATGAAGAGGTTACAGCTCATAAAGCTTGGAGCACTCAGGAACTTACCAGGTTACAACTGGATTGCTAAAAACAACAGATTCCTCCATGTATCTTCATGCAGATCCCTACAGAACAGACTGCACTGTTTTCTAAATGTTACTGGTGCCTGGTTTTTAACTAACAAAAGGTTTACATCTCCCTACCTTAATCAAAAAGTAAACCCAAGAATGTGATAACCACATAAAGATAATACACAACATCCACCTCTTGTTGTGGCAGCATCACCAAAGCCACAGGCATCCTGCATGAACACTTAATATGTTAACGTGAAAGCATAATTCCATTATTTTAAAGCGATTCCGTTTATTTAATAAGTAAATACTGGGTCTTATAATAATCCTAGCTAAATTTTTTGGAAATGTCCTATGCATGACTAAAGGTTTGTTACTGACAAACATTCCACATTAGTTAGTATTAGCATCAATTAGCAGTAATTTTACTGTTTCTGATGCCATAATTGTTGATTATGTGTCCCTTAATCAAATAAATATATTGTGTGCATTGTGAACATAATTGCGAACGTAACAAAAATAATTATTAACTAAAATTCTGACAACTTCTAATTCTTTAAATTATTTTGCGCTATTTAAAAATCTTAAATCTCATAAAGTTACCTGCTGCAGATGATTTTTTTTTGCCCTGCAAATTGCATCAACATGCTCCACAGACTGCTTCATTGTTCTCTGTCAGATCTAATTATTTCAGGTTGGGAAGACAAAGCCTTTAGTGCACCATGGATATGGATTATGTTACAGTGGCTAATAAATCAAAGCTTAAAAAACACACAAATCTATTTTAGGGGGAACTTTTGTGGTGTAACAGATTTTCAGCTGAATACTTATTTGATCATTTGTCTGCTTGCTTACGCTCTCAAAAACTGATACACAGATACAAACTTATTTGTGTGTGCCATTTAACACACACACACACACACAGTGCCTATAAAGCTGTGTATCTTTGTGAAATGTCAAGTTTTAAAGATGGCAAGATGGATAAAAAATTAAGGATACAAGCAAATCCATATGCAACAGCTGCTGCAAACTCAAGATGCCAACAGCACAACTACATCAACTATAGAAAAGGACGACTAATGAAACACACATTTACCCATTCAGGTGTATTTCATGACCCAAAGTGCATTATACATGACACTCGAACTGCTATAATCAACAATCCTGTGGCAATGCATCAGCGATGACCCCCGTGTGAGGGAAACACTGAATTGACATTTGGCTGTGTGTGTGGGTGGAGATGGGAACACATGTGACAGTTTGAGGGCAGCCTTGGGGAGCAGACATGTAGGGTGGGGAAGCTGTGACACTGTGACCATAAAGGGAGAGTTAACATGCAAGTAGCATGTTAAGAAGCTGAATCCAGTTTCCTTTTACAAGAGCAATGGAGGAGGAAGGAAAAAAAATACTGTTATTTACTCCTTCTGAAAGGCACCTTCCCTCTTTTTTTTTCTCTCTCTCTCTCATTCAGTCAAATTATTCTTTCATGCTTTGGCAATACAACTGTTGCAACTGTGGTGATAAGGCACGGTGAAGGGACAAAGAGAAGGAGAGGGACAATATGAGTTGAGCAACTTTGTCTGGAGAATTTTTAGCTTATCATTTCCAGTTCAAAAGTCAAGGGTGACTCTGCTGCGCTGTGGCTCAAAGTTTAACAGCAATCATTAAACAGCCGCAGGGAAGTTCATGTGAGACCACGTGGGAACGCGTATGACCCTCACACACATTAGCATAGGCTGAACCACAACTCCTGCCTTTTACTATCCCACCTCTGTGGATACGTCTTCTGACTGGGTTATTTATTATTAATTAATCTGAACAAATGAATTGATAAATTCTTTCTGTTTTATTTTCTTTGTGTTGTTTTACCTGCTTTTTACCTTGTTTTTAATGTGTTCTTTTATCTTTTAAAACATCTATGTTTCTGAAAAGCACTACATAAATAAAATGTATTATTATTTTTTATTGGAGTACATTCTAAATATTTTATAGTAAAATATAATTAAATTAAATTATATTAATTTAAAATTACTGTATAGAAAAAAAACACAGCTAATCTTCCCTAATACTGAATTAATGTTTGATTGATGTTGCATTGAAAAAAAGGAAAAAAAAAATCAATTAAGACTCATTTTTGTGACAGGGAACCCTTTACATTAATTTAAAGTTTACATCACATTAAAATGCAAACTCTGCCAAAGTCTAAATGTGTGTCAGCAGCACAGAGCTCTGAGGTCTACTGATGAGGAGGATAATGATGATGATGCTGGAAATAAATCTCAGGAAAAAGCCCTGAACAGGTTCAGCTAAAGTTGCCACTGTGGGCAACATAATTAAAGCTGGTGTGGATAAATTTAAAAGGTAGAATAAGAAAAACTAACTCTTTTTTTGTACTATTTCATAATAAAATCACTTGATAAACAATATTCACAAGCTAACAAATTTCTCAAGTTATTGTCTCAGAATAAAAATCTTAAATAAATTTCCTGAACACAAAAAAATGAAAGTGACTTAATTGCTGATTGAAAACTCTACAACTTTTAAATGACTCTAAATCTTACGGGAAAAAATGTTTTTTGTTTAACCAATGAACACATATTAATCAGATATCTGAGAAAACAAGATTTGCACAAAGGATTTTGATGCAATTTCACAAAAAAAAAAAGATCTGCAGGGGTTCATTCATCCCTGTATTCTGAGGGTGAAGCCATCAAAAACAGGAAAAAAAAAAAAACATTACGACTCATGGTTAACATTTTAAAGCTAGAACTGTTCACTGCTGGTAATAACCTCCATATCAACCACTCCTTTGCCTGCTCCCCCTTTGCTTTGGCCTTTTATAGCGATCAGTCTGGTTAATGCCCCCTCCTAAATGAGCTTTGATCTCGTTAGCGCGACACAAAGCCTCTTTACTGCCAACGATAGGACAAATCGGCTCTCCGAATCAGTGAGAGCGACGTACAGAGAGAAAGAGAGAGAGAGTTGGAAACTGTACTCGGGCTGCAGCCGAGTGGACCGCAGTACTGCCTAAGGGGGTTGCATCAATACAACCAACAGAGAGGAGGGGAGGGGGGGAGGAAGAGGGATGAAAGATGAAGAGGAGGGCACATGTGGAGCTGGAGAAAATAGACAGATACACACAATCTGGGTGATGGGAGATGGACTGAGAAATGGAGAAATAATCAAAAATGGCAGTTTGGAGGGGGGGGGGCATAGCGAAGAGAAAGCATGAAAAAAGGGGGGAGGGATTGGGGGTGCCTCAATGGCAGCCTGCAAACCAGGAGTCAATTAGCAATCTGGAAATATGCCTTTGGGGGGTTTAGGAGGGAGACAAATCAGAGCACACGCAGGAGAGGGGGGACCAGGGAGAGAAAGGAGGGGGTGGGCAGTTTGTATGAGGCAGAGCTCGGGGGGAGCACGAGCAACAAAGAAAAGAGGCTGCGCTCTCATTTATTATTACAGTGCTGATTTACAGTCAGCCTGGAAGGTCAGCAGTCTACCGGCTCTCTCTCTCGGTGGGAATCTTGTAGTAATTGTTAGGGGCATTTGGTCATAGGAGCACCCCCAGAACTCATCTTCTCCTTCCTGAGCTTGCATGCAGCCACACTGGCTGCTAATAAAACTCCAACTACCTGAACTGCCAGTATAACCCCTCAATGTCATTTTCTTTGCCTTTTTTCCCTCCTCAGTATAAACTGCTATTGAGCTGCTCATTTTAATTCATACCATATCCTCCTGCTTATCTCTCCCAGCTGATGCAATTCCAGTCATCCATCACTTTCCTCTCATCCTTTATCATGTTCCCTGATGGATGCAAGCCATCAATCCGAGTTTCCTTCCCTCTCCTGCAATCCACTAGCCTATCATGTCCATTTAAACCGCACGCTTTCCCCGTCTTTATCCTGCACCCCCAACATTTAATCTACTTCTCAATCTCTCCCAGTGTCTATCTAGTGATCATTTTCTCCTTCACCTTTCATCTATCAATCTAGTCATCACTCCTATCTAATCAATTTTATTTGCATGACCCCCACAAGTACCCAGCAATCAATACGGCCGATGGACAGTGCAAATCCTCCCCACGCCATGCCGCTCAGTCACATCATCTTTCCCCATCATCAGTATCCATCCTCTGTGAAACTCACTCAGTTTCACCCCATTTAAAGTATTTTACCAGTTCCTCTAGATTCAATTACACATAGGTGACCTCAAGCCATGTTCTCCTGCCCTTCGACCACTCTTAGTGCTGTTTCCCTTGACTAAAACACCAGCCATCAGCTAAAATTCACCCCTTGTACTATTAGATTAGAGACACTTCAGAAGCATATGTGTGTAGGTGTAAAAATTATGTGTGGTGTGGCGTGTTTGGAAGCGAGAGACAGAAAGGAATAAATAGCAACAGATCTGGGGAGAACAAGCAAGAGAAGTGCAACCTGCTTCAAGGCGTCCCTCTGGTTAACTGTAACGCCGTAGATTAGTCCGGAGAGACGGGAACGGCTGCTGAAGCTTTGCTGTCTCAGCTGTCGAGTCATGAAAGCAGGGAAGACCCATGTTAAGGAGGGCCCCCTGAGCCCCTTTCGCTCCTTCAGCCTCCAGCAAAAGGCTCTGTTCTTTGTCTTTCACTGTGGTGACCCCTCCCCCAATCCCTGTCTGCCTCTCTCTTTTAACACCTAGCCACAATCTGGGGGGCATAAAGCGATTTAATGGCACATGCCATGTGCATAAGGATTTGTGGTGACTTTAAACCTGATCAGCACGGTTTGGGTTAATTCTATCCATATTAATAATAATAAAACAATAGTTTGCAAGATGTGACAAAGCATGAGCTTACTTTGTGAGAGTCAGGCATGATGAATGGCTCTGATCTTTGCTGTGGTGCTGACTGTCATAGCAATGGAGCCTGTATCATATTACCTTTGTCTGGGTTGGTCATGCTCGCTCACTGAGCGGCTCCAGCAGCACAGCTACAGTATTTCAACAACGCACATTTTGCCATTATATTATTCACAAAACTCTCATTTTGGTTTAATTACAGCTTTTCCCTTTTTGTTGATGCAACGATGGCTCGACTATGCAGTGGATGAGAAGGAGGGCCCTGTCAAAACATCATTCCTTAGTGATGCTTAGAGACAAATGTTTCTCAGCAAAGAGGAAGAAAGGTGATAATTTCTTACAAAGCTGTAAGCAGAAAGCAGAGGGGGAAATGGGGGGAAAGATGTGAGGAATGGATCCTGTGTGTTTACATTGCATCCATACCTGTCCAATTTCAGCAACCACGCTCCCGGTCCCGTCTATCCTTGGTCTTTTGCATTCCGCCCCGGCCAAATCAGTCAGGGCAGCGGCAGTCTGAGCGTCGGGCTCCGGGTCTCCACGCTTCATTCCTCGGACAACCGCAGGACCCCCGGCCGGGTTTGCGGCTGCTGTATCAATGTCCCTTTCGCGGTCCATTATTCCCCGATTAACGGGAAGCATTATAGATGCAACGTCGGTCGACATTAACATTGGACGGCAGTCACGAGTCAAAAGTCTTGTTTTCTTTTCCCTTTGTCTTCTGGTGATTTTTTCACAGCGTGATATTCACAATGGACTTGGCTTTTCCACAAGACGCGTAGACGGATAATATTGAACAAATATTCATCAATATGGGAAGCTTACACTGTTTATTGTCTAACTTGGCGTTAGCTATGCGAGGCAGACCATTATGGCTATGGCAGGATCTTGCATAAAGACTAACAAAAAGAGCAGCTTTATCCTCCCCAAAAAAGTAAAACGACGCAAAATTGACCTATTTTAAATAAAGATCACACGTCCGACTCCCAGATGCCTGACAAGCTAATTAGCTAGCTAACATTAGCTAGCTTGCTAGCATTACATTCCGCTAGCTCTCTTTATAAATGTGGCTCGGAGAGAGCACACTCTCGCTGCCAAGAATAGAAAATGTTGGAAATTAGCTGAGCGTAATACTACTCCTTAAGCGCGGCCAGCCTGCCCTCTGTCCTCGCGCAGCTCTGTGTGTTTTTGCATTAAACTCCACCGTGGTTCCTACCAGCCTTCCCCTTGAATTCACTCCTTTCTTGTCCGTTCCCTCACCGTGGTCTGCTATGGATGAGTCTTGGCGTGCCGACCTGGCCAGCGACGGAACACGATTTCCTCTGGTCCCAACTCGTAGTGTTGGAGGGAGTCGTAGCGCACTGATCCGGGATCAGATGTTTCGCTGGAGAACGGGATTAGGTAGAAAAGACAGTGAGGTGAGCTGGTCTGAGGTCTGCGTTTCTCCTGGTTTCTTTCTCCTCCTTTTTCCTAATGCCCCCCTCACCACAGCAGAGCAGCACCACCACCTCCTTAAAGCTCACTTCTCCGTCCTTCACTTATTTAAATTTTTTTTAATATGACGATGGTTGTTTGCTGTTTTACTGCTCCTACACCTGCCAGAAAATTTGCATGTAATTAATAAAAAGGATGATTGTTACAAATAAATGAATAAAAAACATATGTGTTAACACTCAAAGGCAGAATAATAATCCATTTATTCATTATAAAAATCTACCACACATATAATACATAATTAAAATATACATAAAATAACAGTTTCTAATTTTTGGGGATTTATATATAATGTATTCATAATTAGCTTAAATTCGTTAGATGTTCAAGACATGTCACAAACGCTTTATAAATTTAATTGTTTTAAAATTTTCTATGTATTTTTTTAATTAATTTTTTTCACAATTAAACTAAATTCTAAGCCTTCAAAGAGCCAGAAGCTCCAAACATTGAAAGAAGAATTATTTAAAAAATGAAAAATAAATCAAAAGAGCCTCAAGTCGGCCCGTGGTGTTTGAGTTTTTAATGTTTAAGAGAATGATAGGCAATGCAAGGCAAGACAGGCTTATTTGTGTAACACATTTTATTACAAGACATTTCACAGTGCTTTACATAAAACATTAAAAGCAGTACAGATGGTGCAAAGAAAACATTAAAAGGTAGTAAAAGGGAGCAATAGGCGGCACTGTCGTCATTCTTATGTTATTGCGCCCCCTAGTGGAGAAAACTTATCTTACGTAGGCTATTGTCATATAATATAATTTATATAATAGTTTGGAGACAGAGTTACAGTGGCAAAGCTAATTAAGTCATAGCACTCGGATTTTTTTTAAGTGATTAGCTGTCACAAATTAGCATGTCTGCATAGCTGCACAGTGCCTTCCTTATTCCCTTAACCTGGTGTGCCTAACTACAACCATGACCTAAACCTATATTAAACTGTACCAACTTAAAAAAAAGTATAAGAGTATAAAGGAAAAAGTCCTTCTCCAACATATTTAAGACTTTATTCATCCTAATCTCTGAGTCGGGAGAGAGTTCCAGTTCTCTGGAAGACGTCCTGCTTGGTTCCTGTACCCAAGAAGTGGAGACCATCGAACCTTAATAACTACCGTCCGGTGGCCCTCACATCGCATGCGATGAAGGTGCCGGAAAGGCTGGTTTTGGCCAACCTAAGGTCCTCTGCAACTTGCCTACCAGCCCCATTTAGGTGTTGACGATGTAGTCATCCTGCCCATTTGCATCTGGATGGTGGTGACAGCAATGGGAGAGTCACTTTCTTTTATTTCTCTAGTGTTTTTAACATCATCGACCGATGCTGGGTGAGAAGCTGCAGGGATGAGTGTTAACGACTCCATGTTCTCATGGACTACATGACAGACTGGCCACAGTTTGTCTGTCTGGGGAGCGTCCTGTCTGATGTGGTGGTCAGTGATTTAGGAGCTTCTCAGGGCACTGTGCTGTCTCCTTTCCTCTTCACCTTATACATCACTGATTTTCAGTACAACACTGAGTCCTGCCACCTCGATAAATTCTCTGATGACTCAGCTGTTTAGGGTGTATATGAGAGGACGGGGAGGAGGAGTACAGACTGCTGGTGGACAGGTTTGTAGAGTTGACTGGCAGGAATCACTTGGATCTGAATGTCACCTAGACCAGAGAGATGGTGATAGATGTGTGGAGGAAGAGGACTCCTCTAACTCCACTGAAGATCATGGGGCAGCAGGTGGAGATTGTTGAGACCTATATACCTGGGAGTGACCATCAACTACAGACTGGACTGGAAATCCAGCACAAATGTTGAGTAAAAGAAGGGGATGAGCAGGCTCTACTTCTTGAGACGGCTCAGATCCTTACAAACAATGTCTGCAGCAAAATGTTGGAGATCTTTTATTAGTCTGGCGTCTCCAGTGTGTTTTTCTTTGCTGCTGTGTGTTGGGGAAGCAGCCAGCAACACAGAACTTTGGTCAGTACTTACTGTTTTAAAGGGCTGTATAAATAAAGTTGGCTTGGCTACCTGCTGTTGTTATACACTTGCCATTTAATCATACTTTTTAAATTCTATTTTGGCACATTTTGTTTTTCTTACATTTGATTTTCCACATCCTTTTTTAAATTTATATACTTCTATATCCTATTCTTCATACTTATCTCTTCCTCTGTTGATATGTATATGTTGTATATATATTTGTATATATTGTTTATTATCTGGTAGGTTTGTTTTGCTGCTTTACTGTTGTTTGTTTTCTGAGTCTTTTGCACCAATGCATGCTGCTGCAACTCCTAATTTCCTAACTTTGGGATCAACAAAAGCATCTATCTTTCTATCTGAAATTACAGATACACACACACACACACACCCACGCCAATGTCATAAAGCTTGCACTGATTTCTCTTTTCACCTGCCTGCCTCAGAAAAAATTATTGCCATCACTTTTGGCCGACTGCCCGTGTCTAAGTGTGTCATCATCTGTGTTTGTGTGTGTGTGCATAAGAGTAGCTGTGAGTGTAGTGCATGGTGTGTGCTTTTTTCACCTTCCATCTCTGTAACTCACTCTATCAACCTCTTCCCTCTCCTGCTACCTGCTCCTGTGCCACCCACTGAACCTGCAATGATGGACAGCAGAGGGGTCACATCACTCCACACTGCTGCCTGTTTCACCAACAAGAGCCCATGAGAGCCAGGAGACACTATTACTCTCTTCATACAGCCGCAGACCTCACAGGTTATGAAATTATATCAGAGGTGTAACTAACACTAAGGTATCTCAGAGAGTATCTGTTTTTTTTTCACAACACTACTTTTTTCACTGTTGAAATAGGATGTGTCGTACAATATTACTAAATGGTTATGAAGTAACAAGAAATAAGTAAAACCAATAAAGGCAGGAGGGCAAAATTTGCATCAAGGTCTCACAGATGTTGGGACTCTGCTTCATAATGGGAATAAAATCTGGATGCAATGATTTTCAAATCAATTAAACATGCAAGTAAAATCACAAAAAAACGTTTTGATCTAAGACATTTTCTGACTTTTCCCTGGTTTGACACACAGATTTGGTTTTACTACGGAGTCATGCTGTTGTAACTATAACAGACTTTCCTTCTTAAAGCCAGGACCACATCTGGAATTTTATTGATTAACCCAGTTATGATTTGTAGCTCGTCATGTCTATCAACATGGGAACCAAAGTAAACACCTATCTTCTTGCTTTTATCACTGCCTGTATTATTTATTATTATTTGCAACTTGCTTTTATAATCAACCATTTTTAATATAAATTGTTTTCAATTGTTTAATTTAAAGTATTGTGTATTTTTATGTTTATTTTTTTTAAATCTATAAAGCAGTTGTGGCTCTGTTACCTTAGCAACAGAGCCACACTTCATCTAGTAGATTCCAGTTTTTTTTATTTGTGTTTATTCTGCATTATGAGTGATATTTAAAAGCTTTATTTCCTCTGTATATTAAAGGACTTTTTGTGTTTGAAATAATATTTTTTCTAATTTCACAGTTCTTATCTTGTACAATACTCTTACAAATCTGTAAAAAATAGTTGTGTTTTTGGCTTTGCAAAGGGCTCATTGAAAATTTCCTGGATACACCACGCCTTCACAAGATATGGATGTTATTCATGAGTTCCAATAACAACGTCAGATTTTTCAGGTTTTCTGATGGTATTTCTAAAATTTTCTTTGGAAATTGGCTGATTTGTCATTAATTTTCAGTCCAGTCCTTGTACTTAACCACTTTCAGAAGTATGTGTTTTACTACAAAACTGATCTATGGATCCGTCCAGCATGAAACCACCCCAAGTAAAGGGAAGAATGTTGTGTCTACACAAAACAAACATCTTAGCAAAGAAATGGTTTCTAATAGTAAAATAAGGAACATCTTGAATGATAAAAAATAGCACAGCTTTACAGTAACTGTATATCTTGAGTAAACTAGGTGATTTCCAAATAACAGCTGAAAACCACAAGGAAGGAATATAAATAGTCTCATATGTGGTTACAATGAGAAGGTGGGTACAAAGAAAGAAAGACAGAAAGAAAGACAGAAAGAAAGAAAGAAAGAAAGAAAGAAAGAAAGAAAGAAAGAAAGAAAGATTATTCTTTGACCTCTTTACAATTAAACAAATGCATTTGTGAAGTGGGCTGTATAACAAATATATGGGAACAAATATCACTTTACAAGGGACTGCAACATACTTATAGCCTACAGAACGTTTTTCAAATAAATACTTGCCTCATTTAACCATATAATTACAACTATATAAATTTAACAAGTAATAATAAAGTTGGTATTAATCGTTTTATAGCAATTCAAGCAAAGTATTTAGCTTTCGCTTCCTTAAGTTTCCTTTTCTCCTGTTCTTTGAAGAAAACCTCTGCTTATTGGTGCTACCTCCTCTCTGTTACAGGTAAAGAAAAAAAAAAAAAGAAGAAAGCCTCACGACTTTCTAACAAGAACAGCATGTCTCCGCCACAAGATAACGCTGGAGAAGCAGATCTAATTAGAAATCATAAGAAAGCAGTTTTCTTTTTTATTATGCAGGCAAAAATGCGAAAGAAAGAAAAAAGAAAGAAAGAAAGAGAAAGAAAAAGAAACAAACAAACAAACAAAAGAACAAAAAGAAAAAGATTATTCTTTGACCTCTTTACAATTAAACAAATGCATTTGTGAAGTGGGCTGTATAACAAATATATGGGAACAAACATCACTTTACAAGGGACTGCAACATACTTATAGCCTACAGAACGTTTTTCAAATAAATACTTGCCTCATTTAACCATATAATTACAACTATATAAATTTAACAAGTAATAATAAAGTTGGTATTAATCGTTTTATAGCAATTCAAGCAAAGTATTTAGCTTTCGCTTCCTTAAGTTTCCTTTTCTCCTGTTCTTTGAAGAAAACCTCTGCTTATTGGTGCTACCTCCTCTCTGTTACAGGTAAAGAAAAAAAAAAAAAAGAAGAAAGCCTCACGACTTTCTAACAAGAACAGCATGTCTCCGCCACAAGATAACGCTGGAGAAGCAGATCTAATTAGAAATCATAAGAAAGCAGTTTTCTTTTTTATTATGCAGGCAAAAATGCGAAAGAAAGAAAAAAGAAAGAAAGAAAGAGAAAGAAAAAGAAACAAACAAACAAACAAAAGAACAAAAAGAAAAAGATTATTCTTTGACCTCTTTACAATTAAACAAATGCATTTGTGAAGTGGGCTGTATAACAAATATATGGGAACAAACATCACTTTACAAGGGACTGCAACATACTTATAGGCTACAGAACATTTTTCAAATAAATACTTGCCTCATTTAACCATATAATTACAAGTATATAAATTTAACAAGTAATAATAAAGTTAGTATTAATCGTTTTATAGCAATTCAAGCAAAGGATTTAACTTTCGCTTCCTTAAGTTTCCTTTTCTCCTACTGTTCTTTGAAGAGAACTTCCTCTGCTTATTGGTGCTACCTCCTGTCATTCATACATTTTAGCCAATGAAAGGACCGAGCGAGGTGGAGGAGGCGGAGCTTGGTGCATGTCAACGCTGATAAACGTCAAAACAGTACCATAAGGCGCCCGGGTCTCTCGTATTCAAGAGGAAACCTGACAAAATATTAGATTTTTCTGTCAACAAATACAGGTATTTTTAAATTAGATGTTAATTTAACATATTAATGTTTTTTTTTTATGTCCGTCAGGTTGTTGAAAGCTTCATTCTCTTTTCAAGAAACACATTGCTAGGTTCCTAATCAGGTATTTATCTGAAATATCATGTAATAGGACAAGGTGTATCATTATAGTACTTTTAAAGATAGTATGTATGACAGTGTATTCAAAAAAATAAGTGTAGTTTTCTGCCGAACAGGCCTGGACTGTTATAATTTGTGTGTACGTTTGCAGACGTGGGAGTGCGTAGTTGAACAAATCGCTGGTCATCATGGGACTGGACGGATGCGGGCTCGTCTGCAAATATATCCTCGTCGTTTTCAACATCATCTTTGCGGTAAGTTCGGTACATTACAGTAGCTTGCAGACCGTTCTGCAAAAATGGAAAACAATGTCTCATTTATTGTGATACTTTGTTACTTTAGGTTATGTTTATTGTAAGATAAAGAGTTGGGGGAAAGCTTAGTTTGGATATTGTTTGGGATGAGTACACCTGGGGGTCTATATAAGGCCTACTCAATTCGGTGCAATCCTGCAGGTTTCCATGTTTCAGTGTGTCTTTGTGCAGAAATTTAAATACATATCTATTTAAGTTGATTCAGGTGTGTTGAATCAGGAATACAAAGTAAATCTCCTAGATTGCGGCCTTCGTTGTACTAAATGAGTAACCCTGGTCTAAATGGTTTCGTTTTCACAGAAATACCTTCTCAGGTTTCCTTTATTCTGAAACGACCTCAGGGGATGACATGATTATTACAGTTCTAATGCTGCATTTACTTTAAACAAAGACTGAATCTCTTTTTGTTTATCCAGCCGTCCTGTTCCACATTCCTGAGTTTTTTTTTTCTTTTTCATTCTTGTAAGTGGCAACAACTTGCCACCTTGTTTGAAGTCCCCTACAATGTATTAGCTGGACTCTAAATGACATATGTTAAAATGAGGATGTGATAGTTCTTACTCAGAAATATTTGGTTATACTTGTTAGCAATTTCCAATTTCACTTCCTGTTTGGCAGGTGGTGGGATTAGCCTTTTTGATTCTTGGTCTGTGGCTGAGATTCAGTGACAGCACCAGAGGAATATTTGAATTTGAGGCCTTCAACTCAAGTGCCTTTGTTATCGGTTAGTATATTTACGTCGTATATACAGTATATATTTATATATATATATATATACCCCGAGTTAAACAAGCAAATAGTTATAAATATATGTATCTCTTTTTTTCAGGTGTGATTGTACTGATAGTTCTCGGTGCATTGATGCTGATTGTGGTCACGTTTGGAGACTACGGTGCCTGCAGTGAGAATAGATGTGCTCTGCAAGTGGTGAGGACATGTTCTACTTGTATTGCAACATCCTTTACAAAGCAGAACTTTGTGATGGTTTCCTGAGTAGTGTCTGCGGCACCCATGTTTTTTCAGCAAAGATTGCATAAGGGCTTTACATTGAGTGCATGGGTGGATCAAACTATTTATTTAAATCACACAAAAGTTACAGCAACACAAACAAGTGACAAACTACCAATTGTTTAAGGCTAACTCTGACATCTTTAACAGCTCTTGCGTTCATGTTTTTGCTTTGGCCAAGAGCCAAATGACAAACTTCTGACAGTATTGTTGTTCAGGTGAAGTACAGCTCGCTGCGATGAATATATCACGGTGGTGTTCACCTCATGAAAAGGCTTTTTATTTAGGTTTATTAGTTTTCATGTAAGACTAATATATGTGGTAGTCATTCTGAGGCGATGGTCAGTCAAGGTGAAATGGGTTAATTAATCAGTACTGTGATGCATGAGAGTTAAACTCTCATACATATACTTCAAACCAATATCACTATCTGTTTACATCATCATTGGTAAAAAATCCTTTAAAAAATTGCAGGATCCAGACAGTGATCAGGATCACCCCTAAAATCTAATCACTTCTTCTATATTCCACCTCTGACATTTCCTGAAAATTTGATCAAAATCCGTCCATAACTTTTTGAGTGTTGTTGCTAACCCAGACTAACAACTGATTAAAAATAAAATTTGTGTTATGGGGTTAAAGATCTAAATTATACCCACCTCTCCATCATTTATCTTCAAACTTACAACATACTGATAATTTCTTTAAACATGTGCTTTATGTAGAAGTGTAATAGATTTACAGCTTGGCTCAGAGGTAACTTTCTGAACACCAGAATGAGACATGTGTCCTCTAAACATAGTGAGAAGAAGTTTTTATATAAACAGATGAGTGGTGATTCTTGTTAATTCATCTGCTTCAGTGGCGTCTTTTTTACTTCATGAAACCAAAAGAAACAGTTTCACTTAGTATTTATATATATATACAGAGAGATTTTTTTTTGCCATAAAATATTAAAACCATCTTGATTTCCTTTATACATTAAACTGGTGGAGAATAATGGATGTTTTAAGAAGAATTGGAGAATAGAAGGAAATCTTTTAGGATTCATAAATGTCTGAAACATTGTGATTATTTACTTCTGACCTTTGTCTATCGCTGGCTCTCAGCTTTATTTCGTTACATTCCTCATGCCTTCTTTCTTTCGTTCTTTCTTTCGTTCTTTCTTTTCTCATTTTTCCCTGCATAATAAAAAAGAAAACTGCTTTCTTATGATTTCTTATTAGATCTTCTTCTCCAGCGTTATCTTGTGGCGGAGACATGCTGTTCTTGTTTTTCTTAACTGTAACAGAGTTTAAAGGTCAGAGGTTTGAGGAAAGCCTGTCTGCTGGAGGAACAGTCCAGTTATAACACAGCTGAGAAGCGTAAACAGAAGTTTGTACTGCAAAGATATTTACTAGTTTTTATAAATACAGAATACTTGGCTAATTCTTTGAGACTTTTGCCTCTGATTATAGGTAGTTTTTGAAGGGTTTAATAATTATTTTTAAAGTAATATGTATACCTTGTTACATGTTAATCTATTGCAGTGTTATGTTCTATCAGTTCTTGTTTTAACTTGCTGGAACAAACTATGCAAACAGTTTGCAGCTTTGAGTTTGTTTACTTGGTGCTTCATAATGTTAACATTAATTTGATCTCCATCTGTGTCCCTTCAGTTCTCTGTCCTCCTGTCCTTTATGGCTGCAGCTGAGATTATTGCTGGAGTGCTTGCTTATACCAACAGCGATAAGGTGAGAAGCAAATAAAAACATTTTACAATCGACCTAAAAATATGCAAGGACTCATATTTTTGACCATGGTGTCATCTTTGAATTGCTCGTTATCAAGGTTGGAAGACAGCTCGGGGAGTTCTACACAAGCATCTACACAGTGTATGCGGCCAGTGGAGACCCGGCCATAGCTGTCACCCTCATGTTCATCCACAATTTCGTAAGCACAGCATGTTTCCTTCTTATATAATAAAAAGCCCAATTTAATTTAAAGCTGGTCTTTGTTTTTTCATGTTTTTATTCATCTTGTGTACTTAAGCATAGTTTTAAAACACTCCGTAGCTCCTTTCACACATACCTTTTCAGTTTTCTGTTCTTCATATTGACATTTTTCTATGGATTCATGACAAATTTAACCAACTCAAAGCTGTAAATGGAGACTTTGAGTAATTAAACCAGCACAGACTCGCGCCTTGTTAGCTTGGTAGAAGTTGCTGTTGTCCACAGGGACATGCTAGTTTCACTGGCTGGGTTTGTTTACAGAAGAATGGTGTTGTAGCACTGACTTAGCTGGAGCTAGCTTACAAACACCAATATGTTGGTAAAATGTTAAATGTGTCAGTAATTGTTATGTGCAGACTTGTTAGTGTTGTAACTGTCGCTATGCCCCCCCTCACAGATCGACTGCTGTGGCCTGACCGGCATCCCACTGATAGAGATTGTTAAGGAGACCTGTCCCAAGCCGAAAGGGTTCATAGACAACTTTTCTATGTCTGTAAGTTGCTGACAAGAACCAAATCAGTTTAGATGAGGCTGGTTACATTAATGTTTGACCTAATTCCAGTCTCCACCCTACGGTCTAATGATGCATCCTTCATAGAAGTAACTGGCATTGGTGTGTGGAAATGATATCAAAAAGAGGAATGAAACACACTAAGAAGACATGCTGCTCATGAAAAGTGCATTTTCATTCGGAAAAAAAAATAAAAGAAAACCATACCCTCCAGCATTTGACAATACATTTGAAAAAATAGCATCTACCATGTGTTTGTGAGTTTTTTTTTTAGTTTAATTCAGATTTTTTTTATCATTTTTAACAGATGAACAAAGTAAAAGCTTAAACAAATGTGCAAGAAAATTAGTTTTCCTTCTAGAAACCATGTAATATGTTTAGTTGCCCCAGTGACTACACCAACCGTTCTTTCCACACCACTGAGTGCCTCAGATTTTCCCATAAGCTCTGGGCAAGTCTGCAGATGTGCAGACCTGCACAGGAACCCGTAAGAGCGACGAAAACTCAATCACTGTTTAGTTTTTATGCTTTTGACAATCTAACAGCTCAGAGGGAACCTCAAAGTATCGAGACTGGGACCTTATATGTTTTGGATGTCTTTGACTCATTTGAGAGATGCTCTTGTTGTTTGACGACATGAAATATAGGATGTTTTATTCCTGCTAATGGAAACTTAAGGTTAAATGCATCAGTTTAGGTTTTCACAGTTTCTTCCATTTTCCCACAGAGTTGTCCAGTGACCATCTCAAGTCTCTTTGACAGAAGGGCATCGCTGGTATTGGGCATCTTTGTGGGAGTTGGAGTTCTTTTGGTAAGCTAATTCTCTACGTTTTTTTACTTAAATTAAATAAATGAAGTTTTGTTCAGAGTTAAGGACTGAATGAAGTAAGATTTTGTTTGTAATCCTGCATAAATAATAAAAAGGAAGAGGGAAACACTCATGCAGCTAATTTTCATTACAGTTAAGTATTTTGGGATAAAAATTTGGCTGTTAATAATACTTTTGTTCTAATCTGATGACCATGATCTGTTAATTCTTCATGCCATATTTCTTAATACTCTTCCTCCTGTCTTTCTTTTTTTTTTTACATTTTGTTTTCTCTTGTTCTTCCAATCATCACTTCCCAAAGATCGTAGCTCTGATTTGCAGCGCAACCCTCAGTTCACTGATTCGCCAGTCCACCTCATCTCCTCAGTACATTACCCTGACTCACACCACTCCTGCCCTGGCTGCCCCTCAGCCATATCCGCATGACTTTGCCTCCACATCCTACCCCGACCAGGACCCGGTCGTCTTCACGCCCCTCTCTGTGGTCAACATCCCTGTGCCTCAGGCTTAGTGTGTTCATGTCAGTTTCCACACACACTGTTTTGATTTTGTACTACAGTAGTCTGGCATGAATAATCATCTGCTTCTGTCGGCATGACCACAGCACCCGTTAAAGGAAAAATCCATTCTATAATATATAAATCTGTAACGTAACACCCTGTTTGGACTAGTGGGATGTTACCTAGTTCCCCATAAAAAAAGGGGGACAAAAGCTGATGATATGCCAAAGCTTTTCTAAACTCAGCATGAGTGGGTGAATTTGAACATTTTATTGAATTAAAGGCTTATTAAGCTCTTTCCTTTTCTGTTTTTAGCAATCATAATTACCCTTCACAAGCTGGAAATTGATTTATTTTTTTGTCCTACAAGCTTTAGAACCTACTTGACATTTTGCTTTACTTCCTGATTACATCTTCCCCCCAAAACTGTTACTTTTTTTTTTCCTTTTACAGTAAATGGGCTGGATTTTTCCTTTTTCACCTTCCCGTTTCTCAGTAGTTCTTTTTCATGAGTTTCATTTTTACTTGCTTATTTTGTAGTTGGCTTTGGTTGAGTGTAGTAGCAGCAGCTGGGTGGTGTACCCTCCTTGACACAAAACTAAACCACTGCACAGCTGTGTCCTGTCTCTACTCTTTACTTCCCCTCCTTCTTCTGTGTCTGCATGACAGATTACCGCCCTGGTCTGCACCACTATCCTCCTGAAACAGCTCAAGAGAGTCCATCAGCAGGTCACCACATATTATTCAACTGTGTACTAAGAGGAGGACTGATTGGCGGTTTCAGGCCTTATCTTCCACCGCTTCATCAAAGACCATCACTTGAGAGAACAAGCTGATTAGTGTTAAAAGATTTTCCTCTGAATTTATAATTCGTTTTTTAAGCAAAGTTGTGTTAAAAATAAATTTTTTTAAACATCACATTTCTTACCTGGCATAAGGCTAATATTGAACGTTTGATGTAAAAGCCTGGGAGCTTTTCACATTATTGATGCTGTACTTAATCGTAAACTGAATTATTCCTTTTAATTTCAAGATCAGCAAACAAGATCCTTCGTTACTAAATGTTCAGATTTCAGTTGAACTTTTTAGCCACTTGTTACATATTTATCACTCTGCTAAACCACGGCAGCTTTTAGATGTTTTTTTGTCTGTGGCTGCACAGAAAACTTAAGCTACTGGCAGATATCACAGTTAAAAATTTTAAAAAGGGATCATGTGATTAAAAACAAAAACCAGAAAGGTAATTCATAAGCTTTTGTATGCAGTAGAAAATCAACACCTTGAATAAAATGTGTCTAGTTTCATCTGCATTCTGTTTCACATCATCCATCCAGTCTGTTAAAAGCCGTTATAACTGGATAGATGGTTTTAAGTTGTACTTGTTTTTCTTCAAGTCTTGTTTTTATTTGTTTAGGTTAAAAAGACATACACTGGAATTTTTTTCCATATATATATATTTTTTTTTATTAAAGCTACCTTCCAATCAGTTTCCCTCATATATAATGCATCTTGAAGGCCACAGGAAAGGCCAGAGACTAATGTCAAGGACCTTATTTGTGTGTAATATTATGCAGGCTTTTCCTTTTTTACTCTAACTGATATCTTTTGTGCCATTAACCTTAAATATAGCTTTTCTGTAAGAGCGAAGTAAAAAAAAAAAACTGCTTAAATTTGCAACTTTGATCCTTCCATTTATGCTGTTGTCCAAGATTTCTGTGGCTGACTAAAGGTTTAGAAAACAAACTCCTGAATATCTTGAACTGCTTGTTTTAATTCTCTGCATTCTTGACTGTTGCATTGCACTATGTTAAGTCATTTTTAGATATATATTCCTTTGTAGATGTGTTCATGTTTGCTGTTACGGCCCCTGGCCTGTCAGTCTGGTGATGGAAAGTGGATGCAGCTGTGCCTCGCTTTTTTGTGTATTGAATAAAATACATTTATTTTATACCATTGTGGACGTCCGGTCCGGTCTTGTTACTGACCCTTATCCCCTGGACAGAAGGGGGTCATAACATTGCTTACAATCACTAAACCAATTTGCAGCTGTGTAAAAGTGTCTTTATTTCATTGATCTCACACCAGTGCTGGGACCTGCAAGGAAAGAAAAGAATTTAAAATGGCTACAGACAAACTGCAAAATACACATGCTCAATTAGCAGAAATGAGCACTTTGTTTGGAGCATGAACACACTAGCTTCCACCCACCACAACCGTCTCTACAGATAAACGTGTGAATACAGGCATCCAGTGAGCAGCGGTTGTGTGGCAGGAAATGTCAGAATGATGAGGCAAGTCAGAGGAAAACGGCCAAATAATCAGAGCTAACAGAGACCGCCTGCTCTTTAGTGGTGGTCAGAGAAGAAACTCAGAACTCTTGTTGAACCTAAAAGGTAGATCGACCATAACACTGAAATAAAAGGATTCCGTCATGTTAATATCAGACCTTAAGACCTTAAGCAAAACCTTGAAGGATCTTTAGAAATATCTGGCTGTGAAAAGGCTGTGAAGCTGTTTGAGTAAATGAAGGCTCCATCAGTCCTAATAAATGACCCAAGTTGTCTGACTTAAAGCTTTCAAGTCCAACATCTACATCAAGATGTCACATTTAACAAACATTCACCAAAAACCTCAAACTGTTATATTAAATTTGCTGCTTCATGAGCTTACCTTTCATGCAGCCTTCCCTACAGCCTCCATCAGCAGCTGAGCAGCTTTCTGACAAGCATAAAAAGTAGACCTGAGTAAGGAGAAACAAGAGGAAAAAAACTATTACTTTTCTAATCCACTCTTTATTCAGCCTGAACTTCGTCAGACAAGAGCAGCTGTCAGCTTGTATGTTTTGCGTGTAAAGTGGGAGGCACCTCTGGGTCTTGCAGGAGCGAGTATCCTCCGGGATCCACGTAGGTTAAACTTTCCAAGGGAAGGCGGGGGAAGCTGGTGATTTTAATCCTCCGGATGTGGTGGATGTTTGGGGAAGGAAGCAGCTGGGAAAATCCCTGACTTGGACAACTGGATGACACATTAATCTTTACAACCGAGAATTTCTGATGAATTCAATGTTTTCCCATTTAGTTTTTAAGGCTGCCTCCAGCTACAATAACGTTCACAAAAACATTTAAAAAGAAGCCTAAACTTTGTTGTGGCATTGTTAGTCATGCCAAGTCATATGTACACTTCTAATGATCTTGGTGAATTCAGTCCCTGTTATGATTAAGCTGCAGGAGCTGTTTATCCAAGCACTATAATAAGAGCCCAAACTCGCTTTTAATTTTGGATATATCACAAAATTTACAGCAAACCATTAGTAAGTTGAATATATCCGGATTTTTTCCCCCAAGTAAAGGCTGATTTGACAGAGCTGTCCGAAACCATGTTCACCTCAAACATCAGGAAGAACTCAATCAGCTGGTGCCAGGACTAATAGCGCCAACACATATTTAAAAACAAATAAAACAAGCTAAATCATGCAAACTTTACTTTTACCCCATTATCTATATCTAAAACATACCCATCATAAAAAAGGATCCAGCTGACATATGGAGTTAGAGTGTAAGCCAGGCATGAGTGAACCAGCAGCACCAGGTTGGGGTCTGATGGACCCAGCAGACTCAGCTCTACGTAAACCGGTTTACCCTGCAGGAGGCTGAGAGGCAGGTGAGCTTCAGGATAGTACCTGGTGAAGGATTCATCTACAGGCAAAAATAAAATATATTGGAACATAAAGAGAAAAAAGCTCAGCAAACTCAGCATGACATAGGCATAGTGACATAGTGACATTTAAAAGGAAAACCAACAACAAAAAAACACACCTGTTGCAAGTCTCAGTAGCACCGTGATGGCAGCTGGTGCTGGGTGGATAGGAGGCTGGGGAGGCTGATCCATCATATGAAACCTGACTTCACCTGGAGTATGTGGGGATGAGCTACATCCCACCATCAACCTGCAGCAGCGTGCAAAAGACATAAGACAACAGGTCTCAGGATCACACAAAGGATGCATTCACTGTTGCAATCTGACAGGATATATGAGTTTATATTATATTTTTACTATTGCAGCTCTTACTGCAACGTTCAGGGAGAGAGCTGTACGACAGTAAGTTCAGACATTTGCTGTGTCAGGCCCCAGCGACACGACATTTCCCCACAAAAACCCAAAACTTCTCCTTTTGGGTATTTGGAAATTTACACATTAACATACCAGCGGGATGAAAACCATCTCTGTGCAGACAGAAAAGGCTAACAGGGCTGGCAACAATAAGTGCATCTCAGGCCTCTAGTAGTTGATGAAACTTTGTCACCTCAGACCAGCGACTTCTTCTCCCAGGTCTTATCCAAAGGCATTCTCTTGGTAATCCTCCACTTGTATAAGAGGTATATTGATTATCTGGTGTACGTAATCTGTCTTCACTGATGACCTAAATGTTGCACGAGTAGCAGGTTTTACTAAATGACTTCTAAAGATTCAGCAGTACGAACAGAACACAGAGGAGTTGCTCTGTTCATAGGTGTAGAGAGGCTTGAGCACAAGTGCAAGATGACAGCTCACATTTACATGGAGAGGATTCACTGTGTGTTTCAAGAAAATTTCCCTCTGGAGCCCGTTGTCAAACCTTTACAGGTTTCATCCAGCCAAAAACTCTGTTGCTGTGCAAATGAGCCAAAACTAAAAACTTCTGTGTTTTATTGTCTGTGTCGTTGTGTAAACTGAGTCTAATTTTACTCCAGACAAAAAGCACCAACTACAGGCTGCTAGCTCCGTGTTTTAGAGTGGAAATGTATATAAAAACCTTGCTGAAAATAAGAGGAATGCAAGCAGAACATGATCATGTGCAAATTTCTAAATGCTTAATTTAGCATTCAGTTCACTTTCAGTGCCTGATGTTCATTTCCAATATGACAGCTGTACACAGGAGCTGCTGAAACTTCATGACATTAAAAAAGAAAAGGCATTAAGGCCTGCCACTGCAACATTGATAAAAGATGTGCATGTAATTTGGAGCAAAAAATATCTAATTTATCACATGTATATTACATAGATACATACATGACATACATAATGTCATTCCCAAGGCAACGTGGTGCAAACAACATGTGCTGCTGTAAAGGAACAGCTTTGTTGCCAACTCATTCATAGATTTAAATATAAACTACTCAAGTCAGTGAACTTCAGGGGACTTTTTTTTTTTTTTTAATAGCTGAAACTAATGTGTAATACAATTTCCCCTATAGCATGTTTGTCTTTCTACTGCGTC